>NC_065584.1:893606-1493606 GCF_024542745.1 Macaca thibetana thibetana
TCAAAACCATGTCATATTAAGTAATCCGAGGTTTCTCACTGTGAATTAAGGTTTCTAAACATTAGAATAGTAAGAGAGTATAATGAAATTTTTGTGAAGTTTATAAAGAAAGATGAGGATATGTTTTTTGCTTTAGATTATTTTGTTTTCCAGTTTACAGGGCATTTCTACTGGTTTTAAATTAACAACCACTGTTTACGTCTCACCCCTTTTTAAAAACAACTGCTGAGATTTTATTAATATTCCATAGCTGGAGTTTTGAAGTAAAAGCTCTAGTATCTTTGTATTAGTGTGAATGTGTGCTGGTATGTATGTGTTAATATGTAGGTATATATATGTTGTTATGCGTTGTGGCTACAAGGTACAAAATTGCCTTTAAAATAAGTAACTATTTTTAAATAAAGGAGCCGTAAATACATGTTAAGTACCTGTGACATAAATTAATAGTTAATAAATGAGCTGGCTTTAAAATCATTGTTAGAGCAAAATTAGAGATATTTTCAGAATTATCAGCTTACCTTATTGTTTATATTAATTGATCAAGTGATTTTCTATTTAAAATCACAGCTAGATATTATATGGTGTGCAAACTTTTTATAAAGATTATGAAATTATAAACCTAGTTAAACCCAGAATGATTTTTGTTATTTGGCAAATAATATGTTTAATATTGCTGTTTTAATAAAAAACAGGTAAATAGTTATTAGAAAAACAACCATTTAATTAAACATAAGATTTTTACTTAGGTAAATACATGAAATTCATGGGTTATAACATGGTTAACAAGGAAAAGACTTTAAAGTGTGAGTATTATAGCTTTCGTAAATAATCTAGGTAAACTCCTTAAAAATAAACTACATAAATGTAATAAAGTAAACCTTTTGCATAAACTTGTTCTACAATTTAAAATTGTAAAGTTTAATTAAGTAATAAATATTGACTAAATGTTTAAGTCATTACTAATTGTTTTAAAATATATATACTATAAAAACTTATTTTTTAAAAAAGTTTGTTCTTACAAAAAGAACTTATTTAATTCAAAGATTTCTTATAAAACATCATAAACATAACCAGTAAATAAGAGAGATTTAAAGAAAGTTACAGAAATAGAGAAATATTTTTGATAAGGAAAGTTGAAAAAATTATATGAGAAAGAATCTTGTATGATAACATTTATCCTGAAATAAAAATGACTTTAAGGAAGAGTGATGTTTAGAATAAAACAATATGTTCAAGTATGCCACACACTATTTGTGGCATACTTGAATTGTTCAAGTATGCCACAATGTTCCATTGTACAATGTATGTGCAATGGAACAACGCCACAACGATACTCCTCGAGAAGAACAACTCCAAGACACATAATTGTCAGATTCAACAAAGTTGAAATGAAGGAAAAAATGTTAAGGGCATCCAGAGAGAAAGGTCGGGATACACATAAAGGGAAGCCCATCAGACTAACAGCAGATCTCTCGGCAGAAACTCTCCAAGCCAGAACAGAGTGGGGGCCAATATTCAACATTCTTAAAGAAAAGGATTTTCAACCCAGAATTTCATATCCAACCAAACTAAGTTTCATAAGTGAAGGAGAAATAAAATTCTTTACAGACAAGCAAATGCTTAGAGATTTTGTCACCATCAGGCCTGCCCTACAAGAGATCCTAAAGGAAGCACTAAACATGGAAAGGAACAACAGGTACTAGCCATTGCAAAAACATGTCAAAATGTAAAGTCAATTTCCACTGTCATATTAGCCATGAATGTGGGATAGATGGGTGCTCCTAAGAGATCCATAACTTGCCCATTTTGATGGGTTTTCCAGAAGATGTGAGAAGCCACTTTGTTTGCAAAGCATCCCAGAGCCATGCCCTGCTCCACACACATGAGTGCTCATTTCCTGGTCTTTGGTTAACTGTAAAACGCTCATCAGTGCACCTGGGCTAATTTCACATCAGGTAGAGGAATGTGTTCTAAAGGAAAGCTAAAGTTGCAATAGCAAGTCCTGCTCAGTAACCTTCAGCTTCATTGATTTTGTGTGACCCATCAACTAATTACATTACATCAAGGTTCTCAATGGGAGTTTCTAAGAAGTATAAGGGATGTACAGAGTTCCCTAATTAAAATAATACAATTGTGAACACAACCTCAGTATTCAACCATGTTTCCACCCTTCACACCCTTCACCACAAAGGAATTTTCATCTCTTCTGGAAGTTGGGTTCGTTTTGAAATTAGTGATTGTTTTTCATTTTAATATCTCAAGATTATCATATGTGACTATTTTATCAGAAAGTGAGTATGGGAACTTGAACTAAACAACTGAAAACAAATTCACAACTAATTAAGCAAGATGACAGAATGTGATTGGCTCCGGGCTTTGATAATTCAGCAGTTTATGTACCTAGACGTTAAACTTACCCATCTTCCTGTTACCTTCATGATACAGTCAACTCCCATTATCAAAGAAATGGTGACTGCATTCCCAAGGGTTATGCACAGTTACAAAAATGGACTGGGTAAGCTGAGGAGTTGATTGTTTAAATTCCCGTTTGAAGACGTGGAATCAGCTATTTCTTGAATGGCTCACAATGACTCCAGCTCCCTCACAGAGCTCAGACAGAAACCTCACTTGAGGGTAGGAGCTGGGCTGCAGGGAGCACTCAGTACTCATAAAGGTGAAAATGAGCTGTCAGATGGAACTTCACTGTCACCTCAACATGGAATATATTGTTTCATTTCATTAGCACTCTTTACATAACGATTCATTTGTTTTGGTCTGTTCGTTACTTGTATTTTTCAAAGGAATCTCACTTGAATCTTTACTCTTTTGTATTTTGTCTCCAGGACAAGTTTGGGAAGTGTTACCTCCAGCATCATAACATGATCTAGTGACCTGACACATTTGTGGCAAAGAATACCTACCAATTCAGAAGCTCTTTGGTTTTCCTTCCATGAAATAGAATTATTTCTTCTGTTCTGTGTATGAGTGTATCCTAGCAATCCTGTACACACCCCCATAGATGTCTACAAGCCTATGAATTATTCTCTGTAAATAAAAATTTATATCAATTTCCCTCAATGTTCATAATTCTCATGAAGGTGAGGAATGTCTTTCTGGATCTGTTTAAACAAAATGTCCAGAGACCACCTGGTAGGTAAGGAGTTCACCTGACTCTGGATGTTGGGTCTGTGTCTTTCCCTCTCTTGTTCCACAGGTCAGCTCACTTGTTCAGTCCTAACAAGAGAGCCCAGGTTTGTCCTTATGTTAAAACACACCCAACTTCTGATGACTCTCCTGTTTCCCATATCCATGGAGATAGATTATTTATTATATAATTCACCAAATGACCAAGATGCAATACCGCAAACTCTAAGGTATTTTCATGCAATTCAATGAAGCAGAAAGTCTTTCAGACACAAGTGTACCTGACACGATAAATATGTGGGTGAGGACTCTGGGCTTGAGTGTCATTGTCCAGCCATTCTTCAGAAGTGTGACTTGCCAGGGAAGAACCAGAGTTCCTTGTGCTCTCAGAGGGGAGGGCTCACAGATGTCCTCTCTTGTTCCCAGGAAAGGCGATTGCACTAATCTTGATGATGAGACTATGCTCCTGTGCTGACCTATTATAGTTTTTGACTGAAATTGTCACTGTGATCCCCAATCTACATCTATTCACACAGAAGTGTATAAAGGTCAGGCCACATTCTCAGCATCATACATTGACATGGTTGGAGATACGTCCCACTACCTTCTCCTGAGATGCAGACAGAATCCCAAACTTCAAACGTTCACAAAATGTAAGGTCTCCGATTTTTTTCTTCTTTTTTATGACGCACTCTCTAGGACAGATATATTCCCTCTAACCATGATGGATATTCTGAATTACAATAAACATTGCATGGATGTAGGTTTATATAAATTCACTATGACGAATATATTTTTCTGCTGCCCTAATGTTTTGAATGGAGATTTGACAATTTAGATAACCTGGATGTTTGGTTGGTTTCATATAAATCTTCACGGGTAGAACAGCATTGAACCTATTCCAAAATCTGTCCTCGATCCATGATCACACTCATCTCCCAGACCAGCTCCTTGAGCACATCTCCCTACCTGGAAGAAGAGGACTCTGGGCTTGGTGAGGGGAGGCCCCAGGAAGAGAACTGAGTTCTCAGAGTGCACAGCCAGCATCCTCCTCTCAGGGTGAGCCCTGAGACTGGGACCTCCCTCATCCCTTTTCACCTCTCCATACAAAGGCACCACCCACATGCAAATCTTCACTTAGGCACCCACAGGAAACCACCACACATTTCCTTAAATTCAGGCTCCAGCTCACATGGGAAATGTTCTCTGAGAGTCACGGACCTCCTGGGCAAGAACATGAAGCATCTGTGGTTCTTCCTCCTCCTGGTGGCAGCTCCCAGATGTGAGTGTCTCGGGGATGCAGATATGACGATATGGGAGGCTGTCTCTGATCCCAGGGCTCACTGTGGGTCTCTCTGTTCACAGGGGTCCTGTCCCAGGTGCAGCTGCAGGAGTCGGGCCCAGGACTGTTGAAGCCTTCAGACACCCTGTCCCTCACCTGCGCTGTCTCTGGTGGCTCCATCAGCGGTGGTTATGGCTGGGGCTGGATCCGCCAGCCCCCAGGGAAGGGGCTGGAGTGGATTGGGAGTATCTATAGTAGTAGTGGGAACACCTACTACAACCCCTCCCTCAAGAGTCGAGTCACCATTTCAACAGACACGTCCAAGAACCAGTTCTCCCTGAAGCTGAGCTCTGTGACCGCCGCGGACACGGCCGTGTATTACTGTGCGAGAGACACAGTGAGGGGAGGTGAGTGTGAGCCCAGACACAAACCTCCCTGCAGGGAGGCGGAGGGGGCGGGCGCAGGTGCCGCTCAGGACCAGCAGGGGGCGCGCGGGGCCCACAGAGCAGGAGGCCGGGTCAGGAGCAGGTGCAGGGAGGGCGGGGCTTCCTCATCTGCTCAGTGCTCTCCCTCCTCACCAGCACCTCAGCTGTCCCCGGGGCTCCTCTTTCTTTGATATCTGTGGTTCTGCTTCCTCACATTCTTCTGCCAGAAAAGAAAGGAGGAAGGCACATTTTCCGCTTACAATTGAGGTTTCACCGATTACTAGGAACTTTCCTACAAGTTCCTGCATGGCCCATTATTCCTTAGTGATTAAAAATATATATATTCTAATGCTTCTCACCATCTCTTGGTTTGTGTCATCAATCGAATTGTGCCCTCTTTGGAATTCATATACTGAAACCTTAAATTCAATGGATCTATATTGGAATTTTAATGATACAATTAAGGTTAAATGTGGTCAGAAGTGTGAGACCTAATGCAATAGACGTGCTGTCTTTATAAGAAGAGGAAATGACACCAGAGACCTCTCACTTTTCACGTGCACGCAGAGAAGAGGCCATGTGGAGACGCAGTGTATTAGAAGGTGCCCCAGTGCATGCCAGGAAGAAGCCGCACCAAGAACCAACCCTGCCAGCACCTTGATCTTCAACATTCAGACTTCAGAATTGTAAGAAAATCAATATTTGTTGTTTAAGCCACCCACTCCGTGTTGTCTTCTTAGGAAGACCCAGACAGACTAATAACACATAACTCATAACACTGTTAGCACTGTACCCTGGATGGAGAATCAGCCCACTGAGGCTGGGCACATCTCTCAGATTTCTACATAAAGTAGGCAAAAAATAGTAGCTGTAGTATGAAAACTTGTCATGTTCCTGTTGACCAATTTCTGGGCAAAGTGTTTTAATGAAGCCCTTGGGGCTTTGTCACAAAAGTTGTCTTTTATCTTTTCTGATGACCTAATTAATGGACAATGGGTACCAGCTGGATGGAAACTGACCACTGACCATCTTCTGTTGTCTCCTTAGTATGCCACAGAAAAGCTAAGCAACATCACTCTATGTCTTCAACTTTCTAAATTTGCACTGAATCTATTGCTAAATGAGGAGTTACATGAGGTCTGAGTTTTGTTCCCTTCTTCCCAGTCTTCCTCAATTACCAACGGAAGAAGAGACTTTCAATGAAAATTGGCTGTGAATGCCCCCAATGCACATCACTTTTTTAGGTCCAGGAACTTTATTTGGGGGATAGTGGAATACACTTTTAAATAGAAAGCCCTAAAGCACATACAACAGCTGAAGGAATGGCCACTGTGCACCTGAAGGCTGATGATGCAGATGGTAGGGTACCTTTCTCCAAGATGGTCCTGGGTGTGTGATGGTTGGATGCATCATGCATATGGAATTAAGGACTGGACTGAAGTAGAAACAAGGGACATATCCCATAGGAAAACAAGAAAAGAACAGATGAGCATCCGTGAAGACAGGTAATTAAATTTGTTGAGTTTAAGATGAAATATTTTTCTGAAGTTTATAATGTTCTTAGCTAAATATGAATCTTTTCAACAAACTGAGGATTAAAAGAAGAATGGAGTTAGAAGATGATATTGAAAAAATGTCCTGAGAGAGCAGAAAGAAAATTCACACAAAACTGTCACATGGCAGAGGCCAGAGTGGAGCTGATGCAGCAATGTCATTTTTCTGCAGACCTAATTGAGACCCTTTGGTGTTTAAGGCAGGCCCAGAGTTGAAGAACTCCTTTAGTTTTTGCTTCTCTGGGAAAGGTCTTACCTATCCTTTATTTTACAAAAAGATTTACATGGCAAAGTTTCTTGGTTGGCAGAGTTTTGTTTGTTTTTCATTCTTTTTCCCCCAGCAATTTGAATACAGTCATGGGCCACCTAAGAATGATTCAGTCAGCAATAGACCACATATATGTTTGTGGCCACATAACATTGTAATACCGTATTTTCACTAAGGATGTTCCATATTTAGATGTGTTTAGATAGAGAGATACTTACCACGGCGTTTCAGTTCCCTGCAGTGTTTGGTGCAGTAACACTCTGTACAGGTTAGTTGTCTGGAAACATTGTGCTATTCCACATAGTCTATGTGTAGTAGGATATTCCTTGTAGGTTTGTGTAAGTTCTCCCTGTGATGCTTGCACAATGATGACATTGACTAGAAATACATTTCTCAGAAATAATCTCTATCAATAAACCATACATTATCTAATATAATTCCGCTCCATTCTGAACTGAAAATCTTTTACTGAGAAATCTGCTAAATCTGCTCTTTTACTTTCTGTTTTCAAAAACCTTTCCTTTAATAATGTGGTTTCAAACTATCTTTGATTTTTCTCATTTGGCTTACCTTATTTAAAATATATAGAGCTTCATGGATGTGGACGAATATTTGCTTCTCCAGATTTAGAAAGTTTCTATGCTATTACTTCTTTAAAAACCTTTCTGCCTCTCTTGCTCTGTCTCTCTTTCTCTGTCTCTCTCTCTCTGTCTCTCACCCTCTTTCTTCACTACCCCTTTTGTCTTATCTTTGCATAACTCCTCAATGCATAAAATTTCATTTTCACTGTGCTTCCTGACTCATAAGTCTTTAACTCTTTTTTATTTCTTTCATTTAAGTTTTTCTTCTCTGTCTCTACTATTTCAAATGATCTTTCTTTGAGTTTACTGTTTCTTCTATTACTTGATCTAGTCTGGTCTAAAATCCTCTGTTAAAAATTTTGTCTGACTTATTGTATTCTTCAGCATCAATATTTTTGTTTAGTCATCTTTTAAATGTTTTATCTCTATTAAAATTCTCACATTGTTCTTGCGTGATGCCACTAGCTCATTGAACATGTTTCTAACATTTATTTTAAATTTTCTTCCAGGTAATCCATATGCTTCCTTTTTGTTGATGTCAGTTTCTGGATCTTTATGTTGTTCTTCTGTTTGGACCATGTGCCCCTCCTCCTTCATTTTCCTTGACTATCTTTGTTGCTACCTGTTCATTATAACAAAAGCCACCATACACTCTTCAAAGACGAGGCTTATAGAGATCATCCTCACCAATCAGTCCAGGCAGTTATTTAGATCTCTGAAAACTTCATAGTATTCAAACTTCTGTCTCTGTTCTTAATGGTCCCTGGGTTTTAGAGGATGATAGATTCTGCCAGAAATCACAGGTAGGGGAGGTAGAAACTATTTAATCAAGCAGCCCCTTGAAAATTTGGACCACTGGACAAAGTTTTGTTCTTCATGTATGATTCATCAAGATAATGTTAGTTCAAGCTTCTCTCAACCAGTCACTAAACATTGAAATTTTATCATTTCTTATTTGAATCTGGGGTTTATTCTTTGAGTATTTAGGTAAAATTACAAACTAGTTTAAATCTGCCTATTTGGCAAACTGATCTGTTGCTGAATTTCCCTTTTCTGTGTTCTCTCTGTGCATTTAAATCTAAATCTGTATTAGACATGCATCTAGAATGTGGAAAAGTGTCTTAAAGTTCTTTAATTTATTTAATTTAATGGGGTTTCCAGAAGATTTGAAAATCTCCGTTGTTTATAAAACACTTGACTATCGGTCAATACTTTTCTCTTTAATTTTTCTCTCTCCTCTTCCATTATGTATAATAAGCAAGGAGAAATGAAGACACACCATCGACAGTTTGCTTAGACATCCCACCACCTAAAATTCTAACTGTCACCTACTAATTCTTACTTCATCCAATGTAACATAACTAAGATATAAATTCTATAACCAGGTACACATAGTTTCCAATTCTAATACCACGTTTGTGACAGAAACAAAGCAGATGTGCTCTCTGCGAGGTGGTCATCTGAGGTCTGAGATGAGGGGTCACACAGGTATTTTTATGATATTTAAGGGATTGGGCAACAACAGTGATAACAATTCTGATCATCACTAACTCTTACCGGAAAGTTTACAGGTAAAGTTACTGCTGTTATTTGATTTTAACACCTAATTAGAATGAAGCTCAGAGGAAGAGGTCACATCCTAGGTCACACAGTGAGGAGGAATGGAGCTGTGCTCTGCTCTCCACACTACGCACAAGATCCCAGGCATGAGCCCAGGTTCCACTGACACGTGGCATCTGGAGGGCAGTTCTCGGGGGATGATCTTAGCGCACCTACTTCCTGGGGCAGGCCGCTTCCTTCTTTCAGTTGTGCACTTGCTCGTTCTACCAGCTCTGAAGTGCATTGCCTTGAATTATTCATATTCTCTCCCTTACTATGGCAAAAAGTGTAGATATTAAATTTTCAATTCATTCTCTCTGAAGCACACTGCTTTAGCAGAAAAGAATAAATCATATTCCTTCATCTCCCTCACAGTCCAAGATTCCTGAAGACAGAGCCGATGTGATGTACTCATAGGGGTATCTCTGCTCCACCTATGAGGAGGTGGCCTTGGTCTTCAAGTTTCAGCAATTCTGGGAAGTCTAGGATAACTCCATCCCCTCCTCACTGCTCTGCAGCTCACCTGAGAACAACTTTCTCATTTGAATATCATCTGTTTAAGGAATACAAGTCCCTGCTTTAGGATTTGGGGCCTGAGTGCACCTACTGGATCCAGCCCAGGACTGGAGATACTTTCCAGAACACAACTTCACCGGAGACATGTCCAGTCACACTGTTTTACTTGCACAATTTCAGCTTCCTCAGAAGAAAATTAAAATTGCTGAGACTTTTTCATAAACGTTGTGCCATGTCCTTTTTCTGTTTCCTTGCCTGTTCATGTACGTCAGACCACGTACCACTTATATGTAATGAGATCAGAATTCTGCCTCCAGTAACACATCTGAGGTGACACTTGATTGTACTTTCGGTTTAGGCTCCAAAATGTAGATTATAAAATTCATCAACCTCATTTTTATGTCAAAAGAAATCTGCATAATCTGAATGTCAACATTTTTTGGAATCTATTAAATAACTGAAGTAGCAAGAAATCATTTTAAATGCCTGTGGTGTATTTAGGTGTCCTATTAATAATCATTTTAAAAACTAGCTAAAAGGTTTTTAGACTTTTACTTTTGGTTCAGGGGTACATGTGCAGGGTTTGTTATATAGGTAAATTGTGAGTTATGTGGGTTTGATATACAGATTGTTTTGCCACTAAGGTAATAAGTATAGTGCTTAATGGGTAGTTTTTCAGTTCTCACCCTTCTCCTATCCTCCACACTTGTGTAGGTCCCAATGTGTGTTGTTTTCTTCTTTATGTCAATATGATTAGCTCCCACATGTAAGTGAGAACAGGTGGTATATAGTTGTCTGTTACTCTGTTAATTTGCTTAGGATAATGACCTCCAGATCCAACTACGTTGCTGCAAAGAACATGTTCTTATTCTTGTTATGACTGTGTTGTATTTCACACTCAAACATACAGAAATCAATGTGTTGGGAAAAAGCCAAGTGTTGGTAAAGAAGCTGAGGCAGGGCTTGCATATCTGATGTAATATCCAGGGATCAGGGCATAAAACCCCTCGTGGCCTTTGGAATGTGTCTAGACTTGCTGGTTCTTGCTTCTAGCCCTCCCAGGCTCCTAGATCAATTGTATTCCCATTATCTCAAGCAGCAGAACATGTTCCATATAAATATTAAACCATCACAGCTGTAGATCGTGTGCTTGCCCTTTCGACCCCTACATTCTCACCACCTGTTTCTTTGTTTGATCACCAATAAATAGTCTGGGCTTCCAGCGCTTGGGCCTTCACAGGCTCCACACTCGCCATGGTCCCCTGGTCACACTTTCTCTCTCAAACTGTCTTTTTCTCTTTTCTTTGACTCTGTTGGACTTCGTCGTCCCAATGCCCTGGTGTTGTGCTTGATCACCCCAACATTTCTGGCACCCAATGTGGGGTGACAAAGACCCCGGTGAAGGAATGGCAGAGCATGTAAAAGTGGAGGCTGCATCATCAAAGGACACCTGATCATGATTAAAACCATCTCGGAGGGAAAGCTGAGAGCTCAGCAGAACCAGGGTAACAATGGAACAAAGTGAAAGCAAACGTTCTGCTTATTTAAATTTCTTAAGGCATTTATTACGAAGAAGGGAAGTGAAAGTTAGTACTCAGAATATGTTATCACTGATTAGTAGAGGAAGGCAGTTTTTGCCCATGATTCCCAGAACAAGGGACTATGGAGTTGGATGAATGGGAGAGAATTGGCAGATATTTTTTAAAAAGCATATAAAGATGGAGCAAAATTCCAGTCTGTTTGGTCAATGTAGGCACTAATAAAGGCAGCTTATGAGCCATTTCAAACAGATGATGAGGCGCATTCAGATGAGAAAGAGGAGGACAAGTTTAAAAAAACTACAGATTCTGAATGTGAAGAATAGAAACCAGAGGAAAATAAAGGAAAACTAAAAAGTATGTTTTACTAGCCCATCAGCTCAACTGCTGAATTAAGTGAATGGCCACCTCCTCTCTCTCCCCTTAATGGGCGAGAAAAAGTATTAGCTACAAAACTTACTGCTCCTGTAGTTACAACATTAAAACCTGGAGCAATTGGTGGTGCTGTACAAAATTCCATTCAAAAGGCTAGAGCTGACAGACACCTTGAAGCATGGCAATTCCAGTTTCTCTAATTGAACCACCTTTCCATTTAAACTGTTAAAGGTATTCACACAGGCCATTAGTCAATATGGGCCTACTCTCCTTTTGTGCAAAGTTTGTTAAAAAATGTGACTCTTGATAATAGGTTAATACCATATGATTGGCATACTTTGATAAAATCTGTTGTCACTCCATCTCAGTACTTGCAGTTTAAAACCTGGTGGTCTGATGAAGCTCAAACTCGGGGAAGGGAAAATACACAAGCACAGCCACCTGTGCCAGTTTCCTTTGAACAGACAATGGGAGTCGGCCCTAATTGGGGTCCATTAAAAATCAAGCGGTAATGTTGGATGTTGCCATTGTTCAGCTGCACTCTGTGTGCTTACGGACATGGGAAAGGATAAATGTTACAGGGGAATAATATCCTCAGTTCTGTCCAACACGGAGCTAAAGAACCAATATTGATTTTTATTGCTCGGCTCCAAGAGGCTGTAAATAAAGCCATAACTGATAAAACAGATGAAGATGTAATGCAGCTTCTTGCATATGATAATGCTAATGCAGAGTGTCAAACTGCTATTAGACCCCTGAGAGGGAAGCCTCACTTAGCTGAATATATTAAGGCTTGCAATGGCATTGGAGGTAACTTACATAAGGCTACTCTTTTAGCTCAGGCTATGGCTGGATTAAGAGTTGGAAAAATTATGCCCCATTTCTCAGGCTCTTGCTTTAATTGTGGGCAATTTGGACACAAAAAAAGGAATGTAGAAAAGGAAGTCAAAAGGCAAGAACTACTACCACCAAACAACAGAAAAGCCCCAGTGTGTGCCCCTGTTGTGAAAAAGGCCATCACTGGGCAAGTCAGTGTCATTCTAAATTTAACAAAGATGGACAACCTCTTTTGGGAAACGGCATAGAGAAACTAGAAAGCATCTGTAAATTGAACATCAGCAATAAAAAAAAAAAAAAAAAAAGTGACCGATACATAAACCATTACTGGTGAACTCCAGACATGATGCTAAGTGAGAAAAGTCAGTCTCAAAGATCAAAGGGACACAGCTGTAAGCACCACGGTCATCCTCAGGTGTCAGTGGTTTGGGCTGGGCTTTCTCTGTCCCTTTCTTGACCAGGCCCGGATGTTGAGCTCCGCCACTTGCCAATGGAAAAATCCCACTATTTTCAATCATGCACTGAGGTTTCAAGTGCTTCACACAGACTGGAACAAACACGGGCTCCTTTGAACAGTGTCTGGCATTTGTTCCAACCACAAGAGAACGTCCCCCCGCTCTCTCCCTCCTCGTTTCTCTCCTGCAAGCCAGCAGCCCTGCAGTTTAGTCTGCATCTCCCATACATCCACCCATCTTGTTCCAAGGGCCTTCCACTACACCCTCCACTGTTTTTGAGAGCACTGGCAGACTTTGAACTTTTCCACAGTCTGTTATTGAAGTTAGGATGATTAGGACCAAATTAAGGATGATATTTTGTGACTGAATTCCAGCACTCCCTCTCCCCTGGGACAGAGCGCATAACCACGATTCTGCAGGTGGAGACAAAGTTGAGGGTTTTTCTTCCTCAGCATAGGAAATGAGCTCTAAGTGGAGGGTTGGGCAGAAGCTTCCCACCTTCCCAACACTTTGGTTATGCTGGAGCGGAACCTCTGCCTAAGGACAGAGCTAGAAATCAGGGACCCAATGTTTCCAGTGGCACTGGACCCAGGGCAGAGCCCCCATCCATGAATGGGGCTCCATGGAAGAAGTGAGTCTCTGGCTCTCAGTAGCTCTTGTCCAGAACTGAGCCTCAGCATCACGTGCTGTGGGCAGGGTCAGAGGGCCAATGTCCTGGCCCCTGGGGAAGAGTTTCCTCTGGTGGGAGCTGGTAGAAGGTGTCCTGCCTTCTTGGCTGCATCTTCTGTAGTGGAGGTTACATCATGCTGAGCTTGGATGTGGAAGGAAGTAGGAACATCTTAGATCAAATATAATGACTGACCTTACTGAGTTTTCTAGATTTTCCTGAATAAATGTTTCTTCACTTGCTGTATGCTGTCAGAGCCTTTCCAAACCCTGTAATTTTCCAAAATAATTTTCACTGGTCTCCTGAGGGCAGGGATTCATTGAGCCCCTCATGCTGTCAAAGAGAAATAAAACTTTTTTCACTTTTTAGAGAACATCCATGGGCTATAAAATAATGGATTGGCTTTTCCTCCAACACTTTACAGACAACATCACTTTTCCTCTTGCTTGTAAGGTTTTAACCAGAAGAATGCTGTCATCATCTTTTCTCTTCTTTTGGAAGGAATTTCTATTTGTCTTTGATTTTCAGCATGTACTTCTATTTGTCTCTGATTTTCAGCAGTTTTAATAAGATTTACCTAAATGTGTGTGTGTGTGTCGAGGGGTGTTATCATGCTGTTCTGTGTTCTCTGAGATACATGGATTCTTTGTTTACTCTGTCTCCATTTTTGTGAAAACAATTAGAAAGAAAATCTGTATAATCCCAGAAAGGAGCCTCCCTGATGTGAGTGGAGAACCGCGTGGGGGCGCTCAGAACCCACTGAGCACAAGAGCCAGCCTCAGGGCAGGTGCAGATGGGGGTTAAGGTCTGGTTTCCTGTCAGCACTGTGGCTTCCTCTCCATAAAACAGATTCCTCTGGGGCACCTTTCTAGATTCTTTATCCTGCTCTTCCTATGAAGTCTCTGAAGAAGAAGTATTTGTCATAACAAGAGAAAACCTTTCTCACATGCACCAAAGGCAGAGTCACCTGCAGTCATTTACTCCTGTTTCTCAACATCAATAAGCTATCAGTGCTTCTGAAGTTAATCAGTTAAATCTATAAAGATGCTGTGTTTAACTCAGCATTGCAGCCCAGCTCAACAGAACTCCAAGGGCCAGTCAGCAGCAGGCAGGATAACGTGCATGCTGGGCATTGGGGCAGAGGGGGTTAGCATCCAGTGCAAGAGAAGAAAGGCCGCGTGGTGGTCACTGTCAGGACTCCAAGCCCACAGTTCCAATTGTAGGTGATCCCTGGCAAAGGAAGAGAGACCCCACCAATGTTTAGTGTGGATGTCGAGTCTGATGGTTCCACACTCACACCCCAGGTGAATATAAAAAGTTTTATTAACTCTATTTTTGGGGTGTCTGCTGAGAGCAGCACAGGCTTCTCAAGAAATTACAAACTGGAATTTCCTCATTAGAGCAGGAAAGGAGGCTGGCTCAGGGCTTTCTAATGATTTGGTGGTGGGGTCAGGGGGTGTGTTTCTACTCAGGAGAAGGAGCTTGTATGATTTAAACCTCACACGGGCATCAGATAAGGGAGCTTCCGTGATTTCTTAACTAGATTTACCACATGCAGAGGACAAGGAGGAGGAAGAATAAACCTTAATTCATTAGTATTGAGGCACCAAAAATAGGACCTGACACTTTATTCTCCCTAGCAGCTTAAGAAAATGAGTGAAAAAGAGAAATAAGAGTCTACTATGTGTGAAAAGCAAACAGGTCTAAAGAAAATAAAAATTTTTTTACTGTAAGCACATAATAAAAAGAAAGAGAAGAAGGAATGAGACAGGCAGAGGTGCTGAATCAATGCCCTGTGTGGGGTCTTTTCATTATCCACAGTCATCAGTTTATTCTGAAGGTCTCAGGTCAGCTTCCTGCTTCAAAATATCACAGGCCCTTACAGTATATGTGAAAACGCTCGGTTTGTCGTTCTTCACTAAAGTAGCCTTATAATTAGATGAACTTCTGAATTTAATCTCCAGTTATGTTAAATACAAAACAAAACACAATCTACAATTTAGGAAAGTGAGAGTTTATCTTTTATCAAGGGTTACAGCCATCCCGTATGCTGGAAAGCATAGCTTTTGGTAAAGATGAGAGAAAGGCACTCCCACGAAGAAGGGGTTGGGCAGAAGCTTTATGCTGAAGGGTTTGGTTAAACAGACACAATCGACAGGTTATAGGAGGGGCTATGGATGTTCATGGAGGTGGTCCTGACATATATATACTGGACACACATGCATGTAACTTATGACCCCTATTTACTTACTAGTGAAGACTTAGCATTTAAATTCATTACAGTCAGGCCCTATGTGCCAAAAGCAGAAGCAGAGACACAAAGGTACTCAGTGTGCAGCCTCTGTAAACGGCCAGAGCCAGGCCACGGTCAGTGGTCTCTGATCAGGAGAAAGGTCCTGATATGAGTCTAGTGTTCAAGCAAAGCTGGGGTTATGACTTGTGGAACTGGGGTCAGTTCATCAGGGGATGGGCTGCAGTTGTCTTCACAGTGCTTGTCTCAGTGCCCGTGCTTACTGAGCCACTAGAGATAAAGAATCACCTATTGGCAGTTAGAACATAGTTTATCTTTCAAGTGTAGGAGTGAGTGGCAAAACCCTTGCCTGACATGGCTTTAGGTCTTATTTATAATTTGACATCTTATTGCCACAGGGAGTCTGTTCTGTCAGTCTTATGATCTCTATTTTAACATTAGTGTTGGTCATTGTTGTGTCTAAACCGCAAAGGGGAGTGGGTATAAGAGGCGTGTCTGATCTTGTCATGGCTGGGAACTCAGTTTTAGGCTCTTCTGAAGTCCCTTAGACAAACAGATGGACTATTTAGTCAGTTGGGGCACTTAGGATTTTATTTTTAGTTTACAGTTCATCAATATGAACCCAAGTATTGACATTGTGCAAATTCACTGCTGGGTTGTGGTTGAAATCACCTGGTAAGATTCCTTCCAAAGTAGTTCAAGAGCAGTGTTCCACGCTGATGTTTCTTCCAATAGATATAATTCCCTGTTTTAATGTCGTTAGAGGCTATTGAAAAGATGTAGGAAAATGGTAGCTTTAATCTGTTGATGAATGGAGTGTGTAAAATACAGTCATCACTTTCAATACTTTGTCATGTGTGCATGTACTAGGAAGAGGGGAGCACTGCAGGTAAATTTCTAAGTGTATGTGTCTTCCAGCTACCAAACCATAGGCTAATAACTGATATCTCCCTGAGGGACTTGACTATAATGCTCTGATGCTAGGGAGAGAACATTTGGCCAAGGAAGTTCAAGATTTTCTTAAGGTTTTGACAATGTTAGTTCAAGGATGACAATTTTCTTCATCGTCTTCAGAAGATTGTGGATGGGACAGATGCTGAGTTACATGAGTAATGCTGATGACTTCTGAGTTTAGATAGTATTATAAACAAGACTGTTTGGTGTGATGATCCACTACAATACGTATTCTTTTAGTTGTTTTGCCATTTCAGTTTCCTTTAGGATTTTACTTTCTAAGTTACATTTGTCAGGTTCCTAAAATGTAGTCATGCATCTGAAATTTATTCTTTTGTTAAGAATTTTTACATGTTCCAGAAGATGTGAGAAGCTTCTTTGTGTGAAGAGCATCCCAAAGTCAGGCACTCCTCTAAAACATGTACTTAATCCTTGCTTTGGCTTATTGATGAGCTCTGTTGACCACAATAACTTCTGTCATATGGGCTGACTTTACATCAGGTGGAAGAACACATTCTGAATGCACTACTATTTGAGTGCATAACCTCCAGTTCTGTTACTGACGTATGATTCATCAGAGATGATATTAGATCAAGGATTTCCATGGGAATCTAATCTAAAAGATGTAAACAAACTTTCCTAGTTTAGATAACATTGCTGTGAGCTCACTGCTCGTATTCAGCCAAGTCTCCTGCCTATCACACTGAATCCACACTAACTTTAACCTAAAAGTTAGCACTTGTTCTAATGTTCAGATATGTTATTTTTTATTTTAATGTCTCTAGATTATAATGTGTGGCTATTTTAGCCAAGAGTGAAGGAAAGCAATGATAACTGACTATAAATGAGAAAAGCACAACCTAATGATATGAAAGTCAGGACATGAGTGTCTTCAGACTTGTCTATTTCAAGAGTTCATGTACCCAGGGGATTTGTTTTCTCAATTTTACACAGAGCAACACCCAAAATGTCCATTTCCCCTCCCATTGACTCTTATCATCTGTTGCTATGTCAGTTTGCTTAGAATTTTGGTCTCCAGCTCCACCCAATTTGCTGCAAAAACAGGATTTCATTCTTTTTTACAGCTGCATAGTATTGCACTGTATATAAGTACCATGTTTTTTATCCAGTCTATAACCGATGGGCATATAGGTTGATCCCATGTCTGTGGTACTGTGAACTGTGCAGTGAAACACACATGAGTGGATGTGTCTTTTTGTTACAATAATTTGTTTTTTCTTGGGCATATACCCAGTAATGAGATTGCTGAGCGGAATGGTAGCTCTGCTTTAATTTATTCATGAAATCTCCACACTGATTGCCACAGTGCTTGGAGCAAGTTACATTTTCACCAAAAGTATGTAAGTGTTCCCTTTTCTCTATAGCTTTGCCTGCATCTGTTAATTTCTGATCTTTTACTGATAGTAATTCTGACAGGTGTCAGACAGTATCTCCTTTGGTGTTGATTTGCACTTATCTCACAATTGATGATGCTGTGCATTTTTATATGTTATTTATTCACTTGTATGTCAGTGTTTGAGAAGCTTCTGTGCATGTCCTTTCCCCATTTTTAATAGGGTTATCTAGTTTATACTGATGATTTAAGTTCCCTATAGATTACCATGTTACACACACTAAGATAACCAGTATTCAAAAATGAATAGAAAAACATAATCACTTGTAGGCAAAGACACATTGAATTTGGAATGGTCATGGTTGCCAGTTGGTATTGAAATGGGACAGCAACTTTGGAAAATGGTCTTCATGGAAAACCTCATACAAAAATGTACCTAGTGTCACCACTCACAGTAGTTAAATGGAGAATACAGCTCAAGTGCCCATCGACTGCCACATGGATGAAGGTGCTGCAGTGTCTCTGTGTGTTTCTAACCCACAGGGATGAAGATGCTACGGTGTGTCTGTGTGTCTGTAACCCACAGGGATGAAGATGCTGCAGTGTGTCTGTGTGTCTGTAACCCACAGAGATGAAGACGCTGCAGTGTGTCCGTGTGGCTGTAACCCACAGGGATGAAGATGCTGCGGTGTGTCTGTGTGTCTGTAACCCACACGGGTGAAGATGCTGCGGTGTGTCTGTGTGTCTGTAACCCACACGGGTGAAGATGCTGCGGTGTGTCTGTGTGTCTGTAACCCACAGGGATGAAGACGCTGTGGTGTGTCTGTGTGGCTGTAACCCACACGGGTGAAGATGCTGCGGTGTGTCTGTGTGTCTGTAACCCACAAGGATGAAGACGCTGCGGTGTGTCTGTGTGTCTGTAACCCACACGGGTGAAGATGCTGTGGTGTGTCTGTGTGGCTGTAACCCACACGGGTGAAGATGCTGTGGTGTGTCTGTGTGGCTGTAACCCAGCTTTAAAGAGGAGTGAAGCACTGACATAGGCTGCAACTTGGATGAACTTTGAAAACATTGACTGAGTGAACTGAGGTAGACACAGAAGTCCGCATCCCAAATTGTCTCATGGATATGAAGTATGGAGAGCAGGAAATCCCCAAGAGACGGATCTTAGGAGGTGAGTGGAGGGGAAACAGAGAGTGACTGCTTAATGGAAGTGAGGTTTCCTTTTTGGTGAACAAAATGTTCCAAAACCAAATAGTGGTGATACTTGCACAGCATTGCGAATATGTAAAGTATCACTGGCTATACACATACCGAGGGCTAAAATGGTAAATTTTATGTTATGTGTATCTTAACACAGTAAAAATGAGTGCCACATTTTGTTTAGTGAATCAACAACAATAACATCTCGGTTTAAACGCTGGATTCCACAACAGAACCAGGACTTCCTCCTGGAGCTGGATCCATCAGCCCCCAGGGAAGGGACTGGAGTGGGTCAGGTGCACAGGTTATGAAGGGAGCACAAATTCCAACCCACTCCTCGAGAGTCCAGTCACCACCTCCAGATCTATATCCAAAAACAGGTCTTCCTATGACTGAGCTACGGGAGCAACAAGCACACATCCATGTTTGTTTGTTTGTTTTTCAGAGAGAGTCTTGCTGTGTCACCCAGGCTGGAGTGCAGTGGGACAATCTTGGTTCAATACAACCTCCACATCATGGGTTCAAACGATTATCCAGCCTCAGCCTCCAAGAAGCTGGGACCACAGGCACCCATCACCACACTTGGCTAATTTTTGTATTTTTGGTAGAGATGGGTTTTCACTATGCTGGCCAGGCTGGTCTTGAACTCCTGACCTTGTGATCCACCTGCCTTGGCCTCCAAAAGTGCTGGGATTTCAGGTGTGAGCCACTGTGCCCAGCCACAAACAAGTATTTTTTAAACAAAAGACACAGTGAGGAGACATCAGTGTGAGCCCACACACAAACCTTCCTGTTGGGGTTTACAAGACAGCAGAGGGTGCTGAGGACAGAAGCCAGCACCCAGGAACCAGCAGGGAAACCCAGGGGGCACATAGCACCGCATGAGGTCTCAGGACCACTGTGGGGCTCAGTGGTCAGGCAGGCTCAAGGGTCAGCCTCAGAGCAGGTGTAGCAGGTGGGGAAAGGCCTGAAGACAGGTTTTAGTGTCACCTTCTCATTCCACCACTAGACACTACATCTATTCTAATGTGTATGAGTGTTTATGTATTTAGAGAATAACATTTATATTATGAATCTATAGCCATATGTGGGTGCATCAAGTTACCCTCTTCAACCTATGTGGACTCTGTTCATTAGGAATCAGTCCATGCATTTGAGGACCTCACGAATTAATACTTACATAGAATCACTTTATTTTCAGTCTCCTTTCCTCCCTCTTTCTTTCTTTCTCTCTCACACACTGACATACGCACGGGGTGCCGTAAGGTTAATTATCTGAGGTATTACAGACTATTGATTCATTTGCAACTTGACCACTTTAGCTGCTGTTCATGTTGCTGTAAGATCTAGAACATGTTTCTCTGCTGTGTACTCCTCTAAGCTGAGGAGCAGCTTTATTTCAAATACACAGAAACTGAAAACAATCCAAATACCAATCAGCACCTTTATCAGTAAACAAATTGTGGAAAAGTCGTTTATTGGAATAGTACCCACTACTACAGTCAGTTAATGTTGGATCCGATCTATCAATTCACAAGTACATGCAATGAGTATAATGAGCCAAAGCACATACATATGATTCCGTTTTATAAACTGTACAAAGTGAATACTCATTTGAAGTTACATAACAAAGATCACTAACTGACTTCTCCATGGTAAGAGAAGTGAAGGTATAGGAAGGAGAAATTGCGGGAGACAAAGACAAATTTGAGAGGCGAATTGATTTGTTTTCTCTGTGAATGGTGATTAGGTCAATGTCTGTCAAATGGTGAACATACTATGTGAAGATTATGTCAGTATTCCTTCATTAAAACTATTAAAAATAAAAGTATAATGTGGTAGAAGATGAGGACAGAAATAAAAATAATACAAGAAAAGTCATGAACTCCTGAATACTCACATGAATTAACCCTCAGTTTTTCTATATTACTTAGAAGGACACCAAGATACAGCCAAATAATATCACAGTATCATTATAAGAAGATTGTTTTGTAAACCTCACTTGGAATTTCTAGCTCTTTCCTAGAGTTAATTTAGGGAACAGTTGGATTCAATTGTGAGAAACATAGGCCAGACACCGAGACTGGCTCTTACCAGATGTGAGCTCTTAGACATGTCACATGGCCCCTCTATACTTGGGGGTTTACATTCACATCTGTAAATGAAGGAAGCATTGACTCGCAAAGAACATATTTCATGTGCATGTAAAAGTATGAAGGCTAATGAGAATTAATTACTTATGAAGTATAATCACCCACATCCACTCTTGGACACAGCGCACTGTGATGCATCCCTTACAGATCTCATTATATAGTAGGAGACATGCAAATAGGGTCCTCCCTCTGCTTATATGAAAACTAACCTAGCCCTGACCCTGCAGCCCTGGGAGAGGAGCCCCAGCCCTGAGATTCCCAGGTGTTTCCATTCGGTGATCAACACTGAACACAGAGGACTCACCATGGAGTTTGGACTGAGCTGGGTTTTCCTTGTTGCTATTTTAAAAGGTGATTCATGGAGAAATAGAGATGTTGAGTGTGAATGAACATGAGTGAGAGAAACAGTGGATCTGTGTGGCAGTTTCTGACCAGGGTGTATCTCTGTTTGCAGGTGTCCAGTGTGAAGTGCAGCTGGTGGAGTCTGGGGGAGGCGTGGTACAGCCTGGGGGGTCCCTGAGACTCTCGTGTGCAGCCTCTGGATTCACCTTTGATGATTACGCCATGGGCTGGGTCCGCCAAGCTCCAGGGAAGGGTCTGGAGTGAGTCTCTGGTATTAGCTGGAGTGGTGATAGCACAGGCTATGCAGACTCCATCAAGGGCCGATTCACCATCTCCACAGACAACGCCAAGAACTCCCTGTATCTGCAAATGGGCAGCCTGAGAGCTGAGGACACAGCCTTGTATTACTGTGCGAGAGACACGGTGAGGGGAAGTCAGTGAGAGCCCAGACAAAAACGTCCCTGCAGGAAGACAGGAGGGGCCTGGGCTGCAGACGGCACTCAAGACCCACTGAGCACAGGGTTCGTTCTGGGACAAGTTGCTCAGGAAGATTAAGGGCTGGTTTCTTTTCAGAGTCTTAGCAATTTCTCCATCTAACAGTTTCCCCAGGAACCCTGTCTAGATCTGTGATCTGGATCTACTGAGACTGCCTGTGTCACCTTCCTCATCTGTGACTTTGGGGGAGCTGATCGTGGACACTCCAGTGTGTAGGATTTCTTGGTGACAGCAATTGTGTCTTCTGTCTAGGCATGTCTAGGGCAGCAGGCCTGAATTGGTCAAACCCTGCGCATTCCTAAAAAAGTAAATAACTAAAAATTTTAAAAGAAAACTTTTCTTCATTTATGGCTCTCTCTTACCTCCTGGGATGAGGTGTCCAAGTCCATAAAATATTCCACCTGATAACAGTGTCTGTGGATGTCTGCAGCCTTGGAACATGCGGTACGAGTTCAATCACAGGGATTTAGAGTGAGTGCCTGCTGTTGTTATGCTGGGGAGGGCTGTTGTCTGAGTACTGTGGTCAGTTACCCAGGTGTTCCATAGTCTATGATTCATTCCCAAAACACAGCCGTGGACAAGAAAGCTCGGGGCACTCCCCTGGGTATCAACACTTGACACATGTCATCTTACAGCACAGCTGGACAATTACACATGTGCAGGAGGCTCCCCTGTGGGAGGACCCCTGAGAGCTTGTGCCTGGATTCTCCAGGGCTTCACTCCTTGTGCCTTTTTTTCATGTATTATCAATTGTATCATTTTGCTGTAATAAACTGTTCCTGTGAATATGACAGTTCTCAGGAGTCCTGTGTTTTTACTGAGTTTTGAGCCTGAGGGTGGCAGATGCAACCTCTCAATGCAGTTGTATCAGAAGAAGGATTTCCTAGAGAGACCCTGAATCAATGACACGTGGCTGAAGCATTGTTTGGAAACATAAATACTCAGGTGTGAAGTGACAGAATCTGATACCTGGGTGGAAACAGAATTACCTGATCTGAGACAACAGCTGAACCGAAGTAGATGTCTGGAGGTAAATGCAATTTAGAAATGATAACTCATACTCCCATAGAGCTGGCTCAATCGATACATAAGGAAACATAAAATGATAAGAATCAGCCTAAATATGCAATTATTATTTGTGAGAATTAAGTGAACATCTGGGAGAGTGACTGCAGGGAAGTGGCAACGCGCCGACCTCAGATTTTGGCCAATCTCATTTCTGGCTGATGGGCTCACGTGCACTACCTAAGGGGGCAATTATGCTGGGATGACAGAACGAAGCTTCACAAACTCTATCCACCCAGAAGGTGGCTCAGGTGGTGATGTGGGGAAACATCACCATAAAACAACTAAAATGAGGGAGGATAGTGACAAGGGGCTCTGCTTTTGAGCTTTAGCTTAATATTTTTTGTTAATCTGGACTTGGACAATGTCTAATGTAAAAGTGGACTTTGCTTTGAGTGCCTTAGAATGGAGGAGAATGCAGGGGTCAATGTTGCGCCCAGAGATTACTATAGAACAACAGTAGATGGTTGAACATGACCCAAACACAAAGCCTCTTGTTGCTGATGGGACACCGCCCTCCTCTACCGCACAAGAGCTTCTCCAAAGTGTGTTTACCCTGAGAATTGAGATTGCCTTTCTCTTGTAAGTGAAAAAAAAATAGAACACTCCAAATAAAGAAGTTGTAATGCTGTATATGTAAGACATTCTAATACGGGTTAATGATAACTTGGAATATGCATCCACTTATCTTTGTATTTGTATAAATTCATGGGAGAAAGTGCAATTTTGTTAGATGGATTTATTGTTCAGTGATGAAGTCAGGGCTTTAAGGGGAGTCATCACTTGGATGGTGTATGTTGTACTCATTAAGTATTTTCTCATCCCACACACCGCTCCCACCCTCCAGACCACCAAGTCTCCAATATTTATTATTCCACACTCTGTATTCGTGTGTACATATTATTTAGTTCTTACTTACGTAAGTGAGAACATGTGGTATTCAACTTTACTCTTCTAAGTTATTTAACTTAAGATGGTGGTCTAAAGTTTCATCCATGCTACTGTAAAATACATAATTTCATTTTTTGTTATTGAGTAGTAATTAAATGTGTGTTCATATATATTCACAAATATATATAGTGTATTTGCGAGGGTGTATATGTGTGTCTATATATATGTACATAGACATGTACAGCATGTTTTCTTTATCTAATCATTCAGTAATAGACACTGAGTTTGGCACCAAATATGTGCTACTGTGAATAATGCAACAATAAACATAAATGCAGGCATTTGTCTAATATAAAATTTACTTTCCTTTGAGACGATACCAAGTAGTGGGGTTGCAGAATCAAATATTAGTTCGATTAATAGTTCTTTGAGAAATTTCCATACTGTTTTCCATATAGCTTGTACTAATTTACATTTTCTCCAACAGTGTATATGCACTACTGTTTCTCTGTATCCTCACCAACATCTGTTTTCTGTTCAGTTTAGTTTTTATTTTTAACTTTTTAATAATAGCTAGTCTGACTGGTCTAATATGGTTTCTCATTGTGACTTTAAATTGCATTTCTGTGATGATTAATGCCATTGATTATTTTTTCGTATGCTGGTGGATGATTTTTATCTCCTGTTTTGAAAAATAAATGTCGGTTATTTGCTCACTTTAAAATGAGGTTATTTGTGTTTTCTTGTGTTGTTTTTGTTTCTTGCACATTCCAAATATTAGCTGTCAGACGTAGTGTTTACAAATATTTTTTGTCATTCTGTAGGTTTTCTGTTAACTTTGTTGATTTTTTTATTTTGCTGATACATGCGTTGCTTCTTATTTGTATGAAGCCTAAATTGTCTATTTTGGTTTAGTTCTGTTTACTTTTAAGGTCATAGTCATGAATTCTTTGCCTAGGACAATGTCCAGAAAAACATTTCCTAGGATTTCATCTACAACCTTCAGACTCTCAGGTCTCCCAGTTAAGTCTTTTATAGGTTTTGGCTTAACTTTTGCACATAGTGAGAGATATGGGTCCAGTTTTATTCTTCTGCAAAGAGCCTTTCAGTTTTTGCTGCACAATTTATTGAACAAGGTGACGTTTTCCCAGGATATGCTTTTTGTCTAGTTGGTCACAGTCAGTTGGCTGCAGGCTTGTGACTTTATTTCTGGAATGTCCATCCTGTTCCACGCATCTATGGTTCTCTGCTTGTTACGTGTGTATAAAAATAGTACTGTCTTTTGTATGTTTTTTCCATCATTTTAAAACTTTGCTGAATTAACACATCAATTCTAGGAGTATTTCTAAAGAATATTAGTTTTTTAAGTATAACATCATATTATCAGCAAACACAAAATAATTTGACTTTCTCTTTTCCAATTTGGGTGTCTTTATTTCTTTCTCCTGCCTGACTACTCTGGCCAAGGTTTCAAGTTCTATATGGATTAAGAGTGGTGAAAGTGGGCATCCTTGATGTGTTCTGAGTCTTACGAGGAATACTTTCAACATATTCCTATTCAGTATAATGTTGGATGTGAGTTTGTCATATATAATTTCTATTCATTTGAGGTATTTTTTCCTTCTATTCTAATTTTGTTGAGGGTTTTTATCATAAAGAAATCCTAAATGTTATCAATTGCTTCTTTGTTTTGGACCTATTGACATGATTATATGTTTCTTTGTTTTGCATTTTGTTTATGTGGTGGATCACAGTTATTGATACATGAATGTTGAGCCACCCTTGCTCCCTGAAACAAAACTTAGTAGATTGTGGCATTTTATCTTTTTGATATGTGATTGGATTCAATTTTCTTGTGTCTTGTTGAGGATTTTTACATCTATAGTCATCAGTGATATTGATCTGTAGTATTCCTTTTTGAGTCCTGGCATGGATGTGGTATCAGGCTGTTAGTGGCTTTGTGGAATGAGTTAGGGAGAAACACCCTCTACTCAATTTTTTGAAAAAGTTTCGGTAGAATTGCTAGCAGATCTTTTTGTATATTGGGCAGAATTCACCATTTAAAATCATCTGTTTTAGGGCTTCTTTGTTGAGACTTTTTAAAATTACTGCTTGAATATCACTAATTTTTGTTAGTCTCTTCAGGATTTTTATTTCTTCCTGTTTCAATCTTGGGAGATTGCATGTTTTCAGACATTTATCTGTTCACCCTAAATTTTCTAGATTGTTAGCCTGGAGATGTTCATAGTAGTCTATGTTGATCATTTATATTTCTATGGCATCAGTTGTAATCTTTTCTTGTTTGTTTCTCCTTCTGCTTATTTAAATTGTCTGTCTACTTGCCTAATCTAGCTAGTGGTCTGTAAGTTTTGTTTATCATCTCAAAAACCCAATGTTTTATTTTGTTGGTTCTTTGTATTTCTTGGTTCTTAACTTTATCTAGTTCTGCTCTGGTCTTTGTTATTTGTTTTCTTCTACTGTGTGTTTGGTTTGTTGTGGTTTTTCTAATTCTTTGATATGTAATGTTAGGTTGTTAATTTGTAATCTTTGGATCTTTTTGATGAGGTCATTTAACACTATAATCTTCCCCCTTAGCACAGGTTTTTGCTGCAAAGGTTTTGGTATGCTGCTTCTCTATTTTTATAGATTTCAAAGCATGTTACAATATCCTTTTTAATTTTATCATTGACCCAAATTTCATTCAGTAGCAGGATGTTTAATTTTCGTGTGTGTGTGTGTGTAGTTTTGAGTATTCTTCTAGGGTTTGATTTCTAGCTTTATATTACTGTGGTCTGACAAGATAATTCATTTTTTAAAAAGTTGAGACTTTTATTTCTGGCAGAGTATATAATCCATCTTAGAAAATATTCCTTGCTAATGGGAAAAATGTATATTCTGCAGTCATCAGAATTGAATGTTCTGTTAATATCTTTCGGGTTTATTTGGTCTAGAGTCCAATTTCAGTCTAGTGTTTCCTTGTTGATTTTCTTTCTCAATGATTTCTCTAGGATTGTCAGATGGGCATTGAAGTCCATCACAATTGTATTGTTATCTATGTTCTTCCTTAGGTCTAATAGTATTTGTTTTATGAACATGCGTTTTCTGGTGTAGAGCGCTTATATATTTAGAACTCGTATTTTTAATCAATCATTTTATCATTATGTAATGACTTTCTTTGTCTTTAATTACTGGTGTTTACTGAAAGTTTGTTTTTATGATATAAGCATAGCTACTCTTGCTTGCTTTTGGTTTCCATTTGCATGAAATATCTTTTTTCACCCTCTTGATCTTGAATCTCTGATTTTTTACCAATTAAGGGAGTTTCACGTCAGCAGCATAAATTTCAAAACTCTTTTTTATTCTTTCTACCAATGTATATATTTTAGGTGAAGAATTTAACTTATTTATATCCAAACTTAATAGTGATATGTGAGGTTTGGATCCTGTTGTCATGTTAATCATTAACTAGTGGCTTTGTAGTCTTAATTGTGTAATAGTTTTGTGAGTGAATTTTATAATTTTGTGTTGTTTATGATGGTGAGTATTGACCTATGGCTTCCATATTTAGGACTCCCTTGAGCATTTCTTGTAGTTCTGGTCTAGTGTAAATAAATATCCTTAGCATTTTCTTACCTTAGAAATACTTTATTTCTCCTTCATTTATGAAGCTTGGTTTAGCAGGATACAAAATGAATTATTGACATAGAATTTTTTTCCTTTATTTTTTCTTTAAGTAGTCTGAAACTGAGAGTTCAATCTTTTCTATCTTATAAGTTTATGTTGAGAAGTGCATTGTTAGTTTAATAGAATTTCAGATAAATAGACACTTTTTTTGTGAATTTTAGAATGTTTTTCTTCCTATTTACTTTAGATAGACTGAGGACTGTAGATCTTGGTTATGTCTGTTTTCCAGTGTCTTGTCATGGAGTTTTCTGAACTTCTTTTATCTGCATGTGAAAATCTCTAGCAAGACTAGGGATATTTTCCTCAATTATTTCATCAATTTGGTCTTCTAAAAATTTTTGCTAATTTTCTCCCTCAGGAATATCCACGATCCACTGTTTCAATTGTTTTACATAATCCTATACTTCCTAATGATTTTGTTCACTTTTATCTGACTGAGTTAACTTGAAATATCTGCTGTTAGGTTTGATGTTCTTCCTTTAGTTTAGTATAGTCCATTGTTCAAGTTTTAAAATGTATTTTCTAATTATAATTCAATGAAGTTTTTATTCCCTGAAGATTATTTTTTAAAAATCAAAGTCTTAAGTTAAACTTGAATTTTTCTGATTTTTGGTTTTTGTTTTTTGTTTTTTGACACAGAGTCTTGCAGTGTCACCTGGACAGGAGTGCAATGGTGTGATCTTGGCTCACTGCAACCTCCGCCTCCCGGGTCCATGCAATTCTGCCTCAGCCTCCTGAGTAGCAGGGATTACAGGCACACACCACCACACCAAGCCAATGGTTTGTATTTTTAGTAGAGATGGCTCTTCACTATGTCGGCCAGACTGGTCTAGAACTTCTGACCTCATGATCTCCCCTCCTCGGCCTCCCAAAGTGCTAGGATTACAGGCATGAGCCACAATGCCTGGCCTGAGTAGTTCTGATTTATTTGTATTGGTTCTCGAATCTCTTTTGGATTTAAATGAGATTCTTTAAAATAAATGTTTTGAATTATCTGAGATTTCAAATATATCATGTTGTTTAGATTCTATTGCTGGAGAGCTAAGGTGATATCTGGGGTCTTATAATTCTGCTTTTTCATACTTCCAGAATTGCTTATCTGCTTGCTTTTCATTGGCTAACTATCTGTTACTATTTTTGAACTTATTTTGATTTTAATGAAAATTTCATTCCCTTTAGAATGTGAATATCATGCATATTGGGTGGGTCTTTTTACTAGGTCTTGGTTTACTCAGTGGCAAAGACTCGGTAATTGTTTCTCACCTATAGATGGTCATTATTTAGAGACTTTCTGAAATGATGGTTGTAAAATAATGTACTGGGCCTGTGAACAGGCTCACTGCCTCCTGCAGGTCCTAGATAGTGGAGGCCTCAGGAACTGTTTCTCATTTGGGATGCATTTGTTTCAGCAGATTTTATATTGGGTTGTTAAGTTTACCCTTCACGTTAGTAGGTGGTCTTACAGGTTTGAGCTGACTGTGGCAGAAGCAGATGAGTACAAGCTTGATATCTGTGCACAGGGAGAAGCTCTCCGTTGCCTCAGGCAATGGGTTGGTCCAAGAAATGCACAGTGACCTGAGTTATCTGCTGAGCTCCTGACAGGGTGACAAACATGAGCCACTCAGCCTGGCAAGCAAAAGCACCAGTCGTGATGGAAATGACCAGGTGAGGGGCATCTACTCAGTGTGATTTATTTTGTTATTAATAGTTTTAGTGTTGTGCCTTTTCCAAATTCCAGCTTTAGTAGTAACATACTGAGCATGTGAGCAGGCCCGTGGTCTTTTGCGGAGCTGGAATCACAGAAGTATTGAGAAGCTAATCTCATTTTCAACTGCTGTACACTGGTGGTAGCGGCTTTGTATTAGGTCATGCAGTTTGAACACCAGGCCAGTAGGTGGCGCGTGCAGGTAAGAGCCGGCTATGGGGGCAGCAGAAGGATTTACGCTTTACCAGTGGTTAAAGTGGGAAATTTGTCACGTTCCAGATCTTAGAGAAAAGACTTTTAGTTGTTTCTCATTCATTATAATACTACCTGAAAGTCTCTGGAACACAACTTTTTATTATGTAGAGATGCGTTCTTTCTATACCCATTTTTATTTTTTTCCTGAGAGGATGTTGAGTTTCATCAAATGCTTTTTCAGCATCAATTGAAAAAATAATATTTGAATTAAAGATCTAAATGCAAAACCTAAGACTATAGAAACTCCGGATAATACCCTAGGCAATACAATTTAGTACATAAGAACTGGCAAAGACTTTATTCTGAAAATGATAGAAGCAATTTTAACAAAATCAAAAATTGACAAATGGAACCTAAGTAAACTAAAGAGCTTCTGCATAGCAAGATATACTATCAACAGAGTAAACAGGCAACCTCTAGAATGGGAAGTAAAGTATTTGCCACCTATACATCTGACAAAGGTCTAACATTTATAATATACACGGAATTAAACAAACATACAAGAAAGAAAAAGTGGTCAAAGGACATGAAAAGACACTTACAAAAAGACCTACATGTGGCCAAATAGCATAGGAAAACATGCTGAATATCACTATCTTTGGAGAAACACATATTAAAACTACAGTGACGTACCATCTCACATCAGTCAGAATGGCTAATCTTAAAAAAAGTAGTAACAGATGCTGGTAAGGTTGCAAGAAAAAGGGAACATTTATACACTTTTGGTGGGAATATAAATTAGTTCAACCATTGTGGAAAGCAGTGTGGTGATCCCTCCAATAACTTAAAACTGAAGTTTCATTTGACCCAACAATCCCACAGCCGGACAGACACCTAAAGGAATATAAACATGTAGGTTCACTGCAACACTATTCACAATAGCACACACATGGAATTTACCTAAATGCTCACAGTGGCAGGGACTGAAAATCCTCCATTAGCTGCCTGTCTGTAGCACTGAGTTGATTGACAATCTTCAGAGTCATCCATGAAGAAGAGTTCTGAGGTTCATCAGATACTTGTAGACACTCAGGTGAACCAAAGGAATTAACTGAATTGAGGGCTGCCAGCCAATTCCATGTCACTAAGAATAATTGCCATCTTAGTGTAAAGGTCTGAATACCCTGTATGACAGGCTGATTCAAAAAAATCCAATCCCACGGAGGCTCCACAGCAACGCTTACAGTTCTTTCAAGGAAGAAATAATCTCCAAGTTAAGTGAGTCATTACAGATGTTCTGAGCTACGGTAAACATTGGATTAGGACCAGATTTGTCTGAGTTCAATGTAATTATTATACTCAGCTGCTGGTCCCATATGGCCTGAATATGGATAATTTAAATGAGCCTGGCTGTGTGATTTGTTATATGAAAATCTGAACTAAATAAACATAAAGAGCATGTCTGGACTAGCATGAGGCTGAGAGATCCTGGGAGCCCCCCCCCCCCATACTCTTATCGCCCTTTCCTCCAGGAACATCCCGGTTCTCAGGGTGTGAATCCACTTAGATGCCTGCATGGCTGTATTACCAGGAGACCAAATCTCTGATAAAACACTGAGACCTTCTTCAGGCAGACAACCCGTTTTTACATCCTTATGTATGTGGGGAAAGGTAATCCATCCCCATTACAAGCCCATACCTACAGGCTTCCTTTATCATGAAAATAGCTACAATTAGCCAAAAGGGGCACATTTACAAAAATTTTCCTGTGATGTTCCATCGAGAAAAGAGCAAAAATCAGCTTCACACCTGGAGACTTCCTGTATCGGGCACAGTCCAGAGAAAGAAGATCACCAGAGTATTAAGATTCATCTGTAAGAACTTGTAATGCTTCCGTGTTCCACACATTTACCACACATTCACCAGTTTAGTCAATACGGATTAAATATGAGAGTGTGGCAATGCACAAACTCTATCTGAGGAGGAAAATAGGATAAAAAAAAGTTCAGGAAAATAGAGCAATTTGAAGCCTCTGACAACAGCAACTTCAGCACCAAGGAAATGATTTCACCCTCACTGGCCTCAAATTTACTTTTCATGGCACGTCTGCAGGGTTCAAAAGTGAGACCAGGTGAATTCAATGTGCATGCAATTCCCAGGTGTCTACTTGTATTCTGTTTTCTTTACTTCTGTTTCCAGAAAGTAGACACATACCATCCTTAGTGCCAGTGTAGGGAGTGTTTTCCTTGACATGGATACCAGAAAAGAAAGGAAAAAAGTGGGCCGATTAATGTTAAAATTAGCCACAGTGTGTGTGTGTGTGTGTGTGTGTGTGTGTTGTGTGTGTGTGTGTTATTTGAATACTAGAGTTGAGTTGGGCTTCTGTCCACGTGCAACTGCACCTGCAGGTATTCTCAGGTGCAATAATCAACTGCAGGACCCTAAAGAAAATAAGAATCCCCCACCAAATCCCTGAAGAGTTTTTGGGTTCACCATATGTCAAACGATTCAGTGCCTCTGGAGCTCCAGGAAAGGGTTCCCCAGTGATGCATGAGATCTTTTCTTTGGGTCTCCCTGTACAGTTCTCTGGGGTTCCTAAGGCCAATTCAGTATTTCAAATCATGGTGTGAGAAGCATGTTGTGTCACGAAAGAAGAATTCTGAGCCAGGGCACAGCCACTTTATACCGGGCTAGAGACACTGGTAGGAATATACTCTCTAAGTTCAGACAGAAATGCTCCTGCTGGGTAGGAGCTGGGTTGCAGGGGGTGCTCTGGATAAACCCAGCACAGGTTCCCGCCCCAGAACAGGTGCACAGCAGACTGGGGAGGGGTTCCTCTCAGGGCCCCGGACTTCCTTTAAAAATATCTAATATAAGTATTTCACAAGAACTTCTGATGTTTGTATAAATATTCCATTCAATTTGGGAGCATTTATCAAACTAGAAGTTGTAATGAGAACCACTTTCACAATGGGGATTTCAAACTCTGCTAGTTATCTTAATAGTAAGCAGCTGGAGGTCAGGAAGAGCTCCTTTCTTTCAAATCAGTGCAATTTTTGGACAAACACACTCATTCCCAAAATAACGCATTCACATATTAAGGTCTAGAAATGGTTCAAGTTGTCCCTGATTCATTCAAATGTGGATTCAAAGTGAGGTGCATGTCCTGGGGGAGCTTGTTCTCCAGTGGGGGAAGCTCTGTCAATACAGAGTTCAGGGATGTGTAGGGGACACATGGCCTCTAAGAGGATTACGGCTTGAACTCTCAGCTTCTACAACTGTGTCGTCCATGTGTCATGTATTTGCTCTTTCTCATACTGGGTCAGGAATTGGGCTATTAAATAGCATCCTTCAAGAATATGCAAATCACTGAGGCTAATACAGATAACTCTGTGCCCTGAGAGCATCACCCAACAACCACACCCCTCCTCGTGACCACACCCTACCATGGACAGGACCTACAGGATCCTCTTCTTGGTGTCAGCAGCAAAACTTAAGGGGCTCCCCAGTCCCAGGGCTGACAGAGAAACCAGGCCAGTCGAGTGAGACTTCCCGCGATCCTGTTTCCTCTTCACCGGTGCCGACTACCAGGTGCAGCTGGTGCAGTTTGGGCCTGAGGTGAAGCAGCCTGTGGCCTCAGTGAAGGTCTTCTGCAAGGCTTCTGGTTACAGCTTTACCACCTATGGTATGAATTGGGTGAGACAGGTCCCTGGAGAAGGGCTTGAGTGGCCAGTACACTCAAAATTCACCAAACTAAGGTCAAATGCCCAAGTTGCAATGCTGCAAACTCTAAGGTATGTTCATGGAATTCAATGAAGGAGAAAGTCTTTCAGACACAGGTGTACCTGACATGATAAATATGTGGGTGAGGACTCTGGGCTTGAGTGTCATTGTCCAGCCATGTTTCAGAAGTGTGACCTGTCAGGAAAGAACCAGAGTTCCTTGTGCTCTCAGAGGGGAGGGCTCACAGATGTCCTCTCTTGTTCCCAGGAAAGGCAATTGAACTAATCTTGATGATGAGACTATGCTCCTGTGCTGACCTATTATTGTTTTTGACTGAAATTGTCACTGTGATCCCCAATCTACATCTATTCACACAGAAGTGTATAAAGGTCAGGCCACATTCTCAGCATCACACATTGACACGATTGGAGATACGTCCCACTACCTTCTCCTGAGATGGCAGACAGAATCCCAAATTTCAAACGGTCACAAAAGGGAAGGTCTCAGATTTTTATTTTTTTTATGACGCACTTTCTGGGACAGACATATTCCCTCTAACCATGATGGATATTCTGAATTACAATAAACATGGCATGGATGTAGGCTTGAATAAATTCACTGTGACGAATATATTTAACTGCTGCCCTAATGTTTTGAATGGAGATTTGACAATTTAGATAACCTGGATGTTTGGTTGGTTTCATATAAATCTTCACGGGTGGAACAGCATTGAACCTATTCCAAAATCTGTCTTCGATCCATAATCACACTCATCTCCCAGACCAGCTCCTTGAGCACATCTCCCTACCTGGAAGAAGAGGACTCTGGGCTTGGTGAGGGGAGGCCCCAGGAAGAGAACTGAGTTCTCAGAGGGCACAGCCAGCATCCTCCTCTCAGGGTGAGCCCTGAGACTGGGACCTCCCTCATCCCTTTTCACCTCTCCATAGCAAGGCACCACCCACATGCAAATCCTCACTTAGGCACCCACAGGAAACCACCACACATTTCCTTAAATTCAGGGTCCAGCTCACATGGGAAATGCTCTCTGAGAGTCATGGACCTCCTGTGCAAGAACATGAAGCACCTGTGGTTCTTCCTCCTCCTGGTGGCAGCTCCCAGATGTGAGTGTCTTGGGGATGCAGATATGACGATATGGGAGGCTGTCTCTGATCCCAGGGCTCACTGTGGGTCTCTCTGTTCACAGGGGTCCTGTCCCAGGTGCAGCTGCAGGAGTCGGGCCCAGGACTGGTGAAGCCTTCGGGAGACCCTGTCCCTCACCTGCGCTGTCTCTGGTTACTCCATCAGCAGTGGTTATGGCTGGAGCTGGATCCGCCAGTCCCCAGGGAAGGGGCTGGAGTGGATTGAGTATATCGGTGGTAGTAGTGGGAGCACCAACTACAACCCCTCCCTCAAGAGTCGAGTCACCATTTCAAAAGACACGTCCAAGAACCAGTTCTCCCTGAAACTGAGCTCTGTGACCGCCGCGGACACGGCCGTGTATTACTGTGCGAGAGACACAGTGAGGGGAGGTGAGTGTGAGCCCAGACACAAACCTCCCTGCAGGGAGGCGGAGGGGGCGGGCGCAGGTGCCGCTCAGGACCAGCAGGGGGCGCGCGGGGCCCACAGAGCAGGAGGCCGGGTCAGGAGCAGGTGCAGGGAGGGCGGGGCTTCCTCATCTGCTCAGTGCTCTCCCTCCTCACCAGCACCTCAGCTGTCCCCAGGGCTCCTCCTTCTTTATTATCTGTGGTTCTGCTTCCTCACATTCTTCTGCCAGAAAAGAAAGGAGGAAGGCACATTTTCCTCTTACAATTGAAGTTTCGCCGATTACTAGGAACTTTCCTACAAGTTCCTGCATGGTCCATTAGTCCTTAGTGATTAAAAATATATATATTCTAATGCTTCTCACCACCTCTTGGTTTATGTCATCAACTGAATTGTGCCCTCTTTGAAATTCATATGCTGAAACCTTAAATTCAATGGATCTATATTGGAATTTTAATGATACAATTAAGGTTAAATGTGGTCAGAAGTGTGAGAACCTAATGCAATAGACGTGCTGTCTTTATAAGAAGAGGAAGAGACACCAGAGACCTCTCACTTTTCACGTGCACGCAGAGAAGAGGCCATGTGGGGACGCAGTGTATTAGAAGGTGCCCCAGTGCATGCCAGGAAGAAGCCGCACCAAGAACCAACCCTGCCAGCACCTTGATCTTCAATAGTCAGACTTCAGAATTGTAAGAAAATCAATATTTGTTGTTTAAGCCACCCACTCCGTGTTGTCTTCTTAGGAAGACCCAGACAGACTAATAACACATAACTCATAACTCTGTTAGCGCTGTCCCCTGGATGGAGAATCAGCCCCCTGAGGCTGGGCACATCTCTCAGATTTCTACATAAAGTAGGCAAAAAATAGTAGCTGTAATATAAAAACTTGTCATGTCCCTGTTGACCAATTTCTGGGCAAAGTGTTTTAATGAAGACCTTGGGGCTTTGTCACAAAAGTTGTCTTTTATCTTTTCTTATGACCTAACTAATGGACAATGGGTACCAGCTGGATGGAGACTGACCACTGACCATCTTCTGCTGTCTCCTTAGTATGCCACAGAAAACCACACCAACATTACTCAATGTCTTCAACTTTCTAAATTTGCACTGAATGTATTGCTAAATGAGGAGCTACATGAGGTCTGAGTTTTGTTCCCTTCTTCCCAGTCTTCCTCAATTACCAAGGGCAGAAGACACTTTCAATGAAATTTGGCTGTCAATGCCCCCAACACCACATCACTTTTTAAAGTCCAGGAACTTTATTTGGGGGATAGCGAAATACACTTTTAAATGGAAAGCCCTAAAGCACATACAACAGCTGAAGGAATGGCCACTGTGCACCTGAAGGCTGATGAGGCACATGGTGGGGTCCCTTCCTCCAAGATGTTCCTGGGTGTGTGATGGTTGGATGCCTCATGCATATGGAATTAAGGACTGAACTGAAGTAGAAACAAGGGACATATCCCATAGGAAAACAAGAAAAAAACAGATGAGCATCCGTGAAGACAGGTAATTAAATTTGTTGGGTTTAAGATGAATTTTTTTTCCAAAATTTTTAATGTTCTTATCTAAATATGAATCTTTTCAACAAACTGAGAATTAAAAGGAGAATGGAGTTAGAAGTTGAGAGAAAAAAGTCCTGAGAGAGTAGAAAGAAAATTCACACAAAAGTGTCACATGGCAGAGGCCAGAATGGAGCCGATGCAGCAATGTCATTATTCTGCAGACTTAGTTGAGACTCTTTGGTATTTAAGGCAGGCCCAGCGGTGAAGAACTCCTTTAGCTTTTGCTTCTCTGGGAAAGGTCTTACCTATCCTTTGTTTTACAAAAAGATTTACATGGTAAAGTTTCTTGGTTGGCAGAGTTTTGTTTGTTTTTCAGCTATTTGAATACAGTCATGGGCCACCTAACAATGTTTCAGTCAACAATAGACCACATATATGTTTGTGGCCACATAACATTGTAATACCATATTTTCATTAAGGGTGTTCCATATTTAGATGTGTTTAGATAGAGAGATACTTACCATGGCGTTTCAGTTCCCTGCAGTGTTTGGTGCAGTAACACTCTGTACAGGTGAGTTGTCTGGAAACATTGTGCTATTCCACATAGTCTATGTGTAATAGGATATTCCTTGTAGGTTTGTGTAAGTTCTCCCTATGATGTTTGCACAATGATGACATTGACTAGAAATATATTTCTCAGAAATAATCTCTATCACTAAACCATACATCATCGAATGTAATTCCTCTCCATTCTGACCTGAAAATCTTCTGCTGAGAAATCTGCTAAATCTGCTCTTTTTCTTTCTGTTTTCAAAAACCTTTCCTTTAGCAATGTGGTTTCAAACTATCTCTGATTTTTCTCCTTTGGTTTACATTATTTGAAATGTATAGAGCTTCATGGATGTGGACGAATATTTGCTTCTCCAGATTTAGAAAGTTTCTATGCTATTACTTTTTTAAAAAAATCCTTTCTGCCTCTCTCGCTCTGTCTATCTCTGTGTGTCTCTCTCGGTCTCTCTCTCATTCTTCCTTCACTACCCCTTTTGTCTTATCTTTGCATAACTCCTCAATGCATAATTTCATTTTCAGTGTGCTTCCTGACTCATGAGTCTTTAACTCTTTATTTCTTTCTTTGAAATTTTTCTTCTCTGTCTCTACTGTTTCAAATGATCTTTCTTTGAGTTTACTGTTTCTTCTATTACTTGATCTAGTCTGGTCTAAAATCCTCTGTTAAAAATTTTGTCTGACTTATAGTATTCTTCAGCATCAATATTTTTGTTTAGTCATCTTTTAAACTTTTTATCTCTATTAAAATTCTCTCATTGTTCTTGCCTGATGCCACTAGCTCATTGAACATGTTTCTAATATTTATTTTAAATTTTCTGCCAGGTAATCCATATGCTTCCTTTTCATTGATATCAGTTGCTGGATCTTTATGTTGTTCTTCTGTTTGGACCATGTTCCCCTCATCCTTCATTTTCCTTCACTGTCTTTGTTACTACCTGTTCATTATAACAAAAGCCACCATACACTCTTCAAAGACGAGGCTTATAGAGATCATCCTCACCAATCAGTCCAGGCAGTAATTTGGGTTTCTCAAAACTTCATAGTATACAAACTTCTGTCTCTGTTCTCAATGGTCCCCAGGTTTTAGAGGATGATAGACTTTGCCAGTAGTCACAGATAGGGGAGGTAGAAACTATTTACTCAAGCAGCCCCTAGAAAATTTGGACCACTGGATAAAGTTTTATTATTGATGAATGATTCATCAAAATAATGTTACTTCAGGCTTCTCTCAACCAGTCATTAAACATTGAAATTTTATCATTTCTTATTTGAATCTGGGGTTTAATCTTTGAGTATTTAGGTAAAATTACAAACTAGTTTAAATCTGCCTATTTGGCAAAATGGTCTACTGCCGAATTTCCATTTTCTGTGTTATCTCTTTTTGCATTTAAATCTAAGTCTGTATTAGACATGCATCCAGAATGTGGAAAAATGTCTTAAAGTTCCTTAATTTATTTAGTTTAATGGGGTTTCCAGAAGATGTGAAAACCTCCTTTGTTTATCAAACACTGACTATTGGTCAATAGTTTTCTCTTTGATTTTTCTCTCTCCTCTCACATTATCTATAATAAGCAGTGAGAAATGAAGACACACCATCGACAGTTTGTTTAGACATCCCAACACCTAAAATTCTAACTGTCACTAATTCTAACTTCATCCAATGTAACATAAATAAGATAAACTCTATAACAAGGTACACATAGTTTCCAGTTCTAATACCACGTTTGTGACAGAAACAAAGCAGGTGTGCTCTCTGCGAGGTGGTCATCTGAGGTCTGAGATGAGGGGTCACGCAGGTATTTTTATGATATTTAAGGGATCGGGCAACAACAGTGATAACAATTCTGATCATCACTGGCTCTTACCGGAAAATTTACAAGTAAAGTTACTGCTGTTATTTCATTTTAACACCTGGTGAGAATGAAGCTCAGAGGAAGAGGTCACATCCTAGGTCACACAGTGAGGAGGAATGGAGCTGTGCTCTGCTCTCCACACTACGCACAAGATCCCAGGCACGGGCCCAGGTTCCGCTGACACGTGGCATCTAGAGGGCAGTTCTCAGAGGATGGTCTTAGCACACCTGATTCCTGGGGCAGGGCGCTTCCTTCTCTCAGTTGTGCACTTGCTCCTTCTGCCAGCTCTGAAATGACCACTTGCATTGCCATGAATTATTCATATTCTCTCCTTTATTATGGCAAAAAGCATATTTATTAAATTTTCAGTTCATTTTCTCTGAAGCACACTGTGTTAGCAGAAAGGAATAAATCACATTCCTTCACTTCCTACACAGCCAAAGATTCCTGAAGACAAAGCTGATGTGCTGTACTCATAGGTGGATTTCTGCTCCACGGAGGTGGCCTTGGTCTTCAAGTTTCAGCAATTCTGGGAAGCCAAGGACTCTCCATCTCCTCCTCCCTGCTCTGCAGCTCACCTGAGAACAGCTTTCTCATTGGAATATCATCCTTTTAAGGAATAAAAGTCCCTGCTTTAGGTTTGGGGGCCTGAGTCCACCTACTGGATCCAGCCCAGGACTGGAGATATTTTCCAGAACATAACATCATCTGAGACGTGTCCAGTCACACTGTTTTACTTTCACAATTTCAGTTTCCTCAGAAGAAAATTAAAATTGCCGAGACTTTTTCATAAGCATTGTGACATGTCCTTTTTCTGTTTCCTTGCCTGTTCATTTATGTCCAACCAGGTGCCACATCTATGTAATCAGATTAGAATCCTGCCTCAAATAACACATGAAGAGGACCTTTGGTTGTACTTTTGGTCTTTGCTCCAAAATGTAAAGATTACAAAAGCCATCACCTCATTCTTACGTCAAGAGGTGTCTGCACAATCTGATCTTCAATACCTTCAGGATTTCATCAAAGGAATGAAATTCCAATCAAAAATTTCCCACTCCCAAAACGGGAGAGACAGGCATGTCCAGAATGACAGTTGGCTCTTGCTTTACTGGAACAGAACCTGCGGAAGAATATATATACACACACACACACACATGTACATATACACATACATACATACATATATGTACATACATATATACACATACATATATATGTATACATATATACATGCATATACACACATATATATATTTTTAAAAAGCTGTTGAGGGCACTTACATGGTAAGCACTATAGACGTCTGAAAGACAGATGTGGACTATGGTGAAGTGACAGTTCCAGAGTCCTCAGTCTTCTGGACTTTCCCTCCAGAAACCTCCAGATTCGAAAACATACAATCCAAATATGTTTCCTTTCGGTCAGAAGTGAGGAAGTTATAATTGCTGAAAAATATACCAAGAGCCTTCTCCAAAAGATCTTACAGGGAAGAACTTTTCCAGCACCTTGTCCTATGTGAAGAAAGGCAAATCTGCCATTCCAGATCCCTCCCCCATTCTTCCATGATTATATGAAAATGTAAGTAAATAGTGCATAGACAGGTAAGATGTAAGTAAATAGCCTAGGTAAGATGTAAACAAATAGTTAGTCCAGGTAAGATGTAAGCAAATCCAGGCAAATAGTCTAGGGAAGATGTAAGCAAATAGTCCAGGGACACTGAAACCACAAAAGGGAGTAAAGATGAAAGTTGAGCTTTTCCTGTGGAGACGCCTGGTCAAGGTCACAGCCACTGCAGAAACCTCACTGCAAGGCAAGGCGGGGCTGGAGGGGGCGCTCAGGAGCCACCAAGCACAGGTTCCAACCCCAGAGCAGGTGTACGGAAGGATGGGGAGGAAGTTTCCTCTCAGGTGTCTTCCTTTGTCAACAACAACAACAACAACAAAAACTATGTGTTCAAGATGTTGCTGATGTGCCTTCAAACATCCTGTTACATCAGAACCATTCATATAATTTAAGGCAATGAGAACTATTTTTTAAAGTGGGTTTCTAAGACTATAAATATCTTAATAGTGATGATATAAAGAATAGGAATAGTTTTACTAATTGAATGGATACAGAATTGTGGGAACCACTGTATTCCTGTGAATAAAAAGGTCAGATTTCAGTGTTCAGTAATGTTGCCTACATTGTGCATTTGACAGGGCAGTGATGGATCTGAGAGTGTGGCAGGTACACAGACGCAGTGAGTAAGAAACCAATACGTAAAGATGAGGATCTATGGATATGAACTGAAAGTACATAAAAACTTCATGAAATTCTATTAAATGGAGTAGGAAATAAAACCAAGATTTATTCAAAACACAAATTCCTTGCCAATTTTTTTTGGAGTAGTGAATTCATAAAGAACTCCAAATATCTCTTCCATCTTTTGATTCCTATTGTCCGTGAGATGAGAAAATCAACTCTATTTATGCATCACAGGGCAAATCTGTAAATCAAGGGTGGTTCTGTTGAAGATCCTGGTGGATCAGGATGTCAGGCAGGTGCCGGAGACACTGTCTCAGGAGCGCCCAGATGATCTCAGAGGGACCTGCTGGACACTCACGTGGGACATCAGCACTCACTTTCTCAGAGTCAACGTGAGCTGTGGTTGATGCCTGATGGGACCAGGATGGGGTCAAAGCACCTGGTCAGTGTCATGAAGAGTGATGGTTCCAGAATCATCCATGTGGTCTCCATGCTAATCAAATGTGGGTTCACAGTGAGGAGCATGTCCTCTGGGTGCTTGCATTTCAGTGAAAGGATGTCTGGCCACAAAAAGTTTGTAAATGGAGTAGGGCATCCATTTCTTCAAGCAGGATTAGGGCTTGGACCATCAGAATCCCACTCGTGTAAGGCTGATGTGCCATTCATCTACTGTTTCTTATCCTGAATCAGGGTCTTGAGTTATGAAATGCTCTGACTCATGAATATATGAATAACCTGAGATCCACGGAGGTAATTATGGATATGTCTCAGCCCTGAGAGCATCACCCAATAACCACATCCCTCTCCCAGAGAAGCCCCTGAGAGCACAGCTCCTCATTATGGACCAGACCTAGAGGATCCTCTTCTTGGTGGCTGCAGCTACAGGTAAGGGGTTACCAAGTCCCAGTGATGAAAAGGGGATTGAGTTCAGTCAAGTGGGCTTTCATCCATTCCTGTGTCCTCCCCACAGGTGCCCACTCCCAGGTGCAGCTGGTGCAGTCTGGGGCTGAGGTGAAGAAGTCTGGGTCCTCAGTGAAGGTCTCCTGGAAGGCTTCCAGATACACCTTTACCAGCTATGTTATGCACTGGGTGCGACAGAACTTTGGACAAGGGCTTGAGTGGATGGGATTTTAGTTATTTGAGAGATTTTTCAAATAGCATTTATTCCATAAGCAAATTTCAGAGATTGTAGAATGAATCAAATTAAGATACCTGATACAGAACTTCCTCTGAATCGATCTTTGTAAACATCAATTTCTGAATCAATGTTGTAAATATTTTGGAACACAAACACAAGTTCACATTTTAACTCTACTTTTATCTCTATTTTAAAAATGCCAAAAACTATCATTTTGTGCGTGTAACATTTTGAATTCCTACCATCAATGCATGATATTTCCTGTTTTTCCACATTCATACTGCCATTTATCCTCATGAGATTTGTGAGTTTTAACCATGCTAATAGGTGAGTAATTGTATCTAATTTTTCTTTAAATGCACATGTTCTTAATAAAAAAATCATATTTAACAATTTTTATATAATTTTTGGTGAGATGCCTCTCCCGATATTTGGTTGATTTTTAACTGCATTGTTTTCTTTTGATTAGTTGTAAGTTTACTTGCATATTGATTATAAAAGTCATTTAACAAATTTAAAAAATTGGCCGGGGTGGGTGGCTCACAGCTGTAATCCCAGCACTTTGGGAGGCTGAGATGGGCGGATCACGAGGTTAGGAGATCGAGACCATCCTGGCTAACACAGTGAAACCCCGTCTCTACTAAAAATAAAATTAAATTGAAAATCAGCCAGGTGTAGTGGCGGGCGCCTGTAGTCTCAGCTACTCCAAAGGCTGAGGCAGGTGAATCGCATGAACCCAGGAGACGGAGCTTGCAGTGAACTGAGATCGCGCCACTGCACTCCAGCCTGGGCAACTGAGCAAGACTCTGTCTCCAAACAAACAAACAAACAAAACAAAACAAATGAAAAGGATTGATTTAACAAACATATGACTTGGAAGTATTTTCTCCCAGTCTGTGGTTGCCTTTTTCTCCCTTATCAGTGGATATTGAAGAAAAATGTTTGTGTGTGTGTGTGTGTTTAAACAAATTTAGACCAAAAAAAATTATTCTTTCGTAGATCATGTATTTGGCATTATATGTGAAGTCTCACTATAAAATACACTATTCGTGATTTTTTTTTTCCCCGTGTCTCTAATCTCAGGCCACAATCAACTCGTGAGTGTTTAGCCTTCACCTATTGATTGGAGGACTATCCTCCTGAGATATTTGGAACACTTCTGTAAGGAGATGTGTTCTTCTTCCCATTGTTTGTTTATTTAATCATCTATTAATATCCGTATTGATTTATGGATGTCAATTCCATAGTCTGAAAAAGATCCATGCTACATTATTCATTTTATTGTTCAAATCGCCACAGCTTTATTAGGTGCTGGGCGCTGATTTAGTTTGCATCCTGCATCCTTACAGCACAGCTCATCCTTTTGTTTTTGAACACTTCCCTGTTTCCTGGATATTATAATAAATTCTAAGCTCATTTTCCATATTACCTTTTTCATACATAGAATTAGCCATTTTTATAAAGAGTGCTTATTTCTGATTTTAAAGTATAATATTACAATAAAATATTGTGATACTGGGTATGTGTGTTGTTAATGAGGTGTAAGTACTTCTGGGACCTCTCAATGAATTGGCCTAGTAAATGTGCATGTTTATATGAACCCATGTTTATGGACACTTCAAAACTGTTTATGTATCTAATCTTCTGTAACTTGATTACATTAAAAATGAGAAGACACTGGACTCTCCACCCAACTATGCTACAACATGGACCTTTCTAGTCTTCCTTCCTTGACTGTCTATAACCACCCACTGCAAAGTGAGGAACCCCATCCCACCATATGCCATTTTATTACTTAGCTGCACAATTTCAGGACACATGCAGAGCAGCATCAGAAATGTAATGTTGTACCATTGTAGGAAACATGTTTATCTATTAGAATAGAGTGCTTATGTGTGGTTTGTTTACAATTAAAACTTACAGAATCTCCTCATTTTCAAAGTTACTTATGTCAGCAACTTCATTTTCCACTTTCTTCTGTGAAGTCATTTCAATTACACGATATCGTTTCATTTGTTTGAAATTCTGTAAAAGCCAAAACTATAGTCAAGTAAACAGGATATTCCAGGAATTTAGAGGGTGGGTGTAAAATAAGTAAAACAGGCTCTGTTTAAGAAGAGTAAGAATATTCTAGTGATATGCAATGGTTGAGACGTGACACAATTAATTTGTCTAAGCTCATAATTTTGTGATGGGAAATATAAACCTAAATATATACAATGAAAATATATTTAGCAGTTCATTAACCTCTGGATTAAATGCATACTCTATAAAATTATCTAATAACGTATTTGGGACCATGGGAATGTTACGAGATACATGCAGCAAAGAATGAAGTGATTTTCCTGACTTGCATATATGATGTTTCCATTCAATGAAGACCTTTAATTAAGACGAAATCTACTTTCTATGTGGCCCAGACTTTTTCTTCCTGACAAGCAAACAACCCAGAACATTCTTTTCTTTCTTTGAGAAAAGTTTTCCCCAAACTTCAGCTCAGTTCAGACATACACTGTCCCTGAATGGACATTTACCCTCAGATGGGTACACACACCTGTCAATGTGTGGGCTCTTCTGTCAGAAAAACACACCTTTCCTCATGTGGATTCTTCCCTCAGACAAACCCACATGTCCCCACATGGACTCTTTCCTCAGACCACCACATATGTCCTTACAATTACTCAGGAAACAGACATTTCCTCATGTGGACTCTTGTCTCAGACAAACATGTCTCCTTGTGAACTCTTCACTCAGATAAGTACACACATTTCCACATTGACTGTTTGCTGACATAAGAACATATATCCAATGTTGAATAATTTTGTGGCAAAATGATACCAAGATAATTATAATTATAAAACTCCTTCCAGACAAGATGTAGATACACATTTTTTTTTTTTTTCATTTTAACTTAACTTTGCCTCATTGTCAGGAACAGTGGTTTCCAACTCTAAATGTACTGATCACAGACAGATGCCTGTTTTCTCTGGAAACATATTTCTTATGTTCTTACTGGTCTTATTTGTTGATAATGTTTGCTGCTATGAAGATACCTGGACAGTGTCCACATTAGAGACTGAGAAAGAGCGATGAGCAGATTAACCCTGTGCATCCAGACCCAAGAATCCTTTGACCCTGCCATCTCTGAAATGTAGACACAGAGGATGGATGAGCAATGCTGAGCGGTGCACCCATGACCACAAAAAGAAATACATGGAAATGTGTCCCCTCCCCTCCTTATGAAAGACAACTCATCCCCTGTTCCTTCAGGCCCTGGTGAGGAGCCACTCCATGTCTGTGCCCTTCCTCAGTGTCCTCACCATGGGGTCTGCACTGATCTGGGCTTCCCTTCTCATCACCCTCAATATTAGTGTCCCTTGTGAATCAGGTCCAGCTATGGCTGCTCCACACGGGGCTGTTCTCAGTCTGTTCCTTCTGTGTTTGCAGAAGACCTGTGTGAAGCTCACTGGTGGAGTCTGAGGTGGAAAAATTGTACAGCCCAGTGGTTCACTGAGCATCTCCTGCAAAGCCTCTGGATTCACCTTCACTGACTGCAGTATCAGCTTGGTCCAGCAGGCTCCATGACCAGGGCTGGTGTGGGTGGCAAGAGGAAGAAATTCAAGAGGAAGTTTTTACGTGCACTCTTACGTGCACGGTCTGACTGACATCTTTACTTCTGTTATCACGTTTGTTCTGTAAATCACAACGAATGGTGCATTCTTCATCTATTATACATTTGTTAAGTCTTTTTTGGTGTCTTTCAAAAAAACTGGTAACTTTATCCTATGTAATACCTGTTAAGTCCTAAAAGTGTTTTTTGATGTCTACTTTGTCTGAAATTTACACAGCTACTATAGCTTTCTTTTGGTTCATATTTTCATAATCCATGTTTTCTCATCTTTATCTTTTCTATTTGTGAATATGTAGGATAACTTTCTTGTACAAAGCTAACAGTTGGGTCTTGCTTTTTTTAAGCAACTATAACAAATTCTATTTTAAAACTAATATTATTTTTTCTTTTAGTTTTGTTTAAATTAGCATTTTATGATGTTTATTTCTCTATTAACAGATTATATAATTCACATTTTATAAATATGGTATTGATTACCATAACTTTTACAATAAGAATTGTATATAATAAGATTATAATGTAAATACTGTGATGGCCTTGATCTGAAGTACAGAGATAGTGTAACTGTGTACTTTGAATTCCTCCTTCCAACTGGTCTGTCAGTTTGCACTTATATATTCTATAAAATATAATATGTAATTTTGCATCACTTTATACCCATACATTATAACAATTACAAAGATAAAAATTACAATTCATCTTGATGTTCCCTTTTTTTTACAATCTTAATTTCTTTGTATAGATCTATGTTTTTAGTGCATATCACATGGTTATTAGCAGATAAACTTTGTAAAATGTGCCCTGAAATATGAATGTGTTGACAAATTGTCTCAAGATCTTTTTTTTAAATGATATAATTTTACTTGCCTTTCACTTTTAATGAAATTGTAATGTATGTAGAATTCCAGTTTGCATTTCCCTTGTTACTTATTTTCTTGTATTTATTTTCTTCCTGGAGACAATCACATATTACATTCTGCTGGGCCTTCATTAACCACATTTCTGTGAATCCAGTCAGGGCTGGGTTTCAAGTGTATGGTTACCCCAGCTAAGGGAGTTGAAGTCAGCTTCTACTGTTCACAAAAACTTCAGATTCCTCTGGTGATACCTGCTTTTGTTTCCCTGTTTTGCTTTGGGTTTTCACATGTCATTCTTCCCAGAGAGAGCCTGTCTCTTTTAGTTGTGGCAGATGCATCCTGCTGACACATTTACTTGGTGATTGTTTGTGTGGTGAAAGGGCTTGGACACAGGGGCACATTCTCCAACCTTCTGACCTAGTCTCCTTCTTAGCTATGGGTGGTGAGACTGGCTCTGAAGCATGGCCTTACAAGCGTTCCTGTTCCTTCCCTTTGCCAAGTGTCAGAGTGTCTCTTCCCAGTCGCAGTGGTTGTCAGTGTCCTCAGCTTCTGACCCACTGTCCTTACCCCACAGATTCAGGATTTCATTCTGCAGGAAAGAGATGGGAGGTGTTTCTGGGTAGAGTTTCCTTGGTGTCCTCTGTTTCCTTGTGTTCTAGTTGATTCTACCAGTGTCCACAGGACACAAGATTTAATAAATGTCTCCTTCATACAGTGAAGGGGGACTCAGCATTGAACAGAGCTGCTGTTCTTCCTCCCTAGTCCACACCACAGGACAGCAGGTAGGTGAGTTGTCTGGGGATTTCCTCAATTCTGTAGGAAAAGCCTTGAAGTGCCCAGAGTTTCACATTCTCACACCATTAGCACGCATGACCTCAAGCAACTCATTAAACTTTTCCAGGTTAGATTTTTCCATCTTAAATACCAGGCCATGAGTGGCACCTGACCCAGGTACTGTAATAGATGGACTCAAGGTCTCTCTGCAGGCCCATATTTTCTCAGATTTCAGGGGGATTTTTTCTCTGTGACATCAACTCAGATATGTTGAAGGGTTTATTTTTTGTAGTCGTTCAAGTTTTTTGTTAATGAGGTCAGAATAAGATCATCGTTTTCTCATTTATTCCATTCCCATGCTTAGTATCTGCTTTCTAAACAAAATTCAGAAGCTAAGACAACAAATCAAATACCCATTACTTGGTGCATTGTTAAACAATTTGAGAAATATTCATGTCTGAAATACAATGAACCGCTGAAATCAAGGCATGCCTCCTTCACATAAGAACATGGGGACATTATCAAATAATTGTGCTGAGTGAAGGAAGCTAAAGAATTCACAGGAAATTTCATGTTACATAATTTGTATAAAATTAACATGGAGATCTAAATTTTTCTGAGAATAGGGTGGTGAGAATAACAAGGTGGTGAAATAAAATTACAGAGAAGTGAAAGAAAAAATAAGAGGGCTAATTCAATTGCTAACAACATGATCGAAGTGCGGATTCAATGACTGCACACATATATCAACATTTTCCAAATGCTGCACTGTCAATTTGATTTCATTATTGATGGATGTTTTGAATAAAGCAGCAACAAAAATGAATATATTTGCTGAGAAATAACAAGAGATGAATATTGACACTTGAATTATCACAGACTCCTGAAAATACACCCATGGGAACACTGATTGCATATTTCAGGAAAACACTAGAAAAAGCAAAATTACATAAAGTTGTTATGACAGGTGAGACATCCTGAAAACCTCTCTAGACATATCCCACACTGCCCTGGAGTTGTCTCATAGGAGCAGTCTCCTCCAGTGTTTGGAGGCACAGACAGAGATAATAGGGCTAACTCTGGCCAGATGTGTGTTATCAGACACATTGCACAACTGCTCTGTTCTGTGTGTAATTTATCTTCTCTAAAAATGTAACATTGACACTTGCATTAAATATATTCTGCAAATATGTAACAATTAAATAAGCTGATGTGTGCTAAATGATTATCAAGGCACAATCACATAATCTGAAGCTATATTTTCCAGAGGTAGGATTACCCCCAGTGTTTTCCAGGACACACTCATCTGCTCTGGGCACTGCCTTCTCCTCAGTTGTCCCACCCCTGAGCTTGCTATATAGCAGGAGACATGCAAATAGGGCCCTCCCTCTACTGATAAAAACCAGGACAGCTCTGACCCTGCAGCTCTGAGAGAGGAGCCCAGCCCCAGAATTCCCAGGTGTTTTCATTCAGTGATCAGCACCAAACACAGAGGATTCACCATGGATTTTGTGCTGAGATGGGTTTTGCTTGTTGCTATTTTGAAAGGCGATTTATGGAAAATGAGAGATGTTGAGTGTGAGGGGACATGAGTGAAAGAAACAGTGGATATGTGCGGCAGTTTCTGACCAGGGTGTCTGTGTTTGCAGGTGTCCAGTGTGAGGTGCAGCTGGTGGAGTATGGGGGAGGCTTGGCAAAGCCTGGTGGGGGTCCCTGAGACTCTCCTGTGCAGGCTCTCAATTCACCTTCAGTAGCTACTACATGAACTGTGTCCACCAGGCTCCAGGAATGGCCTGGAGTGGGTTGGACAAGTTAATCCTAAGGGTGGTAGTACATATCTCACAGACTCCGGAAGGGCCGATTCACCATCTCCAGAGAAAATGCCAAGAACACGCTTCATCTGCAAATGAACAGCCTGAAAACCAAGGACACAGCCTTGTATTGTACCAGAGACACAGTGAGGGGAGTACAGTGTGAGCCCAGACACAAACCTCCCTGCAGGGCCATGCAGGGAGGTTTCCTTTCTCAGGTGCAAGAGGCAGGCTTGTTTTTGCAGGACTCTGGAGTCTTATTAGGTTGCGATATTTTACTATGGTTATTTGTCATGAATTTTTTTATTGAGAATTGTGTTTTAGTATTTTTTAAATTTATATGTAAGGGTATTTTTTAAAAATACACACCTTCAAGGAATAATTCTTCCTAATAATTTGCACTTGTTCTTTTAGAATTCTGTTAACATCTGTTGATATCAGCTATTACGTAGCTATAGAGACATTAATTTATATCTATAGACATATGTGTAAATACACAAAGTTATGCATACATGTGTAGTCTTTGTATTTATTGTAATAAAATAACAGAAAATATATAAAATAATTATAGAATATGTCCTAAAGAATGAAGCTCAATGATTAACTTAATATAAATTATAGTAATCCATAACTCCTTTTGATCATTCTCTATAGTTTACATAAATTGATGTCTATTTGTAAGCTTAAACATAGTGTATTGGTCTTTTTGAAATAGCCAAGAACAAATTTCAAATGCCCCTGTCACACACACACACAAAAATAAGGATTTGAGACGATATATATGTCAACTAGCTCGATTCAATTATTCTGATTTGCAATCATAAATCATGACATAGCTTTATTCCCTATAAATATATACAATCAAAATGTCTCAATTTTCAGTGAAGTTTTAACTACGTATTTTCTAATCCGTCCTAGGTCATTAATGTTTTCTCCCAGTCAGGATGCGATTAGATTATCCTGAGAAACTCATTTACCCTCCTGCCTCCTGAAGGCTTCAGGAAGCAGCTCCTAGATGGGCAGAAGCCGGCAAATGTGTGTGTCCACACAGGAACTAGAGCCTCTCTCGCGGATTAGGTCTCCTCCTCACGATTACAGGGCTCTTCAGTTTTCTTAACCAGGCTGTTGTACTAGATAAGCACAAAACAATTTCATTATGCTTTGCTTCAATTTTTCAAAACAACATAAAGGTAGTAATTTTAACAATAAACATATTACAAACTACTTATACATGAGACCTTCCTGTGCTTCAAGGTTTTTTCTCAGGACTTTGTATGTATTACATAATTTCCATTTTTTTTCTGAGATGGAATTCTGATGTCTCCTTATTACATATTATTCTTTTAATTTAATTCTTAGAATGATTCTTTCCAGAGCCCCCGCCCGGCCCACCTGGCGGAATGGAGTGGCGCCAGAGCTGAGCCAGGCGCACAGGGGTCGCCACATGTGCTGCGCAGGGAGCGATGCACAGCGGGCGGAGAGCGAGCACCAGAGGCCTGGTCGGAGAGGCTGCCTGAGCAGCGCCAGAGATGGGAGAACAGCCCATTTTCACCCCGCAGGGCAGGTCTTCCAGATTGACCCCAACACCAAGAGCCACAGGCGGTCACCGTTTCCTGCTTCTATGATGTCACAAGGAACAGCTTTCGGATGGTTAGTGTGGACGGAGCCAAGGTGCCCATAAAGAGCACAATCGCACCAAGTATGACCTTCACCAACACGTCACACACGTCTGGGCAGTGGGCCGACAGCAGAGCCAACATGGCGTTTGGTTTGGGGATTTCCACTGAGTAGCAGCTGACAAAGTTTGCAGAGAAATTCCGGGAGGTGGAAGAAGCTGCCAAGATAGGCAAAAACAAGACCCAGGAGAACATGGAGCCCTCGAGTGATCACCCCTGAGAACCCGGGCGTGGAGCCTCATCTTCTACTCCGGCATCCAGTGTCAACGGGACGGACGATGGAAAGGCCTCTCATGCCGCTGCAGCCGACCGGCACCTGCAGTCTGGGAACCACAAGCTGAAGGCGGCCTCGATGCAGGGCGCTGCCCACGGGAAGAGGCGGGAGATGGAGCTGCAGGCCCGGCGGGAGAGCGACGCCCGGCTGCCCACGGCGCTGCAGGAGTCGGCGGCCAGCGCGGAGCAGAGGAAGAGGCCGTGAGATCCACAGAGAGAAGGAGAAGAACACGCAGCTGAGGAGGAGGATGGAGGAGCTGGAGGCCGAGCTCCGAGAAAAGGAAGCAGAGCTGGAAGATCTCCGGAAACAAAGTGAACTCACACCTCAGCTCAGGTCAGAGCGCGACGGCGTCTCTGAGAAGATTGAGGCGGCAGAGAGAGGATCAAAACCAGGAAGACAAAGCGCGTTCCCTAAAGACAGAGGCTGAGGAGAGCAAATCCCGACAGCGCCACCTGGAGGTGGAGGTGAAGAGCTTCCTGGAGGTGCTGGACCGGAAGATCCACGACCTGCATGACTTCTGCCCAGGCCTCTCAAGCTGGCCACTGACAACTAGGGCTGTCCGAGGCCGGGGTCCCCCACCATGAGTCCCAAGCGTGTGTGCGAGACCAGATGGCGCTAGAACGTTCCCTGTGTGCGTTGCTTCTGTAAATGCAGGCGCAGTTTGTCGTGTCTCCAAACCAGTTGTGCCGTCCACTCACTCCTTTCCAGAATAGAAATCTCCTGTCGCTTCTCTGGCCTTGTGGGCGTGTGGACAACTGGAAGATTCTGACTCAGGAATCCAGAACCAGGTCTACCTTCAACATTTACGCAGTCAGGCCAGGGATGTTTATATCTTTCATAAGGGCTGTTGCAACCATATGAACTGAAAAAAAGCACTTTGTCGTATACACAAAGTTCTAAAAATAATTGTTTTAATTATTATAGAAAAAGAAAATTAGGCCAAGCTTGTTTCCTCTTAGATTTTCTTGTTTTATATTACTCTATCTATACATATGTATTTTATACATATATAAATATATGTGTATATATAAGTATATAATATATATGCATATACAAACATATTATTTATTTATTAATTCTCTTAACTTTTATTTTAAGTTCAGGGGTATATGTGTAGGATGTACAGGTTTGTTACATAGATAAATTGTGTCATGGAGGTTTGTTGTACAGATTATTTCATCACCCAGTGAAATGGTTCAGCTGTGTCTCCACCCAAATCTCAACTTGAATTCCCACGTGTAGTGGGAGGAACCTGATGGAGGTAATTGAATCAAGGGGGCAGTCCTTTCCCATGCTGTTCTCATGATAGTTAATAAGTCTCATGAGATGTGCTGGTTTTGTAACAAGGAGTTTCTCTGCACAAGTTCTCTCTTTGCCTGCTGCTATCCATATAAGATGTGACTTAGTCCTACTTCCCTTATGCCATGAATGTAAGGCCTCCGTAGCCATGTGGAACTGTGAGTCCAATAAACCTTTCGACTGTATAAATTACCCTGTCTCAGATATGTCTTCATTAGCAGAGTGAGAAAAGACTAATACAGTAATTGGTACCAGTAGATGACTCACTGCTGTAGATACCTGAAAATGTGGAAGTGGCTTGGAGACTGGTTCACAGACAGGGGTTGAAATAGTTTGGAGTGCTCAGAAGAAGACAGAATAGGTAGTAAAGTTTGGAAAGACTTGGTGAATGGCTTTGCCCAAAATGCTGATAGGGATATAAACAATTAAGTCCAGGCTGGGATGGTCTCAGTTGGGGATGAGGAACTTATTGGGAACTGGAGCAAAGATGACTCTTATGTATGAGCAAAAAGACTGGTAGCATTTTGCCCCTGCCCTAGAGATTTGTGGAAATTTAAACTTGAAAGAGATGATTTAGGGTATCTGGTGGAAGAAATTTCTAAGCAGCAAAGCATTCCTGAGGTGACTTGGGTGCTGTTAAAGGCATTCAGTTTTATAAGGAAAGCAGACCATAAAAACTTGAAAAATTTACAGCCTGACAATGAGATAAAAAAGAAAATCCTGCATGAGTTACCAGGAAACAAATGTTAATCTTCAAGACAATGGGGAAAATGTCTCCAGGGCATGTCAGCCGTCTTCACAGCAGCCCATCCCAGTAGAGCCCTAAAGGTCTAGCAGAAAAAAATTCTTATGGGAACCAAACCAAGGGCAATCCCAGCCTTAGCAGCCCTGGGACCTGAAGCCCTGCATCCCAGCAACTCCAGCAATGACTAAATGGGGCCAAGGTATATCTTGAGCTGTTGCTTCAGAGGGTGCAAACCCCAAGCCTTGGTAGCTTCCATGTGGTGTTTGGCCTGCGGGTGCATGGAATACAGGGATTGCAGTTTGGGAACCTCCACTTAGATTTCAGAGGATGTATGGAAATGCCTGGATGCCCAAGCAGAAGTTTGCTGCATGGGTGGGACCCTCAGGGAGAACCTCTGCTAGGGTAGTGTGGAAGGGAAATATGGGGTTTGAACCCTGCCACAGAGTCCCTACTAGGGAATGACCTAGCAGAGCTTCGAGAAGAGGGCCGCCATCCTCCAGACCCCAGAATGATATATCCACCAACAGCTTGCATTCCGTGCCTGGAAAAGCTGCAGATACTCATCACCAGCCTGTAAAAGCAGCTGTGAGGCAGGCTGTACCCTGCAAAGCCACAGGGCCAGAGCTACTCAAGACCATGGGAACCCACCTTTTGCATCAGCATGACCTGAATTTGGGACATGAAATCAAAAGAGATCATTTTGAAGCTATAAGATTTGACTACCCTGCTGGATTTGGACTTGCATGGGGTCTGTAGCTCCTTTGTTGTGGCCCATTTCTCCCATGTGGAATGGCTGTATTTACCCAATACCTATACCCCCATCGTATCTAGGAAGTAACTAACTTGCTTTTAATTTTTACAGGCTCATAGGAGGAAGAGACTTGTCATGTTTCAGATGAGACTTTGAACTGTGGACTTTCAAGTTAACACTGAAATGAGTTAAAACTTTAGGGGAACTGTTGGGAAGGCATGATTGGTTCTGAAATATGAGGACTTGAGATTTTGGAGGGGGCAGGGACATAATGATATGGTTTAGTTGTGTCCCCACCAAAATCTCATCTTGAATTCTGACACATTGTGGGAGGGACCCAGTGGGAGGTAATTTAACCATGGGGGCAGGTCTTTCCCTTGCTGTGCTCATCATGGTAAATAAGTCTCACGAAAACTGATGGTTTTATAAGGGGACATTTCCCAGCATATGCTCTCTGTTTGCCTGCTGCCATCCATGTAAAAAATGACTTGCTCATCCTAGACCTCTGCCATGATTGTGAGGCCTCCCCAGCCATGTTGAACTGTGAGTTCATTAAACTTTTTATTCTGTATAAATTTCCCAGTCTCAGGTATGTCTTTATGAGCTGTGTGAAAACAAACTAATACACCCAGTATTAATCTCAGTGCTTATTAGTAATTTTTAGTTATTTTTCCTCATTCTCTTTCTCCTCCCACCCTCCAGCCTCCAAGAGGCCCCAGTGTGTGTTGTTTCCCTCTGTGTCCATGTGTTCTCATCATTTAGCTCCCACTTATAAGTGAGAACATGTAGTATTTGGTTTTCTGTTCCTGTGTTAGTTTGCTGAGAATAATGGTCTCCAGCTCCATCTATGTCTCTGCAAAGGACATGATCTCATTTCTGTTTATGGCTACTTAGTAGTTCATGGTGTATGTGTCCCACCTGTCATAGCCTGGGAAGTTCTTGCAACTCTCCTATGCAGCCTCTGGATTCACCTTCAGTAGCTACTGAATGAGGTGAGTCCACCAGGTTCCAGGAAAGGGGCTGAATTGAGTAGTAGATATAAAGTATAATGGAAGTCAGATATACTATGCACACTCTCTGAAGGGTAGATTCACTGTATCCAAATAAAATTTCGAGAACTTGCTATGAGAGTAAATGGCCGTGTATCACTGTATTTAAGAAACTAAGTGATGGGAAGTCAGTGTGAGACAAGACACAAAATTTCCTGCAGAGACGTGAGGAGGCTGGGCTGAAGGGGAAACTCAGCACCTAAATGAGACAGGGGCAGCCCTGGGACAGGTGCAGATGGAGGTCAAGGATTGCTTTTCTTCAGGTCTGTAGCTTCCTCTGCATGTAAAATACAAAATTGCAGATAAAAATTATTTACCAAGTTTAAAAAATGCCATTTACCAAATATGTGATTTGCAAATGTGTTCTCCAAGTCTGTGGTTGTCTTTTCACTGCCTCATCAGTGTATACTGCAGAAACATTTATATTTATCTCTGTGTCTGTGTGTGTGCATGTGTGTGTAAATTTGGATAAAGTAACATGTAAAGTTTTATTATTTCTTCAATCATGTTTTTGCATTATGTCTGAAAACTCAGAATAAAATCCACTAACACTGAAAATATTTTCCATTCTCTAATCTCATGCGACAATTAACTAATGAGTATTTAAACTTCACTCACTTGATGAGAGGACTATCAACTTAAGTCATTTGGATTATTCTATAAGGGAGATGTGTCCTTCTTTCTATTTGTCCTTGATTTAATTACCTAGTAATTTCAGAAATTGTTCAGGGGTGTTTACTTCATACTCTGGTGTAGATCCATGCTACATTATTCATTTTATTGCTCAAGTAACCAGACTTTAATTTAGAGGATGTGAGCTCATTTACTTTGCACTCTGTATCTTTATGATACAAACCATCCTTTTGTTTCTTAACATTTCCCCATTTCCTAGTATTACAAGAAATTCTAAACTCATTTTCCTGTATTATATTTTCCATACATAGAATCAGCCATTTCTCCAAGGATTTCTGGCTTCTGGTTTGAAGAATTGTATTAAAGTACAACATTATGATGTTGGGTGTGTGTACCGTTAATGTGGTGTCGGGGATTCTAGGGACTCTAAGCTAACAGTAGCATTTGAATATTAACCCACGTTTATGGGCACATGGAAACTATTTATATATCTAATCTTCTGTACCTATATTGCATTAAACATGAGAACACACCAATGTACTTACCTTACTGTCATACCACATATAGACTTTTAACTTTTCTTCCTTGCCTGCTCATAACCATCCACTCCAATATGAAGAATTCCACTCCATCACATGTCATTGAATTATTTAGTTGCACAATCTCAGGTCACATGCACAGCGGTATCAGATTTAAGCTGTACTTGTTTGGAAGCATGTTTATCTACTAAAGCACGGTGCTTCTACGCAGTTTCATTACAGTTTAGTCTTACAGAATCCCCTAATTACCAACGTTATTTAGGTGAGAGATTGTGTGTGTCACCTTTCAAAGTGTAGTTATTTCAAATACACTATATAATTTTATTTCAAATTTCATAAAACTAACTTATAGATAAAGTAAGCGTATGAAGATTTTCCAGGAATTTAGAAAGAGGGTATCATGCAAGTGAATTGAGCACTGATTAAGGGTGGTGATACTTATTTTAAATCATATGCAATGTTGGACACATGACACACTTAATTTGTCAACACTTAGAATTTAATGACACCAGGTGTGAACCTAAATATATACAACTTTTAAAAAGTACGTAGCTTGTCATGAACTCCAAAATGAAATGCAGACTGTATAGAAGTCTCTGGCAACTTTACTCAGTGTGGGCAGCGATGGCATGAGATGCAGGCAATGAAGAATAAGGTAACTTTCCCCATTTCCATATAAGTTGTTTCCCTTCACGAGATACCTTTCTTTCAGCAGGCTCCCATGTGAGTCAGTTTCCTTCCTCACAAGCAGGTCACCCAGAGGATTCTCATCTTCCCTTAACTGAGAAGTTTTCCCCAAACTCCAGTTCAGACTAGCTCACACTGTCCCTAAATGGGCAATTACTTTTAGATATGTGCCCACATCTGTCCCTGCACGTACTCCTCCCTCAGACAAGCACACGCATTGCTTTGTGGACTCTTCCCTCAGAAAACCACAAATGTCCCCACAATGACTCCTTCACATAAGCATGCCTGTCTGATGCTGAACTGCTGTGTGGCAAAATTAGCTCAGAATACAAGCAGTATGGACTCCAGCCCTAATAACGTGCAGGTCTGCATTTTATTTTTAATTCTAACTGAAGACTTTGCCTTCTTGTTAAAAGCAGTGGTTTATAGTTCTACATGCAGAGACTACAGGCAGACATATGACTCCTCTGGAAAAGTTTATTTTAGTGTATTTACTGGGTTATTTTGTTAATTAACATTCACTCTATAGAGACACCTGAAAAGGGCCCTCATCAGGGAACAAGAAAGTGTAGTTTGCAGATTAACTCTGAGCATCCAGTCCCAGGAATCCCTTGACCTGCCCTTCCTGAAATCCAAAGGCAGAGGGGGGATGACAACTGCTGAGTAGCAAACTTATGTCCACAGGGAGGAGACATGGAAATGTGGTCATTCCCATGCTCATGAGGAGCAGCTCATCCCCTGTCTCTAGTGGCCTGGTGAAGAGCCACCCCACACCTGCACCTTCCTCTGTGTCCACACCATGGGGACTGTGCTGATCTGGGCTTTCCTTCTAATCACTCTCAATATTAGGGCCCTTGTGGATCAGGCTCAGTTTTGGTTGATCCAGATGGGGCTGTTCTCAGTCTGTTCCCTCTGTGTTTGCAGAAGCCCTGTGTGAAGTTCTCTGAAGGAGACAGCGGGAATAATGGTACAGCCAGGGGTTCTGTGAGTCTCTCCTGCAAACACTCTGGATTCACCTTCACTGACTGCAGCATCAGCCTGATCCAGCAGGCCTCAGGATCAGGATTGGTGTGGGCAGCTGCAGGGAGAAATTCAAGAGGAAGTTCTCAGTGGTGCCCTCCATGACTACAAAGAAGGTTCACAGTCCCCAGGACACTCTTACGTGCATGGTCCAACTGACATCTTTACTTCTTTATCATGTTTGTTCTGTAAATCACAACGAATGGTGCATTCTTCATCTATTATACATTTGTTAAGTCTTTTTTGGTGTCTTTCGAAAAAACTGGTAACTTTATCCTATGTAATACCTGTTAAGTCCTAAAAGTGTTTTTTGATGTCTACTTTGTCTGAAATTTACACAGCTACTATAGCTTTCTTTTGGTTTATGTTTTCATAATCTGTGCTTTCCCATCTTTATCTTTTCTATTTGTGAATATATAGGATAACTTTCTTGTACAAAGCTAATAGTTGGGTCTTGTTTTATCAAATCAACTATAATAAATTCTATTTTAAAAGTAATATTATTTTTTCTGTTATTTTTTGTTTAAATTCGTAGTTTATAATGATGTTTATTTCTCTATTAACAGATTATTTAATTCATTTTTTATAAATATGGTATTGGTTGCCATAGGGTTTACAATAAGAATTGCATATAATTAGATTCTAATGCAGATACTGTGATGGCCTTGATGTGAAGTACAGAGATAGTGTAACTGTGTGCTTTGAATTCCTCCTTCTCCCCAGTCATTCTTGTTTATCCTCAGTTGGCACTTACATATAAAATATAATATATATTTTATTGCTTTATATAGTTATATGCTATAGCAATTACAACGATAATAACTGCACTTCCTCTTGATTTTCCCTTTTTTTACAATCTTAATTTCTTTGTATAGATCTATGTTTTGAGTGCATGTCACATGGCTACTCACAGAGAAACTTTGCTAACATGTGCCCTGAAACATGAATCTGCTGACAAATTGTCTCAGGATCTTTTTTAATGACATAATTTTATTTGCTTTCACATTTTTATAAAAATGAAATGCATGTATAATTTCAGTTTGCATTTCGCTTGTAATTTATTTTCTTACATTTATTTTTTTTTCCAGGAGATGATCACATATTACATTCTGCTGGGCCTTTATTAGCCACGTTTCTGTGAATCTACTCAGGGTTGGATTTCAAGTGTATGGTTGCCACAGCTGTCAGAGTTGAAGTCAGCTTCTCCTGTTCACAAGAGCTTCAAGTTACTCCAGTGATACCTGCTTCTGTGTCCCTGTTTGGCTTTGGGTTTTCACATTTCATTCTCCCCAGAGACAGCCTCTTTCAGCTGTGACAGGTGCATCCTGCTGACACTTTTACTTGGTGATTGTTTGTGTGGTGAAGGGGCTTGGACACAGGGGCACATTCTCCAACCTTCTGACCTAGTCTCCTTCTTAGCTATGGGTGGTGTGACTGGCTCTGAAGCATGGCCTTACAAGTGTTTCTGTTCCTTCCCTTCCCCAGTGTCAGAGTGTCTCTTCCCAGCCACAGTGTATTTTCATCAGTATCCTCAGCTTCTGACCCACTGTCCTTACCCCACAGATTCAGGATTTCATTCTGCAGGAAAGAGATGGGAGGTGTTTCTGGGTAGAGTTTCCGTGGTGTCCTCTGTTTCTTTGTGTTCTAGTTGATTCTACCAGTGCCCACAGGACACAAGATTTAATAAATGTCTCCTTCATACAGTGAGGGGGGACTCAGCATTGAACAGAGCTGCTGTTCTTCCTCCCCAGTCCACACCACAGGACAGCAGGTGGGTGAGTTGTCTGGGTATTTCCCCAATTCTGTAGGAAAAGCCTGCAAGTGCCGGGAGTTTCACACTCACACCATTAGCACACACATCCTCAAAACTCATGAAACATTTCCAGGTTAGCTTTTTCCTTCTTCAATATGATGCAGTGAGTGGCACCTGCCCCAGTTACTCTAATAAGTGGACCCTAGTTCTCTCTGCAGGCCCCGATTTTCTCAGAATACAGGGATGTTTTTTTCTCTGTGACATCAACTCAGATATGTTGAAGGGTTTATTTTTTGTAGTTATTCATGGTTTTTGTTAACGAGGTCAGAAAAAGATTATTTTCTCAATTTTTACATTATAATGCTTAGTATCTAATTTCTAAATAAAATTCAGAAAGTGAGACAACATATCAGGTATCCATTATTTCGTGCATTGTCAAATAATTTGAGAAATATTAATGTACCAGAATACGATGAACCGTTGAAATCAAGGCATGCCTCATTCACATAAGAACATGAGGATATTATAAAATAATTGTGGTGAGTGAAGGAAGCTGAAGAATTCACAGAAAATCTAAAGTGATTTTATTTGTATGAATTGTAGAAGATGCAACTACTGTAAATTAACATGAAGAAGATCTGAATTTTCTGAGAAAAGGGTGGTAAGAGTAACAAGGTGGTGAAATGAAATTACAGATAAGTGAGAGAAAAAAATAGAGTTTAATTTAATTGCTAACAGCATGATTGAAGTGCTGATTCAATGACTGCACACATATATCAACATTTCCCAAATGCTGCACTATCAATTTGTTTTCATTATTAATTGATTTTAATAAAGTAGTAACAAAAATGAATATATTGGCTGAGAAAAAGCAAGAAAGAGATAAATATTGACACTTGAATAATCACAGACTCCTGACAATACACACATGTGAACACTGATTGTATATTTCAGGTAAACACTACAAATGGTAAAATTACATAAAGTGTTATGACAGGTGGGACATCCTGAAACCCCCTCTAGGCATGTCCCACACCACCCTGGAGCTGTCTCAGGGGAGCCGACTCCTCCAGTGTTCAGCGTCACAGGCACAGATAATAGGGCTAACTCTGTCCAGATGTGTGATATTGGACATATTGCACAGCTGCTCTGTTCTGCATGTAATCATCTTCTCTAAAAATGTGACATTCACACTTGCATTAAGTACATTCTACAAGTATGTAAAAATTAAATAAGACGATGAATACTAAATGATTATCAAGACACAATCACATAATCTGAAGTTATATTTCCTGAGAGATAGAATTGACTCCAGTGTTTTCCGGGACACTCTCATCTGCTCTGAGCACTGCCTTCTCCTCAGCCGGCCCACCTAGAGCTTGCTATATAGCAAGAGACATGCAAATAGGTCCCTCCCTCTTCTGATGAAAAGCAGCCCAGCCGTGACCCTGCAGCTCTGGGAGAGGAGCCCAGCCCCAGAATTCCCAGGTGTTTCTATTCGGCGATCAGCACTAAACACAGAACACACCATGGAGTTTGTGCTGAGCTGGGTTTTCCTTGTTGCTCTTTTGAAAGGTAATTGAGAGTGAAGTAGAAATACTGTGTGTGAGTGGACATGAGTGAGAGGAACAGTGGATATGTGTGGCAGTTTCTGACCTTGGTGTCTTTTTGTTTGCAGGTGTCCAGGGTGAGGTGCAGCTGGTGGAGTCCGGGGGCGGCTTGGCAAAGCCTGGGGGGTCCCTGAGACTCTCCTGCGCAGCCTCCGGATTCACCTTCAGTGACTACAACATGCACTGGGTCCGCCAGGCTTCAGGGAAGGGGCTGGAGTGGGTCTCAGGTATTAGTTATACTGGTGGTAGCACATGGTACGCTGACTCCGTGAAGGGCAGATTCACCATCTCCAGAGAGAACGCCAAGAACACACTGTATCTTCAAATGGACAGCCTGAGAGCTGAGGACACGGCCGTGTATTACTGTGCGAAAGACACAGTGAGGGGAAGTCAGTGTGAGCCCAGACACAAACCTCCCTGCAGGAACGCCGGGGAAATCAGCGGCAGGGGGCGCTCGGGACCCACTGATCAGAGTCAACCCGGAAGCCGGTGCACACGGAGGCTGATTTCCTGTCAGGATGTGGGACGTCATCTTTCTACAGTTCCTCTAGTGAACCTCTCTGAGTTCAGAATTCTCTGATTACCAATGTCATCTCTACATATTTTTTAAACGACTATTTATTATGATAACCTATTTTCATATGCACAAAATGCAGATTGTTGCTTACAGAGATGAAAAGTCCTCACCAGGATCAGAGTCCTGAGGAAGCTCAGCGGTGCCTGGTGAGTTTTCTCCAATCAGACCCAGGACAGAAACCTCAGGGAGATTCCTGGACTAGAACAGTCTTTGGAATTCTGATCGCAGTCAATAGAGAGGCTGGGCCAGGGTCAGTGTCATGTAGAAGCTCACAGGTTTCTCGTCTGACCCTTCTCCTGACACTAAAGCCAGTCAGTATCAGCACTGACCTAGTGCTGCTTTTGCTCACAGACTTCGTTCTTTCTTTGTAGTGTTTGTTCTTCCTTTTAAATTTTATTTTCCTGCTTTCTGAAAAAGAAAAAGGTGGTCTCAATGGTCTCCATTCCAGGGCTCAAGGCATTTTCTTGGAGCTCAGGTGGGGCTCAGGCTGTGTCTCCTGCAGCAACGTGGGAGAGGTTGATGGAACTTCGTTCTCTCCCCATTTTCTCAGGACCCTCCACTGTGTTGTGTGTAGACTCATCTGGGAATGCAACTGGTCGTTAATAGTGAAAGGGATAAACTTATTTGATCAAAATGGGATGTGGATGTGGAATTAACCCTGTTCTGTGCAAACTATCAGACTCATCTGCTTCAGCAGTAGTGTTAGAAAGAGGTTGTAAAATTTATCGGAATCAAAACGGAGCCACTTATGAAGCTGGGGAAGGCGATGAAGCTGGGAAAGGCCATGAAGGTTCTAACACCCATATTCCTGGTAACAAGAACTATCATAAATAGACTCTGCACAACCACAACTTTGCACCGAAGCCACCACAACCATAAAATAATTACTTTTCCAAGAATATCTGCCCATCAAACTGCCTGTACAACCTTATACCAATGTCACCCCTGTTACTGATCCTTCTACCCCAGGATAATTGTCTCAAAACAACTGATGTAATACTCCTCATTTTTCCTTAATTTTTTTTCTTTCCATACCAACCTGAATGCACCCATACATATTTCAATTGCAATACACATCCTAGAATAAATATTATTATATTTTAATAATATAATATTATTATATTGTATTTTAGAGTCTCTTTCTGCCTGTTATTCAGTTGACAAGCTACAGATGGACATGCCACATTTCTGTGAGATGTAGAGAATGACACTTTTTAGACATGGCTAGGAATATCCAATTTCCCTAAGTGATCCCTCAATAAATGCAGGCTGGAAGTCCCGGAGAGAGATGAAGCTGCTGAATCACCATGGAATTTCATTTTCTCCAGTTCTGCTCTGAGGCCCACCCATTTTATCAATGATAATCTACTTAACCTAGAGTCAGCTGATGACAGGTTTAATAGCATCTATTAAGTAAATTCACAACAAGATATATATATACACACACACATATATGTGTGTGTGTATGTGTGAGTGTATATATATATGATATATATTTAAGATGGAGTCTCACTCTGTCACCCAGGCTGGAGTGCAATGACATGATCTCGGCTCACTGTAACCTCTGACTCCCAGGTTCAAGCAATTCTTCTGTATCAGCCTCCCCAGTAGCTGGGACTACAGGCACACGCTACCACATCTGGCTAATTTTTGTGTTTTTAGTAGAGACGGGGTATCACCATATTGGTGAGGCTGGTCTCAAACTCCTGACCTCGGATGATCCACCCGCCTCAGCCTCCCAAAGTGCTGGGATTACAGGCATGCACCACTGCAACTGGCTAACACCGCACATATTAATATTGGATTGAATAACTACATAGTCTACCATCAAACTTACCATTACCCAGAGGGAAGAATCTCTAAAATGACATCTATATTTTTATGGTGTAAAACTGACCACTTTACAATCAGGCAATTATGATTTTGCTAATGAGTTGTAGTTGTGTGTGTATTTTGGATATAATCCCTTTTTCAGATGCCTGGCTTGTAATTATATTCTCCCATTCTGTAGGTTGGAATTATTTCCACGCTTTGCAGACTCTTTTTGTTGTGTTGTAATTCCACTTGTTCAATTCTGCTTTTGTTGTCTGTGCCTTTAATTTGAAATATAGGAAATCATTCTTAGTATTATTTTCTGGGTGGGGGAAATTTTACAATTGCAAGCCACACGTTTAACTATTTAACCCATTTAGAGTTGATTTTTGTGTTTATTCCAAACTAAAATTCTTAATTCTTTGTAAGCATAGATCCAGTTTTTCTAAAAGCGAGACATCAGAAAGACTAGAATATTCTAAATTGACCACAAAGTTTCATTTAAGTGGTTTGTTTATTTAGTTCATCAAATTTGACATAATCCCTTGTTGCAAGAAATCCAAGTGAAATAATAGTAGTCGTCCAAGTTTGGTGTGTCTAAAAAGGCTTATAATAAATAAATATTTAAAAGTACAAATATAGATATGATGATCATATTGTGTTGCTATGTGCTATAATGTCTTTTTATAAAGTTTTTTAATTTGGAATATTTTGTTTTTATTTAAATATTAAATATATACCAAAGATATTTCATGATTAATACTGGATAAAATACAACAATAAAATTAATACAGATGAATACACCCTCCCACAAACACACACCCACACAGAAAAAAGTGAAGATTTTAAACCAACTGTGTATCTGATCCTATCTCACTCTCTGTGTACTCAGGAAGAAGTAATTTTGCTAACTTTTATGCTCATTTTTCAATTGCTTTTAGATGTATTACACATAAATATGTAACCTTAAACAAAATGCTACTGAGCTTTATATATCTTTGAATATTATTTAAGTGGAATTATATATATAAATAATAGGTAGCAAAAATTTTTTCATTCCTTGTTGTGAAACACTTGGGTTGATTCCATTTATTGCTGTAATAAACATTTCTGTTGTGAACTTTATTATTCAAGTACCTTTACATTCATTTGTGTACTAGTTTGCTTCCTATGCATTATGTTTAGATTTTTAAAAATTTTTTAATTGCTTTTAATGGGTTTATAAAATTTACATTTTTTTCCAGCAATGTATGAAATTTCCATTATGGTAATCTTTACCAACCTTTGAACTAACCAGAACTTAAACATTTGTTTGACTGGAGTATGTAATTTATTGATTTTTGATTTTCATTTTCCGCATTGTTGATGTTTTCAGTATAGTTTCCAGGAGGTTGTTGGCTATTCAGATTTCCTCTTCCATAAAATGACTATTTAAAAATTTTGCCCACTTATTTTCTATGTCATTCGTTGGTTATTTAAAAGAGTTCTTTATATATATTTTTATTAAAACCTTTAACACTGTTTATATATATATATATTTATATATATATTTCTAGTTGGTAGCCTTTCTGTTTTCTGCATAGTAAATACTGATGAATTCTTAGTGAGACATATCAATCTTTTATTTAAAACCTCATGGTTTTTTATTCCTAGGATTTCCTTTTTCATACTAATCATAAACATATAACCTGCAATGTTTCATAATTTTTTTTTTGTTTTCATGAGTTTTTAACACATTTAGAATTGCTTTCTCTGTGTGAAATGAAATAGAGATAAAATTATATTTTTATATGAATTAAAAGTAGCAGGGGCTGGGCGCGTTGGCTCACGCCTGTAATCCCAGCACTTTGGGAGGCTGAGGAGGGTGGATCACAAGGTCAGGAGTTCAAGACCAGCCCGACCAATATGGTGAAACCCCGTCTCTACTAAAAATACAAAAATTAGCTGGGTCTGGTGTTGTGCACCTGTAATCCCAGCTACTCAGGAGGCTGAGGCAGGAAAATTGCTTGAATAGCCTGGGCAACAGAGCGAGACTCCGTCTCAAAAAAAACCCCACACAAGTTCCCCTGGGATCAATCAATAAATATTTCTTTCCAAGCCCTATTACTCCTGTTGTTAAAGATTCGTGGTGTTTTTCAAAGTTTGGGGAAATTATAGCCTTTTGGCTTTGACTGCAGCAGAAAAGTAAATGTGAAGCTATGAAATCACTCAGCGAATTTATTGTTTTGACAATTAATATAATGTATTTTAAATGAAAAAACCTGCCCATTAAATATTTTTGTTTGTGCCTGAAATATATTGAGTTTGCCACATTGATCCATTAAATTATGCTATATAGTTAGAATAAATTTAAAAAATTTTTTGTTTTATAGTATGGGATACAAGTTTTTTAAGAAAGTAAATTAATACAGAAGTACATGAATGATTACTCAATATGACATTTGTATCTTAATTCAGCATTTGAGCATAATTTTATACTCAAATAACTTATAAGTGGAAGACTAATCACACTCTAACTTTCCTGATTTTTAATAATTTTGCTAGCTTCATAAGTTAGAAAAATAATCACAAAATTTCTCTTTCTATTTTACATAACATAGATCAAATTTAAAATAGTAACATTTTGTGTTTATTTTATACTACAATTTTTGTCTGTGATAAACTAGATGATCTCTCAACCACTTAGAGAAGTTCATGCTGACTTTTATATACATTTTGTTTCAATATAAATTCTTGCCATGAATCAAAAGTACCTTCAAGAGAAAATGATTTGAACTAAACAACTCATATGATTTGGAAACACTTTTATTGTAAGCCTTTAATCTAAACTTTCTGACTCAAACAGAAAGAGATTTTTAACAGTCCACTCCATTATTATTTCTACTGGGTCCCTATCTTAAAATTGAGAATATGTATTCCCCAAAGTAAAATGTATACATATAGAAAGTACATATTTATCTTTAGAAAGCATTCTTCCTTGATACTTTTATAGGGCTTCTTTTAGACTAAATGCAGGCAGTGATTTGTTTTTAATTTGGTGACAATATTAAACCGATATCTGAATTATTATAAAATACATTTTCTCTGTATTAAAATATCTATCTTTATTTTCTATGAGAGTTCTACTAAAACTATTAAGACAATTAGAATGGATTATTGTTTCATAGTACAAATTTGCATTTAGGAAAGAAAGGAAAACTAAAAGTGTTGACATTTGACTCTATTTTTGTTGTTGTGGTTGTTGTCGTTGTTGTTGTTCGAGTCAGGGTCTTGCTCTTGCTCTGCTGCCCAGGGTGGAATGCAGTGTTGAATCATCGCTCAACAGTCTCCACCTGCTGGGCTCAAGCCATCCTCCCACCTCAGCCTCCTGTACAGCTGTGACTACAGGCAGGTGCTCACTACTCAGCCTGGATAAATTTTTGTATTTTCTGTAGAGATGGGATTTTGCTATGTTGCCCAAGCTGGTGTCCAACTCCTGGGCTCAAGCGATCCACCCGCCTTGGCCTCACAAAGTGTTGGGAATACAGCTGTTTCCGGGAGGCTTTTTTTTATTGTTTTTTAAATTATTTTTCTTGCAAAGTAGGTGATACCATTTGACCCAGCAATCCCGTTACGGGGTATATACCCAAAGGATTTTAAATCATTCTACTATGAAGACACATGTGCACATATGTTTATTGCAGTACTCTTAACAATAGCAAAGACTTGGAACAACCCAAATGCCCATCAAGGATAGACTGGATTAAGAAAATATGGCACATATACACCATGGAATACTATGCAGCCATAAAAAAGGATGAGTTCATGTCCTTTCCAGGGACATGGATGAAGCTGGAAACTATTATTCTCAGCAACCTAACACAGGAACAGAAAACTAAACACCACATGCTCTCACTCATAAGTGGGAGTTGAACAATGAGAACCTGTGAACATGGGGAGGGAAACATCACACACTGGGGCTTGTTGGGGGGTGAGGGGCTAGGGGAGGGATGGCATTAGGAGAAATACCTAATGTGGATGATGGGTTGACGGATGCAGCCAACCACCATGGCACCTGTATACCCATGTATCCCAGAACTTAAAGTATAATGATAATAATAATAAAAGATCCTGCAAAAAAGTACCAAAACATGTGTGACAGTAGGGAAAGAAGTCTGAGTGGAATCTGCCTCTGATTCCAGGACATTTCACCTTGTATGAGTGGTGACGTTCTACTGATTGAGTCAGGGCCTTATTTCAACCTTCGCACAGCAGGGGCTGCACACAAAGTAGCAGGGAAGAAGGACCTGTCACCTTATCTGCTCTGCGCTGTTACCACATCCCCACTAAAAAGAAACCTTACATTTGTTTATTAAAATGTGCTGCTCTGTGCATGGAAGAAAAAGAAAAAAATTAAAATCTAACATGTATGTGCATATTGGTAGGGGCTTCACAGTAGTTACTCACTGCTTAGAAAGTGTCTCTCTTTAAACTTTCATCACTTTATTTCCTTTGAACATTTGCCTTCAATTAGAAAATTAGTTATTTATAAAATTTTTGTTGGTACATAATAGGTGTATATATTTACCAGCTCCATGAGATGTTTTCATACAATATGAAATAGGCACATGATGGAGAATGAGGTGTCCATCCCCTCAATATTTTATTCTTTGAAATACAAAAAAAAATTCCAATTACATTCTTTAAATTTCTTTAAAATATACCATTAAGTTATTATTGACTATAGGCACCTATTGTGCTTTCAAAAAGTAGGTCTTATTAGTGTTGACCCAGTAGTGGATTTGCTGGGTAAAACGCTACCTCTGTTTTATGTTCTTTGAGAAATCTCCACTCTGCTTCCCAAAGTGGCAAGACTAATTTTCCATGTGTGGTTTACTTCCACATCTGTACATGAAGAAACATTGATTCCAACAAAATGTAATTTACACAAATAAGTAAAACTAAAATAGTGTAATCAGTTCAAAGTGCTTATCACAGCAAAATTTTATAATAAGAGTATTTTCCAAATACCATCATTGTCACCAAACTCCTGCAAGGCACAGTCACCTTATCTGGACCCATCTTTTCCTCAGGCGTCCCACCCCAGAGCTTACTATATAGTAGGAGATATGCAAATAGGGCCCTCCCTCTGCTGATAAATCCAGCCCAGCCCTGACCCTGCAGCTCTGGGAGAGGAGCTCAGCCCTGGGATACCCAGGAGTTTCCACTTGGTGATCAGCACTGAACACAGACCACCAACCATGGAGTTTGGGCTGAGCTGGGTTTTCCTTGTTGCTATTTTAAAAGGTAATTCATGGAGATCTAGAGATGTTGAGTGTGAGGGGACATGAGTGAGAGAAACAGTGGATATTTGTGGCAGTTTCTGACCTTGGTGTCTCTTTGTTTGCAGGTGTCAAGTGTGAGGCGCAGCTGATGGAAACTGGCGGAGGCTTGGTACAGCCTGGGGGGTCCCTGAGACTCTCCTGTGCAGCCTCTGGATTCACCTTCAGTGACCACTACATGCAGTGGGTCCGCCAGGCTCCAGGGAAGGGGTTGGAGTGGGTAGGATTAATTAGAAACAAAGCTGATGGTGAGACAACAGACTACGCTTTATCTGTGAAAGGCAGATTCACCATCTCCAGAGATGATTCGAAAAGCATCACCTATCTGCAAATGAACAACCTGAAAACCGAGGACACGGCCGTGAATTACTGTGCGAGGAACACAGTGAGGGGAGATCAGTGTGAGCCCAGACACAAACCTCTCTGCAGGGGCGCGCGCGGCCACCAGGGGGCTCTCGGGACCCACTGCGGACAGGACCAGTCCCAGGAGCAGGTGCAGGGGGAGGTTTCCTTTCTCCTCAGCTGGAAAAAAAGTTAGGTTTGTATTTGCAGAACTCTGGAGCATTCTAGGCTGTGTTATTTTATTACTCGTATTTATTATAAATTTATTATTAAATTTTAGGAATTACTAAAATTCTGTATATATGTATCATTTAAGTATATACTTTCAAGAAATAAACATTCCTAATTATTTTCACTGATTCTTGCAGAGTTTTAGTAACATTTGTTGACATCAGCAACTATATAGCTATAGGGACATAAATTTATACTCATAGACATATGTGCGGACCAGGTGTGGTGCTTCACACCGTTCACCACAAAGGAATTTTCAACTCTCTTGGAAGTCGGGTTCATTTTAAAATTAGTTATTTTTTTCATTTCAATATCTGAAGATTATTGTATCTGACTATTTTAGCAGAAAGTGAATTATGGGAACTCGAACTAACCAACTGAAAATAAATTCACAACTAACTAAACAAGATGCCAGAATGTGATTGGCTCTAGGCTTTGTTAATTCAGCAGATTATGTACCCAGGCTTTAAATTTACCCATATTCTTGTTTCCTTCATGGCACAGTCAACTCCCGTTATTTAAGAAATCGTGACTGCATTCCCAAGGTTCATGCACAGTTATAAAAATAGACTGGGTGAGATGAGGAGTTGACTGTTTAAATTCCCCTCTGAAGAAGCAACATCAACTCAACAAACCACCTCTTTTCCCCCTGTGTCTAGAGCTATGTCACAGGCCACATGGACCTAAGTCCTTGATGAAGATAGCAGGACTACATAAATTGGGCTGATCGTTTTTATGCTATGAAATTAGTAGACAGCACTGCACTCCAGCCTAGGCAAGGGAACAAGTCTTTGCCTGTAAAATAAAAAAGAAAGATACATTAAGAGACACTGACTTTGACATTTTGGATAATAATATTTTCACGACCCAAATTTAATCACACCCACATTGTTACCTACATCTTCACTGAAAAGTTCCTAGTCATGCTGATTTCCATCAACATTCCACGTGTTCAAATCTGAACATCCAAGACAATCTGGAGAATAAAATACACTGAGGGCAGCGATACAGGTGTATATTCAGCACCTCTTAACTCAGGAGGACTCAATACACTCTGGCACACTGCTACCTTTCTGAATGGCTCACAACGACTCCAGCTCACTCTCCATCCTCCTCAAATATCTGGTCCCTGTTTGCCCTATGTTCACTCTCTGCTCTTAGTCTATGCTCTGAAGTCTTCGCAGAGGTGAAAATGAGCTGTCAGATGGAATTTACTATTTCATTTAATGACCACTCTTCCCATATGGCTGATTTCTTTTGGACTGTTCATTACTGTTGATTTTCAAAGAAACTTCACTTGAATCTTTACTCTTTTGCATTTTGTCTCTATAACACTGTTGGGAAGTTTTACCTCTAGCATTATAACATGATCTAGCCACCTGCCATATTTGCGGCAAACAATACCTACAAATTCAGAAGCTCTTTGGTTGTCTTTCCACCAAATACAATTCTTTCTGTTCTCTGTGTGAGCATATCCTAGCATCCCTGTACACACCCTCATAGATGTTTACAAGCCTGTGAATTATTCTCCATAAATAAAAATGTATCTCAATTACCCTCAATGTTCATAATTCTGAGGGTGAGGAAGGTCTTTCTGGATCTGTTCAAACAAAAGGCCCAGAGATCCCCTGGGAGACAAGGAGTTCACGTGGCTCTGGGATGTTAGGTCTCTTTCCCTCTGTTGTCCCACAGGTCAGCTCACTTGTTCAGCTCCTCAGGAGAGAGCCCAGGTTTATCCTGATTATACAACACTCCCAACTTCTGGTGATTCTCCTGCTACCCACATCCATGGAGACAGATTATTTATTATATAATTCACAAAACTAATGTCAAATGCCCAAGTTGCAATACCGCACACCATAGGGTATGTTCATGCAAATCAATGGAGGAGAAAGTCTTTCAGAGACAGATGGATCTGAATTGGTAAATATGTAGGTAAGGACTCTGGACTTGAGTATAATTTTCCAGCCATGTTTCACAGGTATGACCTATCAGGGAAGGACCAGAGTTCCATGTGCTCTCAGAGAGGAGGGCTCACAGATGTCCTCTCTGGTTCCCAGGAAAGGTAATTGCACTAAACTTGGTGATGAGACTATCCTCCTGTGCTGACCTATTACAGTTTTTGACTGAAATTGTCACTGCAATCCCCAATCTGCATATTTTCACAGAGAAGTGTTTACAGGCCAGGCCACATTCTCAGGGTCACACATTGAGAACGATGGAGACATGTGCCACCACCTTCTCCTGAGATCTCAGACAGAATCCCAAATTTCAAAAGGTCCCAGAAGAGCAGCTCTCAGATTTTTTTTTTCCTTAAATGACGCACTCTCTGGGACAGATATTTTCCCGCTACCTATGATGGATGTTCTGAATTGCAATAAAAAATTGCATGGATTTAGATTTGTATGAACTCACTGTGATTAACATATTCAGCTGCGGCCCTAATATTTTTGAATGGAGATTTGACAGTTTAGATAACCTGGATGTTTGGTTGGTTTCATATAAATCTTCAAGGGTAGAACAGCATTGAACCTATTCCAAAATCTGTCCTTGATCCATGATCACACTCATCTCACAGACCAGCTTCTTCAGCACATCTCCCTACCTGGAAGAAGACGAATCTGGGCTTGGTGAGGGGAGGCCCCAGGAAGACAACTGGGTTCTCAGAGGGCACAGCCAGCAACCTCCTCACAGTGTGAACCCAAAAGACTGGGGCCTCCCTCATCCCTTTTCACCTCTCCATACAAAGGCACCACCCACATGCAAATCTTCACTTAGGGACCCACAGGAAACCACCACACATTTCCTTAAATTCAGGCTCCTGCTCACATGGGAAATGCTCTCTGAGAGTCACGGACATCCTGTGCAAGAACATGAAGCATCTGTGGTTCTTCCTCCTCCTGGTGGCAGCTCCCAGATGTGAGTGTCTCGGGATGCAGATATGACGATTTGGGAGGCTGTCTCTGATCCCAGGGCTCACTGTGGGTCTCTCTGTTCACAGGGGTCCTGTCCCAGCTGCAGCTGCAGGAGTCGGGCGCAGGACTGGTGAAGCCTTCGGAGACCCTGTCCCTCACCTGCGCTGTCTCTGGTGGCTCTATCAGCAGTTACTACTGGAGCTGGATCCGCCAGCCCCCAGGGAAGGGACTGGAGTGGATTGGACGTATTTCTGGTAATAGTGGGAGCACCGACTACAACCCCTCCCTCAAGAGTGGAGTCACCATTTCAACAGACACGTCCAAGAACCAGTTCTCCCTGAAGCTGAGCTCTGTGACCGCCGCGGACACGGCCGTGTATTACTGTGCGAGACACACAGTGAGGGGAGGTGAGTGTGAGCCCAGACACAAACCTCCCTGCAGGGAGGCGGAGGGGGCGGGCGCAGGTGCCGCTCAGGACCAGCAGGGGGCGCGCGGGGCCCACAGAGCAGGAGGCCGGGTCAGGAGCAGGTGCAGGGAGGGCGGGGCTTCCTCATCTGCTCAGTGCTCTCCCTCCTCACCAGCACCTCAGCTGTCCCCAGGGCTCCTCTTTCTTTGATATCTGTGGTTCTGCTTCCTCATATTCTTCTGCCAGAAAAGAAAGGAGGAAGGCACATTCGCAAATAACTGCTGAGTGAAAGTAGCTGAAGAATTAAGAGAGCACTTCATAACTTCTATTTGTATAAACTTCAGAAGGTACAATTATTCTCAAGTAGTAAAGAAGATTTGAAATTGGTGAGAATTGGGTGTTGAAAGTAATGGGGTAGTGAGATGAAATTACAGGGAAGTGACAGAAAGATTTAGGGGTCAAATGAATTGTACACAACTTAATTGAAGCCCTGATCAAAGGGTTGCACACACACATTAACATTTTCCAAATTGTGCAGTATATGTTTGAATTAATGATTTATTAATTGTACTTAAAGCAGTAGCAAAGGAAAAAATCAGTATGTTGGTTGAGGAGGAGCAAAAAATAGATGGGTATGAACACTCAAAACGTCTCAGACTCTTGAAAATGCACATGCATGAACAGTGGTTCTCTCTAGATATTTTAGGAAAATAGCAGAATACAAAAAAAGAAAAGAGAGATGTCCTGGCAGGGGTGGAATCCTGCAGACCTCACTAGGCATGTCCCACACTGCCCTGGAGTTGTCTCAGGAGAGGAGTCTCCTCTAGGGGCACAGAGGCACAGGCAGAGATAATGGGGCGAACTCTATCCAGCTGTGTGACCTGGAATGCATTGTACAACCACTCTATTCTGTATGTAATTTATCTTCCTTAAAATGTAACATTCACACTTGCATTAAAAGTACTCTGTAAATATGTAAAAATGAAATAAGATGATGACTGCTAAATGATTATCAAGGCACAATCATATAATATAAAATGATGTTTTCCTGAGTGATAAGATTACTACCAATCTCCCCCAGGGCACTTTATCTGCTCTGAGCCCTGCCCCTCCTCAGGATTCCCATCCCAGAGCTTTCTATTCAGTAGGAGACATGCAAATAGGTTTCTCCCTCTGCTGATGAAAACCAGCCCAGTCCGGACCCTGCAGCTCTGGGAGAGAAGCCCCAGCCCTGGGATTCCCAGGGGTTTCCATTTGGTGAACAGGACTAAATACAGAGGACTCACCATGGAGTTTGGGCTGAGCTGGGTTTTCACTGTCCTTGTTTTAAAAGGTGAACTAGAGAGATTGAGTGTGAGTGAATAAATTTGAGGGAAACAGTGGATATGTCCGGCAGTTTCTGACCAGGATGTCTATATGTTTGCAGGTGTCCAGTGTGAGGTACAACTGGTGGAGTCTGGAGAGGACCCAAGACAACCTCGGGGGTCCCTGACACTCTCCTGTGCAGACTCTGGATTAACCTTCAGTAGCTACTGAATGAACTTGGTTTCCCAGGCTCCAGGGAAGGGGCTGGAGTGAGTAGTAGATGTATAGTATGATGGTAATCAGATATGTTATGCACAATCTGTGAAGAGCAGATTCACTGTCTCCAAAGAAAGTGCCAAAAGTCACTGTATTTGCAGGTGAACAGTCTGAGAGCAGAGGGCGTGGCTGTGTATTACTGCATGTGAAGCACGAGGCACGAGGCAAGAAGACGTCAGTGTGAACACAGACACAGAATTTCCTGCAATGATATGGGAGGAGGCTGGGCTAAAGGGGGCACTCAGAACCCACAGAAAACTAGGGCAGGTGCAGATGGTTGTCACGGGCTGCTTTCCTTCAGGGTCTGTGGCTTCCTCTGCATGCAACAGTTTCCCTGTGAGCCTCTCTACATTTATGATTCTGTGGCTACCCCTGAGGTCTCTGGATTAGAAAAGTTTATTATAAGAAGAGGAAACATTCTCATTTGTCACCAAGGCACATGTAAGTAATGGAGGCATAAAAATGCGCAGGAGCTGGGTGAGGCTCTAGACTCCGTCACCCAAGGATGCCAGTCTCTCAGCTAGTGCTGGAGATGGGTAGGAATTTGATGGAGCTTCCCTAACTACCTCGTGGTCTAAGTTAAGTCCAGAGAGGCCATTGGTACCTCCCAGAGCACAGTTGTCCATCAGGAATCTTTCTCCCATGTGTCCCAGCAGCAGCCACGCCTCAGTATCTCCACTGTGCACAGCCATTGTCTGGGAGGAGCTCCCCGGATGGGTGTCTTTGGCACACACCAGGTGACGGGTGTCAGAGTGCAGTGCAGCAGCTGGCGGCCTGGTCTATTGGGCTCCCTGATGCTGGAGGGACGGGAGGTGCATTTTCAGGGCCAGCACCCTTTTTATGGGTTTTTATATAAAAACAATTATTTTAAATCATTTTCTCAGATGACATAGATAACTAAGAACATAATCTGCAAAGAAATCGTAATTTTCAATGTTACCCCAAATGTATAGTTTCCTGATTCTGTGTAAGATCCAGACATATTATTGCCTTCCTCATGAGAAATTGTGCTAGTAAGTCTGAAATCAGTTTTTTCTCATATTCTTTGTTTTCTGCCCAAGTACAGAGATCTTGATTAAAGTAAGTTAGGTTCTTTCCACACACTAACGCTCACTTCCCACAGAGAAAGAGCAGAGGTTGTCCTCACTCTGAGTCTGAGGGAGGAGCTGTTCCTGTACAACTCAGAGCCTGAAGAGACCTCCAGGTGCAGCTTCAGAGAGTCAGGTATTTCTCCGTGTAAGTGACCTCCAATGCCTGTGATTGCTGCTCAGGTCTAATTGTGGGTTCAGAATTAGGACACCCTTTATATGATCCCATCTGAATCCTAATCTTAAAATCACAATTATCATGGACAGAGATAGTTCAATGCCCATTCTCCTGACATCAGTTTCTCTTTATTATAGGGTTCCAAGTATGGAGAAAATGTGAAAATATATTTGTGTGAATCTAACATCACAATCCACTGCATTACTCTAGGAAACACAAAAATTGAACACAAGTAAGCTCTTCATTCTCATAAAAATGTGTGTATTTTGGGAATTTCAATGTGTTATCCAGAACCTGTACATGCAAACAACTGTGTTTCTCAGTGCAGGCTTGGCCTGGTGAAGCTCTCACAGACCCTCTCCATCACCTGCGCTGTCTCTGGATTCTCCATCATAAATAGTGCTTCCTGCTGGAGCTGGATCCATCAGCCCCCCGTGGGAGGTACTGGAGTGGATCAGGTGCATAGGTCATGAAGGGAGCACGCATTACCTCCCTCTCCTCAAGAGTCCAGTCACCAACCCCAGATCCATATCCATAAATCAGTTCTTCCAACAGCTGAGCTACGTGAGCAGCAAGCACATAGCCGTGCATTTTTAAAACAAGACACAGTGAGGGAACAACTGTGTGAGCTCACACACAAACCTCCCTGTAGGGGTGCATAGGACAGCCGGGCTTGCTCAGGACCCCAGAGTCCCTCAGGAAACCAGGCAGCACTCAAGACCATTGCAGAGGCACTCAGGTCACCAGGGGCTCTCAGGAACCATCGAAGAAAAACAGGACACCAGAGGGCGCTCTGTACAGCAGGATGACTGTGGTCCTGGAGTAGTGAGCCTTAAGTCATCAGCAGTTGTGCACCAAAAAATAGTGTGACAACTTATTCTACATAGTAAGAATAAAAATAATGAATAAGAAAGAAGATAAGGGTTCAGTATGGGTGGACAACACCCAGGTCTACAGAAATGAGATGACTTTAAAAATATAAGCAAAGACTAATGAGAAAAAGAAGGAGGGGATGGGGAATTAGACAGGGTCCTGGTCTAATGTCTTGGGTAGAAGTTTCTCACAATCAAGGACTATCAGCTTATTCTGCAGGTCTTAGGTCAGCCATCTGCTTAAAAACATCAGAAATGCCAGAGGATCTATGAGGGTGCTCAGTTTAACATCTCCTATTTGAGTAGCTTTACAGTTGTGTAAAATTCTTAATTGATTCTTTTTTGTTTGTTTTTAGGGACAGGCTCTCATTCTGTTGCACAAAGTATGGTTGTGTGATCATAGCTCACTGTAAATTTGAGCTCCTGACTCACATAACTTTTCCATCTTAGCTTCCTGAGTATCTCCAAGTAGATGGGCACACCACCCCTACCCTCCTTATTTTTTAAACATTTTTTCATAGAAATAGCGTCTCTTTATGCTGCCCAGGCTGGCTGCGATTGCCAGGTCTCGTGGGGGTTCCCTCACTTTGCTTCTGAAAGTGGTGTGATTATACGGATGATCCACTGCATCTGGCCTGCATTGAGTCTTCAGTTGTAAAATATGAACCCGATAATTAACTGCCTGAATGTTTTCTGAAGTGAATTAGTTTAAAGTATCTGATAAGATTCCTTCTGATATGATTCAAGAGCAGTATTTTCTGCTGATGTTCCTTCTAATTCCCTTGCTGAAGATCACAGGGGATTCTGGACAAAACGTAGTAAAAAGGCCGCCTTAAACTCTTCATTATTAGAGTGGCTATCACACAGGAATCACTTTCAGTATTTTGTAACACATGCATGCAATAGAACAAACATGATCTCTGGGGGTAGAGTCTATAAACGGATGGGCCTTTTAGCTGCCAAGTCATAGGGTAATAACTGATGCACCCTGAGGGGTGGACCATGATTCCACAGTACTAGTGAGAGAACCCTGGGCCAAGAAAGTTTTACATTTTATACAAATTGATAATTTTTATGTAGAGATGCCATTTTTTAAACATTCCCAGAAGTTTGTGAGTGGGATTGACTGTCTTGTATGAACAATGACAATGCCCTCCTTGATTAGATAATATTGTAAACTAGGCCGAGCTAGCGTGTTTGCTGTATTGAATCACTGTATATTTTTTAGCTCCATGTTAGCTTTTTGTTTGCCTGTTAGCATTTGCTTGAACATGATATTTATCAGCTTGAAATTCTCTCAGCCCCGAAGAAGGGGCTAGATTTTCTTTTATACTTTGGATTAGAGAGGGGAGGGGGATTCTAGCTGTAGCAATCTTACAGAAGTAAAACAGATAAAAAGTTAAAAAGACAAATGGTTACAGGAAAACAAACAATTCCGGGTGCAGGGGCTTTGAATTCATCACAAGGTGACAGGTGTGGGGGCTCTGAGGGACACAAACGCAGGGGCTTTATGGTGCTATCTCCCTAGCGAATTCCTGGGAACTGTGGACATTGCTTGCCACGGTACCTGATCAGTGAATGGGACTCTTTGATGTGCTGAGAGTCAGCTTACACAAGTTAACTCCTTGAGGAAGGGGGTGGGTAAGGAGTCCTTGATGTCTTGCAAATGAAGGAGCCAAATGGAGTCTGTCGGTTTTCTCAGCTAAGGGGGAGTCTATTCATATTAAAACAAGGTTAGGTAGCTGAGGGAGAGTCTATTCATGTTAAAACAAGGTTAGGTATTACAACTATTTTATGAGAGACAAGACAACTTTAACAATTTTCACTGCAGGCATGTCTAGGCAAGTCCCCTGTGCACAATGACCTTGATGTGTTGGAGATTCTATGGGGACCCTCTCCTGTCTGCCTAGGAGAATACTCTGCCTCCTACCTCTATCATTTTCCTCTTTGAAGAAGTACATCTAACTGTCCTTAGAATACAGCCAAAGACCAATCTTAATTGCTTCCAGCTGATGGGGGATGCTGTTTGGGGGAAGATCTCTCTTGGAGGCCTATCTAAGTGACCCCAGGAAAAGGGAGCCATTATCCCAGGCTTCAGTTGCATGACCATTTGGAATTTGATGGTTTGAAAATGAGAAGAGACAAATCGGGTTATTAGAAGACATGTATCAGAACCAAACAAGTTGGTAAAGAGTTTGAAAAACAATTCCAAAGCTGCTGACACGCCCAGATAACTGGTGACTGTAGTTATGCCTGCGAAATGTGGGTGCATGGGGCTTGGCTTTTTTGATAGCTCCCTGGGATTTATTTTCCCAAAGAAACCACCAGGTTAGGGGCACCCTATTTATTCCCATCACCTGGCATGATTTGAAGGATAATTGCTTAGAATTAAAATATTGATCCAGATTTTTTATATTCCCCACCGCTTTTTGTTTCTTCTGGGCTGTAGCCAGAGATCATTGACTGCCCCTCAGGAATAAGCAGAGTTACTCTAAAATGCAGGCAAATGCTTAAACAACTGAGGAGATTCGAGTTTAAAGACAAGTGTGTGATATGTTTTGAAATACAACGTTTCTCCTTCCAGTTTTGGTTTTTGTTAGAAGCAAATAATGATAAGACTGAGTTGTTTGCAAAATAAACTTTAGTCTTAAACTTGGCCTGTTTATTTGCATGAAGTCCAGCAGGAATATTAATAATAATTCTGTAGAAAAATTCTTCAAGCACTAGCAGCTTCAAAGTCTAACACTAAGAGCATATGCATCCTCAAGCAACTCACTGAATATTTCCAAGCCAGCCTGTTCCAATCTTAGATACCATCCAGTGATATCTGCCCCAGGTACACTAATATATGGGTCCCGGTTCTCTCTGCAGCCTCCTCTCGCCTCAGATTTCAGGTTGTGTTTATTGTTTGCTTTCTCTCTGATTTCAACTCAGATATGTTGAAGATTTTTTTTTTTATTTGTAGTTGTCCAGGTTTGTTGTTTTTTTTTTTTTTTTTTTTTTTTTTTTTTGAGACGGAGTTGTCCAGGTTGTTGTTAATGAGGCCTCAGAAGCCTCCCGAGTAGCTAACAGAGCATAGTTTACTCGGGGTTTTTACATTCCGATCTCCCGTGGTTCCGCCCGTCTCGGCCTCCCAGTAGCTGAGCTTTTCTCTATCAAATCCATTAACTGCTTTTCTCTATCAAATCCATTAACTGAGAGAACAAATCACATTTGGTTACAGGTGAATAATTAAATAGTTTGGCATATATTTATGTACTAGAATCTAATGCAGCTTGAAATCAAGGCATGCCTCACTCATATAAAAACGTGGCTAAATTCTCAAGTAATTGTGCTTACTGAAAGAAACTAAGGAATTAAGAGTAAATTTTACATGACACATTTGTAGAAATTTTAGAAGTTGCCACTATTGTAAATTAACATGGAGAAGATTTCAGTTTTTCTGAGAATATGCTGTTAGGAGTAATGGGGATGTGAGTTGAATTTCAGAGAAATAAGAGAAAGATTTCAGGATTAATTTAATTATTCAAAACCTGGTTGAAGTGCTGAGTAAATGGTTGCAAACATAGGTCAACATTTTTCAAATCATTCACTATACATTTGAATTAATTATTTATTAATTGCACTTGAATAAAGCAATAACAAACTGATGAAATAATATTTGACTAAAATGGAGCAATAAACAGATCAACATAGATCAACATTAACACAAAGAATATGACTGACTTCTGAAAACATACACATGAAACGTGATTCACTCTACATATTTAGGTAAATTACAGAAAGTTGACATAACAGATGGGGAATCATGCAGACCTCACTAGGTGTGGGCCACACTGCCCTGGAGTTGTCTCAGGAGAGCAGCCTCCTCTGGTGAATAGAGCACAGTCCCAGATAATAGGACTAATTTTTTTTAGATGTGTAATCTTAAACATACTGCACAACTGCTGTGTTCTCTATGTAAATTATCTTCTATAAAATATAACATTGAAACATGCATTAAATATATAGTGTAAATATGTAAGAATAAAATAAGATTATGAGAGCTAAATGTTAATCAATCCACAATCACATAATATAAAATTATATGTTCCTGAATGATATAATTATTCCAGTCTCCCCCAGGACACTTCATCTGCACTGAGCCCGGCCTCTCCTCCGATGTCCCACCCCAGAGCCTGCTATATAGTGGGGGACATGCAAATAGGGCCCTCCCTCTGCTGATGAAAACCAGCCCAGCCCTGACCCTGCAGCTCTGGGAGAGGAGCCCAGCCCTGGAAGTCCGTGGTGTTCCATTCGGTGATCAGCACAGAACACAGAAAATTCACCATGAAGTTTGGGCTGAGCTAGGTTTTCCTTGTTGCTATTTTAAGAGGTGATTCATGGAGAAATAGAGAGATTGAGTGGGAGTGGACATGAGTAAGAGAAACAGTGGATATGTGTGGCAGTTTCTGACCTTGGTGTCTCTCTGTTTGCAGGTGTCCAGTGTGAGGTGCAGCTGGTGGAGTCTGGAGGAGGCTTGGTTCAGCCTGGGGGGTCCCTGAGACTCTCCTGTGCAGCCTCTGGATTCACCTTCAGTAGCTATGGCATGGACTGGGTCCGCCAGGCTCCAGGGAAGGGGCTGGAGTGGGTGGCAGTTATATGGTATGATGGAAGTAAGAAATACTACGCAGACTCTGTGAAGGACCGATTCACCATCTCCAGAGACAATTCCAAGAACATGCTATATCTTCAAATGAACAACCTGAAATTGGAGGACACGGCCGTGTATTACTGTGCGAGAGACACAGTGAGGGGAAGTCAGTGTGAGCCCAGACACAAACCTCCCTGCAAGAACGTGGGGGGAAATCAGCTGCAGCGGCTGCTCAGGACCCACTGATCAGAGTCAACCCAGAGGCCAGTGCACACGGAGGCTGATTTCCTGTCAGGATGTGGGACGTCATCTTCTGACAGTTCCCCAGGGAACCTCTTAAGTTTAGAAATCTGTGCCTAACAACGTCTTCTCTATGTATTTGAAAGAAATTATTTTAATATGGGGACCTATTCTCACCGGCACAAAATGCAGATTGATGCTTACAGGGATGAAAATTCTTCAACCACGGTCACCAGGATCAGAGTAGTGAGTAAGCTCAGGGCTTCCTAGTGAGTCTTCTCCAGTGAGACCCAGGACAGGGACTTCAGTGAGGTTCCCTGACTAGAACAGTCTTTACGGATCCTGGTCACAGACAATAGAGAGGTTGGGCCAGGGTCAGTGTCATGCACAACCTCACAGGTTTCACGTCTGGCCCTTCTCCTGACACTGAAGGATGCAAATCAGCATCTGCACTGATCTGGTGCTTCTTTTGTCCCTAATCCATTTACTTTCTTTTGTAGTCGTTGTTCTCATTTTTCCATTTGCTTTTCCTGCTTTCTGGAAAAGGAAGATATTTTCCCTGTGGTCAAAATTCCAGGCCTCAAGCCCTTTCCTGGCGCTCAGGTGGGTCTCAGGCTGTGGCTGCCACAGTCACGCGGGAGAGGCTGGTGGGACTTTCTTCACTCCTCCTCACTCAGGACCCTCCACCGTGTTGCATGGAGACTCATCTGGAAATGCAAGTTGCCAGTGGGGACTGAAGGGGACAAGCTTGTTTGGTTAACGTGGGATGTGGATGTGTTTCTAATCCTGTTCTGAAAAATCTTCACACAGTAACGTTCTTCACTAGTGGTGTGAGGAAGAGGGTGTGAAAGTTGTCAGAATCAAAATGGAGCCACTTGTGTTATAATCTTTACAGGTGAAGCTGGAGAAGGTCATGAATAGAGGGTTCTCATGAACATATCCCTGATAACAAGAATGGATATTGTGGGGATATCTGCCCTGCCAGTCCCTGTCCATCTTTAAACTGATTCCACCTTTTTTATTCTTCTATCCCAGGATAATTGTCTCAAAACAGCTCGTGTAAGCCTCCTCGATTTTCTTTTAAAACACTTGTCTTCATTTGCCTGCTTAAATATGCCCATGCATATTCCCATTGCAATGCTCATTTTCAAATAAATATTATTTGATTTTGGGGAGTCTCTTTCTGTCTGATATTTAGGTGTGACAAGCTGCAGTGGGACACACCACTTTCCTGTGAGATGTAGAGGATGACGATTTTGGGGGATGGCTGGAAACATCCAATATCCTCAGGGCCGGCCATCAGTAAGTGCAGGCTGGCAGTCAAAGAAACAGCTGAAGCTGCTTAATCACTATAGAGTTTTACCTTCTCCAGGTCTGCTCTGATGGAATCAGGGCCAAGCAGGTTAGCAATGATAATCTGCCTAACACAGAGTCAACTGATTACGTTTTAATAACCTCTATTACAAAATTCACAACACCGCCTGGATTAGTGTTTGATCAAATAACTACAAAGCATTGTCCAGCCAAGTACACCATAAGACGGACCGTTACCCATGGAGGAAAACACTTAATATGAGTTCTAGGTTCTTACATTGTTAAAGGTGTAAAACGGATTATTTTTAAATGAGGCGATTTTTATTTTTGCTATTGAGTTGTAAAAGTTTCTTTTATATTTGAACATTTAAACTTTTTCAGATATATGGCATATTATCCAATTCTGTAAGTTGTAATTATTTTGTTGCTTTGCAGAATCTTCTTTAAAATCTATTCTTCCAGTTGTTCAATTCTGCTTTTTTTGTAGGGGCTTTGAATGTAAAATCCTGAAAAAGATTGCTAATTTTTAAAGGTTGGGAGTTTTACAATTACAGGTATTACATTTAAATATTTAAAACATTTAGAGTGTAATTTTGGGAGGCCGAGGCGGGCGGATCACAAGGTCAGGAGATCGAGACCACGTGAAAACCCCGTTCTAAAAATACTAAAAATTAGCTTAATCCCAGCTACTCGGGAGGCTGAGGCAGGAGAATGGCGTGAACCCGGGAGGCGGAGCTTTGAGCCGAGATCACAGAGCGAGACTCCGTCTCAAAAAAAAAAAAAAAAAAAAAAAAAAAAAAAAAAAAAAAAAAAAACATTTAGAGTGAAATTCTACCAGTTTCTTAATTATTTTCATGTGAAAACCAGTTTTCATAACATCCTCTTTCAAAGACACTATAATTTAGTCATTTTATATTGATAGTTCTCATGCTGAAAATCAGTTTGTCATCAATATGTGGGTTTATATCGAATCTCTCTATATGCATTTATGCCAATATCTTTCGATGTTTGTAAATAAATGTTGAGGCCTGGAAGTGAAATGCTCAAGCTTTATTCTCGCCTTGTTACAGATATTAGACCAAAACATTGTAACCTTTTACTATTAAGCATAATAACAGCTGTGACTTTTCTTAATGGCTTTTATTATGCACAAGTTGTTTTCTTGTCTTCCTACTTTGTTCAGAGTTTTTATAATGAAACCCCGATTTTTTCAATTTTTTTCCTGTGTCTGATGAAATGTTACTGAGATATTTTTTCTTTAGTTTTTTAATGTGGTATACCAAGTTGATTGATTTGAGGATGTTGAATCAACTGTGCATCTCAAGAATAAATTTGAGTAGCTCACGGTGTATGGTCTTTTAAAAGACTTTAGAATTTAGTTTACTAACATTGGGGATTAAGTTATGTCTACTAATGATATTGGTCTGTAGTTTTCTTTTATCGTGATGCCTTTGTCTATTACTGGTAAAACTATAATGGTAGCCTGCTAGAGTTTAGAAGGTATACTGCAGACTGCCTTTAAAATACATTTCATCAGTGGAGAAATGGTGATAGTTTTTTCTTCAGTTTTCTCTTGGGAAGAATTTCATGTTGTTTAAAAGATATTTAGAATGACTTAACCTTGCTTATGGGCTTACATTTTATTCCTTTCTTTCATTCTTTTTGAAGAACCGCTTACCTTTCCTATTTAATTTTAGGTTTATTTTTATATTTGTGCAACATATTTTGAGGTGAAACTTGGTGGATTTTTTTCTAATAAGTTAGAAAAAATAAATCATTTAATTGACTACTTTATTCAGGTTGATTTGTTGAGTATTTGCGAAAGGCCAGTTCTTTAACCTATGACATGTAACAAATCCCAAATGGCAGTACCTCATTGTTTACTTAGCTTTTGTACTTATATTTTTCAGAGGAAAAATCGCTACTGTAATTTGTAAATAGCCAATACATAATTGTATTGTATGCATATCTGTGACTGTTTGCAGTGTTATCTCCGAGAAACAGATAAATAAAGTTTCTTTAGATGTATAAAAAAAAGAATTTGGAAGGTTGACCCTTCACAATTTTTAAAGGAGTTAGAGAAGGGCTGGCATTACTTCTTTAAATGTTAAGTCTCACTTTATGATGTAACATACAACATATCACAGAGAATGTTCAATGTGTGCCTGAGAAAGATGTGAATTATGTGGCTCTTGGTTGGAAGATTCTATACATGTCTTTCAGGTAAAATTGTTCAATAGTGTTGTTCAAGTTCAGAGGCATGTTAAGAATTTTCTTTCTGGATTTGCTATACATTATGATCATGAGGTATTAAGGTCTTTGCTTTTTTTTATTGTTTTCTATTTCTCTATATCTCTTACAGTTTCCTTAATGCAGTTATATTTGTAGTTGTACACATGTGTAAAAACTAAAATCATAGTTGCTAAATGAGTTTTATGGCACAGTCAATTTATAAGTAATATTTTTCCAAATGCTACCATTGCCACTAAACAATGGCAGTCTGCCATCTGCTCTGGGCACTGCCTTCTTGTCAGGCGTCCCACAGCGGAGCTTACTATAGAGGAGGACGCATGAAAACAGGACTCTCCCTCTCCTGGTGAAAACAATTCCTGACCTGCAGCTCTGGGAGAAGAGCCGCAGCCCTGGGATTCCCAGGGGTTTCCATTTGGTAATCAGGACTGAACACAGAGGACTCTATGGGGATTGAGCTAAGCTGAATTTTTCTTGTTGCTGTTTTAAAAGGTGACTCATAGAGAAATAGAGTGAGTGAGAATGATATGAGTGGATATGAGTGAGAGAAACAGTGGATATGTTTGGCAGTTTCTGACCAGGATGTGTGCGTATTTTCAGGTTTTCAGTGTGAGGTGCAGCTGATTCAGTCCACAGAGGACCTGAGACAACCTGGGAAGTTCCTGAGTCTCTCCTGTGTAGCCTCCAGATTCGCCTTCAGTAGCTACTGAATGAGCTGAGTTCACAAGACTCCAGGGAAGGGGCTGGAGGGAGTAATAGATATAAAATATGATGGAAGTCGGATATACCATGTAGACTGTGTGAAGGGCAGATTCTCGATCTCCAAAGACAACACTAAGAACTCGCTGTATCTGAAAATGAACAGTTGGAGAGCTGAGGACATGGCCCTCTATGGCTGTACAGAAGGTCCCAAGTGAGGACGCATCAGTGTGAGTCCAGACACAAAATTTCCTGCAAAAGAAGGAGTCTGGGCTGAAGGGGACAATCAGCACTCACAAACCAGGAGCAGCCCCAGGGCAGGTGCAGATGGAGGGAGGGCAAGGGCTGCTTTCCTTCGGGGTCTGTAGTTTCCTCTGCTTCTAACATTTCTCCTCTGAGCCCCTGTACCCTTTGTGCCCACCGTGAGTCCCTGGATTAGAAAACTAATTTTCTAATTAGTTTTCTAATAGTTATATGTTCCAAAAACAGAGGTAAATATTGGAGGCAGAAAAATGCACAGGCGGCCGGGTGAGGCTGTAGACACTGTCACCCCACAATGCCAGACTCACAACTAGTGCTGGAGAATGGTAGGAGTTTGATGGAGCTTCCCTAACAACCCTGCTGTCCAAGATAAATCCAGCAAGGCCACTGGTGCCTCCCTGAGCACAGTTGTCCATCAGGGATCTCCCACGTGTCCCAGCAGCAGCCATGCCTTAGTGCCTCCACCAAGCACCATCACTGCCTTGGAGGAGCTCCCAGGATGGGTGACTTTGGCACACACCAGGTGACGGGTGTTAGAGTGCAGTCCAGCAGCTGGCAGCCTGGGCTATTGGGCTCCCTGATGTTGGAGGGATTGGAGGTGCATTCTCAGGGCCAGCACGCTGCGGATTTTTATACAAAAAACATGATTTTACTTCGTTTTCTCAGATAACATAGATAATAACACAGTCCGCAAACAATTGTAATTTTCAACTTTACCTCAAATTCATTATTTCTTAATTCTGTGCAGGATCCAGACATGGCATTGCCCTTCTTATGAGAAATTGTTCAATCTAAACTGAAACTAGTTGTTTCTCATATGCTTTGCTTTCTCTCCATGTGCAGAGATCTTGATTAGAGTAACTTTGATATTTTCCACACACTCACCCTCACCTCCCCAGATAAAGACCAGAAATTGTCCTTACTCTGAGTCTGAGGGAGGAGCTGTTCCTGTAAAACTTTGGGCCTGCAGAGACCCCCAGGGGCAGCTTCACTGAGTCAGGTGTTTCACTCCCTGTGATTGCTGCTCATGTCTAATTGTGGGCTAAGAATTAGGACACTCTAGGTTATCACAGGTCAAGCCTATTCTAAAAATCATTATCGCACACAGTGATAATAATTCAATGTTCACTTTTCTAACAGAAGTTTGTCTTTTTTATTTGGTTGCAAGTTTGAGAAAAATATGTGATAATTTTTTTTTGAATTTAACCTCAAAATCTACTGAATTGTTCTAGGAGACTCACAAATTGGACAAAAGTGAGCTCTTTATTCTCATAAAAATATGTGTATTTGGGAATTTCACCATGTTGTCCAGAACCTGTTGACATCACCACCTATGTTTCTCAGAGCACTTTTGGCTTGAGACGTCCTTGCAGACCCTCTCCTTCACCTGCACTGTCTCTGGATTCCCCATCATAACCAGTGCTTCCTGCTAGAATTATATCTGCCCCTAGAAGATGGGCAGGAGTGGATCAGGTGCATGGGTTGTGAAGGGAGCACAAATTACAACCCACTTCTCAAGAGTCCATATCTATATTCAAGAAAAAATTTTTCTTACAGCTGAGCTCTGTGTTTAGTGAATACATAACTATGCATTTTTAAGCAAAAGAAACAATGAGGGGACTTCATTGTGAGCATAGACACAAACCTTCCTGCAGAGGTGCATAGGACCAGCAGGGGGGACTCGGGGAAACTCAGGGTCTTAGGATGATTGTTGGGACTTAGGATGAGCAGGATCAAGGCTCAACATCAGGGCAGGTGAAGCAGGGCAGAAAAGGGGCTGTAGATGTGGGTTGTTTTCACCATCATATTTCACCACCAGACCCCTCCACTACATCTTTTCTAATCTGTCTGACTGTTTATGTGATTAGAAAATGGCATTTATGTAAACACTAATATATACCCATATGGGGGTGCATCAAGTTGTCCTCTCCATCTTATGTGGACCTTGTCCATCAAGCACTAAATCCCTGTATTTACTAGAGTACCTCATATGTTATGGTCTAAACATGTAAGGTTTCTTTGTTTCTTGGTCTCTCCTCCATTCTCTCTCTTTCACACAAAAACACAAGGACTGACACACACACACAGAGCTCCCCAACTTTAATTATCTGATGTATTGAAGCAAACTGATTAACGTGCAACTTTTCCACTTTGACTCCCATTAATGTTGTGGTAAAAATAAGAACCATGCGTTTCTCAGCTGGGCACTTCTCTAAGCTAAGTAGCAGCTTGCTTTATTATAACCAGAGACCAAAAGTGATCCAAGTGTTAGTCAGCAGCTTAACTGGTAAACAAATTATGCAAAATTCATTTACTGGAATAATACCCACTGTTACAATCAAGTACTGCTGGATGCACTCAACACCATGCCTAAAATAACAAGTACCTGAATAAGTAAAATAAGGCAAACAAATACAAGTTCATACATATAATTCCAGTTCTATAATTTCTATAGAGTAAAAATGAATTTAAAGTTACATAAAAAGATCCATAGTTGACTGTGGATGTGGTACAAGAAGAGAAGGTATAGAAAGGAGAAACTGCAGGAGAACAAAAGGAAATTTCTAGGGTAATTGATTTTTTCTGTGTTAATAAAAGTGAGTATTATGTCAATATTTGTAAAATTGTACAATTTATGTAAAGATTATTTGCTAATTTCACCTCATTAAAATATTGCAAATTTTAAAATGTATAATTTGGTAGAAAAGGTGCTAGAGATGAATAAAACACGTAAAAATTCAGAGACTCCTGAATATACACATGAATGAACCCTGGACCTCGCTATACTTTTAGGGAAACACTAGAATAAAAAAACATCATGACAGGATTTCAGTACATGAAGGGAGCTTCTCAAACCCCAGGAGGCATGTCCAACTGTGTCCTGGAGTTAACTCAGGGAGCAGGCATGTCCTTTGGAAGGAGCCATGACACCAAGCTCCCAGCATCCGTTGTAGATGACACCATGCAAATGCCAAGAGATCTCGACTAAAATTTTACATGGATGTTGAGTCTGATTATGGAACACACTCACACCAAGTGAGTATGGAAAGGTTAATTACCTACATCCTTGAGGTGTCTTCTGAGAGCAGGGCAGGCCTCTCATGAAGCTCCCAAATGGCTTGGTAGAGCAGGGAAGGAGACTGGCTCAGGGTTTTTATCATGGTTTGTTGGGGGACTGGGGAGAGCATCCTACTTGCAGGAAGGGTTTTGTGGGGTTTCAAGGTCCAAATGGCATCAAATGAGGGAGCTCCTGTGATTTCTAACTAGATTTACCTTGTGTGCTTAAAAAAAAGCAAATGATGGAGGAAAGAGATCTGAATTTATCAGCAGTCAGGCACAAAAATAAGAGTCTGATGACGTACTCTAGCAAGTATAAAAATGATGAGTAAGAAAAGAGTCAAGAGTCCAATATGGGTGAACAAACAGGTCTGCAGAAAATGCGAAGATTTTTTTTTTTTTTTTTGAGATGGAGTCTCGCTCTGTCGCCCAGGTTGGAGTGCAGTGGTGCGATCTCGGCTCACTGCCAGCTCCACCTCCCGGGTTCACGCCATTCTCCTGCCTCAGCCTCCCGAGTAGCTGGGACTACAGGCGCCCACCACCATGCCTGGCTAATTTTTTGTATTTTTAGTAGAGACAGGGTTTCACCGTGTTAGCCAGGATGGTCTCGATCTCCTGACCTCGTGATCCACCCGTCTCAGCCTCCCAAAGTGCTGGGATTACAGGCGTGAGCCACCACGCCAGGCCGCGAAGGTTGTTTATAAACGAAGAATAATGAGTAGGAGGAGGATGTGAAGAAGGATTCTGGTACAATGTCTTGTGTGAAAGGTTCTCACGATTCATGATCATCAGTTTATTCTGAAGGTCTTAGGTCAACTGTCTTCTTCAAAGTATCAGAAGTGCCAGAGGATATGTGAGGACACACAGTTTAACTTCCTCTAGTTGAGTAGCTTTACAATTGTGTAAAATTTTTAATTCTTTTTGTTTGTTTGTTTGTTTTTGAGACAGGATCTCACTGTTTCACAGGTTGAACTGCAGTGGTGTGATCATAGTTCACTGTGATTTTAAATTTCTGGCTCATAGAATCCTCCCACCTTAGCCTGCTGAGTAGCAAGTTGCTATGTTTAGAGGGCCTTCATCTACACCCATCTGATTATTTTTATTCATTTTCTCATAGAAACTAGGTCTGCATGTGTTGCCCAAGCTGCTTTTGAACACCTTGTCTCATGCAATTCTGCAGGCTTGGCCCCTCAAAGTGTTGGGACTACAAGTGTGAGCCGCCTCATTCAGCCTGAATTGATTTTTTGATGTAAAATATGAACCCAATAATTGATTCCCTGGATGTTTTCTGCAGTGTTTTGGTTAAAAATACCTTAACAGACTCCTTCCAATGTGGTTGAAGAACAGTATTTTTCCCGAATGTTTCTTCCAACAGACATGATTTCCTGGTTGAAGGTCACAAGAAACAGTTAAAAAGTTATAGTAAAAAGGCAGCCTTAAACTGTTGGTGATTGCAGTGTGTATGGTACAGGAATGACTTTTAATAATTTGTAACACATGCATGCAGCAGGAAAAAGGTGAGTGATGAGGGTCAAATCTCTGCATGTATGGGTCTCCTAGCTACCAACTCATAGGGTAATAACTGATGTGCCCTGAGGAGTGAACCATGATGCCACACGTGCTAACAGGAGAACACTTGGCCAAGGAAGTTCAACATTTTATTAGTTTTTATAATTTCTATTTAAAAATGTTATTTTTTTCAACCTTTCCAGAAAATTGTAAGCAGGACTGATTCTGTATTAGATGAACAATGGCAATGACTCCCATGCTTAGATAACATTATGAGGTCGGTAAGATTCTGGTTTGATGTACTGATCCACCGACTACAACATTATTTCAGTTTCCATGCTAGGTTATTGTATGTTTCTTTGCATTTACTTTCAAAGTTATATTAAACTGGACTCTATAATGTAATAATTCATCCGAATGTTTCTTCCTCTGCTGTATATTTTGAGGGGTTTCTAGAAGATGTAAGAATCCCCTTTGCTTGCAAAATATTCCAAAGTCATGCAGTGCTCTAAAACATGTATTTAATTCGCCCTACTAAATACAATAACTTCTGCCTTCTGGGCTGATTTTACATCGTGTAGAGAAATACATCCTAAAATAAGTTTGTACTACCAATATGAATTACTGGATAATAACCTTCAGTTTTTTTTTTGAAGTGTTATCCATCAATATATAATCTTAAATCAAGGATCTTAACAGAAATCTTACCTAAGGGATATTTAATTGTTTAAAATATTTACATAATAGAGATGTGAGCCCAAAGTATCCAGTCATGTCTTCTGTCTATCACATTACGAACTACACAGTAACTTTGACTACATTTGGGACTTGTTATAATTTTCAAATTAGTTATTTATTTATCTTAATGCCTCTAGATTATTATATGTGCCTATTTTAGCAGAGCATGAACAAAGACAATATAGGCTAACTAAATAATTAGAAAAATCACAATCTAATGAAACAAGAAGCCTGGATATGAGAGGCTCCAGGCTTGGTTAATTTGACAGCTCATGTATCAAGGTAATTTCTTGTCTCAATTTTCCACACTGATGCATCCAGAAAGTCAGCTTCACTCCCGCAGTGACTCCAGTCATGCAGAGACATAGGGACAACATTCCCAAGGGTCACATATTGTCTGGAAGTGGGGAATAGACAATACTGAAACTCTCCTCTGAAGGACCACGAAAGCCCCAACAGATCATCTCCCCTGCCTCCATGACTAGAACTGCACCACGTGCCCATGTGGACAGTCATCCCTGATGGGGATAATAAGACTCCATTGATGAGGCCAACAATTTTATCATATAAATTACTAAAGACTGATATAAAGGTTTCAAAATTTAATCTAACTGTGTTCTTCCATGTCCACCACATCCGCCAGTGATCCTGTGATACCTTGTTTTTTTTTTCTGCTTGACTTTGTCTCTTCACCTTGTTCTGCCCTCCAGAGAATATCTTTCAGCTTCATCGGGTGCATTCCATTGTTATATTTATCTGCCATTTGCTAAATTAGTGGAATGCATTAGACTAAAGGGGGAGTCTCTGATCCCTCCTGGGTCTGTATTCCTAGGAAGGCATTGTGACCTGAGTCTGAATGTGACTGTATTAATCAGGGTTCTCTTAGGGGAACAGAATTAATACATATATATCTCATATATATATTTACTTTATATATATACACACACACACAGAACTTATATATATATATCTCTTATATATACTTAATAAACCCATACAAATTTATGGGTTTATTTATAAACCCATATTTATGTATGGGTTTATTAGGTATACATAATAAAAGAGGGTTCTCTTAGGGGGACAGAACTAATAAATATATATCTCAGATATATTTACTATATATATCTACAGAACTAATATATGTATCTTATTATATATACTTAATAAACCTATGGGTTTATTAACTACAAACTTACACAATTGCAAGGTTCCACAATAGGCTGTCTGTAAGCTGAGGATTAAGGAGCGTCAGTCCGAATCCCAGAACTGAAGAACTTGGAATCTGATGTTTGAGCATCCAGCACAGGAGAAATGTGTAGCCTGGGAGATTAGGCCAGTCTCTTCTATGCTAATTTGTCACCTAGTAAGGCTAGCAGTTATTGTAAGAATAATAACATATTTTCATAGAATACCTACATCTTCAAGGTGAGTAGTACCTTTATTTGTAATAATTAGAAATGAGAAACAATAGAAATATCAAGATTTATAGATGAACAGTAATGATATGCTAATTTACTGTAATAATATCCATAATTAGAATAAATACATTGTTGATGCTCAACATGGTTAATCACCAGTAGTTATGATGAGTGAGAGGCAACACAAATAAAACACATACTATATAATTCCTGTATAATAAATTCATGAAACTCAAAACTAAATAATAAATATGAAGGATGGACTCCGAATATTGTTTTCGTAAATGAACAGGTGAGCACAAGTAGAATTACATTTTGTTTTGTTTGCCTTTTTTGAAGAAAACAAAAAATAGGAAAACATTCCATGCTCATGAATAGGAAGAATAAATTATCATGAAAATGGCCATACTGGCCAGGCGTGGTGGCTGACGCCTGTAATCCCAGCACTTTGTGAGGCCGAAGCGGGTAGATCACAAGGTTGGGAGATCGAGACCATCCTGGTGAACACGGTGAAACCCCGTCTCTACTAAAAATACAACAAAATAAAAAATAGCTGGGCGTGGTGGTGGGCACCTGGAGTCCCAGCTTCTCTGGAGGCTGAGGCAGGAGAATGGTGTGAACCCGGGAGGCAGCGGAGCTTGTAGTGAGCGGAGATTGCATCACTGCACTCCAGCCTGGGCTACAGAGTGTGACTCAGTCTCGAAAGAAAGCAAGAAAGAAGAAAAGAAAAGAAAAGAAAAGAAAAGAAGGAAGGAAAGAAAGAAAGAAAAGAAGGAAAGAAAGAAAAGAAAGAAAACAAAGAAAGAAAGAAAAGAAAGAAAAAAAAAAAGAAAGAAAGAAAGAAAGAAAGAAAGAAAGAAAGAAAGAAAGAAAGAAAGAAAGAGAGAGAGAGAGAGAGAGAGAGAGAATGGCCATACTGCCCAAAGTAACGTATAGACTCTATGCTATTCCCATCAAGCTATCATTGACTAGCCTCACAGAATTAGAAAAAACTACTTTAAATTTCATATGAAACCAAAAAGACCCCTGATAGCCAATACAATCCTAAGCAAAAAGAACAAATCTGGAGACATCACCCTATCCAACTTCAAACTATACTACAAGGCTGCAGTAATTGAAACAGCGTGGTACTGGTACCAAAGCAGATATATAGACTAATGGAACAGAACAGAGGCCTCAGAAATAACACCACACATCTACAACCATCTGATATTTGACAAACCTAACAAAAGCAAACAATAGAGAAAGGATTCCCTATTCAATAAATGGTGTTGGGAAAAATGGCTAGTCATATGCAGACAACTGAAACTGAACCCATTCCTTACACCTCACACAAAAATTAACTCAAGATGGATTATAGACTTAAACATAAGGTCTAAAACCATAAAAACCCTAGAAGAAAACCTAGGCAATATCATTCAATACACAGGCATGGGCAAAGACTTCATGACTAAAACACCAAAAGCTATGGCATCAAAAGCCAAAATTGACAAATGGGATCTAATTAAACTAAAGAGCTTGTGCACAGCAAAAGAAACTATTATCAGAGTGAACAGGCAACCTACAAAATGGGAGAAAATTTTGGAATCTCTTCATCTGACAAAGGGCTAATATCCAGAATCTACAAGGAACTTAAAGAAACTTACAAGAAAGAAACTAACAACCCCATCAGAAAGTGGGTGAAGGATATGAACCGACACTCCTCAAAAGAAGACATTTATGCAGCCAATAAATGTATGAAAAAAGGCTCATCACCACTGGTCATTAGAGAAATGCAAATCAAAATCACAACGAGATACCATCTCACGCCAGTTAGAATGGGAATCATTAAAAAGTCAGGAAATTACAGATGGTGGAGAGGATGTGGAGAAATAGGAATGCTTTTACACTGTTGGTGGGAGTTTAAATTAGTTCAACCATTGTGGAAAACAGCGTGGCGATTCCTCAAGGCTCTACAACCAGAAATATCCATTTGACCCAACAATCCCATTACTGGGTATACACCCAAAGGATTATAAATCATTCTACTATAAAGACATACACAGATGTATGTTTTTGGCAGTGCTAATCACAATAGTAAAGACTTGGAACCAATCTAAATGCCCATCAGTGATAGACTGGATAAAGAAAATGTGGCACATATACACCATGGTATACTATGCAGCCATAAAAAAAGATGAGTTCGTGTCCTTTGCAGGGACATGGAGGAAGCTGGAAACCATCATTCTCAGCAACCTAACACACGAACAGAAAACCAAGCACTGTATGTTCTCACTCATAAGTGGGAGCTGAACAATGTGAACACATGGACACAGGGAGGAGAACATCACACAACCGGGCCTGTCAGGGGGTGGAGGGTAGGGAAGTGATGGCATTCAGAGAAATACCTAATATAGGTTACAGATTGATGGGTGCAGCAAACTACCATGGCATGTGTATACCTATGTAACAAACCTACACGTTCTGCACATGTATCCCAAAACTTAAAGTATAATTAATAATAAATATTAAAAATTGCAAATGGCATAGATGATCACTATCTAATGATGAAGGGATCAATTCAACAAGACAACATCACAATTCTAAATTTATATGCACCAAACACTGGAGGAACTAGATTCATGAAACAAGTACTACTTGATCTAATAAATGAGATAGATAGCAAAACAATAATAGTGGGAGACTTTAATACACTACTCCCAGCACTAGACATATCTTTGAGACAGAAAGTCAACAGAGAAACAATGGACTTAAATGACTCACTGGAACAAACAGATGTAGCAGATATTTACAAAACATTCTGTCCAGAATCTACAGAATAAACATCCTTCTAATCAGCACATGCAACATTTTCAAGATAGAACATACAATAGACCACAAAATTAATCTCAATATATTTTTAAAACAATTAAATTATATCAAGAATCTTCTCAGACCACAGCAGAGTAACACTAAAAGTCAACTCTCTAAAGAACCCTCCAAACTGAATACATAGAAATTAAGACATCTGTTCCTGAATAATATCTGGATTAACAATGACATCAAGATGAAAATTTAAAAGTTATTTTAATTAAATGATAATAAGGAGACAAGTTATGGAAACCTCAAGAAATACAGTGAAATCAGTGGTAAGAGGAAAGTTTATAGTGCCAGTTGCCTACGTCAAAAAGTCTGAAAGAGCACAAATTGACAACCTAATGTCATGCCTAAAGAAACAGGACAAACAAGAACAAACTAAACCTAAAACCAGAAGGAGAAAAGAAATAACAAAGACCAGAGCAGACCTAAATGAAATTCAAACAAAAAATACAAAAAAAAAAAAAAAAAACAAAAAATTGGTTATTTGAAAAATAAGCAAATTCATGGACCATTAGCTAAAGTAACCAAGAAAAAAAGAGCAAAGATCCAAATAAGCTCAATTAGAAATGAAATGAACATTAAAATCTACATCACTAATATAAAAATAAGTTGAGACTACTATGTACACCTTCATGTACACAATCTAGAAGGCTTAAAGGAAATGGACAAATTTCTAGAAACCTACAACACTCCTAGATTAAATCAAGAAAAAACAGTAACTTTCCATAGACAAATAACAAACAGTGAGATTGAATCAGTAATTTAAGAATTGCCAACAATAACAGCAACGAAATAGGGTCAGGTGAATTCAAAGCTGAATTCTATCAAAAATTCAAAGAAAAATCGCTACCAATTCTATGGAAACATTTTTTTTAATTTAGAAAAAAAAACTTCCTAAATTATCCAATGAAAATAGTGTAATCCAGATTCCAAAACCAGGAAAGAACACACACACACACACACACACACACACACACACACACACCAGATGAATTTTGCTGATAAATACATATTTAAAAATACTAATAAAAATAGCTCACCAGGTCCAACAGCACATCAAAAAGCTAAATCACCATGATCAAGTGGGTTTCGTGTCAGAAATGCAGGGATTATTTGAACATACACAACTCAATAAAGGTGATAAATCACATAAACAATTAAAAACAGAAACCATATTATTAGTTCAATAGACGCAGAAAAAGCATTTAACAAAACTCAGCATTCTATAAACAAACTAGGCATGGAAGGAGCCTACCTCAAAATAATAAAAGTTATACATGAAAAATCCACAGCCAGCATCATACTGAATGGGAAAAGTTAAAAGCATTCCCCGCGTGAACACAAAAAATACAACAATGCACATGTTCACCACTTCTGTTAAATAGAGTTCTGGAAGTTCTAGGCAGAGCAATTAGTCAGGAGAAAAAAATAAGGGCATCTAAATTGGAAAGAGATAGTCAAACTATCACTGTTTACAGATGAAGTGATTATATACCTAGAAAATCCTAAAGAGTGTTCCAAAATACTCTTAGTTTTAATAAATGAATTGTCAGTGTAAAAAATAAATGTATACAAATTAGTAGCACTGCTATACATGAAAAACAACAAAGCTGAGAATCAAATCAATAACTTCATCCCTTTTACAGCAGCTACAAGAAGATAGAATTCTTAGGAATATGCTTAACCAGAGAATTGAAAGATCTCTTCAAGGAGAACTACAAAACACTGCTGAAAGAAATCACAGATGACATGAACAAATGGAAATGCACCCCATGCTCAATGATCAAAAGAATGAATATTGTGAAAATGACCATAGTGCACAAAGCAATCTGCAGATTCAATGCAATTCTTATGAAAATACCCTCATTATTTTTTACAGAATTTTAAAAAATGCTAACATTTATATGAAACAAAAAGGAGCCCAAATAGCCATCAAAATCCTAATTTAAAAACTGAGGCATCACATTACTAAACCTCAAATTATACCACAAGGCTAAAGTTACCAAAATAACATGTTACTGAAATAAAAGTAGGCACATAGACCATTGTAACAAAATGGAGAACCTAGAAATAAAGCCAAATGTTTAAAACCAACTGATGTTTTGCAAAGCATATAAAAATATAAATTGGAAAATAGGCACTTTATTTAATATCTGGTACTGGGAAAATTAGCAAGCCATATGTAAATCGATAAAACTGGATTTCTATCTGTCACCATATAAAAGATCAACTCAAGACGAGTCAGATACTTAAATATAAGACATTAAACTCTAAAAATCCAAGAAAGCAATATGCAAAAACACTTTTAGACATCAGGGTAGGCAAAGAATTTACAGCTAAGACCCCAACAGCAAATGCAACAAAAACAAAAATAAATTTATGTAATCTATTTAAACTAAAATGCTTTTGCACAGCACAATTAATAGTCAACAGAGTGAAAAGATAACCCAAGAATGGGAGAAAATATGTGCAAACTACACATCTGACTAAAGATTCATATCCAGAATCTACACAAGACTTAAGTTGCTGAGAAAGAGACAAATAATTCTATTTAAAAGTGGACAAGGGACATACATAGATATTTCTCATAAGAATATATACAAATGGCCAACAAACATGAAAAACTGTGTAACATCACTAATCATCAGGAAAATACAAATTAAAACCACAATCAAACATCACCTTATCCTGCAGGAATGGCCATTATAAAAAGTCAAAAAAAAAAAATGGAATACTTGTACTCTGCTGCTGAAAATGTAATTTAGTACAACCTCTATGGAAAACTCTATTGAGGTTACTTAAAAAGCAAAAAAGTAGATCTACTATTTGATCCAACAATCTTACCGCAGGATATCTCCCCAAATAAAACAAAGTCATTATATGAAAAAGACACGCATATATGTATGTTTATAGCAGCACAATTCAAAATTGAAAAGATGTGGAACCAATTTAAGTGTCCATTCACTAATGAGTTCATAAGGAAAATATGGCATATAGACACCATGAAATATTACTAACTCATTAAAGGGAATGACATAATGTCTTTTGCAACAACTTGGATGAGGCTGGAGACAATTACTGTAAGTGAAGTTACACAGGAGTAGAAAACCAAAAACCGTGTGTTGTCACTTGTAAGTGGGAGCTAGGCTATGAGCTTGCAAAGGCATACAGAGTGATTTAGTAGACTTCAGAGACTCAGAAGTTAAAGAATAGGTTAGAGACTACAGAGAAAATAACTACACTTTAGATACAGAGTGCACTATTCAGGTGATGAGTCTATTAAACTCTCAGAATTTACTAGTATGTAATTTATCCATCTAACAAAAAAACACCTTTAACCCAAAAGCTATTGAAATTTTAAAAAATCAACCCACAATATCTTTTGTATACACTAAGAAATTTTTATTCAAAATTAAAATCAAGAAAACAATTATAATTAGGACAGCTTATAATTTATAAAATAAATGTTACAGAAACAAATTTAACATGACAAAAAAATCTGCACAATGAAAGTTATAATGTATTGATGAAAATTGAAAAAAACAAATAAATGGAAGGCTACCTTATGTTCATGTGTTGGAGGAACTTATCTCGTGAATATATTCACACTAAGCATTTACAGATTCAATAAAATCCCATACAAAATTCCAAAGACATCCATTTACATAAATTGGAAAAAAAATCTCTATAATGTGTATGGCTGGGTTGATTGACCCGGACTATCAAGGTGAAATCAGACTACTACTCCACAATGCAGGTAAGGAACATAATGTCTGGAATACAGGAGATTCCTTTGGGTATCTCTTAGTATTACTTTGCCATGTTATTAAGGTCAATGGGAAACTACAACAACCCATTGAAGGCTGGACTACAAATGGCCCAGATTCTTTAGGAATAAAAGTTTGGGTCACTTTACCAGGTAAAAACAAACATGACCAGCCAAGTTACTTGGTGAAGGCAAAGAAAATGCAGAATGGGCAGTAGAAGATGGTAGTTATCAAAAACAGGTATGACTATGTGACCAGTTGCAGAAATGAGGACTGTAATTGTCATGAGCATTTCCTCCTTATTTTGTTAAGAATATATTTGTGCAAGTATATAACTATACTAAGAAAATAGCTTGACTATATTATTATTTTCTTTGAGCATTTTTTCCTTATTTTGTTAAGAATATATTTGTGCAAGTATATAACGATACTAAGAAAATTTTGACTATATTATTATTTTCTTTATCATGTAACATAAGATTTGTTCACTTAATATCAGCATTTAAATGTTAACTTTATGTAGTGACATCTAGGTTAAGAATAAGTGCACTTTCAGTTGTATGAAGGATAGATGTATTATGTTAAGCATAATTATGACCTTATCATTGTCTTTATTTGGATATCAAGCATGATTTCACGTGATGTGTAAGGTGCTAAGTTGACAAGGGGTAGGCTAGTGATAGTTAATATTAGTTGTCAACTTGATTGGATTAAAGGGTGCCCAGGAGGCTGAAAAAGTATTGATTCTGAGTATGTCTCTGGGGGTGTTGCCAGAGGAGGCTGACATTGGAGTTAGTGGACTGCAAGAAGAAGACCCAGCCTCAATGTGGTTGGGCAACATCTAATCAGCTGCCAGCACAGCTAGGATAAAGCAGGTGGAAGAAGATGAGATAACATTGCTTGCTTCACCTTATGTTTTTGTTTTGTTTGTTTTGTTTTCCATACTGGCTGCTTTTTTCCACTCCTCCTGCCCTTGGAGATAAGACTTCAGACTCTTTGGCGGTTGGACTCTGGAGCTTGCACCACGGGCTTGCTGAGGTCTTTTAGGCCCTCGGCCAGAGACTAAAGGCTGCACTGTTGACTTTTTGGTTTTGAGACTTTTGGACTCAGACTGAGCCACTACCAGTTTCTCTCTTCCCAAGCTTGTAGAAAGACTATCATGTAATTTTCATCTTGTAATTGTGTGAGAAAATTATTTCTAATAAACTATACATATATATACATATATATATGTTATATTAGTTCTATTTCTCTGGAGAACACTAACACAACTTTGATACACAAAACAACATTGTTGTAGTCACAAAAATTTTGCTAACTAAAATAAGCCAACACATACAAGTGCATAAAGTATGATTCTATTTCTACAATTTATAAAAAATTAAAATGAATCTAAAGTAACAAAAAAGATCAGTAGTTGCTTAAGGACAGAGTGGAAAGTTATGTATTTCCAAATGTTACAAATGACACTCTTATCTACTGTGGGCATTGCTCTCTCCTCAGGAATTTCACCCCAGAACTGACTCTAAAGCAGGAGACATGCAAATCGGTTCCTGTTCATGTACTAACTAACACTTCCTAACACTTCCTTTTCATGTACTTCCTTGACTTACTTGTTGATGAAGGTTAATAAAATATCTAAACCAGGTTCACATTAAAGAAAAAGAAAAGAGTGATGAGAAAATTAAGACAGAGCACCCAGTTCCAGTGATTCTGTGATCCTGCACTCCCTGAAATCTAGAGGCAGAGGGATGAGCCCTGCTGAGCAGTGCAGTTATCCACGGGGAGTAAGAGGAGAAAGAGGTGAAAATGTGCCAGCCCACGCTCATAAAATGAAGCTAATTCCCTCTCCACAAATGTCCTGGTGGGAAGCCACCTGATGTCTGTGCCCTTCCTCAGTGTCCACACCTTAGGGTCTGTGGTGATCTGGGCTTCCCTTCTAATCACTCTCAGAGGTAAGGTCCCTGTGCATCAATGCAGTTGTGGCTGCTTCTCAGCCTGTTCCCTCTGTTTGTAGGAGTCTTACATGAAGTTCACTGGTGGAATGTGGGAGAGAAATGGCACAGCCCAATAATTCTCAGAGCCTTCCTTACAAAGCCTCTGGATTCAAATTCAATGACTCTAGCATGAGCTCAGCCCAGCAGGCTTCAGGACAAAGGTTGGGGTGGGCAGCAACAGTGAGTGTTTCAAGTGGAATTTGTTAGTGGTACCCTCAATTGATACAAAGAAGATTCATATTCTACAGGGACACCCTTCTGAGCACAGTGTCCCTCAAAATGGCAAACCTGAGATCCGAGGACAAGGCCGTGTATTACTGTTAGAGAGACAGTTAGGGGACATCTGTGTGAGCCCAGACAAAAAACCTCCCTGCAGAGAGACAGAAGGGGACTGTGAGGTAGGCACTGCTCAGAACCACAAGGGGGTGATGCGGATGCCAGGGAGGGCTTAGGAGACACCAGGGGGCGCTCAGGAACCACAACGGGGTTCTCATAACCACAAGGGGGTGCTCAGGATATGAGGGGGCCACTCAGAACCACCAGAGGGCACTCAGGACACCAGGGGATGCTCAGGACACCAGGGGACACTCAGGACCACCAGGGGGTGCTCAAGACAAAAGGGGATGGTCATAACCACCAGGGGGCGCTCAGGACACCAGGGGATATTCAGAACCACCAGGGGGCGCCCAGGACACCAGGGGGGCACTGATAACCAGGAGGGGGTGCTCAGGACACCAAGGGACACTCAGAACCACCAGGGGGCGCTCAGGGCACCAGGGGACACTCAGAACCACCAGAGGGTGCTCAAGACAAAAGGGGATGGTCATAACCACCAGAGGGCGCTCAGGACACCAGGGGAGGCTCAGGACACCAGGGGACACTCAGAACCACCAGGGGGCGCTCAAGACAACAGGGGACGACCATAACCACTAGGGGACGCTCAGGACGCCCGGGGATATTCAGAACCACCAGGGGGTGCCCAGGACACCAGGGGACACTCAGAACCACCAGGGGGCGCTCAGGACACCAGGGGAGGCTCAGGACAACAAGGGATGCTCAGGACACCAGGGGACACTCAGAACCACCAGGGGGCGCTCAGGACACCAGGGGAGGCTCAGGACAACAAGGGATGCTCAGGACACCAGGGGACACTCAGAACCACCAGGGGGCACTCAGGACACCAGGGGAGGCTCAGGACAACAAGGGATGCTCAGGACACCAGGGGACACTCAGAACCACCAGGGGGCGCTCAAGACAACAGGGGACGACCATAACCACTAGGGGACGCTCAGGACGCCCGGGGATATTCAGAACCACCAGGGGGTGCCCAGGACACCAGGGGACACTCAGAACCACCAGGGGGCACTCAGGACACCAGGGGAGGTTCAGGACACCAGGGCACGCTCAGAACCACCAGAGGGCGCTCAAGACAAAAGGGGATGGTCATAACCACCAGGGGGCGCTCAGGACACCAACGGGTGCTGATAACCAGCAGGGGGTGCTCAGGACACCAGGGGATGCTCAGGACACCGGAGGACTCAGAACCACCAGGTGGTCACAAAGGAAACCAGGGGACATTCATAACCACCAGGGGCGCTCATAACAACAAGGGGTGCTCAGGACACCAGGAGGCTCTCAGAACCACCAGGGGACGCTCAGGACCATAATAAGGGAGTGCTCAGGACACCAGGGTTCGCTCAGGATAGCAGGGAACGCTCAGAACCACCAGGGGGCGCTCAGGACACAAGGGGGCACTCAGGTCGCAGGGATTTTCTTGGGAGGCAGCTCTCTATCAAGTGCTTGAGGATGGTGTGGGGATGGTGTGTTTGTTTTTTTAGACCTTGTGATCTCTTACCTGGTGAAGCAAAAGTCTTCCCAGGATCTCTTGCCATTTCTTCCTTGGAATGTATGTTTTTCTCGTCTACAAAATCTTAACTTAGAACCATAATTCAATTAAACTTGTAATTCTTTATATTTTTGTAATAATAATAGCAATAATATATAAGTAAATTTTAAAATGAAGAAATTGTGTGTGTTTACTTTAAGCTATTTCCACAAACAGATTTCTGTTTTCTGCACTGTGTCACTCACACTATTTTGAATGCTTTTCTACCAATAACTCAGCATATGAATGTGTTGAGTTTATTTTCCTTTCATCTGCTGTTTATGGAGATGAAACATCACTTTAACTGTTTCTGTCCTCCACTTTGGTGGCTCCTGGGGTTCTGACCCTCAGTCTATTTCTCCACCTTCCCTTCTTCTGTTCACACCTTTTATATTCCTCAGTTTCCACTCAAGGAATCGGCAAGTCCATTTACTTTGTCTCATCCATGTCTGGTGAATCAGTTCCCTTCTCTTCATGATCACTGAAGCCAACCAAGTCTGGGTAGGTAACAGTCCTTAGAATATGCTCATCTACCTGCAGACTCCTTGCTTTCCTCACCTTTTTCTAGGGTCCTGCAGACATCACCCCCTTCCATCCCCCGCTTCCCTAAGTACCCCACAGTGGGCTCTGCAGCTCCTGCTGCCCTCTGTGTGCTCAGCCCTTGGGCTCACTACGGCTTTGATGATAAAGCCCAAATCCCTATTGTCTTCGCACACTTTCTGACCACCGTCTAGCAAGCTGCCATTGTGAGTGAATCCTGGGAACCCTGGGCTGCCTTTAGTTCTACATTAATGGATATTCTCTAGCATCCAGGAATACTGTCAAATAAACAACATATAGAGTTTATGTTAAAAATTCATGTAAAACAATTGCAGAATAAAAAAATTATTTAAAGTTGAAAATGTTATCTTTTAAGTTTAATACTTAATATTTTATTTTAAGATTTAAATGTAATTTAAATTGGAAAAAGATGACAAATTTTAAAAAATACAATGTTATTTCAACAAATTGTGTAATAAAATTTTAATAGAGATGTTTGCCTTATTATTACATTTATTTATAATGTATAATGTATTATTACATGTAATTAAAAAGTATGCTGCTAGCAAAAATGAGAAATAAGCCATAAGAGAATATATAAGGAATACCATTGTATATTTCAATGATGCCTTTTCCAATAATGGCAGTTACAGTTTTACTAAAACATACATTTACATATATTTCTTAATTTATATTGAAATAGACATTCATAGAAGAATATTATTTTGGACTAAAACCTCAAACTATAAATACAAACAAATTCAAATCAATTAATTAGAATAATATAGAAACAAATGTATGTTGCTTGCTTTGGTGTTCAGAAATGTGTTTCATTGCTGTGTATGTTTGTATTTGTGTGTGACCATAAAATTTTAAAATACATTATTTAACTTACATAGTCGTAGAAATCTAAGTTTTTCTTTTTTTCACGTTCATTAAAAATTAACAGAAAACACACACACACAAAATCCTAGGCCAGGTGCAGTGGCTCAGGTCTGTAATTTCAGCACTTTGGGAGGGTGAAGTGAGTGCATCACCTGAGGTCAGGAATTTGAGACCATCCTGACCAACATGGTGAAACCCCATCTCTAGTAAAAATATAAAAATTTGCTGGATGTGGTGGCAGCAGCAATCCTAGCCACTGGGGAGGCTGAGGCAGGAGAACTGCTTGAACCTGGAGGCAGAGTTTTTAGTGAGCCAAGATCACGCCTCTGCACTTTAGCCTGGGCAACAAGAACAAAATGCTGTTTAAAAAAAAAAAAAAAAAAAAATTCTGGAGAGCATTTGAAATGCCTGTGGTGTATTCAGGTGTCCTAATAAACAAAATAAAAATAAATTTAAAAAAATTTTTAAAAAAACTAGCTAAAATGTTTTTAAACTTTTGTTTTTGGTTCAGGGATACATGTGCAGGGTTTGTTATATAGTTAAATTGTGAGTTATGTGGGTTTGATATGTGTTGCCACTAAGGTAATAATTGTAGTGCCTAATGGGTAGTTTTTCAGTTCTCACCCTTTTCCCACCCCCCACAATCGAGTAGGTCCCAGTGTGTGTTGTTTTCTTCTTTAAGTCAATATGATTACATCCCACTTATAAGTGAGAACAAGTGGTAGTTTTCTGTTACTGTGTTAGTTTGCTTAGGATAATGACCTTCAGATCCATCTATGCTGCTGCAAAGAACGTGTCCTTATTCTTGTTATGACTGTGTTGTATTTCATGCTCAAACACACAGAAATCAATGTGTTGGGAAAAAGCTGAGTGTTGGGAAAAAAGCAGAGCCAGGGCTTGCATATATGACATAATGTCCAGAGCTCAGGGCATAAAAACCCTCCTGGCCTTTGGAATGTGTCTAGTCTTGCTGGCTCCTTGCTTCCAGCCCTCCCAGGCTCCTAGATCAATTGTATTCCCATTATCTCAACTAGCAGAACATGTTTCATATAAATGCTAAACCATTACAGCTGTAGATCATGTGCTTGCCCTTTAGACCCCTACATTCTCACCACCTGTTTCTCTGTTTGATCAACAATAAATAGTCTGGGCTTCCAGAGCTCGGGGCCTTCACAGGCTCCAACACTTGAAATGGCTCCCTCGTCAAACTTTCTCTCTCAAACTGTCATTTTCTCATTCCTTTGACTCTGCCGGACTTTGTTGCCCCCATTGACCTTGTGTTGGGTCTGATTACCCCAACATTCCTGGTGCCAAATGTGGGGCGACAAAGACCCTGGTGAAGAAACGCCAGAACATGTAAAAGTGGAGGATGCATTGTCAAAGGACACCCGATCATGATTAGAAGAATCTCAGAGGGGAAGCTGAGAGCTTAGAATGAACCAGGGTAACAATGGGACAGAGTGAAAGCAAACATTCTACTTATTTAAATTTCTTAAGGCGGTTATTATGAAGAGAGGAACTGAAAGTTAGTACTCAGAATATGTTATCACTCTTTAGTATAGGAAAGCAGTTTTTGCCCATGGTTCCCGGAACAAGGGATTATGGAGTTGGATGAATGGGAGAGAACTGGCAGATACTTTTTAAAAAGCATCTAAAGATGGAGCAAAATTCCAGTCTCCATTTGGTCAAAGTGGGCGCAATAAAGGCAACTCTTGAGCTGTTTCAAACAGATGATGAGGCAGATTCAGATGAGGAAGAGGAGGATGAGTGTACAAAACTAACTTCAGATTCTGAATGTGAAGAATAGAAACCAGAGGAAAATTAAAAGAAAGGAAAACTAAAAAAATATATGTTCTACTAGCCCGTCGGCTCCACCTGCTGAATTAAGTGAATGGCCACCTCCTCGCTCTCCCCTTAATGGGCAAGAAAATGTATTAGCTACAAAACTTCTCCTGTAGTTACAACATTAAAACCTGGAGCAATTGGTGGTGCTATACAAAATTCTATTCAAAAGGCTAGAGTCAACGGAGACTTTGAAGCTTGGCAATTCTAGTTACTCTAATTGAACCACCTTTCCATTCAAGCAGGCCATTAGTCGATATGGACCGAACTCTCCTTTTGTGCAAACTTTGTTAAAAACGATGTGGCTCTTGATAATAGGTTAATACCATATGATTGGGATACTTTGACAAAATCTGTTCTCACTCCATCTCATCCAGGTTAAAACCTGGTGTGCTGATGAAGCTCAAACTCGGGCAAGGGAAAATACACAAGCACGGTCACCTGTGCCTGTTTCCTTTGAACAGTTAATGGGAATCGGCCCTAATAGGGGTCGATTAGGGGTCAAGCAGTAATGGAGAATTTTGCCATTGTTCAGCTGCACTCTGTGTGCTTACCGGCATGGGAAAGGACAAATTTTACAGGGGAAAAATATCCTCCTTTCAGTTCTGTCCGACAAGGACCTAAAGTACCATATATTGATTTTTATTGCTCAGCTCCAAGAGGCTGTGTATAAAGCCATAACTGATAAAACAGCTCAAGATGTTGTAATACAGCTGCTTGCATATGATAATGCTAATGCAGAGTGTCAAACTGCTATTAGACCCCTGAGAGGGAAGGTTCATTTTGCTGAATATATTAAGGCTTGCAATGGCATTGGAGGTAACTTACATGAGACTACTCTTTTGCTCGGGCTATAGCTGGATTAAGAGTCAGAAAAAATATGCCCCTTTTCTCAGGCTCTTACTTTAATTGTGGGCAATTTGGACACACAAGGAATGTAGAAAAGGAAGTCAAAAGGCAAGAACTACTACCATCAAACAACGGAAAAGCCCTGGTGTATGCCCCCATTGTGAAAAAAGGCCATCACTGGGCAAGTCAGTGTCATCTAAATTTAGCAAAGATGGACAACCTCTTTTGGGAAATGGGAAGAGGGGCCTGCCTGAAGCCCCTCAGCAAATCAAGGCATACCTGGCACAGCCAGTGCCCTTACAAATGTACAACAATTGTCCCCCACCACAGCAGACAGTGCTGTCGTAGAACTTTGCAGCACAATTCCCATCTCCTTGCTTCCTGAGAACCACCAAAAAAGGTCTCTATGGGAGTTAGGGGACCCTTACCCTCCAGAACAGTTGATCTATTACTTGAAAGATCTAGAGGTGTCGCTGTGCATATTGGAGTAATTTGTTATGATTACATCGGAAAAATTCAATTAGTTATTAGTTCCTCAGCTCTGTGGTCTTCCTCCCGAGGAGAAATAATTCCTAAATTGTTGCTGTTACCTTACGTAAAACTGTGAAGCAGCACAGTGAAAAGAAAAGGAGGCTTTGGTAGTACTAATCCAACAGGAAAGACTGTATATTGGGTTAATCAAGTGTCTGACAAAAGACCTATTTTTACAATAGACCTGCTGTTGGATGCTTACAGATTGACACATAGGCCTGGTTGGTTGTAGTCCCTGGAAAAAATAAATTATGGGCTGCCTTGTATAGGGCAAATAGTCATCTTGAAGCTTCAGTTTCATGATTAACCTGCCTCTCCTAGAGAAAAACAGATTTAATGAGCACACAGGCATGATACGGGCTGTGTGGGCGGCAAGCCACCCAGGTGCCAAGGCAAGAGCCTGAGGCCACGAGCTTTTCCAGTATAATAAAATATATAAAATAACAAGAGTTATACTAGATAGAGATCATAGACATGATTATATATAAGTATCATTAATCATTAGTTTGTAGTAATTACTCTTTATTCCAATATTATAATAATCTTCTCTACAATCATAACCTGGGCAAAACCAGGCCATACAGAGATAGGAGCTGAAGGGACATGGTGAGAAGTGACCAGACAAGGGTGTGATCCTTCTGTTATGCCCGGACAGGGCCACCAGAGGGCTCCCTGGTCTAGCAGTAATGCCAGTGTCTGGAAAGGGAGACTGAAGGGACCCATGGATCCCAACCATGGATCAGGTTCCCCCCAGTAAGAGCTATGAGACAGTTGAATTTTAATGCAAAGATGGAACGAGCTCGGACCGGAGTCATACTGACATCAACCCCCATAACATGGGGACAGATCAAGAAAACCACACAGGAAACAAACTGCTGGAGCGCCAGGGTTTTACCTTTGCTGGGATTCAGAGATACAATAGATGCTTAACAGACCAATGTTTTCTGACTGAGCTCCTCTCTACACTGAATACGAGAGACCCTAATTGGCAGGAATATCATCGCCCCTATTCAGCATGAAGAAGTTACAGAAGACGGTCCTTCATCCTTCTGCAACCCCTAGGATGAAGGGTCCTCTTGTAAAAGGGAAAGGGGAGGTTGTGGGAAGCATTCAAACCAGAGCAACTCCATTTTGAATAAGGGATACGAAAAATGAAGCCGGATCACCAACCAGCAATTAAGGGCCGCAGAGCCTGCAATTGCCTTGCTCAATTAAAAGAGGCTACCTTTTATGCTAGTAATAATGATAGCTGTGGCGGTTTTACAAAAAAGAGAAGGGGGCATTTTGGGAAAAAGCTGTGTTGGGAAAGAAGCTGAAGCAGGGCTTGCATATCTGACATAATGTCCAGGGCTCAGGGCATAAAATCCCTCGTGGCCTTTGGAATGTGTCTAGACTTGCTGGCTCCTTGCTTCTAGCCCTCCCAGGCTCCTAGATTGATTGTATTCCCATTATCTCAAGTAGCAGAACATGTTCCATATAAATGCTAAACCATCACAGCTGTAGATCGTGTGCTTGCCCTCTTGACCCCCTACATTCTCACCACCTGTTTCTTAGTTTGATCACCAATAAATAGTCTGGGCTTCCAGAGCTCAGGGCCTTCACAGGCTCCACACGCGGGATGGTCCCCTGGTCACACTTTCTCTCTCAAACTGTCTTTTTCTCATTCCTTTGACTCTGCTGGACTTCGTCGCCCCAATGACCTGGTGTTGGGTCTGATCACACCAACATCAGTGATTGTGATTCATCACATAAACCGAAGGAAAAAAAATGCAATAATCTTATTGATCAATATTATTTTCCGTGTAAATCTCCCCCAGGAAATCTTTCATCTGCTCTTGATCCTCCTCTCTCCCCAGGCATGCCAACCCAGAGCTTGCTATATAGTAGGAGACAGGAAAATATGACCCTCCCTTAACTGATGAAAACCAGCCTAGCCCTGATTCTGCAGCTCTGGGAGGGAAGCCCCAGCCCTGGAATACCAAGGTGCTTCCACTCAGTGATCAGCGCTGCACAATGAAGACCATGCCATGGAGTTGGGGCTGCACTGGGTTTTGCTGTTCTAAAAGGTGATTCAAGAAGAACTAGAAATATTGAGTGTGAGTGGAGGCGAGTGAGAGAAACAGTGCAGTTGTGTGGCAGTTTCTAACAGAATGTCTCTGTGTCCACTGGTGTTCAATGTGAGGTGCAGCTGGTGTAGTCTGGGGGAGGCTTGGCACATCCTGGGGGTCCCCGAGACTCTCCTGTGCAGCTTCTGGATTCACCTTCAGTAGCTATGGCATGCGCTAGGTGCGCCAAGCTCCAGGGAAGGGATTGGAATGGGTCTCACATTAATCCTACTGGTGGAGGCACATACTACCCAGACTCCGTGAAAGGCCGATTCACCATCTCCAGAGAAAACACCAAGAACTCACTGTATCTGCAAATAAACAGTTTGAAAGCTAACGACACAGCTGTCTATTACAGTGCGAGAGATCCAATGAGGAAAAGTCAGTGTGAGCCCAGACACAAACCTCCTTATAGGAACGCTGCCAGGAAATCAGCTGCAGGGGACACTCAGGACCCAGTGATCAGAGTCAACCCCAGAGGCAAGTGCACATGGAGGTTAGGGGCTGGTTTCCTTTCAGGATGTGAGACTTCATCTTCTTCTGGCACTTTCACTACAGAATCCCTCTAACTTTAGAATTCTGTGCCTACCACTGTCATTTCTCTCTGTGTGTGTGTGCATGTGTATATATATGGACATATTTTCCCATGCACAAAATGTATATTGACACTTATAGAGAAGAAAAATTATCAACCATTGTCAACAAGATCAGAGTCCTGAAAAATTTTAGGGGTTCTAGCGAGCCTTCTCCAATCAGACTCAGAAGAGGAACCTCAGTGAGATTCCCTGATTTGAATCCTATTTATGGATTCTGATCATATGATCATAGCCAAGGGAGAGTCTGCACCAGAGTCAGTGTCATATAAAACCCCACAGCTTCCATATATGAACCTTCTCTTGACAGTGAAATATAAAATACAGTATCAGCGCTGAGTTAATTTTTTTTTTTTTTTTTTGCTTTTGACATTATTATGGTGAGTCACTTTTCTCACCACAATGTTAGACTGTGAAAGTTGTCAGAATCCAGATGGAACAATTTGTGTTAAAACCCTGGGAAATGGAACTGGGAAGGCCTTGAGGGAGGGTTCTCACACACGTCTTCCATAACAAGAAGTGTCATCGATTCTGCAAAACCACAACCTTGCAAAAAGGCCAGCACAACCTTAAAATAATTACTTCTCCAAGTACATCTGCCCAGCACTGCCTGTCCAATATTAGGCTGATGCCACCCCGTTATTGGTCATATTCTCACAGGTTAATTTTCTCAAAACCGCATATGTAGCCCTCCTCATTTTTCCTTTAAAACACTTGCCTCATTTACCCACCCAAATGTGCCCTTGCACATTCCCATTGCTATGCTTATTCTCAAGTAAATATAATTTTATTTTAGAGTTTCTTTCTGACTGATATTCAGGCTTAATCTGCAGACGGACATGCCAATTTCTCTGAGATATAGGGGATAATAATTATGAGAGGTGTCTAGGGATGTTCATTATTTGTAAGACCAATCGTAAACAAATGCAGGCTGGAAGACTCAGCTGAACCTGCTGAAACACCATGGCATTTTACCTTCTCCCATTCTGCGCTGATTGGAATCAGATCCAACCAGGATATCAATGCCAAGCTACCCAAGCTAGAGCCAACTGATTACAGCCTTAATAGCAACAATGGGGTTTTCATTTCTGCTTGCCTTTGTATTGTCACCTTGTTCCATCCTCTAGAGGATCTATTTAAGCCCTTCGGATATTGGTTTTAGAGGCTTGCCCCTAAAGTTTAATTTCTTAGTTCTGTAGTGGTGATAAGGGAGGTGGGTCTGGATGTGTTTAGAAGTGCGGGCTCTCATTCTCTCCCAGATAGATACATTGGTACAGAATGATTTATGTGACTGCCCACTTTCTAGGGGACAGATGTTCAAGAGAACAGGAAGGCTCTTCACTATTTGGTCCCTGAGAATTTTACTCTGGAGCACATTCACCACCCTTGACTTCAAGCAATCCAAAATAAATTTGAAGCCTTATGTTGTAGTTGACTATATTTCATATGGCAGGCTCTGCCTCAGGTAATCTCATACCCTGACTTTGTTACTCTCTACAAGAACTTGTCTCTCCCTAAATTTCAGATTTGTTGTTTGTCTTAAAACTTCTATTATCTGAAGTGTTAAAGACAATTTGCCAAATTTTATATTTTTGTTTGTTATTGTTGTCGTTGTTGTAAAATACAAAATAAAAAATTCTTATCTATGTACTTCTCCAAGTGGAGTAGCAGATATTTTTGGTAAAACCCAGAGTAACAGAAGATTCCACATATTAATTAGTTGCTTAATAGGAAAAATGATTACATTGAATTCATTTACTGAAATAATACACATCAGTTTTAATCAAATATCTGATACACATAACAATAAGGTAAAATATCTAAGTACTTATGCTGAGTAAAATAAGACAAATAACTGTAATTACAAAATTCTTCCATTTCTATAAATTCTGGAAAATAAAAACTCATCTACAATAATCTAATGAAGGTCAGTTGTTGCCTGAGGAAATGGTAGAAGGGAAAGGGAAAGGAGGAGGAAATGTCAAACAGGACAAAAAATTGAGGGGACTCACTTGTCCACCTTATTTGATAGTGGTGAAAGTTATGTGATGTTTATCAATTGGATACTTTAAATATGTGAAGTTAAAATCTCAAATCTCATCAAATTTATTAAAAGTAAACAAATGAAAAAATTAGACAAGAACTCATAGAACATGGATAACAGTATTAAATGCCAGTCACACCTGAAAATTTATCTGCATGAACCTTAGTTCTCGTCATAATTTTAGGTGAACACTAGAGTGTAACAGAATCACAATGTTCTCATTATAGGCAATGAGTTTTGCAAACCACACTAGACATGTCCAGCTCTGTCCTGGTTCAGGGAGCACAGTCATGAGGAGCACAGGTTCAGATACCGGAACTCACTCATCTCAGACATGAGCACTTAGACACAGACATAGGCACTCTGTGACCTGGTTTACTTTCACATCTGTAAACGGAAAAAACCTTGAGTGTCACAGACATAATTTACACACATATTTAAAGCTAAGTGTTTATCACAGCACAATTTCTTAGTAAGAGAGCATATTTTCCAAATACCATCAGTCACCAAACTCCTGCAGGACACCATCAGCTTCTCTGGGCAATGCCTTCTCCTCTGGTGTCCCACCCCAGACTTTTTATTTAGTAGGAGGTATGCAAAGGACCCTCCTTCTCTGGTGAAAACCAGCCCAGGCCTCACCCTGCAGTTCTGAGAGAGGAGCCTCAGCACTGGAATTCTAAGGTTTTTCCACTTGGTAATCAGTACTGAACACAGAGGACTCACCATGGGGTTTGGGCTAACCTGGGATTTACTTATTACTATTTTAAAAGTGGATTCAGGGTGAACTAGAGATTTTGAGTGTGAGTGGATAAAGGTTAAAGAAACTGAAAATATATGCCAGTTTCTGACCAGGATACCTCTGTGTTTTCAGTCGTCTAGTGTGAGGTGCAGTTGCTGAAGTCTGGGGGAGACTTGGAACAGCCTGGGGGGTCCCTGAGACTCTCCTGTACAGTATCTGGGTTCACTTTCAGTAGCAACTGGATGTACTGGGTCTGCCAGGCTCCAGGGAAAGGACTTGAGTGGGTCTCATGTGTTAGTAGTGATTGGAGTAGCACACGCTACACACATTCTGTGAAGTTCTGATTCACCATCCCCAGAAACAATGCCAAGAACACCCTCTATCTGGAAATGAACAGTTTGAGAGCTGAGGACACGACCATGTATTACTGTGCCAGACAGTGCAGGGAAGTCAGGGTAAGCCCAGACACAAACCTCTGTGCTGAAACACATGGAGGAAATAGACTACAGGGGGCGCTCAGGTCCCACTGATCAGATTCAACCTCAGATGCAGATGCAGATAGAGGGTAGGAGCTGGTTTTCTTACAGTGTTTGGAACTTCTTTCTCCATCTGACGGTTTCCCCGAGAACCTCACTAATTTACAGTTCTCCAAATATACACCTTGTAAAAACAAATCTCCAAATATATACCTTGTAAAAAGTTGCAATATAAAGGCCTAGTCTCACAGGCACAAAATGCATATCACCACTTCCAGGCATGAGACGTCTTCAACCATAGTCACCAGGATCAGAGACATGAGGAAGCTCAGTGGTGCCTGGTGGGTCTTCTCCAATCAGACTCGGGACAGGAAACTAAGTTTAATTCCCTGATTAGAAAAGGCTTTGGAGATTCTGATTTCAGCCAAGAGAGAGGCTGGGCCAGAGTTAGTGTTATATAGATCCTTCTAGCTTTCACGTCTGACTCTTCTCCTGATATTAAAGTATGCAAAGCTGTATCAACACTCATCTCTTGCACCTTTTGCTATCAATCCATTTTCATTCTTTTTAGTTGTTCTCACTTTTTCACTTTTTTTCTGCTCCATGAAAAAGAAAGATGTGATCGATATGGTCTATATTCCAGGGCTCAAGTTTTTTCGCTGGAGCTCAGGTGGGCTCAGGCTGTGGCTCCTGCAGCCACGTGGGGAGAGGATGATGGGACTTTCTTCTTTCCCCAGTGCTTGGGACCCTCCACTGTGTTGCGGGAAGGGTCATCTGGAAGTTTGAACGGCCCAGGGGGACTGAAGGGCATACGCTTGCTTGTTCAGAATGAGATGTGGATGTTGAATTGATTCTGTGTTGTGCAAACCAGAAGAGTTTTTGAACATTGTCGGAATCAAACAATTACGGGTTTTGCATTTAAATATTTAAAGCATTTAGAATTAAGTTTTGTGTTTATTCTAACCTAAAATTCTTAGCTCTTCACATGTGAAAATCCAGTTTTCATAACTCGCTCTTTGAAAGGCAATATAATTTAGCCATTGTATATCGATGGTTCTCACACTGAAAATCAGCTGGCCATCAATATGGGGGTTTGTATCTAAGCTGTCTGTATGCATTTATGCCACTGCCATTCTGATTTATTACTCTGTTTGTACTAAATGATGAGGCCTGGAAGTGAAATCCCTAAAGCTTTATTCTTACCTTGTTACAGATAATAGACCCAAATATTCTAACCTTTTACTATTGAGTATAATAGCTGTGACTTTTCTTAATGACTTTTATTATATTCAAGTTGTTTTCTTGTCTTTCTAATTTATCCAGAGTTTTATAATGAAACCCTGAATTTTTTCAAATTTTTTTCTATGTCTGATTAAAAGTGAGGTTTTTTTAGTTTTTTTGATGTGGGTGTACCAAATTGATTTGAGGATGTTGAATCATCCGTGCATCTTAGAATAAATTTGAGTTGGTCATGGTGTATGGCCTTCTAAAAAACTTTATAATTTAGTTTACTATTTTGGGGGTGGTTAATTTATGTCTACTGATGATATGGATCTATAGTTTTCTTTTTTTCTTATGCCTTTGACTATTACTGGTACTACTGTAATGGTAGCCTCAAAAAAAAGAGTTTGGAAGGTTGACTCCTCACCAATTTTTGAAAGAGTTAGAGAATGGTTGGCATTACTTCTTTGAATGTGTTAAGGCTAATTTTATTATGTAACATATCACGGAGAATGTTCAATGTGTGCTTGAGAAGTATGTGTATTATATGGGTTTTGGTTGGAAGGTTCTATAAATGTCTTTCAGGTAAATTTGTTCAATAGTGTTGTTCAAGTTCAGAGGCTTAAGAATTTTCTTTCTGTATTTGCTATATATTATTGTGATGAGGTATTAAGGTCTTCTCTCTTTTGTATCATTTTCTATTTCTCCCTTTATATCTCTTAAAGTTTGCTTAAAGTAGTCATATTTGTATTTGTACACAGGTGTAAAAAATAATAATTGCTAAGTGAGTTTCATGGCACAGTCACATTATAAGTCATCCTATTTTCCCAAATGCTGCCATTGCCACTAAACTCCAGGAGTCTCACATCTGCTCTGGGCACTGCCCTCTCCTCAGGCATCCCACATCAGATCTTGCAATGGAGGAGGAGACGTGAAAACCATGCCCTCCCTCTCCTGGTGAAAACAAGCCCAGACCTGGTCCTGTAGCTCTGGGAGAAGAGCCACAGCCCTGGGATTCCCAGGGTTTTCCATTTGGTAACCAGCACTGAACACAGAGGACTCACTATGGGGTTTGAACAAAGCTGAATTTTTCTTGTTGTTATTTTCAAAGGTGACTCACAGAGAACTAGAGTGAGTGGATATGAGTCAGAGAAACAGTGGATATGTTTGGCAGTTTCTGACTGAGATGTTCGTGCATTTGCAGGTTTTCAGTGTGAGGTGCAGCTGATTGAGTCCATAGAGGACCTGAGACAACCTGGGAAGCTCCTGAGACTCTCCTGTGTAGCCTCCAGATTCGCCTGCAGTAGCTTGTGAATTAGCCAAGTTCACCAGTGTCCAGGGAAAGGGCTGCAGTGAGTAATAGGTATAAAATATGATGGAAGTCAGATATGCCATGGAGACTATGTGAAGGGCAGATTCTCCATCTCCAAGGACAATGCTAAGAACTCGCTGTATCTGCAAATGAATAGTCTCAGAGCTGAGGACATGGCCCTCTATGGCTGTACATAAGGTCCCAAGTGAGGAAACATCAGTGTGAGTCCAGACACAAAATTTCCTGCAAAAAGAAGAAAGGAGTCTGGGCTGAAGGGGACACGCAGCACTCACAAAACAGGTGCAGCCCCAGGGCAGGTGCAGATGGAGGGAGGGCAAGGGCTACTTTCCTTCAGTGTCTGTGGTTTCATCTGCTTCTAACATTTCCCCTCTGAGCCTCTGCACATTTCTGTTTTGTGCCCACGTGAGGTCCCTGGATCAGAAAACTAATTTAAAAGAGGAAGCATTCTCATATGTCCCAAAAACAGATGTAAGTATTGGAGGCAGAAAAATGCACAGGCGGCCATGTGAGTCTGTGGATACTGCTACCCCACAATGCCAGACTCACAAGTAGTGCCAGACTCACAAACTCCCACCGGAGAAGGGTGGGAGTTTGATGGAGCTTCCCTAATGACCCTGTTCTCCAAGTTATCTCCAGCAAAGCCATTGGTGCCTCACTGAGCACAGTTCTCCATCAGGGATCTCCACTGTGTCCCAGCAGCAGCCATGCGTTAGTGTCTCCACTGTGCACCATCATTGTCTGGGAGAGGCTCCCAGGATGGGTGTCTTTGGCACACACCAGGTGACAGGTGTTAGAGTGCAGCCCAGTAGCTGGCGGCCTGGTCTACTGGGCTTCCCTGATTTTGGAGGGATTTGGAGGTGCATTCTCAGGGCCAGCACACTGTGGATTTTTATATAAAAACCACGATTTTACTTCGTTTTCTCAGATGACATTTAATTAATAACACAATCTGCAAACAATTGTAATTTTCTACTTTACCCCAAATTCATTGTTTCTTAATTCTGTGCAGGATCCAGACATGGTATTGCCCTTCTCATAAGAAATTGTTCGATCTAAACCGAAGCCAGTCATTTCTCCTATTCTTTGGTTTCTCTCCATGTGTAGAGATCTTGATTAGAGTAAGTTTCATTCTTTCCACACACTCACTTTCACCTCCTCAGATAAAGAGCAGAAATTGTCCTCACTCTGAGTCTGAGGGAGGAGCTGTTCCTGTACCACTCGGGGCCTGCAGAGACCGCTAGGTGCAGCTTCACTGAGTTAGATGTTTCACTCCCTGTGATTGCTTTTCAGGTCTAATTGTGGGCTCAGAATTAGGACACTCTTAAGTTATCACAGGTCACTCCATTTCTAAAAATCATCATTATCACACAGAGTGATAATAATTCAATGTTCATTTTTCTAACAGCAGTTTCTCTTTTTTGTTTGGTTGCAAGTTTGAGAAAAGAAACGTGCTAATATTTTTTAATCTAACCTCAAAATCTACTGAATTGTTCTAGGAGACTCACAAATTGGACAAAAGTGAGCTCTTTATTCTCATAAAAATGTGTGTATTTGGGAATTTCACCGTGTTGTCCAGAACCCGTTAACATCAACAACTGTGTTTCTCAGCACACTTCTGGCTTGAGACATCCTCACAGACCCTCTCCCTCACCTGCACTGTCTCTGGATTCCACATCATAACCAGTGTTTCCTGCTAGAATTGTATCTGCCCCTAGAAGATGGACAGGAGTGGATCAGGTTCATGGGTTGTGAAGGGAGCACAAATTACAACCCATTTCTCAAGAGTCCATATCCACATCCAAGAACCAATTCTTACAGCTGAGCTTTTGTCTACTTGAATACACAAGTATGCATTTTTAAGGAAAAGAAGCAATGAGGGGACTTCGTTGTGAGCCTAGACACAAACCTCCCTGCAGGGGTGCATAGGACCAGCAGGGGGCACTCGGGCAGTACGGGGGCTTAGGATGATTGTCAGGGGTCAGGATGAGCAGGATCAACGCTCAGCATCGGGGCAGATGCAACAGGGCAGAAAAGGGGCTGTAGATGTGGGTTGTTTTCACCATCATTTTTCACCACCAGACCCCTCCACTACATCTTTTCTAATGTGTCTGTTTCTATGATTAGAAAATTGTGTTTATGTAAACACTAATATATACCCATATGGAGGTGCATCAAGTTGTCCTCTCCATCTTATGTGGACCTTGTCCATCAGGCACCAAGTCCCTGTATTTACTTGAGTACCTCATACATTATGGTCCAAACATGTGGGGTCTCTTTTTTCTTGGTCTCTCCTCCTTTCTCTCTGTGTCACACAAAAGCACATGAACTGACACATGCAGAGAGCTCCCCAACTTTTACTATCTGATGTATTGAAGCAAACTGATTAGTGTGCAGCTTTTCTGCTTTGCCTGCTATTCATGTCATGTAAAAATAAGAACCATGTGTTTCTTAGTTGGTTACTTCAATAAGCTAAGTAGCATCTTTGTTTATTATACCCAGAGACCAAAAGCGATCCAAGTGTTAGTCAGCAGCTTAACTGGTAAAAAAATTGTGGAAAATTCATTTACTGGAATAATACCCACTGTTACAATCAGGTACTGCCAGATACACTCAACACCATGCTTAAAGTAACAAGTACCTGAATGAGAAAAATAAGGCAAAAAAATACAAGCGCATATGTATGATTCCACTTCTATAATTTCTATAAAGTAAAAATGAACTTAAAGTTACATAAAAAGATCTGTAGTTGACTGGACATGGTACAAGAAAGGAAGGTGTAGAAAGGAGAAACTACACGAGAGCAAAAGGAAATTTCTAGGATAATTTATTTTTTCTGTTAGGAAAAGTGAGGATTATGTCTACTTGTAAAATTGTACACTTTATGTAAAGATTCTTATTTGCTAATTTCATCTCATTAAAATATTGCAACTTTTAAAATGTATAATTTGGTAGAAAAAGTGGTAGAGAGAGAGATTAATAAAATATATAAAAATCAGAGTCCTGAATATACACATGAATGAATCCTGGATCTCACTATAATTTTAGGGAAACACTAGAATACAAAAACATAATGACAGGATTTCAGTACATGAAGGGAGCTTCTCAAACCCCAGGAGGCACGTCCAACTGTGTCCTGGAGTCAACTCGGGAGCAGGCATGTCCTTTGGAAGTTGCCGTGACACCAAGCTCCCAGCATCCGTTGTAGCTGACACCATGCAAAAGCAGAGATCTCGACTAAAATTTTCTGTGGATATTGAGTCTGGTAATGCTACACACTCACACCAAGTGAGTATGGAAATGTTAGTTACCGGCATCCTTGGAGTCTGCTGAGAGCAGGGCAGGTCTCTCATGAAGGTCCAAAGTGGCTTGATAGAGCAGGGAGGGAGACTGGCTCAGGGTTTTTATCACGGTTTGGTGGGGGGCTGGGGAACCATCCTACTTGCAGGAAGGGTTCTGTGGGGTTTCAAGGTCAAACTGGCATCACATGAGGGAGCTCCTGTGATTTCTAACTAGATTTTCCTTGTATGCTTAAAAAAAAAAAAAAAAAAGATGGAGGAAAGAGCCTTAAGTGGTCAGCAGTCAGGCCTAAACACGGAGTCTGAAGATTTACTCTAAATAGCAACTATACAACTGATGAGTAAGAAACGAGACAAGACTCCAACATGGATGGACAACAGCCAGGTCTGCAGAATATGAGAAGACTGTTTATAAGCAAAGAATAATGTGTAGAACGAGGATATGGAGAAGGATTCTGGTCCAATGTCTTGTGTGGAAGCTTTTCATGATTTGAGATCATCAGCTTGTTCTGAAGGTCTTAGGTCACCTGTCTTCTTCAAAATATCAGAAGTGCCAGAGGATACATGAGGATGTGCAGTTTAACTTCTATTTCAGTAGCTTTACAATTGTGTAAAATACTTAATTCTTTTTTTTTTTTTTGAGACGGGGTCTCACTCTGCTGTGCAGGTTGGACTGCAGTGGTGTGATCATAGCTCACTGTGATTTTGAATTCCTGGCTCATAGAATCCTCCCACCTCAGCCTCCTGAGTAGCAAGTAGCTAGGTTTCCAGGGCTCTTTATCTACACTCAGCTGATTCTTTTCATTCTTCTTTTTTTTCGTTCTTTTTTTTTTTCTTTTTTTTCTTTTTTTTTTTTTTTTTTTGAGATGGAGTTTCTCTCTTCTTGCTGGAGTGCAGTGGCATGATCTCAGCTCACTGCAATCTCTGCCTCACAGGTTCAAGCGATTCTCCTACCTCAGCCTCCCGAGTAGCTGGGATCACAGGCATGTGCCACCACGCCAGGCTAATTTTGTATTTTTAGTAGAGATGGGGTTTCTCCATGTTGGTCAGACTGGTCTTTAACTCCCTACCTCAGGTGATCCTCCTGCCTTGGCATCCCAGAGTGGCTTGGATTACAGGCATGAGCCATCACACCTGACCTCTTCATTTTTATTCATATGTTCATTCAGCAACCCCTATGTCTTCCCACTGATTTCTTCAGTTTCCTCTTTACTGCCTTTTCCTTTTGAATAAGGTTGTCACTCCTGAGGGAAGATGGGAGGTGGGCCTGGACAGGGATTTGGTGCATTCCTCTGTCCCCTCCCAGTTCTGATTGGTTTCTCCAGTGTCTGTAGAAGAGCAGTTTTGATGGCTTTACCTCTGCAGATAATTTCTCTTGCAAGGTAGTGGTGATGGGGAGGTGTGTCTGGATGCATTTCAGCTGTAGTTGCTGTTTTGCTTTCCCAGACAGCACCGTCCCAAGGGGGGGTAGAGGCTGGAGCATTTTGTGATGTGTCCCCAGGACTGAAGAAAAAAGTTCAAGAGCAGGAGGAATTCCTCAACTGTATACACTCTGAGAATTTAAACAATAACTTCACTATCACACAGAATTGAAACCATCCAAAGAATATGTCTACTTTAATCTTGTGCTAGCTTAAATGACATTTGGCAGCCTCTGCCCCAGAAAGATTATCATCTGCTCCTGTTTATTTCCCTGCAAGTCCTTATCTCTCTTCAGATTTCAGATATCTTGTTTGTCCTATAACATCAAAAATCTGATGTATTTAAGAAAAATGTGCTAATTTGCAGATCAGTAAGTTTAGTGTTGCTGTAAGAATAATAACACATTTTTTATGGGATGCCTACATCTCCAAGCTGAGTAGCACCTCTGTGTGTAATACTCAGAAACTAGAAATGATTCAAGAAGATATATATACATATATATATATATATATATCACTAATGACATGCTAATGTACTGTAATAATATCCATCACTAGAATCAAGACATTGTTGATGCTCAACTTGGTTGCATCACAAGTAGTTATGATGAGTGAGAAGCCACACAAATAAAACACATACTATATAATTCCCGTATAGTAAATTCTTGAAACTCAAAACCAAAGTATTTAATGTGAAGGATTGACTCAAAATATGGCGAGGGAAGAAAATAATTGGGAAGAAGGAATTGCACAGGAACACAAGGAAACTTTTAAGTGTCATTTATTTGTTCATTATCTGAATGTTTCTTGTGGATGCACAGATGAGCACACGTGGAATTACATTTTGTTTTGTTTGTTTGTTTCTGAAGAGATGTGGTCCTACTCTGTGACCCAGGCTGGAGTGCAGTGGTGGGATCATAGTTCAATGTAGCCTCCAACTTCTGGTCTCCAACAATCCTGCTGCATCTGCCATCTAAGTAGCTGAAACTACCGTTGTGTGCCACCAGGATCGGCTTGAGCACTTGTTAAACCAAACATTTCATGCAATATTTACTGTATAGTAATGATGTCTCAATAAGAGTATTACAAATCAATGAATGAATAATTTGTTCAGTACAGATTCATGGAAAAATAGACACTAACATGATGAATGTCTGACATTTATGAAAATACAACCGCATAAAATGTGTTCTCTTTACATTCATTAGGTAAACACAATAGTGCATACACATCACACCATGCTTTCATTACAGGAAGAAAGTTCTGAAAATATCACTGGGGTGACCCACACTGTGTTGGGCTTGATTCAGGGAGCAGCCAGGCCCAGTGGTGAGAAGCACAGACCCAGGTATCTGGGCTCACTCTGACCAAATGTGATCTCTGGGAACATTGTACCACCCATCTGTGCTTCTGCTGCTAATTTTCCATCTTTAACATGGAAATAACATTGATACTACATACCATTGATTTCTCCACATATGTAAAAATTAAATAAGATGATTGCTGATAAGTTTAAATATATGCAGTTTTCACAGGTCCATTGTACTTCAGTAAAACTATTTTAAAATAAGTTACAAATACAATTGTAGGTTTAAAGAGTTTATCACAAAACAAATTTATAATAAGAAACTACATTTTCCAAAATCGTATCAATATCTCTAAACTCCTGCAGAACACTCATCTGCTCTGGGCCCTGCCCTCTCCTCAGGCGCCCCACCCCAGAGCTTGCTATACAGTTGGAGACATGCAAATAGGTCCCTCCCTCTGCTGATGAAAAGCAGCCCAGCCCTGACCCTGCAGCTCTAGGAGCTCCAGCCCTAGAATTCCCAGGTGTTTCTATTCGGTGATCAACACTGAACACACAGGACTCGCCATGGAGTTTGGACTGAGCTGGGTTTTCCTTGTTGCTATTTTCAAAGGTGATTCATGGAGAATGAGTTGAATGTACGTGAATATGAGTGAGAGAAACTGGGAATATGTGTGGCAGTTTCTGACCAGGGTGTCTCTGTTTGCAGGTGTCCAGTGTGAGGTGCAGCTGGTGGAGTCTGGGGGAGGCTTGGTACAGCCTGGGGGGTCCCTGAGACTCTCCTGTGCAGCCTCTGGATTCACCTTCAGTAGCACCAGGATGAACTGGATCCGACAGGCTCCAGGGAAGAGGCTGGAGTGGGTGGCCGACATAAAGTATGATGGAAGTGAGAAATACTATGTAGACTCTGTGAAGGGCCGATTCACCATCTCCAGAGACAATGCCAAGAACTCCCTCTATCTGCAAATGAACAGCCTGAGAGCTGAGGACACAGCCGTGTATTACTGTGTGAGAGACACAGTGAGGGGAGGTCAGTGTGAGTCCAGACACAAACCTCCCTGCAGGGGCGTATGGAACCACCAGGGGGTGCTCAGGTTACACAGAGGGCAGGGGCAGCCCCAGGGCAGGTGCAGCCCCAGGGCAGGTGCAGCCCCAGGGCAGGTGCAGCCCCAGGGCAGGTGCAGGTGGAAGTCAAGGGCTGCTCTCCTTCAGGGTCTCTGGCTTCCTCTCATCTAACAGTTCCCCAGAGGGCCTCGTATATTTACAGTTATATACCTACTACTGAGGTTTCTAAGTTTGTAAAGTTTATTATAAGAGGAACCGCTATCAAACACCCCTAAAGCAGGTGTCACAGATGGAGAAAGAAAAGGGGACAAGAAGCCGGGTGAGGCTGTGGACACTGTCTGCCCAGGATTCAAGTTTCACAAGCAGTGAGGGAGAAATGGGGAGTCTGATGGAGCTCCCTAAGTACCATGTGGTCCAAACTAAGTCCAGCAGGGCCATCAGGCCTCCTTGAGCTCTAGGTGCCCATCAGGGATCCGCCACGTGAGCGGCAGCTGCCGTGCCTTTTCATCTCCGCTGTGCCCACTCACTGTCTGGGATGAGCTTCCAGGACGTGTGTGTTTAGCACCAACCAGATGATGGACCTCAGAGGGCAGCAGCTGGTGCCCGGACCATGGGCTCCCTAATGCTGGAGGAATGGGAGGTGCATTCTCAGGGACAAGGCACTGTTGATGGATTTTTATATAGAAACCACGATTTTACTTGCTTCTCTCAGGAGACACAGAGGATGCCATTAGGCTATCATGCCTCACTTCTATTCTGAAAATCACCCTCTTTATAGTAAAAGAAAATTCAATATCCGTTCCACTGAAAGTAGTTTCTTTTTAATTTGGTTGCAAGTTTACCACATATGTGCCTGAATTTATTCTCAGAATCTGCTGAATTGTCTAGAAATCTCACAAATTGAACAAAAGTGAATTCTTCATTCCTACCAAAATGTGTGTATGTAGGAATTTCAGTTAGTTTTCCAGAACCCGTGCACACCGACCACCGTGTTTCATGGTCATTTATTGGCCTGGTGAGGCCCTCACTGACCCCCTCCCTCACCTGTGCTGTCTCTGGATTCTCCATCACAGCCAGCGCTTCCTGCTGGAGCTGGATCCGCCAGTCCTCAGTCAAGGGGAGTGGATCAGGGGCATAGGTCACGAGGGAGCACAAATTCTAACCCACTCCTCACGAGCTCAGTCACCATCTCCAGATCCATGTCCAAGTGTCAAATTTTCTTGCAGCTGAGTTCTGTGACCAACTGCCACAAACTTGTGTTCTTGTGAGAGGAACAGAGAAGACGTCAGTGTGATCCCAGACACAAACTTCCCTGGAGAGGGGCCCAGGACCAACAAAGGGCACTCCGGCTCCATGAAAACCCGGCCCAAGTTGGAGAATGGGTTGCCCGTAACCCTCACATTTCACCATTAGATACTCTACGCTATGCCTATGCTAAGGTGCGTGTATAATTAGAGTATGTTATTTATATACGTGTATAATCACATCTAGTGTAAGAATTTGTTGCTTCTGCCTTATGTGACCATTAAAGACCACATCTCTCACCTTATTCAATGCCTTGTAAAGTATAATACTTTTATGTAAGATTTATCTCCTTGTGTTTCTTCTTCTGTCTGTATTCTCTCTCTTTCTCTCTCTCTCTCTCTCTCTCTCTCTCTATCTCTCTATCTCTATGTCTCTCTCACACACACAAATATACAAACACACAGTGGTTGGCAGTATATAGGCTAATTAAGAATACATTCCCATATGCTTTAAAAACAGCAGTTTTACAATATGTGACTTTAATTTTTCAAAGAAAACTAAATCCAACTGCCAGTGATTTATGTGATTTTAAAAATTTAAATTGTTAATTTTTGTTTTCATCAATCCTCGTATGTGTACTATTGTATTCTCTCAGGTTATCTGCTGCCTTCATAGAATTGAACATGTGAAACTCTGCATTTAAATTTCTGTGACTCGAGACCGGTGAGCAGTAAGTAAGAAGTCAGTCTCCTGACCCTTCCCGGCAGCCGCAGATTCCTGAAGGCAGAGCAGGTGTAATGACCTCGCAGTGGACCAAGGCCCTCAAAGGTGACGTTGGACCTTGAGTTCCAGCATATCTTGGGAGGTCAAGTGGATGCTTGTGAAAGAAATAGTGGCTATGTGACAGTTTCTAACCAGAATGTCTCTGTGTTTGCAGGTGTCCAGTGTGAGGCGCAGCTCACAGAGTCTGGGGGAGACTTGGTACAGCTTAGAGGGGTCCCTGAGGCTCTCCTGTGCATCCTCTTGATTCTCGTTCAGTAGCTATGGGATTCACTGGGTTTGCAGGCCTCAGGGAAGGGGCTGGAATGGGCTGCAGTTACATGGTGTTGTGAAACTCATCAATACGATGCAGCCTATGTTAGGGGCAGACTCACCATCTCCAGAGACAACACCAAGTACATGCTGTACAAGCAAATGAACAGCCTGAGAACCCAGAACACGGCAGCGTAATACAGTGCAGGAGACACCATGATGGGAAGTCCACGTGGGCTCAGAGACAGACCGCCCTGCAGGACACGGGGGATGGCTTGGCTGCAGGGGGCACTCTGCACCCACAGGAGACAGGAACAGCCCAGGGCAGGGGCAGGTGGAGTTCAAGGACTGCTTTCCTGTCAGGCCCTGTGGCTTCTTTTGCACCAAATGTGTTCTCCTGGGAGCCTCTCTGTATTTATGGTTATCTGCCTACCACTGAGGCCTCTGGATTGGAAAAGGTTACTACTAGAAAAAAATTTCTCATATACCCCTATGGAATGAATCACTAATTGAGGGAGAAGATGTCACAGGAGGCCAGGGAGGCTGTGGAAACTGTCGGACGTGGATGCAGATCTGATGACAAAGACATGAGAAATCAGGGAACTCTGATCAAACCTCCTAATTACACCATGGTCCACTCTAAGTCTAGTAAAGCCATTGATGCCTCCCTGGGCCAAACCCACCCATCAGGGATCTCTCCTGTGTCCCAGCAGCAGACACGACTTACAATCTCCACTGTGTATAATCACTGTCTGGGAGGGGCTCCCGGAACACGTGATTTGCATTAACCGGGTGATGGATGTCAGAGAACAGCAGCTGGGTGCCTGGTCTGTGGGTTCCCAGATGTTGGAGAAATGGGAGGTGTGTTCTCAGGGGAAACACACTGTTTATGCATTTTTATATAGAAACCATGATTTTTCTTGCTTCTCTCAGACGACATAGAGAATCAAAAGAATCTGTAAACAACTGTCCACATTTCTCCTGAACTACATGCATTATTTCTTAATTCTGAGTAGGAATTTGGCAGAGCATTGCCTTTCTCCTAAGAAATTGTTCAATCCAGGCTGAAACCACATGGTGATCACATTCTTTGGTTTCGTTCAGGTGCAGAGATCTTGAATAGAGCAGATTTGGTCCTTTCCACACACTAAGCCTCACCTTCCTCAGAGAAAGAGCAGAGATGGATCCAACTGTGTCTGAGGTGGGAGCTGCTTCTCCACACCTTGGAGCTTGCAGAGACCCCCAGGTGCAGCTTTATTGAGTCAGGTGTGTCTCCATGTGGGGGACCCTGCTGCCAGTGATTGCTGCTCAGTTCTAAATGTGGGTTCAGAATTAGGACACTTAGGTTATCACGCCTCAAATATTACCATCATTGTAGATAGAAATAATAATACAAGGCCAATTGTTGTCACTTGTTTCTTATTACCATCAAAGTTTGAAGAGACAAATTGTTACCATATATTTGCATAAATCTAATGTCAGAATCTCTCTTGAATTGCTCTTGAATCCTTGCAAACTGGATAGAAGCAGATTCTTTTTTTTTCCTATACTAGTGTATTTTGGGATATCAACGTTTTGTCCAGAACCTGTGAGTACCAATAACTGTGTGTTTCAGAAATGACTGTGAGATTCAGTCATTGTGATCGAGTGGGAAAACCAGTTCACTTTATCTTAGATATATGGATGGAAGCCCAAGGTAGAGGCTTGTCATTGTTTCTGTACCTGCTGCCTTGGGAGTGTCTGCATTTCTTATGCTGTGTCCTGGGTCTCTACCCCAAAGGCTCCCCTACACCATGGCACTCACCTGTGCCTGTGCATGCCCCTGCCCGTGCCCTCCATGAAATATCTGCTTTGGCTCAGGAAGAACCGCCCTGCCTTTTTTTCCTCCTGCCGCTGGTCCACATTCTTCTCCACCCACAGGCTCTCAGCAGCACCTCCCATCCACACTGACCCTACATGGGGTCATACCTTGTTCACCACTTCTCTTTTCTTCTGAGCCTTGCCTTTTATTCCAACAGCCTGTTTCCATCTCACCTGGACTTGTGTACAGGAAAGTGTTTACCGAGCAGGCTTGGGTTGTGCAAACCCTGAAAATTCCCAAAAAAGTGCTTTCTCAAGCCAGGTCCATATTCAGCTCCTGGGAGATGATATCTGCCTTTTTGGCAAACTCCTCCTGGTAGTGTTATTAAAGCACTTGATTAAGGTAAGGTTCACATCTGTAAAACTACACATGATTTAACATAGTTAACTCAGTGAGTTCGGAGTCAAGTGTACATCTATCTGCAAAGTTGTCCCCACCATCAAGGTGATAACCATAGCAATCACTTCCAAGACATTCCTCTTATCCCTCTTAATATTATGATTATTTTATTAGTTAAAATGTATTTTTGTTTGTGTTTGTCTGTGTCTCTCTGTGTGTAGCCTGGGTGCACACTATACTAGCTGTTTTCATAATGACTTATGGTGAATGCCTGTTATTGCTCAAGGGGCCGGCATCTGAGCACTGGAGGTCAGTCGTGCAGGTGCCACACACATCTGTGACGGGCCCCAATAAACAGCACTGGGTCCCAGCACTCAGGTGAGTTTCTCTGGTGGACAATGCTTCACACGTGGTGTCATACATCACTGCTGGGAGAATTAGGGACAAGAGACTCCTCAGGGAAAGAACACCTGAGTGCTTGTGCTTGGATTCTCAGGGCCTTCTCCCTAGTGCCTTTGCTTGTTTTAATTCATATTCATTTGCTATAATAAAGCTGCACCCATGAGAATAACAGCTTGTCTTGAGTCCTTTATTTCTATTGATTATGGGGCCTGAGGATGACCCTGGGACACTCAACACAATTACATCAGAGGTGGAGAATGCTAGAAAGTTCCTGACTTGTGACACATGGCTAGAGGACTGTTTATAATATCAAAGGATGAGAAAGTGTGGGATAAAAGACATTCAATGCCCAGATGGCTATGGAATCATATGGCATGAGATGGCATGGCTGCTCCAATAAGCAGCAGGAAGTAAAAGTGATCCATGGAATTTAGAAATGACAGACACAGCTTCCCAGGAGTTGTTTCCTGAATAAGGAAATGTAAAGGTAATGAAGAACAACCCAAATATGCAATTAATATTTGTGACAGCTAAAATAATAGTAAAAAGATGCATATCTAGCCCTGCACTGTGCTCTGTGAGCCGAGGCTGCTAGACTCCCATTCACCACCAAAGGGTACAGTTGTCCAGAAACAACACCAACACACAAGAGCCACACAGAAGGTAGCCCAGGAGTGGAAACTGGCTTCATTTTGTGATATGATTGATATCATTAATTGATATCATCGGATTGTGAACAAAGTTAGCCAATGGACTGTGAGAATGACTGACATAGCAGTGTCACTGGCTTCCTGTGCTGCAGATGAGAGGAGAATGTTTGGGAGGATGCTGGACCCACAGTTCAAAACAGACACATGACAGATGGCTGTCTCTGATCCCAACCTCAAGTAGGATGTTCCTGATGCACTGGATCCCCGATCCTGTATAGCTTTAGAACCTGTGTAGTTTGTGTTTCCTTGGCTTCTCCTTTGGATCTTTTAGGTGCTAAGGAAATGAGAATGGTTCACCATAAAACAGGGCAGGCAAAGGGGATAATTAAGGGCCTCTTCCAAGCAACGTTGGTATCATAAAATAAAAGTTAAAGAATGAAAGAACTAAACAAGAAGGTGCTGGGGTTGACACAAAGGACTTAAAACAGCACTACCAGGAGTTGGGTGGAGCAATGGGGATCCCTTCAGGTCCATCAGCAATTCAGAGACCTAAACAACTATTCCCTATTCATGTTGAATTGGCAGAGTGTGAAATCTAGAAGACAAAATGGCCAGGAAAATTGTGTGATTTTTGCATGGGTGAAGGTCTGGCAAGTTAATCAATTTGAGGACTGTTGAAGGCCTGAGGTGGTCCTGCCCTTGCTTGGTGCCAAGACCATAGTCCAACTCGTGAAACTGCCAGGGAAGAGAGAGTAGTTTTTTTGGTAGTTCTTGTTATCAGGCATATGTGCATTTGAATTTTCTCTTCATGGCCTTTCTTGGCTCTATTTCTCATTTTTTTAACATACATAGTTTCATCTAGATTAATTACCTTCACAGGGTCACAGAGAAGGGTGGAAGAAGGCAGGCCCTGGGATGAGTCTCAAAGAAACATGGAAAATTGTGGAGAGGGACAATAGCAGGGTGTAAGGAATTATTGAGACCTTATTCTGCCCCCTCCCAGGAGGCTCAGGCCAGTCTTTTTCTGCATTTGAGGTTCTGGGTTATAAACCCTGTAGACTCTTCCCTTCAGGGCAGGGTGACAACTATGCAAATCCAAGTGGGGGCCTCCCCACTTAAACCAAGGGCTCCCCTTCACAGTGAGTCTCCCTCACCGCACAGCTGGGATCTCAGTGCTTCATTTCTGTCCTCCACCACGATGGGGTCAACTGCCATCCTCGCCCTCCTCCTGGCTGTTCTCCAAGGTCAGTCCTGCCCAGGGTTTGAGGTCACAGAAAAGAATGGGGAGAAAGGAGCCCCAATTCAAATTTTGTATCTCCCCCACAGGAGTCTGTGCCGAGGTGCAGCTGGTGCAGTCTGGAGCAGAGGTGAAAAGGCCCGGGGAGTCTCTGAGGATCTCCTGTAAGACTTCTGGATACAGCTTTACCAGCAGCTGGATCAGCTGGGTGCGCCAGATGCCCGGGAAAGGCCTGGAGTGGATGGGGAGCATCTATCCTGGTGATTCTGATACCAGATACAACCCGTCCTTCCAAGGCCACGTCACTATCTCAGCCGACAAGTCCATCAGCACCACCTACCTGCAGTGGAGCAGCCTGAAGGCCTCGGACACCGCCACGTATTACTGTGCGAAAGTCACAGTGAGAGAAACCAGCACTGAGAGCACCAAAAACCCTCCACAGTGCAGGTGCAGAGTGAGCTGCCAGAGACTCCCTCCCCAGGGACCTCTCTATCATCCGCGGAGGAAACACTTTTTGTCCTCAGGAGCCAGAACCAGAGAACAACGTGGGAGGGTTCCCAGCCCCTAAGGCAACTGGATAGGGGACCTAACCATGGGAGGTGGATTCTCTGAGCGGGCTCTTGTGTGTTCTACAAGGTTGTTCATGGTGAATATTACATAGTTAACACCAAAAGCCTGCCTAACAGGCACCTCTTCAATATGACAGTATTTTAATTAGTGAAAATTTTACACAGTTAATCATTGCTTGCTTGCCTTCCTCCCTCCTATCCGCTCTCACTCCCTCCTTTTATTTTCTACTTAGTTTTACAAAGTCATTTAATCACTTTTTGAAATATTAATAGGTTCTCTTGTTTTTGTTATTGTTTTCATTAATAATATGCCCTGAATAATTCATCTTTGTGCCAATTCATAAGTATTCGGTATAACAAAGACTTCCTTCATAAGTAGATTTCCTGCAAATATTTTAGAACCTGTTTGGTTTAGGATAAATTAAAATAAATAGATAGGTTGTATGTTTTTTAAAATTTATCAAAACTGAACCACTAAGAAATAAAAAATCTGGGCTGGGCGTGGTTGCTCATGCCTGTACTCGCAGCACTTTGGGAGGCCCATGCGGGTGGATCACCTGAGGTCAGGAGTTCGAGATCAGTGTGACCAACATGGCGAAACCCCATCTCTACTAAAAATATGAAAATTAGTTAGGCTTTGTGGTGTTCCCCTGTAGTCCCATAGTCCCAGCTACTCGGAAGACTGAGGCAGGAGAAGGACTTGAACCTGGGAGGCAGAGGTTGCAGAAAGCTAAAATTGAGCCACTGCACTCCAGACTGGGCAACAGAGTGAGACTTCAATTCAAAAAAAAAAAAAAAAAAAAAAAAAAATTCTGAACAGACCAGTGAGTAAAGAGATTGAGTCAGTGGTTTTTCAAACATCTCAAATCAAAGAAAAGTCAAGAACTTCATGGATTCATTACTGAATTTTATCAAAAAAAAAAAAAATAGAATCTCTACTGAAATTTCCAACAAAATAAAAAGGAATACATCCAAGCTTGTTTTGGAAGGCCCTATTTCCAAAGCAAGGAAAAGAAACTACAAATAAATGAAATTACAGGCTAATACCCCTGATTATCATAGTTTCAAAAACTCTCAAGAGTGATGACAAACAAAATTCAACAGCACGTTAACAATAGAATTCACCATGATCAGGTGTGGTTTATCTCTAGGATGCAATGAAGTTTCAGCCTGCACAAATAAAGGTGATATATCAAAATACTGAACGACTAAAACTATATGTCCATATCAATAGATTCAGAAAGAGCCGCTGACAGAATCCACCACACTCTCATTATAAAGAATCTGAACAAATGCATAAAATATATACCTCAACACAATAAAGACAACATAAAACAAACCCACATCTAACATTATACTCGATGAGGAAAATTTTGTCTTCCTCTAAGACTAGAAACTAGACAAGATCCTCACCACCACTAATATTATTCAACATAGCACAGGGGGTTTTAGACAGAAGAGTTAGGCAGGAATAAGATACAGAAGTCATCCATACAGTAATGAATAAATGTAAGACATATTTTTTCATATTATATGCTCTTATTTATAAAAAGTCCGAAAGACTCCACGGAAGAAGGTTGGAAGCAATGAAGAGATTCAATAAGTTTCCAGAATAAAAAAATCAAACTTATATTCCAAGATGGCAGGTTAGAGGCACTGCTAGCATCCCTCTTCCACTTGGAAGGACAAACTAATTGGAGAGATGAACATTGTGGACTTATTTTCAAGAAGCAATGCAGGAACTGAACAGAAAGACTGAAATAATCTGCAGATTTTCTGAAAAAAGCAGGAAGCTGCAGCACACACTGTGAGTCAGGTGAAGGGCTGGGAGTCCCCAGAGTTTGAGGGGAGAGTTTGCCTCTGGGATACACACGCCCACCTGGGATCCTGAAAGTCCAGGCCACAGGAGAAGGCTCTAAACTCACCCCGTGCCAGCACCCACTCTTGGAGGGTCGTGGAATGTAAAAGTAAGGGCAGTGGCAGGAAGACCCTTCCATAAGCCCCCAGATCTCATTGCAGTCTGAGGACAGCTATTTCCTAATGGTCTTCACAGAGGACCCTGGGGAAAACAGCCAAAACTTTCAGGCACTGGTCACAGGTTGAAAGAAGCTCTCAACAGGGGTGTGTGATGTAACCTCGGGTGGGGACGAACTCCCTTGGCCAGGGCCCGGGCAGGGAAGAGCGCTGGTGCCCGGCTTTGCAGCAGACAGGAAGGGGCATGGCATGAAACCCACGGCTGCAGTCTCCATGGGGACAGCTTATGACTCCTGGCATTTGCAGATACTGATCACAGGTTGACTGGAACTGATCTCGTTGCTGCCAGTGGAAAACCACGGGGATGCATCTGCGTCACCAAGTGTGTGGGAAGTGTGTGGGGCTTACCACCAGCTGCCACTCCCCACTCCCAGAACAAACTTCTGTGCAGCAGAGGAAGACATGGTCCCCTCTGGAACATCAACCCAGCGGCCTGTGAAGCACCCCTGTCCCCACACCCACAGAGGCTGCTGCTTGCCCTGCACACGGATACTCAGTGCAGAAACCCACTTGGGCCAGCCCTCACCTTGCTTTGTGCAGCCACCTGCCCTGGCAGCTTAACACAAAGGACGGCATCTTTTGGAAGCTACATGGCCACACCCACTGCCTGAGGATACACAGTAGCCCCTATTCCTGGGCAACATAAGCCAAGCAAAACCCCTTTGTTAATACCGTAACTGGTGCTCTTTTGCAAGCAACACCTCCAAGCAGGAGTCCAATCAACAGTCCATCACAGTATCTCCTGGTAGATAACACTGCACCCAGAAAGGAGGAAATGACTGTGTGATCTCAGGACACCTTATCCCCTGTCCATGAAGGGGATACCACCTGATGTCTGTGCCCTTCCTCAGTGTCCACACCTTAGGGTCTGTGCTAATCTGGGCTTCTCTTCTTATCATTCTCAGAGGTAGGGTCCCTGTGGATCCAGCCTAGCTGTGGCTGCTTCTCAGCCTGTTCCCTCTGTGTTTTTATGAGTCCTACATGAGGTTCACTGGTGGAATCTGGAAGAGAAATGGTACAGCCCAACAATTCTCAGAGCATTTTATACAAAGCCTCTGAATTAATCTTCGTTGACTTTAGCATGAGCTCAGCCCAGCAGAATTCAGGACAGGAGTTGGTGTAGGAAGCAACAGGGAGTCATTCAAGTGGAATTTGCCAGTGGTACCTTCTATGAATTCAAAGAAAAATCATAATCCTCAGGGACACCCTTGTCAGCACAATCTCCCTCAAAATGACTAACCTGAGAGCCAAGGACAAAGCCATGTATTACCATGAGAGACTCAGTTAGGGGACATCTGTGTGATGAGCCCAGACACAAATCTCGCTGTAGAAAGACAGGAGGGGACTGTGTGGTACACACTGATCAGAAACATGAAGGGAAGCTCAGAACCAGTAGGAGGCTGACAAAGGAGGGCTCAGAAGTCACCAGGGGGTGCTGAAAACCACCTGGGGGTGGTGAAGACACCAGGGGGGGGTGCTGAGGACACAAGGGGGTGCTCAGGACACCAGAGTCTGCTGAGAACCTCCAGGGGGTGCTCAGGACACCAGAGTCTGCTGAGAACCTCCAGGGGGTGCTCAGGACATGAGGTGGTGCTCAGGACACAAGAGGGAACTCAGAACCACCAGGGGGCGCTCAGGACACTAGGGAAAGCTAAGGACACCAGAGGGAACTCAGAACCACCAGGGGGCGCTCAGGACACCAGCGGTCGCTCATTACCACCATGGGGCGCTCAGGACATGAGTTGACACTCAGGACACAAGGGGGAGCTCAGAACCACCAGGGGGCACTCAGGACACCAGGGGACACTCAGGACACTCAGGGGTTGCTCAGAACCACCAGGGGGTGCTCAGGATATGACGTGATGCTCAGGACAAAAGGGGGAGCTCAGAACACCACATGGCTGTCAGGACACCAGGGTTCTCTTAGGAAGCAGTCCCTCATCAGGTCACGGTGGCTTTCTTTAATCCTTATGATTCCTGACCTGGTGAAGCCAAAGTATCCCAGGATCTCTTGCCATTTCTTCCTTGGAATCCATGTTTCTCTTACCTACAAAATCTTAACTTAGAACAGGAATTCAATTAAACTTCATATTAATTAATCTTTATATTCTTTATATTTTTGTAATAATACTAGCAATAATATCTCAGTAAACTTTTAAAATGAAGAAATTGTGTATGCTTACTTCAAACTATTTCCACAAACAGATTTTTGTTACTGTACTGTGTCAGTCACACTATGTAAATGTTTTCTAACAATAACTCTGCATATGCATGATGTTGAGTTTCTTGCTCTTTCATCTGCTAATTGTGAAGATGAAACACCACTTTAAGGGCTCCTGTCTTCCACTTTGGTGGTTCCTGGTGTTTTGCCCCTCCGTCTGTTTCTCCACCTTCCCTTCTTCCATCCAAACCTTTTATATTCCTCAATTTCCATTCAAGGAAACATCAAGTCCATTTACTTTGTCTCATCTACGTCTGGTGAATGAATTCACTTTCCTTTATGATCGCTGAAGCCAACCAAGTATAGGCAGGCAACAGTTCTAATATGATCATCTACCTGCAAATGCTCTGCCCTCTTCACCCCTTTCTAGGGTCCTGCAGACATCCGCCCAACACATCCCCCCCCACCCATCCCCCCCACACATCCCCTCCCTTCCGTAAGTACCACAGAGTGGGCTCTGCAGCCCCTGCTGCCCCCTGTGTGCTCAGTCCTGGGGCTCACTAGTGCTTTGATGATAAAGCCCAAATCCCCATGTGTTTGCACACTCTCAGACCACCCTCCAGCCAGCTGTCACTGTGAGTGAATCCCTGGGAACCCTGGGTTGATTTTAGTTCTATATTTATGGATATTCTCTAGCATCCAGGAATGTTGTCAAATAAACAACCTATCGAGTTTATGTTAAAAATTTGTGTGAAGCCATTGCAAAAGAAAAAACAATCTTTAAACTGGAAATTGCTATTTTTAACTTAACACTTAATGTTATTTTAATTTAATATTTAAATGCTATTTAAATGTTGATGATTTTTTTTTTTTTTTTTTTTTTTTTGGAACGGAGTTCGCTAATATGGCCAGATTCAGCTCAAATGCCTATTTAAATGGAAAAAGGCGCCTGCCACCTCGCTGATTTTTTGTATTTTTGTAAAGTACAGGTTAGCCAGGATGTTATTTCCTCGTGAATGCGGGTTACAGGCTTGAGCCACCGCGCCCAGCCAAGCTGATGACTTTTGTAAAGTACAATGTTATTTCAACCAATCGTGTAATAAAATTTTAATAGAGATATTTGTATTATATTTATAATAAATGCATTAAAACATTTATTTAAAAAGTATGCTGTTAGTAAAAATGGGAAATAAGCCAGCACAGAGTATATAAAGAATACCATTGTATATTTCAATGTTACATTTGTCAGTAATGGCAGTTACAGTAAGCTTTACTAAAACATGTGTTTACATATATTTCTTAATTTACAGTGGAATAGACAGACTTACTCGTTGAAGAACGTTACTTTGGACCGAAACCTTAAACTGTAAATACAAATAAATACATACAAATTCAATAGAATAACATAGAAACAAATGCATTTATATTTGCCTGTGCACATATATGTTTCATTGCTAGGTGTCTGTATATATGGGTGTGACTATGAAGTTTCAAAATACATTATTGTATAGTTACATAAATTTAAGTTTTTTATGTTAGATAATAATAGAAAACACACACAAAAATATTCTAGAGAGCATTTGCAATAACTAAGGTGTATTCAGGTATTGTATTAATGAAGAAAAACTAGCCAAAATGTTTTTAAACTTTCATTTTAGATTCAGAAGTACTTGTGCAAGTTCTGTTTAGTAGGTAAATTGTGAGTTATGTTGGTTAGATGTACAGATTATTTTGTCACCAAGGAAATAAGCATAGTACCTGGTAGGTAGATTTTCAATTCTCACCCTCCTCCCACCCTCCACACTCAAGTAGGACCTCATGTCTGTTGTTTTCTTTGTGTCAATATGATTAGCTCCCACTTACACATGAGAACAGATGGTATGGATTTTCTGTTACTGTGTTAGTTTCCTTAGGATAACAACCTCCAGCTCCATCTATGTTGCTGCAAAGAACATGATCTTATTCTTCTTATGACTGTGTTGTATTCCATTCTCAAACTTACAGAAATCAATAAACGTGATTCATCACATAAACACAAGTAAAAATAAAAACCACATAATCATCTCATTGATCAATATTAACATTCAATGTAAATCTAAATCTCCCCTAGGAATCTTTCATCTTCTCTTGGCCCTCCCCTCTCCTCAGGCATCCCAAACCAGCGCTTTCTATATATTAGGAGACATGAAAATAGGGCCCTCTCTCAGCTGATGAAAAACAGCCCAGCCCTGACTCCGCAGCTCTGGGACAGAAGCCCCAGCCCTGGAATACCAAGGTGCTTCCATTCAGTCATCAGCACTGAACACTGAACACATGCCATGGAGTTGAGGCTGCGCTGGGTTTTGTTTGTTGTTGTTCTAAAAGGTGATCAAGAAGAACTAGAAATATTGAGTGTCAGTGAATATGAGTGAGAGAAACAGTGGCAGTTTCTGACCAGAATTTCTGTGTGTTTGCAGGTATCCAATGTGAGGTGCAGCTGGTAGAGTCTGGGTGAGGAGTGACACAGCCTTGGGGGTCCCTGCGACTGTCCTGTGCAGCCTCTGGATTCACCTTCAGAAGCTATGGCATGCACTAGGTGGACCAAGCTCCAGGGAAGGGGCTGGAGTCAGTCTTACATGAATGCAAGTGGTGGAGGCACATACTACTCAGATTCTGTGAAGGGCTGATACACCATCTCCAGAGAAAACACCAAGAACTCACTGTATCTGCAGATAAACAGCTTGATTGTTGATGCCATGGCTGTCTATTACTGTAAGAGACACAGTGAGGAGAAGTCAGTGTGAGCCCAGACGGAAACCTCCCTGCAGGAGCGCTGGGGAGAAATCAGGTGCAGGGGTCCGTCAGAGGCCACTCCAGAGGCAGGTTCACATGAAGGTTAGAGGTTGGTTTTCTCTCACGATGTGGGACTTCATCATCTTCTTCTGTCACTTTCTTTAGGGAGCCTCTTCATTTTAGAATTCTGTGTGCACCACTGTTATATATATACACACACACATATATATAATCATGATAATATGAGGACATATTTTCCCATGCACAAAATGTAGATTGACAGAGAAGAAAAATTATCAACCAATGTCAAACATATCAGAGTCCTGAAAAAGCCTAGGTGTTCTGGTGGGTATCGCCAATCAGACTCAGTACAGTTAACCTCAGTGAAATTCCATGATTCAAATACTATTTATGGATTCTGATCATACCCAAGAGACAGTCTGCACCAGAGTGAGTGTCATATAGAACCTCACAACTTCCTTATATGACCCTTCTCTTGACAATGAAGTATGCAATTGAGTATCAGCAGTGATTTGATTTTTCTTTTGCTTTCCATATTCTTTCCTTTTAGTTATTGTTTAGTCATTTCTTTTGCTATATCTATTTTTTTTCTTAGTTGTGGCTTTCACTTTTTCATTTGCTTTTCCTGCTTCCTGATAAAGGAAGACATACTTTCTGTGGTCTAAATTCCAGGGCTCAAGCCTTTTCCTGGGGGCTCAGGTGAGTCTCAGGCTGTGGCCCCTGCAGCCACGTGAGAGAGGCTGATGGGACTTTCTTCCCTTCTCATGACTCAGAGCCCTCCATGGTGCTGTGGAGAATCATCTGAGATGCCTGTGGCCATTAGTGGTGAAGGTGATGAAATGTGGATGTGGATGTGGATTTGATCCTGTGCTGTGCAAACAGTCATAGAGTCACTTTTCTCACCATAGTGTTAGAAAGAGACTGTGAAAGTTGTCAGAATCCAAATGGAACAATTTGTGTTAAAACCCTGGGAAATGGAGCTGGGAAGGCCATGAGGGAGGGTCTCATTACACACGTCTTCCCTAACAAGAACTGTCATAGATTCAGCCAAACCACAACATTGCACAAAGGCCAGCACAACTTTAAAATAATTACTTCTCCAAGTACATCTGCCCAGAGCTGCCTGCACAATATTAGCCTGATGCCACCCTGGTTATTGATCATTTTATCCCTGGTTAACTGTCTCAAAACCGTATATGTGGCCCTCCTCATTTTTTCTTTAAAACACTTTCCTTATTTAACTACCCAAATGTGCCCATGCACATTCCCATTGCAATGCTTATTCTCAAATAAATATCACTTTACTTTAGAGTCTTTTTCTGTCTGATATTCAGGTTTGACACGCTGCAGATGGACTTGCCAATTTTCTGTGGGATACAGGGGATAATAATTATGAGAGATGTCTAAGCATGTTCAATGTTCATAAGACCAGCCGTAAATAAATGCAGGCTGGAAGTCTCGGAGAGAGCTGAACCTGCTGAAACACCATGGCATTTTACCTTCTCCCATTCTGCTCTGACTGGAATCAGACCCAACCCAGGTTATCAATGACAATCTACCTAAGCTAGAGGCAACTGATACAGTATTAACAGCAACAATGGGTTTTCCTTTTCTGCCTGGCTTTGTATTGTCACCTTGTTCCATCCTCTAGAGTATCTATTTCAGCCCTTCGGATGCTGGTTTTAGAGTCCTGCCCCTAAAGTGTAATTTCTTAGTTCTATAGTGGTGATAAAGGAGAAAGAGGTGGGTCTGGATTTGTTTTAGAAGTTCAGGCTCTCATTCTCTTCCAGACACTCTGGTACAGAATGATTTATGGGATTGTCCCCTTTCTAGGGGAAAGATATTCAAGAGAATAGGAAAGCTCTTCAGTATTTGGTCCCTGAGAATTTTACACTAGAGCACATTCACCACTCTTGACTTCAAGCAATCCAATATGTATTTGAAGTATCTCATATGGCAGACTCTGCCTCAGGTAATCTCATACCCTGACTTTGTTACTCTCTGCAAGAACTTGTCTCTCCCCAAATTTCAGATTTGTTGTTTTTCTTAAATCTTTGATTATCTGAAGTATGAAAGACAATTTGCCAAATTTCTTATTTTCTGTTTATCTGTTATTGCTGATGTTGTTGTTGTAAAATACAAAATGTATATATATTTCTTATCTATGTACTTCTCCAAGCTGAGGAGCAGATATTTTTGGTAAAACCCAGAATAACATAAGCTTCCTCATATTAATTAGCTTCTCAATAGGAAAAATAATTATAGTACATTTGTTCACTGTAATATTCCCCATCATTTATAATGTATAAATATCTGATACACACAATGACAAGCTAAAACATCTAGGTATTTATGGTGAGTAAAATAAGCCAAACGAATAAGTGTATATACTACATTATTCCATTTCTATCAATTCTGGAAAATGAAAACTAATCTATAATAATTTAATGAAGAACAGTTGTTGCTTGAGGAAATGGCAGAAGAAGGGAAAGGGATAGGAGGAGGAAATGTGGAACAGGAGAAAAAATTGAGGGGAATTCACTTGCCCACTTTCTTGACAATAGTGATAGTTATGTCATGTTTATCAATGTATACTTTAAGGATATGAAGTTTATTGTCTCTCAATTAAACTTTTAAAGTTTATTACAAGCAAACAAATAAAAAATTAGACAAAAAGAACTGATAGAAAATGGATAACATATGTTAAATGCCAATTACCTGAAAATATATCTGCGTGAACCTTAGTTCTCTCCATAATTTTAGGTGAACGCTAGAGTGTAGCGGAATCACAATGTTCTCATTACAGGCAGTGAGTTCTGCAAACCGCAGTAGACATGTCCAGCTCTGTGCTGCAGTTGGTTCAGGGAGCACAGTGATGAGAAGCACAGGCTCAGATACTGGAACTCGGTCATCTCAGACGTGAGCACTTAGACACAGACATAGACTCTCTGTGTGTGGGTTTACATTCACATCCGTAAATGGAGAAAACTGAGTCTCACAGACATAATTTACACACATATTTAAAAATATAATGCGGTGTTTGGTGCTAAGTGTTTATCACAGCACAATTTCCTAATAAAAGTGCAAATCTTCCAAATACCATAAGTCACCAAACTCCTGCAGGAGACTCCATCATCTTCTCTCGGCAATGCCTTCTCATCATGTATCCCACCCTAGAGTTTTTTATGTAGTTGGAAATATGCAAAGGACCCTCCTTCTCTGGTGAAAACCGGCCCTGCCCTCACCCTACAGTTCTGGGATAGGAGCCCCAGCCCTGGAATTCCAAGGTTTTTCCACATGGTGATCAGCAGTGAACACAGAGAACTCACCATGGGGTTTGTGCTGACCTGGCATTTACTTGTTACTATTTTAAAAGTGGACTCAGGGTGAACTAGAGATTTTGAGTGTGAGTGGATAACAGTTAAGGAAACACTGAAAATATGTGCCAGTTTCTGACCAGGATGCCTCTGTGTTTTTGGGTGTCCAGTGTGAGGCACAGTTGGTGGAGCCTGGGGTAGACTTGGTACACCCTGGAGTGGGGTCCCTGAGACTCTCCTCTGCAGCCTCTGGATTCACCTTCAGGAGCCACTGGATGCACTGAGTGTGCCAGGCTCCAGGGAACAGACTGAAATGGATCTCATGTATTAGCAATGATGGGAGTAGCACACGTTACGCACATTCTGTGAAGTTCTGATTCCCCATCTCCAGAAGCAATGTCAAGAACAAGAACACACTATATCTGGAAATGAACAGTTTGAGACCTGAGTACACAGCCATGTATTACTGTGCCAGACACACAGTGAAGGGAAGTCAGGTTGAACCCAGACACAAACCTCTCTGCAGAAACACATGGAGGAAATCGGCTACAGGGGGCGCTCAGGACGCACTGTCAGATTCAACCTCAGAGGCCGGTGCAGATAGAGGGTAGGAGCTGGTTTTCTCAGTGTTTGGAACTTCCCTCTCCATCTGACAGTTTCCCAGAGAACCTCACTAATTTAGAGTCCTGTGCCTACCAAACAAATCTCCAAATATATACCTTTTAAAAGGTTGTAGTATAAAGGCCTAGTCTCACATGTACAAAAACCACTTCCAGGCATGAGAAGTCCTCAACCATGGTCACCAAGATCAGAGTCCTGAGGAAGCTCAGGGGTGCCTTGTGGGTCTTCTCCAATCAGACTCAGGACAGGAAACTAATTTTAATCCCCTGATTAGAAAAGGCTTTAGGGATTCTGATTCCAGCCAAGAGAGAGGCTGGGCCAGAGTCAGTGTCACGTAGAACCTCACATGTTTCCTGGATGCCCCTTCTCTTGATATTAAAATATGCAAAGCCGTATCAGCACTCATCTGGTGCCCCTTTTGCTGTCAATCAATTTTCTTTCTTTTTATTTGTTCTCACTTTTTCATTTTCTTTTCTGCTCCCTGAAAAACAAAGATGGGGTCCATATGGTGTAAATTCCAGGGCTCACGTTCCTTGGCTGGAGCTCAGGTGGGGCTCAGTCTGTGGCTCCTGCAGCCACATGTGGGAGGATGATGGGACTTTCTTCTTTCCCCAATGCTTGGGACCCTCCACTGTGTTTCATGGAGACCCGTCTGGAAATTTGAGTGGCCCAGGGGAACTGAAGGGCATAAGCTTGTTTGGTGACAATGAAATGCAGCTGTGGAATTGATTCTGTGTTGTGCGAACCAGAAGAGCTTTTGAATGTTGTCAGAATCAAAACGGAGTCACTTTTGTTAAAACTTTTAGAAATGGGACTGGGAAAAGCCATAGAGAGAGGGTTCTCACACACTTATACTTGGTAACAAGAACTACCACAAATAGAGCCTTAAAAAGCACAGCCTTGCCCCAAATCCACCACAACTTTAGGAAAAAGTTACTCCCGCAAAGATATGTCCTCATGTACTGTGTGTCCAACTTTCCCCTGTTGCCACCCTGTTATTAATCTTTGCAGCCCAGGAAAATTGTCTCAAAGCAACTTACTTAACCCTTCTCATTTTAACTTTAACAGCCTAAGAATTTACACCCTGAAGTAATTGCCTCATTTAATATTAGTGTTAATATTAGCGCCCTTCTGACAATCTTTGAAGCTGTTTTTCTGTTTTTGTCTGATGTTTCTTGCAACATAAAAAATGGGAATGCGAGGTTTTTTGTTTTGTTTTGTTTTGTTTTTTTACCATATAAAGGACTTTTAGGAAGATATGATGGAAAGGCAACCTTAATGTATTGTTCAGTGTTTCTGCCTAACACATCAATCTCTTAAAATATATTGCTGTGTCTTCATGTGATAAAGCAGACACCGACACTGAAGATAAAAGAAAAAATGTGCGTGCCTTCCACATTCCAAATCATAAAGTGGTGCTGGAGGTGTTTCTGATGAAGTGAATCACGGGTCATAAGTGCTAGTGCAAGTAGCTTTGGAAAATGGAGTTCATAGGTTTCTTAAAGATTTGCTAGTTTTAATTTAAGAATATTATTTACTATTTATTTTTAGTTCAAGCTTTCCAGAGGATTCTTGGTGGTAATGGCAGTGTAGTATTTAAGAATGACGAATGGACTCACAGCGTTATTTTGTAATATTTTCTGTAGGGTGTACATGTCAGTCACTTGACATAAAAGCTCATGTTGGAGCAGTGTGAAGAAGAGGCGAGAACGACCCCCAGACCGACCAAAGCCCGGGCGCGCTGCATCCCGCGTCCAGCACCTACGTCCCGCCGCCGTCGCCACTATGCTCAAGAGAAAGGCTGAAGGGGATGCTAATGGAGATAAAGCCAAGGTGAAGGACGAACCACAGAGAAGATCCGCGAGGTTGTCTGCTAAACCTGCTCCTCCAGAGCCCAAGCCTAAAAAGGCCCTGCAAAGAAGGGAGAGAAGGTACCCAAAGGGAAAAGGGGAAAAGCTGATGCTGGCAAGGAGAGGAATAACCCTGCAGAAAATGGAGATGCCAAAACAGAGCAGGCACAGAAAGCTGAAGGTGCTGCAGATGCCAAGTGAAGTGTGTGCATTTTTGATAACTGTGTACTTCTGGTGACTGTACAGTTTGAAATACTATTTTTTATCAAGTTTTATTAAAATGCGGAATTTTACTTTTTTTTTTTTTTTTTTTTTTGAGAAGCTATGTTGTTAGTGCACACACTGAACACTTCCCGGGTTCACGCCATTGTTGTTTTTGGGGTACAGAAGGGGCATATTTTAGTCACTAATAGAAAGTCTCCAAAGCTGAATTGATGTGGGGAAAAGGCGCCTTTCCCTTGCATTGTTGTTTTTGGGGGAAGGGGCATATAGTTTTCTCAAAGCTGACTTCCACCTTTCCCTTCTAGTTTTGAGCTCCCTTGGAGGAGGGAGTCCCTGACTTTAACACACACGGCCACCTTGGCACAAAAGCCTTGTGGTATGGAAAAACAAATTTGTTTTTATGTCCTCTTCTCCCTTTCCATCTTTCGGTATAGACTCAACTCCCTTAAGCCCAGACATCTGTTGGGACCTGACCCCTAGTCATTGGTTACCAGTGTGTCAAGCAATCTGGACTTTCCAGTGATGCCACTGAGATGGCACCTGTCAAAACAGCAGTGGTTCCATTTCTAGATTGTGGATCTTCAGATAAATTCTGCCATTTTCATTTCACTTCAAGAAAGTCAGAGTCGGCTTGTGAAAAGTTGTTAAACAACATGCTAAATGTGAAATGTCAACCCTCACTCTAAACTTTCCCTGTTCAGAGCATCAGATGAAGACTTCATTGGGTTTTATAGTGGCTTTCTGATTTTTGGTAGTCCATTGAAGAAGGGAGTTTTAAAGTTGTTGTATACTGTTAACGATTATCTGCCCATGTCCTGCCTGAAATACCATGATTGTTTATGGAAAGTATCTTTAATAAAGCTGGATACAGTTTGGCTTGGGAAAAAAAAAAAAGCTCATGTCACTGATAGAAAAATGAAAATTCAGCCGATTTTAATAACTGCACTGGAAATAGTCCTTGGCAATGAGTGCTTCAAGACAACCACAAAATAAATAGACAAAATACTAAAATACAGCAGGAATCTGATCTCAATTTCTCTGACTTATATGGACAAGCCTGTTCCACATCCAAATTATTGTTCAAACTCCAGGAAAAAATACACTTTTGGATTCTGGAAGCTAAAAGCTCTCTCGTTAGATAGTGCTAAAGTACCTGTGAAATGCAGAATTGTGTTCATGAAGAAGATGACTTCACTGTGATTTTTTTTCTTTTTGTTTTTGCCTGTTGACAGCTTCCCAATCTGTCTCAGATGTCAAGCCCTGATCTATGGGGTGAATGTGGTTGCACATGACTAGCAGAGACTGATTCTTCATCTCCCAGTGCCCTGTCTTTGGAGCAGCTACAAAGTCAGCCCTAGACTAGAAGAGTCCACACGGACCTTCTGCATCACTTATGTCTCTGGTCACTCGGCTACAAACAGTGCTTATGACTGGGCCTGAATCTGCCAGCTCAGGAAAGGGCTGGAATGGATGGAGTGCATTGGTAGTGATGGTGGGGGTCCTACCAGCCTGTGGCAAATGGAAGCATCTCTTTTTTATCAGGCTGAATAACGTTGTCGTGTTTTCTTATACCACTTTTACTTCATCCCTTTGTCCATTACCAAACACTTAGATTGTTTTTATATATTGGCTGCCATAAATAGAGCTGCAATTAACATTAGAGTGCAGGTGTTTTTACAAGTTTATTTCCTTTGGCTCTATTCCCAGAAGAGGTTTGCTGAGTCATATTGTATTTCCATTTTTGATGTATTTATGAGCTGCTATACTGTTTTTCATAATGGTGGGACTAAAAATAGTATAGTTATCATGAAAAACAGTTTCAGTTTTGACATGATCCAAACACAATGTTTGATCCTGGATATCTATAGGAGTTTTTAATAAAATTGGTGAATAAATTAAAAAGCAGTAAGCAAAATCAGCAATTCAGAAATAGTGTACCCAGATGGTCTTTCTCTCAGAAATGAAAGAGAAATAAGATATTTCTCAGGTGAGATAAACTAAGATGTTTTCTTTACACTTGATGGATCATACAAGAAATATTTAAGGGAATTTTTGTATAAAAGCCAGCATGAAAACCATCACCTTGGAAAAAAACACACAAAAATTATATTTCAATGGTAGAAACAATAAAAAAGAGAAAAGAAACATTATTACTACAAAACAACATCAAATCATAAAACCAAACAGAAAGAGAATAAACAAAGATAGAATAGTGAGCCCCACAGACGGCAGGAGAGAGACCCAGGCTTGGTAGAGTGTGGACCAGTGAGGGGGAACCAGGGCAAGTTGTACATGAGAACACGCCCTACTACGGGGAGCTCTCCTTAAAATCCAAAACTATCCTAAATTTTAAACATATTTACTTACAAATTTTAAAACATACAGAAAGACACCACGATAACAAAAGATAAAGGAAAGGTGGATTTGCATATTAAAATATAAAAAATGTGTATTTCTGAATAAATGATAATACTTATGAGGGGGGACAAGTTTATTCTATCATGGGAAATGATTTAAGAGAAGAACATTCAAAATGCTTATGGCCCTAATGAGGAAGCTTCAATTATGAATATGAATAGAGTTATCTCACTACAAGGGTGATGGCTTGAGAAACTTCAAGTTTTGCAAAGAAACAACCTCATCTGGTAAAAATTATAAAAACTCAGCCTTTAATATCAAAGCAAATTATTCTAAGAACATGCAGTAAATAAAAATCATTGATTGTTATAATGTGCTCCTACTGACTGAATGGTTATGACCCCCATAAGGCATATGTTGGAATCTCAACTCCAGTGTGATGGTGGTAGAGGTGGGGTCTTCATTCTCCTTTGAAAGTTTTGAGGCACCGTCTCCTGAGTGGAATTGGTGCCCTGATAAGATACCCCAGAGAGCTCCTCTTTCTTTCCACCAGGTATGGAAGAAGGTGGGACATCACCAGATACGAATCTCTAACGCATCTTTATCTTGAACTTCCCAGCCTTGAAAATCGGGACATATACATTTATGTTACTTCTGGGTCACCCAGTCCGTGGTATTCTCTCACAGCAGTTCAGTCTCAGCAAGTGCAGTGAGGACCCAGAATACTTGAGAGAAGAGCATTACCCTCTTCTTTACATCTCAGGATCACAGAATCTTGACTTTGGGCTGAACTGAGCAGAAGGTGGTGCTTCCCTCTCCCCCAGATCTCAGTTGACGTCATGGTGTCGGGTCTTTATGGCGGAGACTAAATTCCAGTCTGTGATTTGGTGGATGCCTTTCTCCTCCCAGCCTCACTTACAAGACAGAGTTTCTATGCCATGTATTATAGGCCATAAACTGGTGTACCCCAGTGATTCTCACACCAGCTCACCTGTGGGGCAGAGGTTCTGGGGAGCTTCCTGGGAGAGGCACAATGAGATCATAGGAGTCCACCACTCCCACGCAGTTTTCTGTACTTAAAGCAGGAATGTCCCTCTGAGATACTTGAACCCTTTCTTCTGCACCAAGATAGAGTCTGGTATATTTTTATAGTGATAGAGGCAGGGCATAAAAACAGTGATACAAAGCTCTCTCTAAAGGCTGTGCCTTGATTTGCAGTTGAATGAGAGTATTTTCAACCCTAAAGTTCACCTAAAATGTTAGTGGTTTTCATGGTAAGTAATTAATAGAAAGCTGATACCTCCATGAGAGCAATATAGAAAACAACAGTCCACTCATTTTTAACAGACAGAATAAGAAAAACTGTAATTGAAGAATAACCAGCTGGGCACCGTGGCACAGCCTCGAGTTCCATTTACTTGGGAGTTTGAGGTGAGAGGATCACTTGAGCCAAGGATTTCAAGCCTAGCCTGAAAACACAGCTAGACTCCATTTCCTCAAAAAAATAACATTTTGGGGTCAGGACAAACCTCAAAAACTGCCCCAAAAAGAAGCCAAATTTAATTGCATCAGATTGTTGATCAATTTATGTTACAAAACAATGTCTTCATTCCAGAAATGAGCACAGTGTAACATCTAGATGGGATGTTAAGAGACACAAATGGTCAAGTAGAATTAGGCTGTCAAAGGCAACACTGCCAAATGACAGCGTTTCCATGGAAACTGTGTGTACATCCAGGACTGCCCCTGTGAACGATGACATCAGACTCTTCACAGTGTCAGTGTCGAGGACAGAGACATCACTCAGACAAGCCAAGGGACTTCAGAAATATATAAGCAGAAATACAGTGTGCAAGTATGTAAAAATGAAATTAGATGATGACTGCTAAATGATTATCGAGATATGATCACATACTATGAAATAATATTTTCCTGAATGACAGGATTGCTACCAATCTCCCCCAGGACACTCTCTACTCTGTGCACAGCCCTCTCGTCAGGCATCCCACCCTGAGCTTGCCATATAGTAGGAGACATGCAAATAATATCCCCCTTGGTGCTGATGAAAAGCAGCCCAGCCCTGACCCTGCAGCTCTGGGAGAGGAGCCCCAGCCTTGGGATTCCCAGCACTGAATACAGGAGACTCGCCATGGAGTTTGGGCTGAGCTGGGTTTTCCTTGTTACTATTTTAAAAGGTGATTCATGGAAAACTAGAGATATTGAGTGTGAGTGGATATGAGTGAGAGAAACAGTGGTTATTTGTGGCAGTTTCTGACCAGGGTGTCTCTGTGTTTGCAGGTGTCCAGTGTGAGGTGCAGCTGGTGGAGTCTGGGGGAGGCTTGGTCCAGCCTGGGGGGTCCCTGAGACCCTCCTGTGCAGCCTCTGGATTCACCTTCAGTAGTTCTGCTATGCACTGGGTCCGCCAGGCTTCTGGGAAAGGACTGGAGTGGGTTGGCCGTATTAGAAGCAAATCTAACAGTTACCCGACAGAATACGCCGCGTCTGTGAAAGGCTGATTCACCATCTCAAGAGATGATTCAAAGAACCCGGTGTATCTGCAAATGAACAGCCTGAAAACCGAGGACACGGCCGTGTATTACTGTGCTAGAGACACAGTGAGGGGAGGTCAGTGTGAGCCCAGATGCAAACCTCCCTGCAGGGGCGCTCGGGACCCACTGAAGACGGGACCGTTCCCAGGAGCAGGTGCCAGGGGGAGGTTTCCTTTCTTCTCAACTGGAGAAGTCAGGTTTGTGTTTTCAGAACTTTGGAATCTTACAGGTTGTTACATTTTTATACTGTTATTTAGTATGTATTTATTATCATTTGTATTTAAGTTTTAATAATTTTGAACATTGTATGTAGTGTTATTTTTTAAAAACATATACTTTCAAGGAATAATTATTCCTAATTATTTGCAGTTATTCTTCCAGAGTTTTATTAACATATCTTGCTATCAACAACTACATAGCTATGGGAACATAAATTTACACCTCTAGACATAGGTCTGAATACCACAAACCTGTGCATAAATGTGTAGTCATTTATATTTAACATTATAATAAAGTAATTTTAAAAATATGTCCTAAATGGTCAAACTTATTGAGAACTAAACATAAATTATTGGAATAATCCATAATTGATTTCAAAAATGTTACATTGTTGATATTAATTAATATCTATTTCTTTACTTAAACATTATATATTGGTCATTTCAAAATAGATAAATTTCAAATGGCCTTGATGCAAAAAATGAAAAGATTTTGAGGTGATGAATAAGCTGATTAGTTATATTTAATTATTCCATATTGTATTAATATATCACAGCATTGCTTTGTACCTCATATATATATAACCATAATTTATCATTTTTCAAAACAATTATTTAATCCATCCTAGGTCATAATCTTTTTTTCCCTGACCAGGTCTGATTGGATTGTCCTGAGAAACCCATCCACACGCCTGCCTCCTGCAGGCTTCTGAGAGGAGCTCCATGAAGGACAGAAGCAGGTCCCCTGTGTTGAGTCCACACGACCTGCAGCCTCCCTCTCCTTGGATTAGGGCATCTCCTCGGGATCACAGGGGTCTTCATTTTGTTGGAAATCCAGGGCACAATTAGAAATTTCAGCAGTAATAGCTGGAAAAACATTGAGACCATATTTAACTTAGTACTTGTGCTCTCAAATACCTTATTTCCCCAAAGGGTGTTCCCAGTTACTATTTTACACATGATATTTGTAATTAATACTAATAAGATAGGTTAAAATATTATCTCAATTATTTAATGACTTTTGATTATAACAAAATACATGTTCCACATCTTTTTGACCAGTTTGTTTTCTCTATGAAATGCATGTTTATTAAGTTATTATAACTGGATGTCACCCTTATCTTTCTGATTTCTGGGATTTAATACTAGCAGGTATTGTTGAGTATATTTTATTAATTCATATTATATTGTTCACATTTTCAGTATTTTATTATTTGCATTATTTACTGATTTTTAAACTAGTTCTTATACAGTATTTTTAATTTTCCATTTTTATGAGATGTAATTTCTATATAAGGAATAATGCATAGATCTGCAATGTACCATTAGAGGATTTCTGGCAAATAAAAACACACTTGTCTCCAACAGCCAAGGTCGGATGAAGAGGAGGCCCATCCCCCAGCACAAGTGGCCTTCTCTGTGCTTCCAGTCAGCTCCCACATTTAACACAATGTTTTGATTTCTGCCACTGTAGATTCATTGTTCATGTTTTGAGCTTCATATAAATGGACTCAACCATTATAGACCCCTTTTCTGGTAAAGGGCTACTTTTTTATGTTTGATGTTTATTTAGGCTATTTCATATGTAAAACTGCATCTGTATATTGACATTTAGTCACTTAACAGACTGCCTCTGATATAAAACCTCAAAGTTTTGATATATATGGAGAAAGAGAGAGAAACAGAGAGAGACAGCGAGAGAGAAATTTTATACTTGAGTCAGTCCATTTAGCAATAAATGACAATAAGCTGATCCATTTTCCTGTCAATGTACTTTGAATTTCTTTCTGGTTTATTAACATCATAAGCAAAGCTGCTACAAATATTTTTTTCTATTTATCTTTTCTCACTTTTTATTGAGAAAATGTGGAAATATACATTTCTTCATCATAAAACTAAGCTTAATTCATTCAGCTTTATGGAACTATAATTGACAATAAAACTGTATAATTTAAGGTGCACCAGTTGATGTTTTGGTATAAACTGTAAAATTTTCACTATGACCAAGGAGATAGCATATCTATTACCTCACAGTTACCATTTTCCTCCTTTATTATGTATGTGTCCGATGAGAACAACTGAGATCTATCCCTTTTCCAGAGATCAAGTTTGCAATACAGTGTTGATAACTATAGTCCCAGCGCTTTACATTAGATCTCCAGAACCCATTCAACCTGCACAACTGAAACTTTATGCCCTTGACAAGCATCACTCTGCTTCTCCTCCTCCCAGCCCTGGAAACTACTTTCCTACTCTCTGCTTCTAAGAATTTGAATATTTTAGATTCCACATGTAAATGAGATAATGCAGCATTTGTCTTTCTGTGTCTGGCTTATTCCACTCGGTATTATGTCCTCCAGGCCCATCCAAGTTGTTGGAAATGTTATAATTTCATCATTGTTACAGGTCATGTAATATTCCATTGTATGTATATACATTTCCTTTATACACTCATTTGCCTATGGTCATTAACTTTAAAAAATTCTAGACCATTGTGAATAACGTTGTAATAAACATATTTTTTACTTACTGATTTTATTTCCTTTGAATACACAGCCAGAAGTGGGATCACCAGATCACATAATAGTTTTACTTTCAATTTATAAAATAACCTCTACTACCACTCCACTGAATAATTCCCTTTTCACCAGCCAACTGTCAGCATTTTATCTTTTGTCTTTATGATAATAGTCATGGTAACTAATGTGAGGTGATATCTCATTGTGGTTTTGAGTTGGATTCCCCTGATAAATAGCAATGTGGAGCACCTTTCCATGTCCTGCTGGCCATGCATATGTCTTCCCTTGAATACAATGTCTATGTACAGTTTTGCCATCTTAATCAAGTTATTTTTTGCTATTGTATGGGTTCTTTACACATTTATGTAGATCCATTTGTCAGATACATAGTTCCACATATTTTTCTGTGATTTTGGTATCAAATCCAAATAAATCATTTTCCAGATCAATTCCAGGAAGCTTTTTTTTTCTCTATTTTCTTCTATAAGTTCACAATTTTAGATTTCATATTATATTCAAGCCTTGAGTGCATTTTTAGGTGATTTTTGTATATGATATGAAATAAAGTCTCATTTTTTTCTGCATATGTATGCCCAGTTTTTACACCAAAATCTGGCAGAGACACAAAAGCGGGAAATTTTAAACCAGTATTCCTGATGATAGACCTAAAAATGTTCAAGAAAATACTAGCAAATTGAATATAGCAGCACATTAAAAAGTTATTACATTATGATCAAGTAGATTTTACTCCTTTCATGCAAGGCTACTTCAACATACACAAATCAATAAAGGTGATTCACCACATAAGCAGAATCAAAAGCAAAAACTATATGATTATCTCAATCGATCCAGAGAAACTTTTGGTAAGATTCAACATTCTTCATGATAAAAACCCTCAACAGACTAGACATCAAAGAAACTTACCTTAAAATGACAAAAACCATGTATGACAAACCCACAATTAACATCATACTTGAATCAACAAAAGCTCAAATCATTCCCCTTCATAATTGAACAAAACAAGAATACCCACTCTCGCCACTCCTATTCTTTTTTTTTTTTTGAGACGGAGTCTCGCTCAGTTGCCCAGGCTGGAGTGCGTGGCCGGATCTCAGCTCACTGCAAGCTCCGCCTCCCGGGTTTACGCCATTCTCCTGCCTCAGCCTCCCGAGTAGCTGGGACTACAGGCACCCACCACCTCGCCCGGCTAGTTTTTTGTATTTTTTAGTAGAGATGGGGTTTCACCGTGTTAGCCAGGATGGTCTCGATCTCCTGACCTCGTGATCCGCCCGTTTCGGCCTCCCAAAGTGCTGGGACTGCAGGCTTGAGCCACCGTGCCCGGCCTTGCCACTCCTATTCAACATTGTACTGGATGTTCTAGCCAGAGAAATCAGACAAGAGAAAGAAATAGAAGACATTCACATAAGTAAATAAGACTTCAAACTGTCTCTTTTTGCTGTTGATAGGATCCTATGCATAGAAAAGTCTAGACTCTGCCAAAAGAATCCTAGAATTGCTAAACAACTTTGGTGATGTTTCAGGACACATAAAAAATATACAAAAATCAGTAGCTTCTTTATACACCAACGACATCCAGGCAGAGAAAAATAAATGACACAGTACCACTTACAACATCTACAAAAATAGAAATACCTAGGAATACAGCTAACCAAGGAGGTGAAAGATCTCTACAAGAAGAACTATAAAACACTTCAGAAAGAAATCAGAGAGGAAACAAAGAAATTGAAAAAAATTCCATGCTCATGGATTGGAAGAAATAATATCACAAAATGGCAATATTATCCTTCAAATTTTACAGATTCAATGTTATTACTATCAATATACCAGTTTTATTCTTCGAGAAATATAAGAAAATATTCTAAAATTTGTATGTAACCAAAAAAGAACCAAAATAGCCAGAGTAATCCTCAGCCAAAATAACAATGCCAGGGATATCACACTATTTGACTTAAACTCTACTATAAAGCCACAGTAACAAAAACTTTTTGGTACTGGTACAAGAACAAACACATACACCAATGAAGTAGAATAGAAAACTCAGAAATAAAGCTGAAAACCTACAACTCTGTTTTTTGACAATCCTTAAAAAAATAAACAAGCAATGGGGAAAATACAACCTAGTCAATAAATGGTGCTGAGATAACCTGCTAGCCATATGCAGAAGACGGGAACTTGACTCCTAACTATCACCACATGAAAAAGAAAATTAACTCAAAATGGATTATAGCTTTAAACTAAGACTTCAAACTACAAAAAAATCTAGAAAGACAACCTAGGAATACTCTTCTCTGCATTGGCCATGGCAAATTACTGGCTCTGAGACTTGTCGCTACACTACTACATAAGAGTGTTTTTCATATAATTAAACAAAATGTTGACCCTGTGAAATTTTCTACTTTTTCTTCATGTTTTGGTATTATATCTAAAATTTCAGAAGTTTAAAGCGAGCAAGAATTTTTATCATGTGCCAAAGCCTATGCCATAATTCACAGATGCAGGTTAAACTCCAACTCTTTGAATGAAGAAATACCAACAAAATTTTGTGTAATTATACTGTTTTAGATAAACATCCTTTTTCTCTCATATATTTTAATTATTCATTTATTAACAGTATGTTTTTATAAATATTTAATACTTTGGTCAAAATCAAATTCCGTGTTATATTATTCAAATTTTTCCAGCTCTTTGGAAAATGGGAGCTTCTTCCAGTTGCCCCCTTCATCTTTTTGACATATCCCAATTTTTTTGTGTTTTTTTTGCATTTTTAAGTTTTTTTTTTCTTTTTTTAAAATTATGCTTAATGTTCTAGGGTACATGTGCACAACGTGTGATTTGTTGCATATGTATACATGTGCCATGCTAGTGTTCTGCACCCATTATGCTAGTGTTCTGCACCCATTAACAACAGGCCCCATCATTTACATTAGGTATTTCTCCTAATGCGGTATGCCCTCCCCCATTGCCCCCGGACCCCAAAAGTGAGGAAGAAGAAGCCCCAGTGTGTGATGTTCCCCCTCCTGTTTCCAAGTGATCTCATTGTTCAGTTCCCACCTATGAGTGAGAATATATGGTGTTTGGTTTTCTGTTCTTGTGATAGTTTGCTGAGAATGATGGTTTCCAGCTGCATCCATGTCCCTACAAAGGACATGAATGCATTCTTTTTTATGGATGCATAGTATTCCATGGTATATATGTGCCACATTTTCTTAATCCAGTCTGTCATTGATGGACATTTGGGTTGGTTCCAAGTCTTTGCTGTTGTGAATGGTGCCACAATAAACATACGTGTGCATGTGTCTTTATAGCAGCATGATTTATAATCCTTTGGGTATATCACCAGTAATGGGATGGCTGGGTCAAATGGTATTTCTTGTTCTAGATCCTTGAGGAATTGCCACACTGTCTTCCACAATGGTCGAACTAGTTTACAGTACCACCAATGTGTAAAAGTGTTCCTATTTCTCCACATCCTCTCCAGCACCTGTTGTTTCCTGACTTTTTAATGATTGCCATTCTAACTGGTGTGAGATGGTATCTCATTGTGGTTTTGATTTGCATTTCTCTGATGGCCAGTGATGATAAGCATTTTTTCATGTGTCTTTTGGCTGCATAAATGTCTTCTTTTGAGAAGTGTCTGTCCACATCCTTTGCCCACTTTTTGATGGGGTTGTTTTTTTCTTGTAAATTTGTTTGAGTTCTTTGTAGGTTCCAGATATTAGGATTCCCTATTTAATAAATGGTGCTGGGAAAACTGGCTAGCCATAAGTAGAAAGCTGAAACTGGATCCCTTCCTTACTCCTTATATAAAAATTAATTCAAGATGGTTTAGAGGCTTAAATGTTAGACCTAAAACCATAAAATCCCTAGAAAAAAACCTAGGCAATACCATTCAGGACACAGGCATGGGCAAGGACTTCATGTCTAAAACACCAAAAGCAAAGGCAACAAAAACCAAAATTGACAAACGGTATCTAATTAAACTAAAGAGCTTCTGCACAGCACAAGAAACTACCATCAGAGTGAAAAGACAACCTACAGAATGGGAGAAAATTTTTGCAATCTACTCATCTGACAAAGGGCTAATAGTCTTTTTAAGTTTTTAAATAATTATGTGGGATACATTTGTGTTACATAAATATATTGCATAGTGATGAAGTCTGAGTTTTTAAAGTAAGCTCACCAGATATAGTACCTTGGAACCATTAAGTGATCATTGATCTCATTCTCAAATCTTATGAGTCTCCCATGTCTATTATTCAATTCTCTGTGTCTATGTGTACCCATTATTTGGCTCCTACTGATAAGTGAGAAAAAGACATATTTGGCTTTCTGTTTATGAGTTGTTAGACTTAAGACAATGACCTCCAGTTCCATCCATATTGCTGCTGGAGATATAATTTCATGCTTTTTTATGATGAAATTATTTTTCATTGTGTATATACACCACATCCTCTTTATCCAATTATCCATTCCTAGACACTTAGGTTAACTCTATATCTTTGTTATTGTAAACAGTGCTGCAATGAACATAAGAGTGCAGGCATTTTTTGACACAATGATTTATTTTCTTGGGTACATATCATGGAGTGGGATTGCTGATTGATACATCTGTTTTTAGTAGAGAAGTCTTTGCAATTTTTTTCACACAGTTTGCACTAATTTACATTATCAACAAGTGTATAAATGTGATTTCTCTGAATTCTCATCCATATCTATAATTTTTTGACTTCATAATAATAGGCACTTTGATGTAAAGTGTGTCTCACTGTTGATTTAATATTCATTTATCTGATGATTAGTGTTGTTCAGCTTTTTTTTTTTTTTTTTTTTTTTGAGACGGAGTCTCGCTCTGTAGCCCGGGCTGGAGTGCAGTGGCCGGATCTCAGCTCACTGCAAGCTCCGCCTCCCAGGTTTACGCCATTCTCCTGCCTCAGCCTCCGGAGTAGCTGGGACTACAGGCGCCCGCCACCTCGCCCGGCTAGTTTTTTGTATTTTTTAGTAGAGACGGGGTTTCACGGTGTTCGCCAGGATGGTCTCGATCTCCTGACCTCGTGATCCGCCCGTCTCGGCCTCCCAAAGTGCTGGGATTACAGGCTTGAGCCACCGTGCCCGGCCAAGTATTTTTTAGTAGAGACGGAGTTTCACCGTGTTAGCCAGGATGGTCTCGATCTCCTGACCTCGTGATCCGCCCGTCTCGGCCTCCCAAAGTGCTGGGATTACAGGCTTGAGCCACCGCGCCCGGCCTCAGCTTTTTATTTCCATGTGCTTTTTTGCCATTTGAATATCTTCTTCACAAAATGTCTATTGATGTCTTTTGCCCACATTTTAATGGTATAATTTATTTATTTGTTGCTGTTGTTGAGTTGTTTGTGTTCTTGTTAGATTCTAGATGTTCTTTATTGCACAGTAATGGAATAAATCTAAAAATCAATTGCAAAAAACTGTTGAAACTAAAAATATGAGGCAATTTAACAACACAATTTTGACCAATCATTGGCTCACCAATAAAATTAAGATATTAATTTTTAAAAATACAAAGAAAAATGAAGATACAACATACCAAACCCTCTGAGATACAGGAAAACCAGTACTAAGAGGGAAGCTTATGGTTCTAAATGTCTACTAAAAAATAGATTACAAACTGCAGTCTACTGATTTACTTCAAAGGAACTAGATAAATTAGAACAAACCAACCCCAGAGCTAGAAGAAGAAAATAAATAAAGATCATAGCAGAATTAAAAAAGATTGAAACAAAAAAGCAAAATATAAGAAATCAACAAAATAAAATGTGGTTATTTTAAAAGATGAACACAATTGATAGAGCACTAACGAGGTCAACCAAAAAAAAAAAAAAAAAAAACCACAGAAGATTCAGATAAGCACAAGCAGAAACGATAAAGCTGGTATTACAACTGACCCAACGAAAATACAAAAGATTATCAAAATATACTGAATATCTCTATGCTCACAAGCTAGAAAATCTAGAAGAAATCAATAAATTTCTGGAAATATTCAACACCCCCCACAATTAAATGAGGAAGGAAAATAAATCCTAAATTAACCAATACTGGTAATAAGATTGAATCAGAAATTGAAAATCTCCCAACCCCCAAAGCCCAGAACCAGATAAATTCAAGGTCTAATTTTACCAGATGTACCATTCTTACTGGAAATATTCCAAAAGATTAAAGAGATTATTTCCCAGCTTTGTCTAAAAAACTCGTATCACTTGATACCAAAATCAGGCAAGGATACAACTACAACAACAAAAAGCTACAGGGAAATGTCCCTAATGAACGTAGACACAAAATAGTAAACAAAATACTAGCTAACTGAAAACAACAGCACAATAAAAAGATAATACCTCATGACCAACTGGCTTTTATTCTGGGGATGCAAATCTTGTCTCAAATAGACACATCAATTAATATGATTCAACATACAACATAATTAAAAACAAAAAACATAAGACCATCTCAATGGATGCAAAAAAGTCATTCAATAAAATTCAATGTCCCTTCGTGAAAAATTCCTCAACAAGCTTAGCATCAAAGAAACCTAACTAAAAATAATAAAAGCCACATACAAAAACCAACAAAAACTCTTAAATCAATAGAACAGGGATCTTCTTAAATTTTGTAATAACCTATGCAACTGATTTATTCAATGTGCTGGACTTGGTAGTGAAGGAATGAATGACTTTAACTGGAAAAAAAAAGCCACGTACAACAAAACAACATCATACAGAATGAGAAAAAGTTGCAAAAATATTCCTGAAGAATGTGAACAAGAATGCACACTTTCACCACTCCTATTCGACATATTACTGAAAGTCCTAGCCAGAATAATCAGAAAAGAAAAAAGAAATGTACGTTTCAAGTTCCAAGCTGAGGAATCCAGGAGTGGAGTACCCAGAGACTCATTTTTTAATCAATGGATAACATCCAAACTCCTGGCATATCCCTTAGAACACAGGACTTACAGGTGATAGAGGCTGTTTATTTTGGGTTAAATGGAGTTGATAGATGGAGGGTGTTAAGTAAAAATGACTACATAAGCTGCATGCTTTGTGTCAAATGGTTGTAGTTTTCTTGTCCAGCCTGCTGTTTCTGAGCCACACTGTATGAAAGTCCTCAATAAACTCTATGTCTTGTTCACTGATCTGGGTTTATTTCCTCGGTCTGTTGTACATGATGCCAGTCCTATTGGAGTCAATATTGGTCTGGTGTGACACCCAGTGAACCTGGAAAACACGTCAAAAAAATCACATGATCACCCAGAAAATGGAAATCTAAAAAGAGGAGACCCCTGCAAAAACCCTGTGCAGGCTGTTAATTTCTATGTAGGGCCCAACATCTATCCATGATGGATGGGGCCCAGTGCGTGAGTATGGGGATCCTGCCAAACACCAAAAGTCCTGGAAGAACCACTTCAGTGGGTGCATCTTACAAAGTGAAAGTCAGATGCCCAAGATGTTGCGTTTTCAGGTGGCTGGTTCCTCCTGACTCCACTCTGAGTAGCCACTGACAGCTCACCGTGTAGGCTACAGTGTATCAGTCATAAGAAGAGCTACTCCTAGAAAAACATGCCACACCAGCTCAGACTAATCAAGAGACTTTCTGTCCTGCCTATGGAAGCAGAATGGTGAATTGGGGACTGCGGCTTGTTGAGTAGCACATTTGAAGGATTTCTGACCATACGCAAATTAGTTAGGGCTATGATGACTAAATTGTCATGGGACTCTAAGACCCAGTTCCCATGAAGAGCTCTACGGGGAGGAGGATGAAGATTGGGATAAGTCCATGGGGGTCCCTGTCCTCTCTACACATCTGCTGGCTACCACCAAGGTAAAAATGGGCCAAATGTACCAGCAGAGACTAGCCTCCGAAGACGTTTCCTCACCTGAAATAAGGAAACACACCACAATGTGGATTCCACCACTGCAGAATTGCTGACACTTAGAAATGCACTCAGACAGAAGTAGAGAGTTGATCACAGGATGGCTTCTTCATCTGTGAGGCATGCGGGGGGGGAAGGGCATTATACTCCCAGAACTCAACATTAGTAAACTGACATCCATCACAAACCATCTGGGCCTGAGGCAGCACCTCGATGGTGTCAGTGATGGAGATTGGACCATCCCCCTCCTTAGCTGGGGGGTTGCAGGCTGCGGGGAACCCTGGTGAAATGAGGGAGATTTCCAGTTTACTTGTGTGTTCTCACATTGCTAGAAAGAAATACCTGAAACTGAGCAATTCATGTAGAAAATAGGTTTAATGTATTCATGATTCTGCTGGCTGTACAGGAAGCATGATGATAAATCTGTTTAGCTTCTGGAGAGGCCTCAGGAAATTTACAATGACAGTGAAAGGCAAAAGGGGAGCAGCCATTTTATATGGTGGGAGCAGAAGCAAAGAAAGAGTGAGCGTGGAGCTGCTACACACTGTTAAACAACCAAAGCTCATGCGAACTCATTTACTATCACAGCAAGGGGATGGTGCTAACCATTAATTATAAATCCACCCCCATGCTACAACCACCAGGCCCCACCTCAAAAATTAGGGAAGCAAAATCACATAAAGTTGTTATGACAGGCATGTCCCACAGCGCCCTGGAGTTGTCTCAGGGGAGCAGTCTCCTCCAGTGTTTAGAGGCACAGGCACAGACAACAGGGCTAACTCTGGCCAGATGTGTGATATTGGACACATTGCACAACTGTTCTGTTCTGTATGTAATTTATCTTCTTTAAAGTGTAACACTGACACTTCAATTAATATATTCTGCAAATATGTAAAAATAAAATAAGATGATGACTGCTAAATGATTATCAAGGCACAATCACATAATCTGAAGTTATACTTTCCTGAGAGATAGGATTAGTGCCCATGTTTTCCAGGACACTCTCATCCGCTCTGGACACTGCCTTCTCCTCTCAGGCGTCCCACCCCAGAGCTTGCTATATAGCAGGAGATATGCAAATAGGGTCCTCCCTCTGCTGATAAAATCCAGCCCAGCCCTGACCCTGCAGCTCTGAGGGCAGAGTCCAGCCCCGAATTCTCAGGTGTTTTCATTTGGTGATCAGCACCAAACACAGAAGACTCACCATGGAGTTTGTGCTGAGCTGGGTTTTCCTTGTTGCTATGTTAAAAGGTGATTTAGGGAGAACTAGAGATATTGAGTGTGAGTGGATATGAGTGAGAGAAACAGTGGCTACGGGTGGCAGTTTCTGACCAGGGTGTCTCTGTGTTTGCAGGTGTCCAGTGTGAGGTGCAGCTGGTGGAGTCTGGGGGCGGCTTGGCAAAGCCTGGGGGGTCCCTGAGACTCTCCTGTGCAGCCTCTGGATTCACCTTCAGTGACCACTACATGGACTGGGTCCGCCAGGCTCCAGGGAAGGGCCTGGAGTGGGTTGGCCGTATTAGAAACAAAGCTAACAGTTACACGACAGAATACGCCGCGTCTGTGAAAGGCAGATTCACCATCTCAAGGGATGATTCAAAGAACACACTGTATCTGCAAATGAGCAGCCTGAAAACCGAGGACACGGCCGTGTATTACTGTGCTAGAGACACAGTGAGGCGAGGTCAGTGTGAGCCCAGATACAAACCTCCCTGCAGGGGTGCGCGTGGCCACCAGGGGGCGCGGGGAACCCACTGAGGACGGGACCTGTGCAGGGGAAGGATTGATTTCCTTTCTCAGCTGCCGGAGGCGGGTTTGTGTTTGCAGGACTCTGGAGTCTTATAAGGTTGCAATATTGTGTATTGGTCATTTCAAAACAGCCAAGAACAAATTTCAAATGTTCTTGTCACCAAAGTAAGTATTTGAGGACTTGAGGTGATATATATGTCAATTAGCTCGATTCAATTATTCTATATTGCATTTATAAGTCATAACATAGCTTTGTACCCCATCAACATATGGAGTACAACCAAAATTTCTCAATTTCCAATGAAATTTTAATTACGTATTTTTTAATCTGAGGCTTCTCCTTGGATTAGGCCATCTCCTCAGGATTACAAGGCTGTTCAGTTTTCTCTACATGCTGTTGTAACAGATAAGCACAAAACACTTAATTTCATTATGCTTTGCTTTAGTTTTTCAAAACAACATAAAGACAATTTTTTTTTTTTTTTTTTTTTTTGAGGTGGAGTCTCGCTCTGTCCCCCAGGCTGGAGTGCAGTGGCCGGATCTCAGCTCCCTGCAAGCTCCGCCTCCCGAGTTCACGCCCTTCCCCCATCAGCTCCCGAGTACAGGCACCGCCACCACGCCCGGCTAATTTTTTGTATTTTTTAGTAGAGACGGGGTTTCACCGTGTTAGCCAGGATGGTCTCAATCTCCTGACCTCGTGATCCGCCCGTCTCGGCCTCCCAAAGTGCTGGGATTACAGGCTTGAGCCACCGCGCCCGGCCAAGATAATAATTTTAACAACAAACACATTACAGCCTACTATACATGAGATGCTTCTCATGCCTCAAGGTTTCTATTCAGGACTTTATATGTATTACATATTTTCAATTTTTTTCTGACATGGAATGCCAACGCCTCTGTATTACAGATTATTCTTTTAATTTATCCCTTAAAAATAATTTTTCCAAAGTCCCATTCAAAACCAGGGTATCATTAGAACTTTGAGGTGTAAGCGTTGGACCAGCATTGAGAATGCATTCAATTTAGTTCATGTGCTCTCAAATATCCTTTTCTTCTTTAAAAGTTGTTCTCAGTTATAATACCGCACAAAATATTAACAATTTATACTAATGATACAGGTTAGATATTGTATAAATAATTTAATGACATATGATTGGAAAAAACTACATGTTCCATCTGTCTTGACTATTTTTTCTTCTCTATGAAATGTATGCTAATTAATTATTAAGTTTCTGGTGTTACTGTTATCTTTTCTTATTTCTGGGATTTAATTTTAGGAGGTATACTGAAATACATTTTACTAATTCATATAATAATGTTCATGTTTTGGATAGGGTTTTAATATTCATTGTATTATTTACTGAATTTTGAACTATTCTACACTTTTTTTGTTTTTATGAGATAAAATTTACATATGAGAAAAAATGCATAGATCTGAAATGTGTCACTAGAGAGTTTCTGGCAAATGTGAATCCCCTTGTCCCGAACACCTAAGGCAGCCTGAAGAGCAAGTCCATCCCCCCAACATGTGTCTTTTTCGTGCCTGTGGTCCACACCTATATGGGGAAATGTTTTGATTTATGACACTATATATCCATTTTTTTCTGTTTTGAGCTTCATATAAATGGATTCAAACATTATAGACCTTTTTTTGGTAAGGGGCTACTTTGCTATTTTTTAGGTTAATTCATGTTATTTAATGTATGAAATTAGATCAACATAGTGTCATTCATTCAATTAATGGGCTCACTCTGATATGAAACCTCAAAGTCTTCATGTGTATATGGAGAGAGAGAGAGGGAGGAAGGACAGAGATTTTATATCTGAGACAGTCCATTAAGTAAATATATGACAATACATTGATCTATTTTTTGTCAATGGACTTTATATTTGTTTCCAGTATATGAATATTATAAGCAAAGCTGTTATAAGTACCTTAGTGTAAGTTTTTCTATGTTGTCTCACTTTTGTTGAGAAAATATGAAATACGTTTTTCTTTGTTGTAAGAGTAAGTTTAAATTTTGTCAGTTTTATTGAGGTAGAAATAAAATTTTTAAAAAAATGTATAGGTTTAAGGTGCACCACTTCTTGTTTTGGTATCTATTAGTCCATTCTCACCCTGCTATATAAAATGCCTGAGACTGAGTAATTTGAAAAAAAAAACCGGATGTTTAATTGGCTCACGGTTCTGCAGGCTGTACAGGAAGTGCAGTGGCTTCTCCTTCTGGGGAGACTCAGGAAAGTTAGAATCATGGCAGAACACAAAGGGGATAGGCACATCACATGGCCAGAGTAGTAGCCACAGGAAGCAGGCAGGCGTGTGGGGGGGACTACACACTGTTAGACAACCAGATCTTGTGATTACTCATGCACATCCATGAGAACAACACCAGGAGTCCGTGCTGAACCATTATTAATGAAAGCCCCGCCCCATGACCCAGTCATCTCCCACCAGGTTCCACTTCAGGATTTAAGATTATAATACAACATGAGATTTGGGCCAGGACACAGATTCAAACCATATCAGATACATATTGTAAAATGTTCATCATAGTCAAGGTAATTTGTATATTCATCTTCTCACAGAGCTACCATTTTTTGCTTGCTTGTTTGTTTTTTGAGACAGACTTTTGCTCTTGTCGCCCAGGCTGGAGTTCAATGGCACCACCTCGGCTCACTGCAACCTCCAACTCCTGGGTTCAAGTGATTCTCCTGCCTCAGCCTCCCGAGTAGCTGGGATTACAGGAGCCCACCACCACACCTGGCTATTTTTTTTTTTTTTTTTTTTTTTTTTTTTTTTTTTTTTTTGTACTTTTAGTAGAGACAGTTTCGCCATGTTGGCCAGGCTGGTCTTGAACACTTGACCTCAAGAGATCTGTCTGCCTTGGCCTCCCAAAGTGTTGGGATTACAGAAGTGAGCCACCACGCCCAGAACATTTTATTATTTTAAAAATGTACTGCATGTGAGTTTGTGTGTGTGTGTGTGTGTCTCATGAGAACACCTAAGATCTACCCTTTTAGCAAAAATCACTTTTACAATACGGTAGTAAATACAGGAAAATTGGCGTACATTAGATCTCCGGAACTCATTCACCCACACAGCTAAAACTCTGTACCCTTTGACCAACATCACCCGATTTCCCTCTCCTCCCAGGTCCTGGGACCCACTAATCTACTCTCTGCTTTCAAGAGCTTGGATATTTTAGATCCCGCATGTAAATGAGATCATGCAGCATTTGTCTTCCTGCATCTGGCACATTCCACTTAGCATCATGTCCTCCAGGCCCATCCGTGTTGCTGCAAATGCCAGAATTTCCTTCTTTTCAAAGCTGAATAAAATTCGGGTTTTATGTGTACACATTTTCCTTAAACATTCATTAATCTATGGTCATTAAACTCTTACACAAATAATCTGGCAGGGAATGTGTGTTTAACATAATAATTTTATTTCATTTGGATATATAACAAGAAGTGGGATCACCAGATCATATGATAACTTTATTTTTCAATTTATTGAGTAACCAATCCTACCACACCATATGAGTATTCCCTTTCCCCACATTCTTGCAAACACTCGTTATATTTTGTCTTCCTGATAATAGCCATTTTAAGTGGTTTGAGGAAATATTTCACTGTGCTTTAGATTTGAATTTCTCTGAAAATTAGTAATGTTGAGAACCTTTTTAGGCTCAGTTTTTTATGAGTGTGTTATCTGAAAAAAAAGTCTATCAAGGTTTTTTCCCTTTTATCAGGTCGTTTAATATTTGCGCATATTTTTTTTCCTGTGCTTTTGCTATTAAATTCAAATAATCATTTCTGAATCACTGACAGGAAGTTTTTTCCATGTTGTCTGTGAGTTTGTGGTTTCAGGTTATGTTCATTTTTAGTTGATTTTTGTACATGGTGTAAGAGAAGGTCTAATTTTATTTCTTTTGTGTATGGATGTCCAGTTATACATCATTTACTGAGGAGACTGTCTTTCTTCACTATTTCCTCTTGGCATACAAAATCAGCAAGATACATAATTTAAAAAGAAAACATCATATGAATATTCCTGATGAACACAGACCTAAAAGTTCTCAACAAAATACTATCAAATGGAATCCAGAAGCATTTTAAAATGTAATACATCATGATCAAGTGGGTTTTACCGCTGGGATGCAAGGTTTATTCAACATCCACAAATCAATAACTGATTCATTGTGTAAGCAGAATAAAGGCAAAAACCATGTTATCTCAATAGATGCTGAGAAAGCTTTTGATGTGATCCAACACTCACTTGTAATGAAAACCCTCAGCAGAGTAGGCATCAAAAAACACACCCCAAAATAATAAGAGCCATCTATGACAAACCTACAGTCAACATTATACTGAATGAGTAAAAGCTCAAACCCCATGAGAACTGAAACAAGACAAGGATTCCCTCTCTCACCACTCCTATTGACCATAGCACTGAAAATCCTAGTCACAGCAACCAGGTAATAGCAAAAATAAAAGGCAGCTGATATGGTTTGTACTAGTGCCCCTACTCAAATTTCATGTCGAATTGTAATTCCCAGTGTTGGGGGTGGGGCTTGGTGAAAGATGATTCTATCATGAGGATGGGTCTCCATCTCTTGTGCTGTTCTGGTGATAGTCCTCAGGAGATCTGGTTTCAAAGTATGTGTCACCTCATTCCTCTCTCTTCCTCCTTCTCCTGCTCTGTAAGACATGATGCTTTCCTTTCTGTCATGATTGTTGGGTTCCTGAGGCCACCCTCAGTCATACTTCCTGTACAGCCTGCAGAACCATGAGACAATTAAAAATCTTTATACATTACAGTCTCAGGTGTTTCTTTAGAGTGTGCGAATGGACTAATACAGAATCCAAATAAGAAAAGAAGTCAATGTATCTGTCCAAATTGATGATATAATTATATACCTAGAAAATTCTAAAGACTCTGCCAAAATAATTCTAGAATAGATAAACAACTTTGGTAAAATGTCGAGATATAAAATCAATGTACAGAAATCACTAGCATTTCTATATCCCAACTACATCCAAGCTGAGAGTGAAATCAAGAACACAATCCTATTCCACTTGCAATATCCACAAAGAAAAGGAAATGCCTGGAATACAGATAACAAACAAGGTGAAAGATCCTTACAATATGAACTACAAAACACAGCAGAAATAAGTCATAAATGACATAAAAAATGGGAAAACATTTCATGCTCATGATTGGAATAATCAATATTGTAAAAATTGTCATACTGCCAATAGAAATTTACAGATTCAATACTATTTATGTAAAACTATCACCATCATTCTTCACAGAATTAGACAAAAATGTATATATATTCTAAAAGTTATATGGAATCAAAAAGCCCCTGAGTAGCCTAAGCAATTCTAAGCAGAAAGAATCATGACAGAAGCACCCTGATACCTGACTTTACACCATAAAGTCACAGTAACCAAAACAGCCTGGTACTGGTACATAAGCAGACACGCAGAAAAATGGAACAAAATAGAAAATAGAAATAAACCTGCACACATAAACCATCTGATATTTGATAAGGCTGACAAAAACAAGCAATGGGGAAAAAACTCTGTATTCAGTAAATGGTGCTGCGATAACTGGATTTGTCAGATATACAGAATGCAAAAGTGAAGGAGGCTGGGCAGCTTCGACTTAGATTTCAGAGGATATGCAGAGGGCCCTGCAGGCCCAGCAAGAAGCCTGCTACAGCAGTGGAGCCACCACAGACAGCCTCTACTAGGGCAGTGCCAAAGATGGGGAAAGAGAGGGTTGGAGCCCCAGTTCACAATCCCCACTAGGGCATTTTAAATTAAAGCTGTGGGAATATGGCCATGACCCTCAAGGTCTCAGAATGATAGAGCCAAAGGCAGCTTGCACTCTCAGCCTGGAAAAACTTCGGGTACTTGACTCTAACCTGTGAAGGCGGCCCCATAAGCTGTGCTCGGCTATAAGGATGAAATGCCTGAGGTTTCTGGGACCCCTTCAGCCCAGGGTGCCCTGGTTGAAGTACATCAAGTAAAGTGAGATTATTTTGTAGTTTTAAGATTTAATATCTGCTCTGCTAGGCTTTAGGTGTGTGGGAGGACTACTGGATATTCCTTTGGACATTTTTTTCCTTCTGTATTAACGATATTTAACCAATGCCTGTGGCACTCTTACACACTGGAAGTAAATCACTCTTTAAAACATTTGCCAGGCCGGGCGCGGTGGCTCAAGCCTGTAATCCCAGCACTTTGGGAGGCCGAGGCGGGCGGATCACGAGGTCAGGAGATCGAGACCATCCTGGCTAACACAATGAAACCCCGTCTCCACTAAAAATACAAAAAAATTAGCCGGGCGTGGTGGCGGCGCCTGTAGTCCGGGCTACTCGGGAGGCTGAGGCAGGAGAATGGCGGGAACCCGGGAGGCGGAGCTTGCAGTGAGCCGAGATCGCGCCACTGCACTCCAGCCTGGGCGACAGAGCGAGACTCCGCCTCAAAAAAAAAAAAAAAAACCTTTGCCAGCTCATAGCTGGAAGGAAATTACCTTAAGACTCAGATGAGACTTTGGAATTTTCAGTTGGAGGTTGACCAAGTTAAGACTTTTGGAAACTATTAAAAAAAAAAAAAAAGATCATTTTGTAACTTATGAAGGGCATAAGATCAGGGGCACAAGAGTGAAATGATACAGTTTAGATGATTGTCCCCTCCAAATCTCATGGCAAAATGTGATCCACAATATTTGAGGTGGGGCCAAGCAGGAGGTTTTGGGACATGGGGAAAGATTCCTCAGGAATGGCTTGGTAACCACCCCATGGAAATAGGTGAATTATTACTGTATTAGCTACGGTGAGATCTGATTATTAAAAGGAGTCTGATGACCCTCCTCCCCTCTCATGTTTCCCCCTCACCATGTGACATAGCCTCCTTCCCCTTTGCCTTCCACCATGATCGTAAGCCTTCTGAGGCCCTCACAAGAAACAGATGTGGGTGCCATGCTCCTCACACAGCCTGCAGAACTGTAAGCCAAATAAGCATCTTTTATTTGTAAATCACTTGGCCTCAGGCATTAATATACAGCAATGCAGAATAGACTGAAATACACTGCCCAAAGCAATATACAGAGTCAATGCAATTTCCATCAAGTAACCAATAAAATTAATTACATTTTTTTAAATATCCTAAAATTTATATGGAAGCAAAAAAGAGCCTTTTGATTCCATATAATAGCAAAAGCCATCCTAAGAAAAGGAAACCCCGCTGGAAGGATCACATTCCCTGACATCGAATTATACTATACAGATATAGTAAGAAAGACAGCATGGTACTGGTACCAAAACAAAACAAAAAATATTAGACCAGGTACGTGGTGGCTTATGCCTGTAATTCCAGCACTTCAGGTGGTAGAGGCTGGTGGAGCACCTGAGGTCAGGAGTTCAAGACCAGCCTGACCAACATGGTGAACCCCTGTCTCTACTAAAAATGTGAAAAACTAGCTGGGCCTAGTGGCCCATGCCTGTAATCTCAGCTACATTGCAAGCTGAGGCAGGAGAATTGCTTGAACCCGGGAGGTGGAGGTTGTAGTGAGCCAAGATCGTGCCATTGCACTCCAGCCTGGGTGACAAGAGCAAAACTTCATCTCAAAAAAAAAAAAAAAACTAATGTAACAGAATAGAGAGCCCAGAAATAAAGCCAAATAACTACAACCACCTGTTCTTTGGCAAAACTGACAAAAATATGCACTGGAGAAACAACCCTGTATTCAATAAGTGGTGCTGGGAAAATTGGACAGCCACACGTAGAAGAATCAAACCAGACTTCTATCTCACCATAGACAAAAATTAACTGAATATGGATTCAATAATTAAATGTATAAACTGAAACTATAAAAATACTTGAGGAGAATGTAGGGAAAATTATCCAGACATTGGACTAGGCAAATAAAATATGACTAAGACTTCAAAAGCAAATGCAGTGAAAACAAAAATAGACAGAGAAAACTTAATTGAACTAAAGATTTTCTGCACAGAAAAAGAAATAATCAACATGGTACACAAACAGCCTACAGAATGGTAGAAGGTATCACTTCACCTCAGTTAAGATGGCTCTTATTAAAAAAGAAAAAAGAAAAAAAGCAAGGTGTGGTGGCTCATGCCTGAATCCCAGCACTTTGGGAGGCCAAGACAGGTGGATCACTCGACATCAGGAGTTTAAGACCAACCTGTCCAACATGGTGAAAACCCATCCCTCCTAAAAATGCAACAATTAGCTGGGCATGTTGACTGGCACCTGTAGTCCCAGCTACTTGGTAGGTTGAGGCAGAAGAATCGATTGAACCTGGGAGTTGGAAGTTGCAGTGAGGTGAGATGACGCCACTACACTCCAGCCTGGGTGACAGGAGTGAAACTCTGTCTCAAAAATGAAGGAAGAAAGGAAGGGGGAGGGAGGGAGGGAGAGAGAGAGAAAGAAAGAAAGAAAAGAAAGAAAGAGAGAAAGAAAGAAAACTAACAAATGCTGGCAAGGTTGGGGAGAAGGTGAACTAGTACAGTCAGTCACTATGGAAAGCAGTGTGGACATACCTCAAAGAACTACAAATAAAATTGCCAAATGACCCAGAAATTTCACTACTGCAAGTTTATCCAAAAGCATGAAAATAATTATATCAGAGATTTCTTACTCCCAGTGTATATGACAGGACCTTTCGCAATAGCCAAGATATGGAATCAAACCAGGTGTCGGACAGCAGATGAATGGTTAAAGATGATGTGGTGCAGATACGTGATGAGATACTAGTCATCCGTAAGAAAGGAAATCCTGTTATTTTTGGCAATGAGGATGGAACTGGAGGACATTATGTGAAATGAAATAAGCCAGGAACAGCAAGTAATACACCTTGTTTTCTCACTCATATATGGTAGAACAGAGGATACTAGAGTCTGGGAACGGTAGGGGAAGAGATAGGCAGAGATTTGTGAAAGAATACATTAGAATTAGATAGGAGGAATAGATTATAATGTTCTTTACCACTGTGGGATAAATGTATTTAACAATTATATGCAGTTTCAAATAGTAAGAAGAAGGATATTGAGTGTTCCCAACAAAAAGAAAACGTTTCAGATGATGGATATATTAATTATCCTTATCTGACCCCTAAACACTGTTTCAAAACATTGCTATGTACCTCATGAATATTTACAATCATTATTTGTCTATTAAAATTATATTAGAAAACACAAACTTCACTCGAAGTAATGTAAATGGAGGCTTTGGAATACACCTGGAGATAAGGGGAGGGAATGGAATACATTACAGACCTAGCATTCAATGGCAAGAGGAGCTCCCATTGGCTTTTTGTATTTGCAGCACTGAGTAAATCTAACATTTATCAAAGCTTCCCTCTACAATAAAGACCTGAGTCTAGGGAAATCTTGCAGATAGTCAGATATGCAGAGGGAAGAAGCAGTAGTAGAGGGTTGCTGGCCCATTTAACAATAGCTGGAATGATAATTATGCATGTAGAGAAGCCAACATTGATTTAAATAAGTTGCATCACTGAATGACATAAAAAAAAATCCAAGGGAAATCTTTAAATAAAATTGATAGTGAAACTATTTTGGGTGAAGAAATGTTCACTGAAGTTAAGTGAGCCATTAAAGCTGTTAACTACAGTAACCACTGGATTGGATCCAGCTTTGTCTGAATTCAGGGTGATTATTACTGGCTCAGGGAGGGGTCAGAAATCAAGATGGATAGGTGGTACCAACCCAGAAAAGTCAGGGACCAGAAAGATTCATAGCTGAATTTTTTCAGATGTACAAAGAAGTGTTGCTACCAATCCTAGTGTAACTATTTCCCAAAAATGAGGATAAAGGACTCCACCCTAAGTTATTCTGTGAGATCAGCATTATTCTGATAACAAAACCTAGCAGAGACTTAATTTAAAAAGAAAACTTTAGGCCAATATATCTGATGCAAAAATGCTCAATGAAATACTCACAAACTGAACACAGCAGCACATCAAAAAGCCTAATCTACCAACACTTTGTTCCTGGGATGCAAAGTTGGTTCAATATATGCAAATCAGTAAATGTGATTCATCACATAAACAGAATGAAAAACAAAAACCATGTTAACCATAGACACAGAAAATGTTTTGAATAAACTTTAGCATTCTTTCATATTAAAAACCATCAACAAGGCATGAAGGAACACACCTCAAAATAATTAAGGGTCATCTTCGACAAACTCACAGCCAACATTATACTGACTGGGCAAAAGCTGGAAGCATTTTCCCCTGAAAACTGGAACAAGAAAAGGACACCCACTCTAACCACTCCTATTCATCATTGTCATGGAAGTCCTAGCCAGAGCATGCAGACAAGAGAAAGAAATAAAAAGCATCAAATCAGGAAGAGAGAGTGTCAAACTATCCCTGCAGATGAAATGATCATATTCCTGAGCCTGTAGTTTGGTGATTAACATTAATTTAGAAAACTTGTCAGTCATCATTGTTTAAATATTTCTTCTTAGCCTTTCTCTGTTTTTTTCTATTTCCCATTATGTGCATGTTATACCTCTGCAACTGTCCCACAGTTCTTGGGTAAGCTGTTCTGGTTTTATATGTAAGTTGTGTGTGTGTGTGTATCTGTGTGTCTCCGTGTGTGTATATTTGTATTTGTGTGTTTACTGTTCTAAAAATACATTTTTTCTTTTTGCTTTTCAGTTTGGGAAATTTCTATTGAGATAGTTTTAAGTTCAGGTTTTTGTCTGCAGCTATGCCCCATCTACATATAAGTCCATTGAAAGAATTACTTGATTCTGTTAGAAAATTCTTGATATCTACTTTTAGTTTCCTTTTTTAGAATTTGCATCATTCTACTTGCATGACACAGCTGTTCCTGCATGCTGTCTGCTTAATTCATTACAGCTCTTAGCATATTAATCATAGTGGTTTTAAATTCTTTGTTTGGTAATTCCAACTCAAATGGCATAGCTGAGTCTCATTTTAATGCTTGTTCTGTCATATCACATGATTATACATTTCTTTTAGTATATATCATTATTTTCACAGGCAGAATTTATGTAACAGGTGAAAGAAACTGCTGTAAAGAGGCCTTTAGTGATATCATTGTAACTTGTGGATGAAACGTGTTTCATAATCCTCTGGTTATGGCTTAATGTAGCAAGTTTAGGTCTTTGAAAATAAATCCTTACATGAGCATGAAAAGATAAGCCATAGATTTGGAGAATTTCCTCACAAATCAAATATTTGGAAAAGGACTTTTATCACGAATAATAAAAATTATCTTACAATTGAACAATAACAAAACCACACAATTTAATTTTAAAATAGACAAAGACCTGAATAGAAAGAAGCCTCATCCAAAAATAAATATAAAAAGTGATCTGCATGATTTTCAGGTATTTGTATGTTTAATATTCAAAAAATACTACTATCCTGTTACAATGGGTAAAACACACAGTATAGACAGTATCAAATTGTGATGAGGAAGCTGAAAAACAGAACATTCACTCCATGTTGGAGGGAAGGGGATGCTGAAGTGGCACATATACAACTACAGTTAATAATTTATTGTATATTTCAGAATAGCTAGAAAGATAAGATTTAGAATGTTCTTAACACAAAGAAATAATCAGGTACCTGGATTTGACTGCAAATAATATACTTTTATCAAAATATCATGCATATCCCTTAAAGGTTTTGAACCATTCTGTATCTATATAAATTAAACATTTTTTAAAAACAGTGCAGGGGAATCCAGCTAATTGCTGATTCCCATTAGATGTGATGTTCCGCATAATCTGTAAACTAATCAGAATCTGTGGGTTTGTAAAGGACTTTAGAAATCAACTAGACTAAACGTTTCTAAAGATAAGTCTCCCAAGTTTAATTATTTTCCTAATGGGTGGTGATTTTGAACATAGAAGAAATGTTAACAGTTGTTGCTGGTAAGTTTTCTTCTAGTCTCGGGGGAAAAGGTTTGTAGGGAGGAATCTGGGACAATCTTTTAAGTCTCAACTTCAATGTGATTATCTCAGTAAATATTTTCTGATACCCCTGAGTAGAAGTCTCATATATCTCCTATGAATTAAAAGTAGAATTCTAAGCACCCAGCTGACTGAATGGAACATTCCTCTTCAACAAGGAGTTCCATGGACACTAGAAAACCTAGTTTAGGCTGTGTTAGAAATAGAACATCAGAAATGCACATTATACATTCCTCCCTTTGGAATTTAAGCAGAAGTAACCAGCATTTTCATTAAAACAGATTTAAGGCTCAGAAAACAGGTTCCGTGTAGCAGTAAAATACCAAATTCTAACCTGACTCAAGAATAGCATCACATCACAGAGAGCAGGCCTGGAAAGGAATCAAAGTTATTCACCCTAAAATATATTTCTTTGAAATATTTTACAATCGCCCTGCATAGTTTTTTGCAAGAGAAATTTAAATTCTGTAGATAATCTGCTTCCCTTTCAAGGTGTCTGTATTATACTGAGGAGATTAGCTGAGAGTCTAGTATCTTTTAAATCTCTTAATTGAAAATATTTGCTGTCTATTGCCTCTAAGGGTGGTCACAAAAGAGGCTTCATCTACATAATAAGAATCTTGTTCTCCAAAACCCGTTATCTTAACCCAGACACTTTTTTTGTACTAGTTTCAGGTCTTTTGATAAAAATTTAAGTCTTTCAATCAATTGCCAATCAGAAAATCATTTAATTCACCTGTAAGCTGTAATCTCCTCCCTATACTGCCTCACTTCTAGCGGTTTTGTCTTTATGCAACAAGTTAACATATATCTCACGTGTATCAATTGATGTTATTAAATTTAACCTGCAATCAAGTCATTTTGGGCACATGTTCTCAAGATCTTCTGGGGCTGTGTCACAGGGCATGATCCTCACATTTGGCTCAGAATAAATCTCTCTAAATATTTTGCAAACTTGGCTTTTTATTAAGAGTTCTAACAGAACCTACTCTGTGGTCTTTGTTACATCCACAAGTATGATGTTAGTAAACATTAGTTATTAAAATAAGCACATGTTGGCAATTTCTTATGAAGTTACACAGAGACCTTCTATGGGATCAATTGTAAATGTTTCAAAGTATTTCTGCAGTTATTTCAAAATTTATGTTCCACAGATACTTCTATCAGATTCCTTACGTCAGCTAATTATTTGCTTTATGACTTTTGCATTTTTGTAGATGATCACAATTTGTTTTATGAGTTTTTTGTAGATGATCATGCCCTATCTCTTCTGGGCCTTTATTGTAGAAAACTGTATGAAACTACTCAGGACTACATCTGAAAGTCCTTACTGCAGTGGGTGCCCGAATTGCTGTGGGTTTCCTCTGCAGCCACCAGACACTCAGATTCATTCAGTGAAATCTTAATTTTGTTTCCTGCTTGGCTTTGGGCCTTAATCTTGTGCCATCCTGAAAGACTCTGTCTTTCAGGTCCCCGTGGTCATCCCAGAGCCACAAGGACCTGACAATTGTCAATGTGGTGGGAGGGGTTGCACTGAACGGACACTCTCTGTCCTTCTGAGGGAGCCATACTCCAGGCAGACATCACAGTCCCGACTCGGTGTGTCCTTCCAAGTATCCCTGCGCCTCCTGCAGGTGTGATGCTGATCCAGAAATCTTCCTCTCATTCCTGGGTAGAGGGTCTTCTTGTTTGTTCCCAGATCTTCTTCCAGCAGCCACTATGTCTTCCCACTGATGTCTTCAGCTTCCTCTTTTCTGCCCTTCCCAGCAGGATGAGGCTGTTTTTCCAGAGGGAAGAGAGAGGAGATGGGAGATGAGGCTGTTATTCCTGAGAGAATGGACAGAGCTTTGGAGCTTTTCTTCCTTCCGTCCCAGTTTCTATGAGTTCCTCCAGTGGCTGTAACACAGAGGTGTTAGTGGCTTTGCCCCAGTATGTTAATTCTTTGGTAATGTCGTGGTGGCAGGGGAGGTGGGTCTGGATGCATTTCAGCCACAGCTGCTGTTCCACTTTCCCACACAGAAACATCTTGGGAGGGAGAGGCTGGAGATTTTTGTGATGTCTCCTCAGTCCTGGCAGAAAAGGTTTCAATAGCAGTAGGAATCCTCAGTTGTATGTCCTCTGATAATTTAAACAATAACTTCTTTACTATACTCAACTCTAAACAATCTAAAGAATATGTCTAAGTTAATCCTGCATTAGCTTATATGACATTTGCTGGCCTCTACCCCAGATAAGTTCATATTCTCTTCCTGTTTGTTCCTGCAGGTCACTGAGTTTCACAAGATGTAAGGTCCCTTGTTTGTCCTATAACATCAATAATCTGATGTTTTAAAGAAAATGTGCTAATTTCCAGCTCAGTAAGGTTAGTTGTTGTAAAAGTAATACAATGTTTTCTGGGATGCCTGCATCTCCAGGCTGAGTAGAAGCTTTATTTGTAACACTCAGAAACTGGAAGTAACAAAAATATTAAGGAGCTTTATAAATAGCAGGGGTGCACTCATTAACTGGAATACTGTTCCTCATTACAATGAACACATTCTTCATACACAACCAAATTACTGACTCGCAAGTAATTATGCTGAACAAGAAGCCACACAAATGAAATAGAAACCGTAAGATTTCACTTTAACCAAATCTTGAAAAATAGATCTGAAGTAACAAACATGAGGGACTGACTCAGTACGGTGAGAGAAAAATGACTGGGAGGCAGGAATTGGAGGAACCCAGGGAAACTTTTAAGTGTGATGCATTGTTATCTTGACTGTTATCTTGTTATTTGGGAAGTACAAGTGAGCACATTTGAAATTGCATTTTTTTCCTTTGGAGACATGATCTTGCTTTGTCACCCAGGCTGGAGCTCAGTGGTGAGATCATATAGCTCTCTGCAGCCTCAGACCCTGGGTCTCCAGCAGTCCTCCTCCCGCTACCGTACGTAGCTGGGACTACTGGTATGTAAGACAATGCTCGGCTTCAGAGCTTATTAAAATGCACACATTAATTAAGCAATACTTATTACACAGCAATAATGCCTCAATAAGACTATTGCAAATAAGTGGATAATTTGTTCAATAAACATTGATGGAAAGATAGATGCTAACATGAGAAAATGCGTGACACCCAAGAAAATGAAACTGTAGGAAATGTGCTTTTCTTTACAATTATTAGGTAATCACAACAGTGCATACACATCACACCGTGTTCTCATTACAGAGAAGAGGTTCTGCAAACCTCACTAGCTGCGACCCCTATGTACTGGGCTTGGTTCAGGGAGCAGTCAGGTCCAGTGGTGAGAAGCACAGGCCCAGATACTCAGGCTCACTCTGACCAAATGTGAGGTCTGGGGACATTGTACCACCCATCTGTGCTTTTGTTGGTAATTTTTCATCTGTAACATGGACATGGCATTGATACCACATACCATGTTTCCTCTACATATGTAAAAATAAAAGATGATTGGTGCTAACTTTAAATATACACAGCTTATGTAGATTGATTGTACCTCAATACCACTGTTTTAAAATAGAAATTACAAAATTGTAAGTTTTATAGGTTTTAACATTTTATCACAGAACAAACTTTCAATAAGTAACCACAATTTCCAAAATGCTATCAATATCAAATATCTCCCCCAGGACACTCTCACATGCTCTGAGCCCCACTCTCTCCTCAGGCCTCTCACCCCAGAGCTTGCTAAATAGTAGGAGACATGCAAATAGAGCCCTCCCTCTGCTGATGAAAACCAGCCCAGCCCTGACCCTGCAGCTCTGGGAGAGGAGGCCCAGACCTGGCATTTTCAGGTGTTTTCATTTGGTGATCAGGACTGAACACACAGGACTCACCATGGAGCCATGGCTGAGCTGGGTTTTTCTTGTTGCTATTTTAAAAGGTAATACATAGAGAAATAGAAAAAGTTGAGTGTGAGTGAATCAGAGTGAGATAAACTGGATATGTGTGGCAGTTTCTGACCAGGGTTTCTTTTTGTTTGCAGGTGTCCAGTGTGAGGTGCAGCTGGTAGAGTCTGGGGGAGGCTTGGTCCAGCCTGGCGGGTCCCTGAGGCTCTCCTGTGCAACCTCTGGATTCACCTTCAGTAACTACTGGATGTTCTGGGTCCGCCAGGCTCCAGGGAAGGGGCTGGAGTGGGTCTCAAGTATTAGTGGTAGCAGTAGTAGCACATACTACCCAGACTCTGTCAAGGGCCGATTCACCATCTCCAGAGACAACGCCAAGAACACGCTGTATCTGCAAATGAACAGCCCGAGAGCCGAGGACACAGCTGTCTATTACTGTGCGAGAGACACAGTGAGGGGAAGTCAGTGTGAGCCCAGACACAAACCTCCCTGCAGAAACGTTCAGGCGAAATCAGTGGCAGGGGGTGCTCAGGACCCACTGATCAGAGTCAACCCAGAGGCCGGTGCTATAGAGGCTGATTTCCTGTCAGGATGTGGGACCTCGTCTTCTCCTCACGGTTTCTCCAGTGAACCTCTCTAAGTTTAGAATTCTGTGCTTCCTAATGTCATCTCTACATATTTTTAAAAATATCATTTTAATATGAGGACCTATTCTCACATGCACAAAATGCAGATTGATGTTTACAGAGATGAAAAGGCCTCAACCATGGCCACCAAGATCAGAGTCCTGAGGAAAGTGAGCAGTGCCTGGTGAGTCTTCTCCGATCAGACCCAGGACAGAAACTTCAGGGAGATTCCAGGACTAGAACAGTCTTTGGGATTCTGATCACAGCCAATAGAGAGGCTGGGCCAGGATCAGTGTCATGTAGAAGCTCACAGGTTTCTCGTCTGACCCTTCTCCTGACACTAAAGCCAATCAGTATCAGCACTGACCTGGTGCTCCTTTTGTTCCCAATCCATGTTCTTTCTTTGGAGTGTTTGTTCTCCCTTTTTATTTGCTTTTCCTGCTTCCTGAAAAAGAAACAGATGACCTCTGTAGTCTACCTTCCAGGGCTCAAGGCATTTTCTTGGAGCTCAGGTGGGGCTCAGCCTGTGGCTCCTGCAGCCACGTGGGAGAGGCTGATGGGACTTCCTTCCCTCCCCATTTTTTCAGGACCCTCCACTGTGTTGTGTATAGACTCATGTGGGAATGCAATTGGCCATTAACAGTGAAGGGGATAAACTTATTTTATCAAATGGGATGTGGATGTAGAATTAACCCTGTTCAAGCCGTCAGAGTCATCTGCTTCAGAAGTAGTGTTAGAAAGAGCTTGGGAAATTTATTAGAATCAAGATGGAGCCACTTGTGTTAAAATCCTAATGAATGAATCTGGGGAAGGTCATAAAGGAGGGTTCTAACGCACATGTTCCTGATAACAAGAACTATCATAGACTCTGCACCGCCACAACCTTGCAAAAAACCCATCACAACCTTAAAAGAATTATGTCTCCAAGTATATCTGCCCAGCAACTGCTTGTTCATCCTCACACCGATGTCACCTCTGTTACTGATCCTTCTAGTCCAGGATAATTGTCTCAAAACAGCTGATGTAACTCTCCTTATTTTTCCTTCATTCTTTTATCTTCCTTTACCAACCTGAATGTACCCATACATATTTCAAATGCAATACACATCCTAGAATAAATATTATTACATTTTATAATCTCTTTGTTATTCAGGGTTGACAAATTACAGGGGGACATGCCACATTTCTGTGAGGCGTAGAGGATGACAGATTTTGGAGATATCTAGGAATATCCAATGTCCAGAAGATCATCTATCAAGAAGTTCAGGCTGAAAGTCCCAGAGAGAGGTGAAGCTGCTGAATTACCATGGCATTTAATTGTATCCAGTTCTGCTCTGATGGAATCTGGCCCACTCATTTTATCATTGACAATCTACCTAACCTAGAGTCAACTGATGACAGTTTTAATAACATATATTAAGTAAATTCAGACCCATATATATATCTGTTTATATTTGAGACGGAGTCTCACTCTGTCGCCCAGGTTAGAGTTCAATTGCACGATCTCAGCTCATTGCAACCTCCACCTCCGGTGTTCAAGCAATTCTCCTGTCTCAGCCTCCAGAGTTAGAACCATATATATATACACACACACACACGTGTGTAGAAATATATATACATATGTGTGTGTGTGTGTGTGTGTGTGTATATATATATATTTGAGACGGAGTCTCACTCTGTCACCCAGGCTGGAGTACAATGGCATGATCTCAGCTTATTGCAACCTCTGCCTCCCGGGTTCAAGCAATTCTCCTGCCTCAGCCTCCCAAGTAGCAGGGACTACAGGCACAGGCCACCGCGTCTGGCTAATTTTTGTATTTTTAGTGGAGACAGAGTTTCACCATATTGGTCAGGCTGGTCTCAAACTCCTGACCTCAGGGGATCCACCCAACACAGCCTTTCAAAGTGCTGGGATTACAGATGTGAACCACCACGCCCTGCTAACCCTACATATATTAATTTTGGATTGAATAACTACAAAGTCTACCCTAACCGAGTGTACCATAAAACTTTCCATTACCCAGAGGGAAGAATCTTTAACATGAGATCTATGTTCTTCATTTTTTTAAGATGTAAAACTGACCATTTTACAATCAGACGATTATGATTTTGATAATGAGGTGTAGAAGTTGCATGTATATTGTGGATATTAACACTTTTTCAGATGTATGAATTGAAATTATATTCTCCCATTCTGTCTGTTGGAATTTTTTCCACGCTTTGCCAGCATCTTTTTGTTGTGATGTAGTTTCACTTGTTCAATTCTGCTTTTGTTGTCTGTGACTTTAATTTGAAATACAGGAAATCATTCTTATTATTATTTTCTGGGTAGGGAAATTTTACAATTGAAAGCCATACATTTAACTGCATATCCCATTTAGAGTTGATTTTTTGTGTTTACTGTAAACTAAAATTCTTAATTCTTTGCATGTGTAGATCCAGTTTTTCTAACCCTCTCTTAGAGAGAGACTATGATTTATCCATTGTATATTGTTGGTTGTCATGTTGAAAATCAGTTTGCCATCGATATATCAGTTTATTTCTGAGCTCTTTCTATATATTATTGCCAATGCAGTCCTGTTTTTATTTACGTATCAAAATGTGCATATTTTGTGAATTTCAACGTGCTGTTCAGAACCTGTGCATGCCGACAACTGTGTTTCTCATTGCCCTCTTGGGCTTGTGAAGCCCTCACAGACCCTCTCCCTCATCTGTGCCGTCTCTGCATTCTCCATCACAACCAGTGCTCCCTGCTGGATCTGGATCCATCAGCCCACAGGGAAGAAACCGGACTGGATCAGGTGCACAGCTCATGAGGGAGTGCACAACCTAACCCACTCCTCAAGAGGAGTCCAGGCACCATCTCCAAATCCACATGCAAAAAAACAGTTTTTCCTACAGCTGAGCTACCTGAACAACGAGTACACATTAATAAGTACAGCCATTAATTTTTATAAAATAAAACACAGTGAGGGGAAATCATTGTGAGTTCAGAAGCAAACTTCCCTGCAGGGGCGCTCAGGAGCAACAGGAGACGCTCCTGACACCAGGGGGCGCTCAGGACACACATCAAGGCAGGTGCAATTAGGGGGAAAAGGTGCTGTAGATGGGATTTGGCATCACCATCATATTTCACCACTGGACACCCAGTTTATTCTCATGTACGTGATTCTTTATATTATTAGAAAGTGGCATTTATATAAATATATAACCATATGTAGGTGCATCAAGTCGTCTTCTCCATCTTACGTGGACCTTTTCCCTTAAGACTCTGAGTCCCTGTACTTATTTGAGCACCTCATAAATTATGGTCAGTTATGTACAATCTCTTTCTCTTCTTTCTGCCTTCTTCTCTCCTACTCTCTCAGTCACAATCTCACACACACACACAATTCTACAACTTCGATTGCCTGATGTGTTGAAAACCATTGATTAAAGTGCAGTTTTTCCAGCTTACCTGCTGTTCTAAGAATAAGAACGTTGTGTTTCTCAGCTATGTACTTTTCTAAGATAATAGTACTTTAAAAAAAAAAATAGCCAGATACTGAAAGCAATCCAAATATCAATCAGCAGCTTAATAAACACATTGTGGTAAATTCATTCACCGGAAAAAAACACCTATTGTTACAATAAGGTACTGCTGACTACACTCAAAAGTAAGGGTAAATTCACAAGTATGTATGATGAGTAAAATAAGACAAACACATACAAGTCCATACATACTATTCAACTTTTATAAATTCTATGAAATTAAAGCTAATCTAATGTTACATAAATAAAACCAGTAGTTGACTCTGGACATGGTGTGAGAAGGGGAGGTTAGGAAGCAGGAATTATAGGAAAACAAAAGGAAATGTTGAGCATAGTCGGGTTTTTTCTATGTTGAGAAAGGTGATGGTTATGTCACTATTTTTCAAATTGTACACATTATGGGAGGGCCACTATTTGCTATTTTCACCTCATTAAACTATTACAAATTTAAACACATATAATATGGTAGAAAATGAGTTAGACAGAGATGAATGAAATATAGAATAGAAAAAGAAAATCACAGAACAATGGCATAAGAACTTCACTCATCAAACTGAATAAATTTTAAATTTCTCAACACAGAATTAAATATTTTATTAAATATATATGAGAAATCAAAGACTCCAGAATATGCACATGAATAAACCCTAAGTCTACCTATATTCCTAGGGAAACACTAGAATACAACAAAATAATGTCATGATTTCATTACATAACGGGGGTAAACAAACCATACCAGGCATGCCAACTCTCTTCTGGAGTTGGGTCAGGGAACAGGTGTATCCTGTGGTTAGGAGCAGTGGCACCAAGCTCACAGCATCAGTTCTAGTTGACACTATAAATAGGCCAAGAGATCACAACTAAAATGCAGTATCGATGTCATATCTGGGGGTGCCGCACACTCCCCCATGTGAATATGGAAAGGTTAATTACCTCTTGGAGTGTCTGCCGAGAGTAGTGCTGGTCTCTCAGGAATTTCCAAAATGGCTTGGTCGAGCAAGATAGGAGACTGGCTCAGGGATCCTATAGTGGCTTGGTGGTGAAGGCAGAGTGAGGGGTCTCACTCACAGAAAGGAGTTTGTGGGGTTTGAACCTCCAAATGGCTTCAAATAGGGAATTCCTGTGATTCCTGACTAGATTTACCTCATTTGGGAAAGAAAAGAGATGAGGGAGGAATGAGCGTTATCAGCAGTTAGACATCAGAACAATAGTCTGATGACTTACTCTATGTAGAAACTATAAAAATCATGAATAAAAAAAGATCAGGCTGGGCGCAGTGGCTCACGCCTGTAATCCCAGCACTTTGGGAGGCTGAGACGGGCAGATCACGAGGTCAGGAGATCGAGACCATCCTGGCTAACACAGTGAAATCCCGTCTCTACTAAAAATACAAAAATTAGCTGGGTGTGATGTAATCCCAGCTACATGGGAGGCTGAGGCAGGAGAATGGCGTGAACCCGGAAGGCAGAGCTTGCAGTGAGCCGAGATCGCGCCACTGCACACCAGCCTGGGTGACAGAGCGAGACTCCGTCTCAAAAAAAAAAAAAAAAAAAAAAAGATCAGTCCAATATGGGTGGACAATAACCAGGGTTTACACAAAATGAGAAGACTGATTTTAGAATAAGCAAATAATAACGAAAAGAAGGAGGAAAATGAAGAGAAAGAGGTGAAAGGTACGGGACAGGGGATTAGACAAGCATCGTGTTCCAATGACTTTTGTGGAGAATTTTCACTATCTAAGATCATCCGCCTATTCTGAATGTCTTAGGTGAGATGCTGGCTCCAAAACATCAGAAGTACCAGAGGATTTCTGAGGATTCTCAGTTTAGTATCTTCTATTTGAGTAGCCTTACAATAGTGTACAATTCTTGCTTATTACTATTACAATTAGAGATAGGGTCTTACTCTTTCACACAGGTTGGAGTGCAGTTCACTGTTACCTTGAACTTCTGGCCGTAACAATCCTTCTGTTTCAGCCTCTTGAGTATGTAGGACTAGAGGTGTGCATCACCAAACCCAGCTGAGTTTTTTAAAAAGTTCTTCCATAGAAATGGGATCTCTCTATATTGCCCAGGCTGGTCTCAAACTCCTAGTCTCATATAAATCCCCTTCTTCTGTTTTGCTTCTCAAAGTAGTGGAATTAAAGGCATGAGCTACCACATCTGGTCTGAACTGACTATTTAGTTGCAAAATATCAACCCAAGAATACTCCCTGAATTTTTTTCTGCAGTATTTTGGTTAATAGTGCCTGATAATATTTATTCCAATATGTTTCAACAGTAGATTTTTTTCCTGAGGTTTCTTCCAATGGACACAATTTGGTGGTTGAAGATCACAAAATACTGTTAAAAGATGACTTGAAAGGCAACATTAAACTTTTGGTGATTGGAGTATAATACAAAAATTACTTTCAATATTGTGTAACACATGCATGCAATAGGACAAAGGTGAACAATGAGGACAAAATTTCTAAATGAATGAATCTTCCAGCTCCCGAGTCATAGGGCAGTAACTGATATGTCCTGAGGGAGGGACCCTGATGCCATAGTGCTAGTGGGACAACTCTTGGCCAAGAGAGTTTCCATATTTTATTAAAGTTTTATAATTTTTTATTTAAAGATGCCAAGTTATCAACATATCCAGAATATTGTGATTGGGATTGATTCTGTATGATGTGAACAACGGCGATGCCTTCCATATTTAGATAATATTACACACCAGCTTAAGATTGAGTGTTTGATGTAATGATGCACCCGAACATTATTCCAGTTTTCATACTAGTGTTTCATTTTTCTCTTTATTTTCATTTGGTTTCAAATTCATATGTCAGGTCTCTAACATGTAGGAATTCATTTAAAAGTGTCTTTTCTTGTTGTCTATTTTGATGGGGCTTCCAGAAGATTTAAAAACTTCCTCTGCCTGCAGCACATTTTAGATTCTGCGCTACTGTAGAACATCTGTATTTAATCCTGGTCTTTAGTTAATTTACAAGCTCTAATAAGTGCAATAACTTCTGCCTTCTGAGCTGATTTACATCAGGTAGGAGACTATATCCTAAATGAAAATTTGTATTAGTGATATAAATTATTATTTCATAACCACCACTTTTATTATTTAAGTGTTATTCATTAAGAAACAAGTGTATTCAAGTGTTTTATTTACTGACAATTTCTCAATTGGTGAAGGGCATTAGTCTAAAGGGTCCATATTCCTGGGTCTGTATTCCTAGGAAGGCATCATGACCCTGAGTCTGGGCGTGACCTTGCGAGTATTTCTCACCCTCCGCCAGATGAGATGCTGGTCTGTGTGTTCTTCCTCCTTCCCCTGGGGTAGTGTCCTCCTGCTTTCCCCAGGTGCTCCCTCCCACAGCTCCAGTGTTGTCCACTGACACCACCACCTTCCAGTTCTGCTGCTCTGCCCTGCAGACTAAGGCTCTGATTCCATAATATAGAGAGAGGAGCTGCTTCTCAACGGACCTTTGGTGGGGACCTCTGTTCCCATCTCAACTTCTGAGGGGTTGAAACAGTGTCCCTAGGATTCTGGTTTCAATGGTTTGCCTTGGCAGAGCAAATTCTTAGTTCTGTAGTGGAAATAAAGGAATTGGATCTGAATACATTTTAGAAGTGTAGGCTCTTCTTTTCTCCCAGACAGACACTTCGAGAAAGGATTTTTATGACTGTCCCCTTCTTCGGGGAAAGGGTTTCAGGAGGATAAGTTAGCTTTTAATATGTGGTTCCTTAAAATCTCACACTACAAAACACCACACTCAATTTCAAGCAATCCAATATACATTTGTATTTTTTTTTATTGGAAGAGCTTATATTTCATATTCCAGACTCTGCCACAGGTAATTTCAAACCCTGGCTTTGTTAATCACTATGAGAACTTACTTCTCCCTAAACTTGAGATTTATTGTTGGTTTTGAAACTGTAATTACCCAAAGTATTAAAGAAAATTTGCAAAGTTTCATCTTCCATGTTTATCTGTTATTGCTGATGCAGTTTAAAAAATAAGACAAATATATTCATTTTCTATATACATTTCCAAGTTTAGTAGTAGATTTTTTAAGACCCAGAATGATAAAAAAAAATTCAAATATTGTTCAGCTGCTTAATAAAAAAAAATTAGGGTAAATGTTTGCTAGAATACTACCCAGCATTTATAATAAGTAAATGTCTGATATACATAACTACAAGGTAAAATATCTAATTATTTATGCTAACTAAAATAAGCCAAACAAATAAGAATATATACTATATTTCATTTTTTAAGTTCTGATGAATTAAATTGAATCTGCAGCAATGTAAAGATCAGTAGTTGTCAGGGAAATGAGTAGAAGAAAGAAAGGGAAAAGGAGGAAGAATATAGAAGAACAAAAGGAAATGTTGAGAATTTTCTTGTCCACCTTGATAACGATGATGGTTACATCATGTTTATCAACTGTACACTTTATATATGTGAAAGTTTATTTTCTCCAAACTAAAACTTATAAAATTCATTACAAGGAACACATGGAAACTTAGACAAAGAAGGAGTGACAGAATAATAGAAAAAATGTACATTAAATTTCAGAAATACTTAAGAATTTATCTGCCTGAACCCTGGTTCTCACCATATTTTTAGGTGAATGCTAGAATGCAGCAAAATCACACATGTTCTCAACACAGGAAATAGGTTCCACAAATCACACTAGGTACGTCCACCTCTGTCCTGGAGTTGGTTCAGGGAGTAATTGGGGCCAGTGATGAGGAGCACAGGCCCAGATACTAGGGTTTAACCCATCCCAGATATCAGCTCTTAGACACATACTGAGCATACATGGAGAAACCATTGGCTCTGATGAAACATAATTTACACAAATATGTAAAAATAAAATAGGGTGATCATTTCAAAGTGTTTATCACAGCATAATTTTATAAGACAGCATATTTTCCAAATACCATCATTGTCACCAAACTCCTGCAAGGGACAGTCATCTCATCTGGGGACCGTCTTCTCAGGCGTCCCATCCCAGTGCTTGCTATATAGTAGCAGACATGCAAATACTATCCTCCCTCTCCTGATGAAAACTAGCCCAGCCCTGACTGCAGCTCTGGGAGAGGAGCCCTAGCCTGGGATTCCCAGTAGTTTCCACTTGGTGATCAGCACTGAACACAGACCACTAAGCATGGAATTTGGGCTGAGCTGGGTTTTCCTTGTTGCTATTTTGAAAGGTAATTCATGAAGAACTAGAGATAATGAGTGTGAGTGGACATGAGTGACAGAAACAGTGGTTATGTGTGGCAGTTTCTGACCTTGGTGTCTCTGTGTTTGCAGGTGTCCAGTGTGAGGTGCAGCTGGTGGCGTATGGGGGAGGCTTGGAACAGCCTGGGGGGTCCCTGAGACTCTCCTGTGGATTCACCTTCAGTGACCATTACATGAGCTGGGTCCGCCAGGCTCCAGGGAAGGGGCCGGAGTGGGTAGGTTTCATGAGAAACAAAGCTAATGGTGGAACAACAGAATACGCCACGTCTGTGAAAGGCAGATTCACTATCTCAAGAGCTGATTCCAAAAGCATGGCCAGTCTGCAAATGAGCAGCCTGAACACCGAGGACACGGCCGTGTATTACTGTGCCAGAAGCACAGTGAGCGGAACTCAGTGTGAGCGCAGAAACAAACCTTCCTACAGGGGCGCGTGGATCCCCCAGGCGGCGGTTGGGACCCACTGAGGACGGGACAGGTTCCAGGAGCCGGTGCAGGGAGAGGTTTCCTTTCTCATTAGCTGGAGAAGTCAGGTTTGTGTTTGCAGGACTCTGGAGAATTCTAGGCTGTGACGTTTTATTACTTGTATTTATTATGAATTTATTATTAGTATTTAAATTTTAGTAATTTTTAAAATAATATATATATATTTAAGTATACACCTTCATGAAATAAACATTTCTAATTATTTGCACTGATTCTTCCAGAATTTTATTAACATGTGCTGACATCAGCAGCTATAAAGCCATAGGGACATAAATTTATAATCATAGAAAGATGTATAGGCCGGGCGCGGTGGCTCAGCCATGTAATTTCACCACCTTGGAAGGCCTAGGTGGGCGGATCACATGAGGCCAAGAGTTCGAGACCAGCCTGAGCAACACGGTGAAACTCTGTCTCTACTAAAAATACCAAAATTAGCCGGGCGTGTTGGCACGTGCCTTTAATCCCAGCTACTTGGTAGGCTGAAGCAGGAGAATCACTTGAATCTGGAATGCATAGATTGCAGTGACCTAAGATGGCACCACTGCACTCCAGCCTGAGCGACAGAGCAAGATTCCATCTCAAAAAATAAAAATAAACAAATAAAAACAAAGAAAAATGTATAAATGCACAGACCTACTCATAATGTGTAGGAATTAATAAACATTACAATAAAATAATTCTAAAAAATGTCCTAAAGAATCAAATTTAATGATGAGCTAAATATAAAATATCAGAATATTTCATTATTGATTTTATTTTTAATTGTTTACATCAATTGATTTATATTTGTTCATTTAACTACTGTTAAATAACGGTCATTTTAAATGTGGTTGTCACAATAAATGATAAGAATTTGAGGTGACGAATAATTATCTTAATCATTTCTTAGTAATTGTATACAGTATTCACAAATCATAACATTACTTCTTACCTTGTAAATATAAGGCGCTGCAGGAGTCGGCGGCCAGCGCGGAGCAGAGGAAGAGGCCGTGACATCCACAGAGAGAAGGAGAAGAACACGCAGCTGAGGAGGAGGAGCGAGGAGCTGGAGGCCGAGCTCCGAGAAAAGGAGGCAGAGCTGGAAGATCTCCCAAAACAAAGTGAACTCACACCTCAGCTCACGTCAGAGCGCGACGGTGTCTCTGAGAAGATGGAGGCCGCAGAGAGACGATCAAAACCTGGAAGACAAAGCGCGTTCCCTAAAGACAGGCGCTGAGGAGAGTAAATCCCGACAGCGCCACCTGGAGGTGGAGGTGAAGAGCTTCCTGGAGGTGCTGGACAGGAAGATCCACCACCTGCATGACTTCCGCCCAGGCCTCCTAAGCTGGGTACAGACAACTAGGGTTGGCCAAGGCCCGGGTACCCGCCGGTGAGTCCCAGGCGTGTGTGTGAGACCAGATGGCGCTAGGACGTTCCCTGTGTGCGTTGCTTCTGTAAATGCAGGCGCAGTTTGTCGTGTCTCCAAACCAGTTGTGCCGTCCACTCACTCCTTTCCAGAATAGAAATCTCCTCTGGCTTCTCGGCCTTGTGGGCGTGTGGACAACTGGAAGATTCTGACTCGGGAATCCAGAACCAGGTCTACCTTCAACATTTACGCAGTCAGGCCAGGGATGTTTATATCGTTCATAAGGGCTGTTGCAACCATATGAACTGAACAAAAAATTTTTCTAATCCAAATACTGATATTCTTTTCACCAAGCCACCGGAGTCCTTTTATCAAATAGCATTCAGAGTATTTGAACGCCCACCAGGCGCCAACCCCGGAGGGAGCAGAGAGAAAACAACATTCCTCTCCGTCAACATCGAGAGGCTTTAGTGGAGACTTACCGAGAAATGGAAAACAGGTTTCTGGTGGCTGCATTTTCTGGCCTGGGAATCGCCTCCATCCCCAATCCTGCCCCCTGCCCCCCAGTTTGTGTGGTTGCGACAATGTTCCTTTTTCGGTTTTAATTTCTGAGCAGATGATTGTGGTGTGGGAACAGCACACAGTGAGGGTGTCTAGCACAATGCGTGGCACAAAGTAGGTGCTTAATAAATATTTGTGTGGCTCCTGCCTGTAATCCCAGCACGTTGGGAGGCTGAGGGAGGCAGAACACCTGCCTTAAAAAAATTATATTTTTCAAAGCCCCACTCAAAACCAGGGTATTATTAGAGGTGTAATAGTTGGACCAATATTGAAAATACATTCAATTTAGTTCATGTGATCTCAAATATCCTTTTTTTTAAAGTTGTTCTCAGTTGTAATATCATACAAAATATTAGTAATTTACACTGATGACACAGGTTACAATATTGTATACACAATTTAGTGGCATTTGATTGGAAAAAATACATGTTCTTCTTGTCTTGACTATTTTTTCCTTCCGTATGAAATGCTTATTAATTATTAAGTTTCAGATGTTACCGTTATCTTTTTGATTTCTGGGATTTAATTTTAGTAGGTATACTTGAATGCATTTTATTAATTCATACAACAATGTTCACATTTTGGAGAGGTTTTAATATTAATTTTACTGTTTACTGAATTTCAAACTACTCTACATTTTATTTTTATCAGATAAAATTTACACATAAGAAAAAATGCATAGATCTGAAATGTGTCACTATAGAGTTTCTGGCAAATGTGAATACCCTTGTCCCCAACACCTAAGGCAACCCGAAGAGCAAGTCCATCCCCACAACATGCGTCTTTCTCTGTGCCTGCGGTCAACTCCTGTATGGGGAAAGGTTTGGATTTCTGACACTATAGATTTCTTTTTCTCTGCTTTGAACTTGTATAAATGGAATCAAACATTATAGACATTTTATTGGTAAGGGATTTCTTTGCTATTTTTGAGGTTAATTCATGATATTTAATATATAAAATTACATCAACATATTGACATTTATTCAATTAATGGAGTGACTCTGATATGAAACCTCAAAATGTTCATGTACATATGGAGAGAGAGTGAGAGAGAGGAAGCAGAGAGATTTTATATCTGAGTCAGCGCATTATGTAAGTAAATGACAACATTTTGATTGATTTTCCTGTCAATAGACTTTAAATTTGTTTCCAGTTTATGAATGTTATAAGCAGAGCTGTTACACATATTTTAGTGTAAGTTTTCCTACGTTCTCTTCATTTTTATTGAGAAAATATAAAGTATGTATTTCTTTATTCTAAGAGTAAGTTTAATTTTTTTCAGTAGTATTGAGGTATAATTGAAATGTTTTAATAATGTATATGTTTCAGGTACGCCGCTTGATGTTTTGAAATTGTATTGGCCCATTCTCATATTGCTATAAAGAAATACCTGAGACTGAGTAATTTGAAAAAAAAAAAAAAGATGTTTAATTGGCTCACAGTTCTACAGGCTGTACAGGAAATGCAGTGACTTCTCCTTCTGGGGAGACTCAGGAAAGTTATAATCATGGCAGAAGACAAAGGGGAGTAGGCACATCACATGGCCAGAGCAGAAACCACAGGAAGTAGGAGGGGGTGTCTACACACTGTTAGACAACCAGATCTTGTGAGAACTCACACACTGTTGTGAGAACAGTACCAGGAGTTGATTCTAAACCATTCATGAAAGACTCACACCGTGACCCAGTCATCACACACCAGGTCCCACCTTCACAATTGAGGATTATAATATAACATGAGATTTGGGACAGGACACAGATCCAAACCATGTCAGATATACATTGTGAAATGCCCATCAGCCCTTGTTATCATGTCATTTGATATTTGCTATTGGGTTGTATGGGTTATTTATACATTTGGATAGAACTTCTTGTCAGATACATAATTGCACATTGGTTTTCCTATGCTTCTGGTATTAGATTCAAATAAATCATTTCTGAATCAATGACAGAAAGATTTTTCCATGTTGACTGTGAGTTTATGGTTTCAGGTTATGTTCACTTTTAATTTATTTTTGTATATGGTGTTAAAGATGGTCTAATTTTATTTATTTTACAATTTTTTTTTTAGTTTTTACATCATTTATTGATGAGACTGTCCTTCCTTCACTGTATGTTCTTGGCATACAAAATCAGGAAGACATTTAATTTAAAAAGAAAGTATCATATGAATATATAAACAACTTTGGTAAAATGTCGGGATACAAAATCAATATATAAAAATCACTAGCATTTCTATACCCCAAGTATATCCAAGCTGAGAATGAAATCAAGAACACAATCCTACCCCACCTATGATATTCACAGAAAAAATGAAATGCCTGGAAATACAGGTAACAAACAAGGTGAAAGATCTCTACAAGGCGAACTACAAAACACAGCAGAAACAATTAATAAATGACACAAATAAATGGGAAAACATTTCTTGCTTATGGTTTGGATGAATTCATATCATAAAAATTGTCATATTGCCCAAAACAATGTACATATTCAATACTATTTGCATTAAAACTATCACCATAATTCATCAAAGAATTAGAAAAAGAAATCTATTCTAAAAATCATATGGAATCAAATAGCCAGAGCAATCCTAAGCAAAAAGAACAATGCCAGAAGCATCATGATACCTGAATTTAAACTACATCATAAAGTCACGGTAGCAAAAACAGCTTGGTAGTGGTACAAGAGCAGACATGCAGACAAAAATGGAACAAAATAGAAATCAGAAATAAAGCTTCACACCTACAACTATCTGATAATTGACAAGTCTGACAAAAACAAGCAATGGGGAAAAAACTCTGCATTCAGTAAATGATGCTGGGATAACTGGATTCTGGCAGATAGGTAGAATGCAAGAGTTAAGGAAGCTGGGCAACTTCTTCATAGATTTTGGAAGATGTGTAGAGAACCCTTAATCCCCAGGAAAAAGCCTGCTGCATGTATGGAGCCACTACAGAGAGCCTCTAATAGGGCAGTGCCAAAGATGGGGAAAGATAGGATTGGAGGCCCCAGTTCAGAGTCCCCACTAGGGAACTTCATAGTAAAGCTGTGGGAATGTGGCCACAACCCTCAAGATCCCAGAATGGTAGAGCCAAAGGCAGCTTGCACTCTCAGCCTGGAAACACTTCTGGCACTTGACACTAACCCAAGAAAGTAGCCTCTTGGGCTGCGCCCACCTATAGGGATAAGATGCATGAGGTTTCGGGGACCCCTTTGTTCCAGTGTGCCCTGGTTGATGTACATCAAGTAAAGGGATTATTTTTGTAGCTTTAAGATTTAATATCTGTCCTGCAAGGCTTTAGATGTGTGTGGGGCCTGTTGCCAGTTCCTTTGGCCAATTTATTCCCTTTGGATTGACAATAATTACCCAATGCCTGTGGCACTCTTGCCCCTTGGAATTAAAAAACTCTTTAAAACATTTTTCAAACTCACAGATGGAGGGAAATTGCCTTAAGACTCAGATGAGTCTTTGAAATTTTCAGTTGGATGTTGATAAAGCTAAAAGCTAAGGCTTTGGAGAACTATTGAAAAAAGAGGATTTTGAAATATAAGACAGACATGAGAGCAGGAGGCACAAGAGGTAAATGATATAGTTTAGATGATTGTCACTCCCAAATATCATGGTGAAATGTGATCCACAATATTTGAGGTAGGGCCTACTGGGAGGTTTTGAGTCATGGGGAGAGATCCGTCAGAAATGGCTTGGTGTTCACCCCATAGTAATTAGTGAATTCTTTACGTATTAGCTACTGTGATATCTGATTATTCAAAAGAGTCTGGCAACCCTCCTCCCCTCTTATGTCCTCCATCTCACCATATGACACAGCCTGCTTCCCCTTTGCCTTCCACCATGATTGTAAGCTTCCTGAGGCCCTCACAAGAAACAGATGCTGGTGCCATGCTTCTCATACAGCCTGCAGAACTGTCAACCAAATAAGCCTCTTTTCTTCATAAATTACTTGGCCTCAAGTATTAATTTATAGCAATGAAAAATAGACTAATACACTGCCCAAAGCAATATATAGGTTCAACACAATTTTTATCAAGGAAACAATAAAATTGATTATATATACTTTTAAATCCTGAAATTTATATGGAATCACAGAAGAGCCTGAATAGCAAAAGCAATCCTAAGAAAAAGGAATGAAGCTGCAAGTACCACATCCCCTGACTTCCAATTATACTACAAAGATATAGTGAGAAAGACAGCATGGTACTGGTACAAAAACAAACAAACAAACAAACAAAAAAAAAACCAGATTAATGTAACAACATAGAAAGCCCAGAAATAAACCCAAATATCTACAACCAACTGTTCTTTGACAAAACTGGAAAAGATATACATTGCAGAAACAACCCTGTATTCAATAAGTGGTGCTGGGAAAATTGGATAGCCACATGTAGAAGAATAAAACCAGACTTCTATCTCACCATAGACAAAAATTAACTGAATATGGATGCAATATTTAAATGTATAAGCTGAAACTGTAAAAATACTTGAAGAAAATGTAGGAGAAAGTTCTCTGGACATTGGCCTAGGCAAATAAAATATGACTAAGACCTCAAAAGCAAATGCAATGAAAACAAAAATAGACAAACAGGACTTAACTGAACTAAAGATCTTCTGCACAGAAAAAGAAATCATCAACATGGTGAACAAAAAACCTGCAGAATGGTAGAAGGTATCATCTCACCTCAGTTAAGATGGCTTTTATCAAAGAAGAAAAATAAACACTAACAAATGCTGGTAAGGATACAGAGAAAAGAAAACTTTTATGCATTATTGGGGAGAATATAAACTAGTACAGTCACTATGAAGAGCAGGGTGGAGATACCTCAAAAAAACTACAAATAGTACTAACATATGATCCAGCAATTCTACTACTTGCAAAATTATCCAATGGAATGAAAATCATATCATATCAGAGATTTCTTATATGATAATCACAGTACCAGAGATTTCTGTGCCCCAATGTATATGGCAGGACCTTTCATGATAGCCAAGTTATGGAATCAACCCATTTGTTGGACAAGAGATGAATGGTTAAAGATAATGTGGTGCAGATACATGATGAGGTATTGTCAGCTTTAAGAAAGGAAATCCTGTTATTTGTGACAATGAGGATGGAATTGGAGGACATTATGTGGAATGAAATAAGCCAGGAACAGAAAGTAATATGCCCTATTTTCTCACTCATATGTGGAAGCGAAAAGAAAATTAGTCTCATAGAAGTAAAGAGTAGAACAGAGGATACTAGATGCCGGTAAGGATAGGGCAAGAGGGCAAGATAAGCAGAGATTTGTGACAGAATACAACATTACAGTTAGGTAGGAGGAATAGATTGTAATGTTCTTTACAACTGCAGGATGAATATAGTTAACAATAATATGTAGTTTCAAATAGTTAGAAGAAGGATATTGAGAGTTCCCAACAAAAAGAAAATGTTTGAGATGAAGGATATATTAATTATCCTAATCTGATCCCTATATATTTTATATATCAAAATATCACTATGTACCTCATGAATATTTACAGTTATTTTTGTCTATTAAAATAATATTTAAAAATAACAAAAAATTCATTGGACGTGTAATAAATGGAGGTTCTAGGATAGGTCTTGGGATAAATAAAGGCTCTGGGATAGGTGTGGGGATAAAGGGAGGCTCTGGGATACATTACCGGCATAACATGTCAATGGGCAGAGGAGCTTGCAACAGATTTTTCTATTTGTAGCACTGAGTAGATCAGACATTTCTCAAAACTTCTCTCTACAATAGAGAGCTGAGGTCCAGAGGGGTCTTGCAGACAGGTATGCAAAGGGAAGAGTCAGGAGTAGAGGTTTGCTGGCCCATTCAACAATAGTAGGAATGATCATTATGCATGTAGGGAAGTCAAGATTGTTTTAAAATAAATTGCATCATTGAATGAAGTGTAAAAAAACCAAATTCAACAGAAATCCTTAAATATTATTCATAGTAAAACTGTTTTGGGTGAAGAAATGTTCTCTGAAGTTAAGTAAGCCAGTAAATCTGTTAAGGACTACAATAAACATTGAAATGGATTCAGCTTTGTCTGAGTTCAATGTGATTATTACTGGCTCAGGCAGGGTCAGAAATCAAGATGGATGGGTGGTACCAACCCAAAAAAGCCATGGCCCAGAAAGATTCACAGCCGAATTTATTCAGATGTATAAAGAAGAGTTGCTACCAATCCTAGTGTACCTATTCCCCCAAAACAAGGAGGAAGAAATCCTCCTTGAATTATTCTATGAGACCAGCATTATGCTGATAACAAAATGTGGCAGAGACTTAATAAAAAGGGATACCTTTAGGCCAATGTTCCTGATGCAAAAATGCTCAGTGAAATACAGGCAAACTGAACACAGCAGCACATCAAAAAGCTAATCCACCATGATCATGTAGGCTTCGTTCCTCGGATGCAAGGTTGGTTCAACATACGCAAAACAGAAAATGTGATTCATCACTAAACAAAACTAAAAACAAACAAACAAACAAACAAAAAAAACACCATGTTGTCAATAGACACAGAAAAGTTGTTCCATAAAATGTGACATTCTTTCATATTAAAAACCCTCAACTAGGCCTGAAGGAAAATACCTTAAAATAATAAGAGCCATCTATGACAAACCCACAGCCAACATCATACTGAATGGGCAAAAGCTGGAAGCATTTTCGCCTGAAAACTGGAACAAGAAAAGGACACCCACTCTAACTGTTCCTGTTCATAATAGTCCTGGAAGTCCCAGCCAGAGTATGCAGGCAAGAGAAAGAAACAAGCATCAAATCAGGAAAAGAGGGTTTCAAACTATCCCTGCAGATGAAATGATCATAGTCCTGAGTCTGTAGTTTGGTGACTGACATTAATTTGGAAAAAGTGTCAGTCATCAGTGTTTTAAATATTTTTTCTTAGCTTTTCTCTGTTCCTTCTCTTTCCTATTGTGGTCATGTTATACTTTTGTAATTGCCTCATAATTCTTGGATAAACTGTTCTTTTTTTATGGGTTCGTGTGAGTGTGCTTGTATGTGTATCTTTGTGAGTTTACTTTTTAAAATATATATAGACTTTTCTCTTTGTTTTTCAGTTTGGGAGACTTGTATTTAGATATTTTTAAGTTCAAGGTTTTTCCTCAGCCATGCCCTGTATACATATAAGTCTATTGAAAGCATTACTTAATTATGTTACAATATTCTTGATATCTACATCTTTCTTAGAGTTTGCATTTTTCTACTTGCATGACACAGCTGTTCCTGCATGCTGTCTGCTTAATTCATTACAGCCCTTAGCATATTATTCATAGCAGTCTTAAATTATTTGTTTGCTAATTCCAACTTATATGGCATAGCTGAGTCTCATTTAATGCTTGTTCTGTCTTACCACACTGTGATATAGTATGACTCATGATATTTTTTTAGCCAGAAATTATGTAAAGGTGACAGAAACTGCTGTAAAGAGGCCTTTAGTAATATCATTGTAGGGTGTGGAGAGAAAGGTGTTTCATAATCCTATGGCCACGGATTAATCTAGCAAGCTTAGGCCTTTGAAAATAAACCCTTACATGGCAGTAAAAATATAAGCCATATATTTGGAGAATTTCCTTGCAGATCAAATGTTTGGAAAGGGACTTTTATCACAAATATACAAATTACCTTAGAATTGAACAACAAAACCACATAATTTAATTTTAAAATAGGTAAAGTCCTGAATTGAAACCACATCTAAAAATAAATATAAAAATGTGATCAGCTTGATTTACATTAGGTATATGAATGTTTACTATTCAAAAATACTGGTAACCTATCAGAATGGGTAAAATACACAATATAGACAGTACCAAATGCTGATCAAGAAGCTGAAAATTAGGAGCTTTCACCCCTTGCTGGTGGGAATACTAAAATGGCACATAGACCACTACAGTTAATAATTTAATGTGGGTTTCAGAATAGCTGGAGGATCAAATTTAGAATGTTCCTAACACAAAGAAATAATCAATTATTCAGATGAAGGATATCCCAGTTGTCCAGATTTGATCACTGCCATAATATTCTTTTATCAAAATATCACATATACCACATAAAGGTTTTGAACTATTGTGTATCTATATGAACTAAACATAAAAAAATACAAATGCAGAGGAATCCAGCTAATTGCAGATTCCCATTAGATGGGATGTTCTGCATAATCTGTAAACGAACCAGAATCTTTGGGTTTGTAAAGGACTTTAGAAATCAGCTAGACTACTTGCTTCTAAAGAGAAGTCCCCCAAGTTTAATTATTTTCCTAACGGGTGGCTATTTTGAACACACAAGAAATGTTAACATTTGTTCCTGGTAAGTTTTCTTCTTCTACTGTCAGGTGGAAAGGTTTGCAGGGAGGAATCTGGTGTCATCTTTCAACTCTCAACTTCAATGTGATTACCACAGTAAATATTTTCTCATACCCCTGTCTAGAATAAGTCTCATATATGTCCTATGAATGAAAAGTAGAATTCCAAGCACCCCAACTGACTGGATGGACCCTTTCTCTTCAAAAAGGAGTTCCAGAGACTTGAAAACCTAGTTCACGCCATGTTAGAAACGGAAGATCAGAAATGCCTCATACCGTCCTCCCTTTGGAATTCAAGCACAACTAACCAGCATTTTCATTAAAACCAACCTTAAACCTCAGAAAACAGATCCGTAGTAGCAGTAAGATACCAAATTCCAACCTGACTCAAGAATAGCATCACATGACAGGTAACAGGCTTGGAAAGGAATCAAAGTCTTTTACCCTAAAATATATTTCTTTGACATATTTTTAAATTGTCTTTCACAGTTATCTTTTGTGAGAGAAATTTACATTTTATAGACAGTCTCCTTCCCTTTCCTGGTATTTTTGTTATACTGAGGAGATTAGCTGAGAGTCTAGAATCTCTTAAATGTCTTAATAGAAAACATTTTCCATCTATTCCCTCTAAGGGTGGCCATCTAAGAGGCTTCATCCTCATAAGAAGTATCTTGTTCTCTAAAACCAGTTATCTTAACCCAGACACTTTTTTTTCCAGGTCTTTAGATTAAAACTTAAGTCTTTCAATCAATTGCCAATCAGAAAATCTTTGAATCCAGCTATAAGCTGTAATCCCCTCCCCACACTGCCTCCCTTCTAGCTGTCTTGTCTTTATGGAGCAAATCAACATATATCTCACATGTATTGATTGATGTCTGTCTCTCTAGGACATTAAATTTAAGCTGCAATCAAACCACTTTGGGCATATGTTCTCAAGATCTTGTGGGGCTGTGTCACAGGGCACGGGCCTCACATTTGGCCCATAATAAATCTAAGAATTTTCCATTTGGAAGGCCGAGACTGGAAGATAACCTGAGGTTGGGAGTTCGAGGTCAGCCTGACCAACATGGAGAAACCCTGTCTCTACTAAAAGTACAAAATTAGCCGGGCATGGTGATGCATGACTGTAATCCAAGCTACTCAGGAGGCTGAGGCAGGAGAATGGCTTGAACCTAGGAGGTGGAGGTTGCAGTGAACCGAGATTATGCCATTGCACTCCAACCTGGGCAACAAGAGCAAAACTCTGTCTCCAAAAAAAAAAAATTCCAAAGTTGATTTTTTATCAGTAGTTCTAATAGAACCTACTGTGTGATGGTTGTTATATTCACAAGCATAATAGTAAAAAAGTATTAGTTATTAAAAATAAACACTTGTTGGCAATTTCTTATGAAGGTACACAGAGATGAACTATGGAATCAAATGTAAATGTTTCAAAGTATTTATGCAGTTATTTCAAAATTTATGTTCCACAGATACTTAGATTCCTTATATCAGCTAATTACTTGGTTTATGGTTTCTTCATTTTTTGTAGATGATCATACACTATCTTTTCTAGGACTTTATTGTAGAAAATTGTGTGAAACTAGTCAGGGCTACAAATTTGAAAGTCATTGTCGCAGTGGCTGCCGGAATTGAACTGCGTTTCCTCTGCAGTCACCAGACACTCAGATTCCTCCAGTGACAACTTAATCTTGTTTCCTGCTTGCCTTTGGGTCTTAATCTTGTGCTATCCAGCAAAACTCTGTCTTCCAGATTCCCCAGCTCATCCCAAAGCCACATGGACCTGACAATTGTCAATATGGTGGGAAGGGTTGCACTGAACGGGCACTTTCTGTCCTTCTTAGGGAGCCATACTGTAGGCAGACATTGCAGTCCTGGCTCAGGGTGTGTCCTTCCAAGTATCTCTGCCACTCCTGCAAGTGCAATGCTGATCCATGCATCTTCCTCCCGTTTCTGGGTAGAAGGTCTACTTGTTTTTTCCCAGATCTTCTTCCAGCAACCACTATGTCTTCCCACTGATGTCCTCAGCTTCCTCTTTTCTGCCCTTCCCAGCAGGATGAGACTGTTATTAACAAGGGAAGAAAGAGGAGATGGGAGATGAGGCTGTTATTCCTGAGAGAATGGACAGAACTTTTGAGCTTTTATTTCTTCTGTCCCAGTTTCTATGAGTTCCTCCAGTGCCAGTAACACAGAGATGTTAGTGGTTTTGCCCCTGCGTGTTAATTCTTTGGTAAAGTCGTGGTGGCACGGGAGGTGGGTCTGGATACATTTCAGCCACAGCTGCTGTTCCACTTTCTCACACAGAACCATCTTGGGAGAAAGAGGGTGGAGATTTTTGTGATGTGTCCTCAATCCTGGGAGAAAAGTTTTCAATAGCGATAGGAATCCCCGTCAATCGTACGTCTTCTGAGAATTTAAGCAATAACCTCTTTATTATACTCAACTCTAAACAATCTAAAGAATATGTCTAATTTAATCCTGCATTAGGTTATATGACATTTGCTTACCTCTACCCCAGATAAGGTCATATTCTTCCTGTTTATTCTGGCAAGTCATTGACTTTCTCAAAATGTAAGGTCTATTTTTCATCCTATAACATTAACCTTTCTTACTAAAGAAAATGTGCTATTTTGCAGCTCGGTAAGGTTAGTTGTTGTTTTAAAAATAATATATATATATTTTTTTGGGATGCCTACATCTCCAGGCTAACTAATACTCAGAAACTGGTAATCATACAAATATTAAGGAGCTTTATAAATAAATGGTAGGGGTGCAGTCATTAACTGAAATACTGTTCCTCATTAGAATCAACACATTGTTTATACACAGCCAAATTACTGACTCACAAGTAATTATGCTGAGCAAGAAGCCACACAAATGATATGGAAACTATAAGATTTCACTTTAACAAAATCTTAGAAAATATATCTGAAGTAACAAAGATGAGAGATTGACTCAGTATGGTGAGAAGGAAATGACTGGGAGGCAATAAGCAGAGAAATAGGGGGACGCTTTTAAGTGTAAGTCGTCATTATCTTGACTGTTATTTTGGATGCACAGGTGAGCACATGTGAAATTACATTTATTTTTCCTTTGGAGACATGGTCTTGTTTTGTCATCCAGGCTGGAGCTCAGTGGTGAGATCATAGTTCTCTGCAGCCTCAGAACCTGGGTCTCCAGCAATCCTCCTCTGTCTGCCCTATGTAGCTGGGACTACGGGCATGCACCACCATGCTCGGCTTCAGTGCTTATTAAAATTTTATTTTATAGCAATAATGCCTCAATAAGCGTTTGGCAAATGAGTGGGTAATTTGTTCAATAAAGATTTATAGAAAGACACTCACATGAGAAATGTATGACACTTGAAATAAAACTGTAGAAAATGTGCTTTTCTTAACATTTGATAGGCAATTACAACAGTGCATACACATCACACCATGTTCTCATTACAGAGAAAAGGTTCTGCAAACTTCACCAGGTGCGACACCCTGAAGTCGGACCCAGTGGTAAGAAGCACAGGCCCAGATACCCAGGCTCACTCTGACCAAATGTGAGCTCTGGGGACATGGTAGAAACCATCTGTGATTTTGCTGGTAATTTTTCATCTGTAACATGGAAATAAAATCGATACAACATACCATGTTTTCTCTGCATATGTAAAAATAAAAGATGATTGGTGCTAACTTTAAATACATGCAGTTTATGTACATCTATTGTACCTCAATACAACACGTTTTAAAAAAGAAATTACAAAATTATAACTTTTATTACATTTTAAGGTTTTATTACAGAAAAAACTGACAATAAGAAACAACAATTTCCAAAATGTTATCAATATCACAAATCTCCCCCAGGACATTTTCACGTGCTCTGAGCCCCACTCTCTCCAAAGACCTCTCACCCCAGAGCTTGCTATATAGTAGGAGACATGCAAATAGAGCCCTCCCTCTGCTTATGATAACCAGCCCAGCCCTGACCCTGCAGCTCTGGGAGAGGAGACCCAGACCTGGCATTTTCAGGTGTTTTCATTTGGTGATCAGGACTGAACACACAGGACTCACCATGGAGCCATGGCTGAGCTGGGTTTTTCTTGTTGCTATTTTAAAAGGTAATACATAGAGAAATAGAAAAAGTTGAGTGTGAGTGAATCAGAGTGAGATAAACTGGATATGTGTGGCAGTTTCTGACCAGGGTTTCTTTTTGTTTGCAGGTGTCCAGTGTGAGGTGCAGCTGGTAGAGTCTGGGGGAGGCTTGGTCCAGCCTGGCGGGTCCCTGAGACTCTCCTGTGCAGCCTCTGGATTCACCTTCAGTAACTACTGGATGTTCAGGTTCCGCCAGGCTCCAGGGAAGGGGCTGGAGTGGGTCTCAAGTATTAGTGGTAGCAGTAGTAGCACATACTACCCAGACTCTGTCAAGGGCCGATTCACCATCTCCAGAGACAACGCCAAGAACACGCTGTATCTGCAAATGAACAGCCTGAGAGCTGAGGACACGGCTGTCCATTACTGTGCGAGAGACACAGTGAGGGGAAGTCAGTGTGAGCCCAGACACAAACCTCCCTGCAGAAACGCTCAGGGAAAATCAGCTGCAGGGGGCACTCAGGACCCACTGATCAGAGTCAATCCCAGAGGCAAGTGCAGATGGAGGCTGATTTCCTGTCAGGATGTGGGACTTCATCTTCTCACAGTTTCTCTAGTTAACCTCTCTAAGTTTATAATGCTGTGCTTACTAATGTCATCTCTACTTGTTTTTAAAAAGATCTTTTTAATATGAGGACCTATTCTCGCATGCAAGAAATGCAGATTGATGCTTAGAGAGATGAAAAATGCTCAACCATGGTCACCAAGGATCAGACTCCTGAGGAAACTCAGCAGTGCCTGGTGAGTCTTTTCCAATCAGGCCCAGACAGAAACCTCAAGGAGATCCCTTGACTAGAAGTCTATGAATTTTTATCACAGTCAAGAGAGAGGCTGGGCCAGGGACAGTGTCATGTAGAACCTCACAGGTTTCACGTCTGACCCTTCTCCTGACACTAAATCCAATCAGTATCAGCACTGACCTGGTGCTCCTTTTGCTCCCAATCCATGTTCTTTCTTTGGAGTGTTTGTTCTCCCTTTTTTATTTGCTTTTCCTGCTTCCTGAAAAAGAAACAGAATGGTCTCCACGGTGTACATTCCAGGGCTCAAGGCATTTTCTTGGAGCTCAGGTGGGGCTCAGCCTGTGGCTCCTGCAGCCACGTGGGAGAGGCTGATGGTACTGCCTTCTCTCCCCATTTTCTCAGGACCCTCTACTGTGTTGTGTGTAGACTCATCTGGGAATGCAACTGGCTGTTAATAATGAAGGGGATAAACTTATTTGGTCAAAATGAGATGTGGAATTAACCCTGTTCCATGCACACTGTCAGAGTCATCTGCTTCAGAAGTAGTGTTAGAAAGAGCTGGTGAAATTCATTAGAATCAAGATGGAGCCACTTGTGTTAAAACCCTAATGAATGAAGCTGGGGAAGGCTATGAAGGAGGGTTCTAGCGCACATATCCCTGATAACAAGAACTATCAAAAAGAGACTCTGCACAACCATAACCTTGCACAAAGGCCACCACAACATTAAAAGAATTACTTCTCCCAGTGTATCTGCCCAGCAACTGCCTGTTCAACTTTACACCGATATCCCAGCCCAGGAAAATTTTCTTTAACATCTGATGTAACCCTCCTCATTTTTCCTTTATTCTTTATCTTCCTACACCAACCTGAATGCACCCATACACATTTCAATTGCAGTGCACATCCTAGAATAAATATTATTATATTTTAGAGTCTCTGTCTGTTTTTCAGGGTTGACAGGCTACAGAAGGACATGACACTTTTCTGTGAGATATAGAGGATAACCATTTTGGGAGATGTCTGGGAATATAAAATGTCCGTAAGATCATCCATCAATAAGTGCAGGCTGGAAGTCCCAGAGAGAGGCTAAGCTGCTGAATCACCAAGGAATTTCATTTTCTCCAGTTCTGCTTTGAGGGAATCAGGCCCACCCATTTTACTTGTCTTAAGTAAATTCACAGTGTTGGAGTGAGTAAATACAAAGTCTACCCTAACCAAGTGTACCATAGAACTTACCATTACCCAGAGGGAAGAATCTTTAACATGAGATCTATGTTCTTAAATTTTTTAAGTGAAAAACTGATCACTATCCAATCAGGCAAATATGATTTTGCTAATGAGTTGCAGATGTTGCATGTATATTTTGGATATCAACCCTTTTTCAGATGCATGACTTACAATTGTATTTTCCCATTCCGTAGGTTGGAATTTTTTGGATGCTTTGCAGAATCTTTTTCTTTTGATGTAGTTCCACTTGTTTAATTCTGCTTTTGTTTTATGTGTCTTTAATGTGAAATATAGGAAATCATTGTTAATATTTTCTGGGTGGGGGAAGTTTTACAATTGCAGACCATATGTTTAAATATTTAGCCCTTCAGAGTGATTTTTGTGTATATTCTAATCTAAAATTCTCAATTCTTTGCATATGTAGATCCAGCTTTCCTAACACACTCTTAGGGAGAGACTTGGTTTATCCATTGTATATTGTCGGTTCTCATGCTGAAAATCAGTTTGCCATTGATATATCAGTTTATTTCTGAGCTCTTTCTGCATATTTATGCCAATGCCATCCTATTTTTATTATTCTATTTTTGTTATTGCTTTTGAAATCTGGAAGTAAAGTGTCACCAAGTTTATTTTTTTCCTTTTTACAGATACTATAGCAAAATATTTTAACCTTTCACTCTTCCGTATGATAAAAATATGGCTTTAAATATGAATAATTTTATTATGTACAGGTTATATTCTCGTATCTCTACTTTTTAGAGGCTTTATCATGAAATCTTGAATTTTTATATGTTATTTTCTGTGGTGAGAAGTTGATTCTTTTCCTTTATTCTCTTAATTTAACGCATCAAATTTATTGATTTGAAGATGTTGAATCATCAGTGCATCTCAAGAATAACTTTGAGCTTGTCATGGTGCAGAATCCTTTTAAAGTCTAATAGAACTTAGTTGACTATGATTTGGGAGTAGTTTATTTATATATACTAAGAGCATTTGTCAGAAGTTTGATTTTCTTCTTTTGCCTTTGTCTAGTACTGGTAATACACTGATTAGAGACTCTTAGAAAGAGTTTAGAAGGTGGGCACCTCACAAATTTTTTAAAAAGTTGGAGAATCATTGGCATTACTCTTTTAAGTGCTGAAAGTCATTTTTTATCTAACATATAACCCATCATGAAGAATATTTATAGTGTGCTTGGGAAGCATGCATGTTTACACTGCTGTTGGTTGGAATGTTCTGTAGATGTCTATTAGGTCAGTTTGTTCAACAGTGCTTGAGTCCACGGGCTTCCTAAGAATGTTTCTGTGGATGTTCTATACATTATTGAGGGTGAGGTGTTGAAGTCTCCTCAGTTTTTTATTGTTTTCTAGTTCTCCTCTTATATGTCTTAATGTTTCATAAATGTAGTTATATTTCTATTGTTTCAAATATGTGAAAGAGAAATAAAATAATAATTGCTAGTCATTTTAATGAGAAAATCACCTAACAGGAAATTATATTTTCCAAATGCTGCCATCAACAGTAAACTCCCCCAGGAGTCTCACATCGGCCCTGGGCTCTGCTCTCTCCTCAGGCGTCCCACCTGAGCATTTGCTACAGAGGAGGGGAAGTGAAAATAGGGCCCTCCCTCTCCTGATGACAACCAGTAAAGCCCTGACCCTGCAGCTCTGGGAGAAGAGCCCCAGTCCAGCATTACCTGGAGATTCGATTTGATGATCAGCTCTGAACACACGTGGCTCACCATAGAGTTAGGGCTGAGCTGGGTTTTCTTGTTGCTATTTTAAAAGGCAAAAAAATGGAGAACTAGCGATATTGAGTGTGAGTGGATGTGAGTGAAAAAACAGTGATTATATGTGGCAGTTTCTGACCAAAATGTCCCTAGTTTGTAGGTGTCTAGTGTGAGGTGCAGGTGATGGAGTCTGGGGGAGAGGCAAGAGGAGAAAAGTGCGCAGGAGGTCGGTTGTGACTGTAGGCACTGTCAGCCCACTATGCCAATCTCACAACCAGTGCTGGAGAAGGGTGGGATTCTGATGGAGCTTCCTAACAACCCTGTGGTCCAAGCTAATTCCATCAAGGCCATTGGTTCCTCCTGGAGCATAGTTTCCCATCAGGAATCCCCCATGTGCCCAGCAACAGCCACACCTTCGCATCTTCACTGTGCACAGTCATTGTTTGGGAGGAGCTCCAGGATGTGTCTCTTTGTCAAAAACTGGGTGATAGATGTCAGAGAGCTGTGCTGGGTTCCTGGTCCAGGTGCTCCCTGATGTTGGTGGTATCGGAGGTGTGTTATCAGGATGGAAATACCGTTTATGGATATGTACATAAGAAAACATGATTTTCCTTGGTTCTCTTAGATGACATAAAGAAGCAAGAGTGCAGCCTGCAAACAATTGTAATTTCCTACTTTACACCAAGTTCATAATTTCTTGTAAACTTTGGTTTCTGTCCAAGTACAGAGATATTGATTAGAGTGAGTTTGCTTCTTTCCACACACTCACCTTCACCTCCCCCAGATAAAGAACAACCTGTCCGCACTCTGAGTCTGAGGGAGGAGCTGTTCCTGTACAACTAAGGGCCTGCAGAGACCCCCATGTGCAGCTGTGCAGTCAGATGTTTCCTCATGTAGGGAGACCTCCACTGCCTGTGATTGCTGCTTAGGTCTAATTGTGGATTCGGGATTACGACACACTTTAGGCTATCACAGGACAATCTGATTCTGAAAAATCGCCATTATCATAGATTGAGCTAACAACCCAATGCCCATTCTTCTGTCAGCACTTTGTCTTTCTTATTTGGTTGAAAGTTTGAAGAAAAAATGTGACCATATACTTGTCTCATTCTAACTTCAGAATCTGCTATTTGCACTTGGGGACCCACAAATTGCAAAACAGGGAGCTCCTCATTCTCATCCACACAGGGAGCTCCTCATTCTCATCCACACAGGGAGCTCCTCCTTCTCATCCACACAGGGAGTTCTTCATTTTCATCAAAAGGTGCTTATTTGTGAATTTCAGCATGTTGTTCAGAACCTGTGCATGCCGACAACTATGATTCCCGGTGCACTCCTGGCCTGGTGAAGCCCTCACAGACCCTCTCCCCCACCTATGCCATGCCTGCATTCTCCATCACAACCAGTGCTTCCTGCTAGAGCTGCATCATCAGCCCCCCAGGGAAGGGACTGGAGTGAATCAGGTGCACAGGTCATGAGGGAGTGCACAATTCCAACCCACTCCTCAAGAGTCCAGTCACCATCTCCAGATCCACATCCAAAAAACAGTTTTTCCTACAGCTGAGCTCCCTGAGCAACGTGTACACAACCATGGATTTTTACACAAAAGACACAACGAGGGGAAAACATTGTGAGCCCAGACAAATCTCCCTGCAGGGAAGCTCGGGAACAGCAGGAGACGCTCAGGACACCAGGGGGCGCTCAGGACACACATCAAGGCAGATGCAATCGGGGGAAAAGGTGCTGGAGATGGGGTTTGGCATCACCATCATATTTCACCACTGGACACCCTCCACTATGTTTGTTCTCATGTACGTGATTATTTGTATTATTAGAAAATGGCATTTATAGAAATATATAACCATATGTAGGTGCATCGAGTCGTCCTCTCCATGTAATGTGGACCTTATCCATTAAGACTCTGAGTCCCTGTATTTATTTGAGCTCCTCATAAATTATGGTCAATTATGTAGGATCTCTTTTACTTCTTTCTCCCTTTTTCCCTCCTCCTCTCTCACTCACAAACTCTCTCTCTCTCTCACACACACTCACACACACACACAGAAAGAGAATTCTATAACTTCAACTACCTGATGTATTGAAGACAATTGATTAAACTTCAGCTTTTCCAGTTTAGCTGCTGTTCATATTGCTGTAAGAATAAGAACATTGTGTTTCTCAGCTGTGTACTTCTCTAAGATGAGTAGCAGCTTTTAAAATAATACCCAGATACTGAAAGCAATCCAAATATCAATCAGAAGCTGAATCAGTAAACAAATTGTGGTAAATTCATTCACTGGAAAAACACCCACTGTTACAATCAGGTACTGCTGGATACGCTCAACAGCGAGGGTAAATTCACAAGTACATATGATGAGTAACATAAGACAAACAAATATAAGCCCATACGTATTATTCCACTTTTATAAACTCTATAAAATGAAAACTAATGTTACATAAAGAAAAGCAGTAGTTGACTCTGAACGTGGTGTGAGAAGGGAAGGTGGAGGAAGCAGGAGTTATATGAAAACGAGGAAATTTTGAGGGTAGCTGATTTTTTTCTGTGTTGAGAAAGGTAATGGTTATGTCACTATTTTCAAATTGTACACGTTATGGGATGGCTATTATTTGCTAATTTTACCTCATTAAAATATTACAAATTTAAACACATATAATTTGGTAGAAAATCAGTTAGACAGATGAATAAAATAAGTGAGAAATGGAAAAAAGAAAATCACAGAACAAAGGCATTAAGGACTTCACTCAACAAACTAAAGAAATTTTAAATTTCTCAACACTGAATTAAAGATTTAATTAAATATATATGAGAAATCAAAGAATCCGGAATATACACGTGAATAAACCCTATGACTACCTATATTTTTAGGGAAAAACTAGAATACAACAAAATAATGTCATGATTTCATAACATAAAGGGGGTTAATCAACTACACCAGGCATGTCCAGCTCTGTCCTGGAGTTCACTGAGGGAACAGGTGTGTCCTGTGGTTAGGAATCGTGGCACCAAGCTCACAGCATCAGTTCTAGTTGAAAGAATGCAAAGGCCAAGAGATCTCAACTCAAATGTAGTGTGGATTTCACATCCAGGGGTGCCACCCATTCCCCCATGTAAATATGGAAAGATTAATTACCTCTTGATGTGTCTGCCAAGATTAGTGCTCGTATCTCAGGAATGTCCAAAATGACTAAATACAGCAAGAAAGGAGACTGGCTCACGGTTCCTATAGTGGCTTGGTAGTGGAGGCAAAGTGAGGGTTCTCACAGAAAGGAGTTTGTGGAACTTGAACATCCAAATGGCATAAAATGAGGGAGTTCCCATGATTCCTAACTAGATGATTCATCTCGTGTGAGAAAGAAAAGAGATGATGCAGGAATGAGCCTTAACTTATCAACAGTCAGGCTCAAAACAATAGTCTGATGATTTATTCTATGCAGCAACTACAAAAATCATGAGTATGGGTTGACCAGGTCTACAAAAAAATGAGAAGACTGTTTAAAAGAATAAGCAAATAATAATGAAAAGGAAAAACGAGGAGAACGAGGTGAAAGACACGGTGCAGGGGATTAGACAAGGGTCCTGTCCCAATGTCTTGTGTGGAGACTTTTGACTCTCTAAAATCATCTGCTTATTCTGAATGTCTTAGGCGAGCTGTCTGCTCCAAAACATCAGAAGCCCAGAGGATTCCTGAGCATACTCACTCTAATATCTTCTAATTGAGTAGCCTTACAATTGTGAAATATCCTTAGTTATTGTTATTATAATTAGAAATAGGCTCTCACTCTGTTGTACAGGTTGGAGCGCAGTGGCACAATCATAGCTCACTGTATCCTTGAACTCCTGGCTCACACAATCCTTCTGTCTCAGCTTCCTGAGTAGCTATGACAAGAGGGGTACACCACCACAACCAGATGATTTAAAAAAAATCTTTCATAAAAATGGGGTCTCCAACAGAGCGAGACTCTGTCTCAGAAAAAAAAGAAAAAGAAAAAGAAATGGAGTCACTGTGTTGCCCAGCCTGGTCTTGAACTCCTAGTCTCATATGATTTGCCTGGTTTCGCTTCTCAAAGCAGTGGAATTATAGGCATGAGCCACCACGTCTGGTCTGAACTGATTCTTTAAGCACAAAATATCAACACAAGAATTGATTCCCTAAATTTTTTCTGCGGAGTTTTGGTCAGTAGTGCCTGATAAGATTTATTGCAATATGTTTCAACAGCAGATTGTTTTTCCTAATGTTTCCTCTGGTATACATAATTCCATGGCTGAAGATCACAAAACACTGTTAAAAGATGACATAAGAAGGCCACCTTAAACTTTTGGTGATTGAAGTGAGTATAATACAAAAATTACGTTCAATATTGTGTAACACATGCACGCAACAGGACGGAGGTGAGCAATGAGGGTCAAATTTTTCAATGTATGAATCCTACAGCTTCAGAGTCATAGAGTAGTAACTGATGTGTCCTAAGGGAGGGACAAGAGTGCCATAGTGCTAGTGGGATAACTCTTGGCCAAGAGAGTTTTCATATTTTAGCTGGGCGCAGTGGCTCACGCCTGTAATTGCAGCACTGGAAGGCCTAGGCGGGTGGATCACGAGGTCAGGAGATTGAGACCATCCTGGCTAATATGGTGAAACCCCATCTCTACTAAAAATACACACACACACACAAAAATAGATGGATGTGGCGGCGGGCGCCTGTAGTCCCAGCTACTTGGGAGGCTGAGGCAGGAGAATGGTGTGAACCCGGGAGGCTGAGCTTGCAGTGATCAGAGATCCCGCCACTGCACTCCAGCCTGGGCAACAGAGTGAGACTCCATCTTAAAAAATAGAGAGAGAAAGACAGAGTGAGAGAGAGAGAGAGAGAGTTCATATTTTATTAGAAGTTTTTGTATTTTTTACTTAAAGATGCCATTTTTCAACATATCCAGAATATTGTGAGTGGGGTTGATTCTGTACGATATGAACAATGGCAATGCCTTCTATGTTTAGATAATATTACAAACCAGGTTAAGACTGCGTGTTTCATGTAATGATGCACCTGAATATTATTCTAGCTTCCATACTAGTGCTTTGTTATTCTCTTAGTTTGCATTTGGTTTCAAATTTACATGTCAGGTCTCTAGAATGTAGGAATTTATTTAAGGGTGTCTTTTCTTGTTGTTCATTTTGATGGAGTTTCCAGAAAATTTAAGTAGAGCAAATAAAATATGCTCTGCCTGCAGCATGTTTTAGAATTCTGCACTACTGTAGAGCATCTGTATTTAATCCTGGTCTTTGGTTAATTGACAAACTCTAGTAAGTGTAATGACTTCTGCCTTATGGGCTGATTTTACATCAGGTGGAGGAATATATCCCAAATGAAAGTTTGTACTGGTAATATAAATTATTACTTAATAACCACCACATGTATTATTTAGGGGTTACTCATCAAGAATTAATGTTAAATCAAGGGTCTCAATGAGAATAGTACTTAATGGATATACAAAATATTTTGCTAATCTAGATAAAATAGATGTGAACACACTCTTAGAATCCGGCAAGGTCTCCTGTCTACCACATTATTAACCACACAGTAACTGACATCACTTGGGGCTTTTTCTAATTATCCAGTTAGTTACTTATTTATCTCAAGGCCTCTGGATTATTATGTGCGACTACTTCAGCAGAAAGTGAAGAAACACAACTTAGGCTGACTAAACAATGAGGAAAATCACAACCTAATGAAACAAGAAGCCTGGATGTGAGCAGGCCCAGGATTGAATAATTTGACAGCTCATGTGCCCAGGAAGTTTCTTTTCTCAATTCTCCACACTGATGCATCCAGAAAGTCACCTTCACCACCGCCCCCCTCCCAGTGACTCCCATCATGCAGTAACACGGTGACAACAGTCCCAAGGGTCACACACATATATATTGACTGGAAAAGGGGCAGAGACAGTTCTGCAATTCTCTTTTCCTGAAGGAAAAGGAACAACTCAGCAGACCGTCTCCCCTGCCTCCATGACTAGAACTGTACCAGGTGCCCAGGTGGACACTCGTCCCTGATGGGGATAATAAGACGCCATTGAAGAGGCTGACAATTTTATCATAGAATTTACTAAAGACTGAGATAAGGGTTTCAAAAACTAATTGAAGTCTGTCCTACTATGTCCACCAGAGACTACAGATCATCCAATGATACCTTCTTTGTCTTTTCTGCTTGACTTTGTCTCTTCACCTTGTTTCATCCTCCAGAGAATCTCTTTCAGCTCCCTCGGGTGCACTCAAGTGTTTTAATTACTGACAATTTCTCAATTGGTGAAAGACATTAGACTAAAGGGTCCATATTCCTAGGTCCATATTTCTTAGTCCACATTCCTAGGAAGGCGTTGTGACCCTGGGTCTGGGTGTGACTTTCTGATTGTTTCTGACCCTCTTCCAGATGAGATGCTGGTCTGTGTGTTCTTGCCCCTTCCCCTAGGGATAGAGTCCTCCTGTTTTCCCTGGGTGTTCCCTCCCGCAGCTCCAGCGTTCTCCATCGGTGTCATCACCTTGCAGATCTGCTGCCCTGCCCTGCAGACTAAGGCTCTGATTCCATAAGAATGACAGGGGAGCTGCTTCTCAATAGATCTTTGGTGGGGATGTCTGTTCTCATCTCAATTCCTGAGGGGTTGAACCAGTGTCCCTAGGATTCTGGTTTCAGTGGTTTTCCTTTCAAGAGTAAATTCTTAGTTCTGTGTGGGAATAAGGGAATTGGGCCTGAATACATTTTAGCAGTGTGGGCTCTTCTTTTCTTCCAGACAGACACTTTGAGAAAGGAAGATTTTTGTGACTGTCCCCTTTCTTGGGGAAAGGATTTCAAGAGGATAGGTTAGCTTTTCAGTATGTGGTCCCTTAAAATTTCACACCACAAAACAACACATTCTATTTCAAGCAATCCAATATATATTTTTATTTTTTATTGGAATAGCCTATATTTAATATTCCAGACTCTGCCTTAGGTAATTTCATACCCTGACTTTGCTCCTGTCTACAAGAACTTGCTTCTTCCTAAACTTCAGCTTTATTGTTTTTTTGAAACTGTAATTATCGGAAGCCTTAAAGAAAATTTGCAAAATTCCATATTCCATGTTTACCTGTTATTGTTGATGCATTTTTAAAATGTATTCATTTCCAAGTTTAATAGCAGATTTTTAAGACCCAGAATAATAAAAAATTCAAATATTATTCAGCTGCTTAATAAAAAACAAATTCTGATAAATTTTGTTTGCTGGAACACTATCCAGAATTTACAATAAGTAAATGTCTGATATATACAACTACGAGGTAAAATATCTAATTATTTATGCTAACTAAAATAAGCCAAACAAATAAGAATATATACTATGTTAGTTCATTTTTATAAATTCTAATAAAATCAAATGAATCTGCAGCAATATAAAGATTTGTAGTTGCCAGGGAAATGGTAGAATAAAGAAAAGGAAAAGTAGGAAGAATATAGAAGAACAAAAGGAAATGTTGAGAATTCTCTTGTCCACCTTGATAAGGATGATGATTACATCATATTTATTAATTGTATACTTTAAATATGTGAAAGTTTATTATCTGTAACTAAAACTTATAAAATTTATTACAAGCAACAAATGGAAACTTAGACAAGGAAGGAGTGACAGAAAGACAGAAAAAAACGTATATTAAATTTGAGAAATACTTAGGAATGTATCTGCCTGAACCGTTGTTCTCACCATATTTTTAGGTGAACGCTAGAATGCAGCAAAGTCACACACGTTCTCAGTACAGGAAATGGGTTCCACAAACCACACTAGGCACATCAACCTCTGTCCTGGAGTTGGTTCAGGGAGTAATTGGGGCCAGTGATGAGGAGCACAGGCCAAGATGCTGGAGCTTACTCATCCCAGATATCAGCTCTTAGACATATACTGAGCATCTGTACATAGAGAAACCATTGGCTCCAACAAAACATAATTTACACAATTATGTAAAAAGAAAATAAGGTGATCTTTCCAAAGTGTTTATCACAGCTTAATTTTATAACAAGACAGCATATTTTCCAAATACCACCATTGAGAGCAAACTTCTGCAAGGCACAGTCATCCTGTCTGGGCCTGTCCTCTCCTCAGGCGTCCCACCCCAGAACTTGCCATATAGTAGGAGACATGCAAATACCGTCCTCCCTCTGCTGATGAAAACCAGCCCAGCCCTGACTCTGCAGCTCTGGGAGAGGAGCCCCAGCCTGGGATAGCCAGGAGTTTCCACTTGGTGACCAGCACTGAACACAGACCACCAACCATGGAGTTTGGGCTGAGCTGGGTTTTCCTTGTTGCTCTTTTAAAAGGTGATTCATGGAGAGCTAGAGAGATTGACTGTGAGGGGACGTGAGTGAGAGAAACAGTGGATTTGTGTGGCAGTTTCTGACCAGGGTGTCTCTGTGTTTGCAGGTGTCCAGTGTGAGGTGCAGCTGGTGGAGTCTGGGGGAGGCTTGGTACAGCCTGGGGGGTCCCTGAGACTCTCCTGTGCAGCCTCCGGATTCACCTCGGGTAACTCTGACTTGATCTGGATCCGCCAGGCTCCAGGGAAGGGTCTGGAGTGGGTCTCATACATTAGTAGTGGTGGTAGCATATACTACTCAGACTCTGTGAAGGGCCGATTCACCATCTCCAGAGACAACGCCAAGAACACGCTGTATCTGCAAATGAGCAGCCTGAGAGTGGAGGACACGGCTGTGTATTACTGTGCAAAAGACACAGTGAGGGGAAGTCATTGTGTGCCCAGACACAAACCTCCCTGCAGGAACGCTGGGGAGAAATCAGCTGCAGGGGGCGCTCAGGAGCCACTGATCAGAGTCAATCCCAGAGGCAGGTGCAATGGAGGCTGATTTCCTGTCAGGATGTGGGACTTCATCTTCTTCCGACAGTTTCTCTAATGAACTTCTCTAATTTTAGGATTCTGTGCTTCCTAATGTCATCTCTACATATTTTCAAAAGATCATTTTAATATGAGGACATAACCTCTCATGCACCAAATGCACAATGATGCTTACAGAGATGAAAAGTTCTCAACCATTGTCACCAGGATCAGAGACCTGAGGAAGCTCACGGGTGCCTGGTGAGTGTCTTCCAATCATGCCCAGGACAGAAACCTCAGGGAGATTCCTGGACTAGAACAGTCTTTAGGGATTCTGATCGCAGCCAATAGCAAGGCTGGGTGAGGGTCAGTGTCATGTAGAAGCTCACAGGTTTCTCGTCTGACCCTTCTCCTGACACTAAATCCAATCAGCGTCAGCACTGACCTGGTGCTCCTTCGCTCCCTATCTATGTTCTTTCTTTGGAGTGTTTGTTCTCCCTTTTTTTATTTGCTTTTCGTGCTTCCTGAAAAAGAAACAGATGGCCTCCGTGGTCTACCATCCAGGGCTCAAGGCATTTTCTTGGAGCTCAGGTAGGGCTCCACCTGTGGCTCCTGCAGCCACGTGGGAGAGGCTGATGGGACTTCCTTCCCTCCCCATTTGCTCAGGACCCTCCACTGTGTTGTGTGTAGACTCATCTGTGAATGCAGTTGGCTGTTAATAGTGAAGGGGATAAACTTATTTTATTAAAATGGGATGAGGATGTGGAATTAACCCTGTTCAAACTGTCAGTCATCTGCTTCAGAAGTAGTGTTAGAAAGAGCTGGTGAAATTTATTAGAATCAAGATGGAGCCACTTGTGTTAAAACCCTAATGAATGAAGCTGGGGAAGGCCATGAAGGAGGGTTCTAACACACATGTTCCTGATAACAAGAACAATCATAAATAGACTCTGCACAGCCACAACCTTGCAAAAAAGCCATCACAACCTTAAAAGAATTACTTCTCCAAGTATATCTGCCCAGCAACTGCTTGTTCAACCTCACACTGATGTTACCTCTATTACTGATCCTTCTAGTCCAGGATAATTGTCTCAAAACAGCTGATGTAACCCTCCTCATTTTTCCTTATTTCTTTATCTTCCTTTACCAACCTGAATGCACCCATACATATTTCCATTGCAGTGCACATCCTAGAATAAATATTATCACATTTTAGAGTCTCTTTCTGCCTGTTATTCAGGGTTGACAAGCTACAGGTGGACATGCCACATTTCTGTGAGACGTAGAGGATGACAGATTTTGGAGATGGCTGGGAATATCCAATGTCCAGAAGATCATCCATCAGTAAGTGCAGGCTGGAAGTCCCAGAGAGAGGCGAAGCTGCCGAATTACCATGGCATTTAATTGTATCCAGTTCTGCTCTGATGGAATCAGGCCCACCCATTTTATCATTGATAATCTACCTGACCTAGAATCAACTGATGACAGTTTTCTAACATATATTAAGTAAAATCAGAAAAAAAATATATATATATATATACACACACATACATACATATATATGACCATTTCTGGCTAATTTTTGTATTTTTAGTGGAGATGGGGTTTCACCATGTTGGTCAGGCTAGTCTCAAACTCCTGACCTCAGATGATCCACCCAACTCAGCCTTTCAGAGTGCTGGGATTACAGGTGTGAGCAACCGCGCCCGGCTAACACCGCATATATTAATTTTGGATTGAATAACTACAAGTCTACCCAACCAAGTGTACCACAAAACTTTCCATTACCCAGAGGCAAGAATCTATGTTCGTAATTTTTTAAGGTGTAAAACTGACCATTTTACAATCAGACGATTATGATTTTGCTAATGAGTTGTAGAAGTTGCATGTATATTGTGGATATTAACACTTTTTCAGATGCATGACTTGAAATTATATTCTCCCATTCTGTCTGTTGGAATTTTTTCCACGCTTTGCCAGCATCTTTTTGTTGTGATGTAGTTTCACTTGTTCAATTCTGCTTTTGTTGTCTGTAACTTTAATTTGAAATACAGGAAATCATTCTTAATATTATTTTCTGGGTGGGGAAATTTTACAATTGAAAGCCATACATTTAACCATATATCCCATTTAGAGTTGATTTTTTGTGTTTATCGTAAACTAAAATTCTTAATTCTTTGCATGTGTAGATCCAGTTTTTCTAACACCCTCTTAGGGAGAGACTTTGATTTATCCATTGTGTATTGTTGGTTTTCAGGCTGAAAATCAGTTCGCCATCTATATATCAGTTTATTTCAGAGCTCTTTCTATATATTATTGCCAATACAATCCTATTTTTATTTATGTATCAAAATGTGCATATCTCTAAATTTCAACATGTTGTTCAGAACCTGTGCATGCCACAGCTGTGTATATCAGTGCACTCTTGGCCTGGCGAAGCCCTCACAAGACCCTCTTCCTCACCTGTGCTGTCTCTGAATTTCCCATCACAACCAGTGCTTCCTGCTGGAGTGGGATCCATCAGCTCCCCAGGGAAGGGACTGGAGCGAATCAGGTGCACAGGTCATGAGGGGAGTGCACATTCCAACCCACTCCTCAAAGTCCAGTCACCATCTCCAGATCCACATCCAAATAAACAGTTTCTCCTACAGCTGAGCTACCTGAGCAACGAGTCCACAACCATGATTTTTATAGAAAAGTGACAGCGAGGGAAAGACGTTGTGAGCCCAGACACAAACCTCCCTGCCGGGAAGCTCAGGAGCAGCACGAGGCGCTGAGGACACCAGGGGGCGCTCAGGACACATCAAGGCAGGTGGAAGAGGGAAAAGGTGCAGGAGATGGGGTTTGGCATCACCATCATATTTCACCACTGGACACCCGCCACTATGTTTATTCTCATGCACGTGATTCTCTGTATTATTAGAAAATGGCATTTATATAAATATATAACCATATGTAGGTGCATCAAGTCGTCCTCTCCATCTTCTGTGGACCTTTTCCAAAAAGAATCTGAGTCCCTGTTTGAGTACCTCATAAGTTATGGTCAATTATGTAGGATCTCTTTCTCTTCTTTCTCTCTTCTTTCCTCCTCTCTCACTCACAAACTCACTCTCACACACAGAATTCTACAACTTCAGTCACGTGATGTGTTGAAGATAATTGGTTAAAGGGCAACTTTTCCAGTTTAGCTCCTGTTCATATTGCTGTAAGAATAAGAACGTTGTTTCTCAGCTGCGTATTTCTCTACGATGAGTATCAGGTTTTAAATAATACCCAGACACTGAAATCAATACAAATATCAATCAGCAGCTTAATCAGTAAACAAATTGTGGTAAATTCATTCACTGGAGAAACACTCACTGTTGCAATAAGGTACAGCTGGATACACTAAACAGCCAGGGTGAATTCACAAGTACGTATGATAAGTAAAATAAGACAAATGAATAAAAGTACATACATACAAGTCCTCTTTTATAAATTCTATAAAATGAAAAGTAATCTAAAGTTACATAAAGAAAACCAGTAGCTGACTCTAGGCGTGGTGTGAGAAGGGAAAGTGTAGGACCCAGAAATTGTAGGAAAATGAGGAAATTTTGAGCATAGTTGATTTTTTCTATGTTGAGAAAAGTAATGGTTATGTCACTATTTGTCAAATTGTACACATCACAGGATGGGTATTATTTGTTAATTTCACCTCATTAAAATATTACAAATTTAAACACGTATAATTTGGTAGAAAATGAGGTAGACAGAGATGAATAAAATATATGATAAATAAAAAAGAAAATAATAGAACGTTGGTTTAAGGACTTCACTCATAAACTGAAGAAATTTAAAATTTATCAACACAGAATTAAAGATTTAGTTAAATACATATATGAAATCAAAGACTCCTGAATATACACATTAATAAACCCTAAGCCTAACTCTATCTTTAGGGAAACACTAGAATACAACAAAATAATGTCATGATTTCATTACGTAACAGGGGTTAATCAAACCACACCAGGCATGTCCAGCTGTGTCCTGGGGTTGGTTCAGGGAACAGGTGTGTCCTGTGGTTAGGAACCATGACACCAAGCTCACCGCATTTGTTCTAGTTGACACCATAAAAAGACCAAGAGATCTCAACTAAACTGTAGTGTGGATGTCACATCTGTGGGTGCCGCACACTCCCCCATGTGAATACAGAAAGGTTAATTACCTCTGGAGGTGTCTGCCGAGAGTAGAGCTGGTATCTCAGGAATGTCCAAAATGGCTTGATGGAGCAAGAAAGGAGACTGGCTCAGGGTTGCTCTAGTGGTTTGGTGGTGGAGGCAGAGTGAGGGTTCTCTCTCACAGAAAGGAGTTTGTGGGGTTTCAACCTCCAGATGGCATCAAATGAGGGAGTTCCTGTGATTCCTAACAAGATTCACCTTGTGTTGGAAAGAAAGGAGGTGACGGAGGAATGAGCATTAAGTTATCAACAGTCAGACATCAAAACAATAGTGTGATGACTTATTCTATGTAGCAACTATAAAAATCGTGAATAAAAAGATCAGTGTCCAATATGGGTGGACAACAAGCAAGTCTACAAAAAAATGTGAAGTCTGCTTATAAGAATAAACAAATAATGAAAAGTAGGCCTGAAATGAGGAGAAAGGGGTGAAAGGCATGGGGCAGGGGATTAGACATGGGTCCTGTTCCAATGTCTTGTGTGGAGTCATTTCACCATCTAAGATCATGCGCTTATTCTGAATGTCTTAGGTCTGCTCCAAAACATCACAAGCACCAGAGGATTCCTGAGGATATTCATTTTAATATCTTCTATTTGAGTAGCCTTACAATTATGTAAAATTCTTAGTTATTGTTATTATAATTAGAGAATAGGGTCTCACTCTATCACACAGGTTGGAGTGCAGTGGCACAATCATAGCTCACTGTAACCTTGAACTCCTGGCTCACATAATCCTTCTGCCTCAACCTCCAGAGTAGCTAAGACTAGATGGATGCACCATCACACACAGCTTATTTTTTTTAATCTTTCATTGAAATGGGGTCTCTCTATGTTGCCCAGGCTGGTCTCAAACACATGGTCTCATGTGATTCCCCTGGTTTTGCTTCTCAAACTGCTGGAATTATAGGCATGAGTCACCATATCTGGACTAAACTGATTCTGTAGTTGCAAAATATCAACCCAAGAACTGACTCCCTGAATTTTTTTTTCTGCAGTGTTTTGGTTAATCATGCCTGAAAAGATTTATCCGAATATGTTCCAACAGCAGAATTTTTTCAGATGTTTCTTCCAATAGACATAATTTCTTGGTTGAAGATCGCAAAATACAGTTAAAAGATGATATAAAAAGGCAACCTTAAAATTTTGGTGGTTGGAGTGAGTATAAAAATTGCTTTCAGTATTGTGTAACACACACCTCCTGCAGTAGGACGATGGTGAGCAATGAATGTAAAATTTCTAAATGTATGAATCTTCCAGCTCCCGAGTCATAGGGCAATAATGGATGTGTCCTGAGGGCGGGACCAGAATGTCTTAGTGTCAGAGGGATAACTCTTGGCCAAGAAATTTTCCATAATTTTTAAAGTTTTTATATATTTTTATTTAAAGATGCCATTTTTCAACATATCCAGAATATTGCTCATAGGACTGATTTCTGTATGATATGTACAACGGCAATGCCTTCTATGTTTAGATAATATTAAAACCAGGTTAACACGCACTGTTTCCTGTAATGATGCACCAGAACATTATTCGAGTTTCCATATTAGTTTTTTTTTTCTCTTTGTTCCCATTTGGTTTCACATTTATATGTCAGGTCTCTAGAATGTATGATTTTATGTAAAACTGTCGTTTCTTGCTGCACATTTTGATAGGGTTTCCAGAAGATTTTAAAACCTCTGCTTGCAGCACATTTTAAAATTCTGCACTGCAGTAGAACATCTGTATTTAATCCCAGTCTTCTGTTAATTGACAAGGTCTAATAAGTGCAGTAACTTCTGCCTTCTTGGATGATTTTACATCAGGTAGAGGAATATATCATAAATGAATGTACTAGTAATATAAATTATTAGTTAATAACCACCACTTTTATTAGGCATTAGTCATCAAGAAATAATGCTAAATCAAGGGTCTCAATGGGAATGTTACTTAAGGCATATACAAAATATTTTGTGAATCTAGACAAAATAGATGTGAACACACACTTAGTATCCAGCCATGTCTCCCGTCTATCACATTATTAACCACACAGTAACTGTCTTCACTTGGGACTTGTTCTAATTTTCAAATTCATTACTTATTTATGTTAATACTTCTAAGTTATGATGTGCGACCATTTTAGTAGAGAGTGAAGAAAGACAACCTAGGCTGACTAAACAATGAGGAAAATCACAACCTGATGAAACAGGAAGCCTGGAAGTGAGTGGCTCCAGGATTGAATAATTTGACAGCTCATCTTCCCAGGCAGTTTCTTTTCTCAATTTTCCACACTGATACATCCAGAAAGTCAGCTTCTACCCCCAGGGGACTCCCATCATACAGTGACATGGTGACAACATTCCCAAGAGTCACACACATATGTTAAATATTGTCTGGAATTGGGGATGAGACATTTCTGCAATTCTCCTCTGAAGGACCAGGAACACCTCAACTGACCACTTCCCCTGCCTCCATGACTAGAACTGCACCACATGCCCACATGGACCTTCATCCCTGATGGGGATAATAAGACACCATTGATGAGGTTGACTGTTTTATCATATAAATTACTAAAGACTGATATAAAGGTTTCAAAAACGAATTGAAGTCTGCCCTACTATGTCCACCAGAGACTACAGATCCTCCAATGATACCTTGTCTTTTCTGCTTGACTTTGTCTCTTCACCTTGTTCTGTCCTCCAGAGAATCTCTTTCAGCTCCCTCAGGCGCATTCAAGTGTTTTATTTAACTGACAATTTCTAAATTGGTGAAAGACATTAGACTAAAGGGTCCATATTCCTAGGTCCACATTCCTTGGTCCATATTCCTAGGAAGGCATAGTGACCCTGGGTCTGTGTATGACCTTGTGAGTGTTCCTGACCATCTTCCAGATGAGATGCTGGTCTGTGTGTTCTTGCCCTTCCCCTGGGGTAGAGTCCTCCTGTTTTCCCCAGGTGTTTGCTCCCACAGCTCCAGTGTTCTCCATCAGTGTCATCACCTTGCAGATCTGCTGCCCTGCCCTGCAGACTAAGGCTCTGATTCCATAAGAAAGACAGGCGAGCTGCTTCTCAATAGATCTTTGGCGTTACCATCTCAATTCCTGAAGCATTGAACAAGTGCACCTAGGATTCTGGTTTCAGTGACTTGCCCCTGCAGGGTAAATTCTTAGTTCTTTTGTGGGAATAAGGAAAATGGGTCTGAATACATTTCAGAAGTGTGGGCTCTTGTTATTTCCTAGACAGACACTTGGGGAAAGAAAGATTTTTGTGACTGTCCCCTTTCTTGGGGAAAGGGATTCAAGAGGATAGAATAGTTCTTGAGCATATGATCCCTTACAATTTCACACTACAACATGCTTACCACACACAATTTCTAGCAATCCAATATATATATATGTGTATATATATGTGTGTGTGTGTATATATACACATATATATTTCTCTTGTAATAGGTTATATGTCATATTCCAGACTCTGCCATAGAAATATATAATTTCAAATCCTGTCTTTGTTACGCTCTACAAGAACTTGCTTCTCCTTAAACTCCAGATTTGTTGTTTGCTTGAAACTTTAAATATTGAAAGTGTTAAATAAAATTTTCAAAATTCCATCTTCTCTGTTTATCTGTTATTATTGATGCAGTTGTTAAAACAAGAAAAATATATTCCTTTTCTATGTACATTTCCAGGCTTAATAGCAGATCTTTAGTAAAACCTAGAAAAATTTAAAAAATCAAATATTGTTCAGCTGCTTAATAGAAAAACAAATTACGGTAAATTTGTCTGCTAGAATACTACCCCATATTTATAATAAAAAAGTCTGTTATACCAAACTGACAGGTAAAGCATCTAATTATTTATGTTAAGTAAAGTAAGCTAAATAAATAAGAATATATACTATGTTATTTCATTTATATACATTCTGATAAATTCAAATGAGTCTGCAGCAATATAAAGATCAGTCGTTGCCAGGGAAATGGGTAGAAGAAAGAAAGAAAGGGAAAAGGATAAAGAATATAGAAGAACAAAAGGAAATATTGAGAATTATCTTGTCCACCTTGATAATGATGACGGCTCCATCATGTTTATCAACTGTACAATATAAATATGCAAAAGATTATTATATGTAAACTAAAACTTATAAAACTTATTACAAGCAAACGGATACTTAGACAAGAAAGGAATGATAGAAAGATACAAAAAGTGTGTAATAAATTTCAAAAATGACTAAGAATTTATCTGCCTATATCCTAGTTCTCACCATATTTTAGGTGAATGCTAGAATGCAGCAAAAATCACACAAGTTCTCACTACAGAAATTGGGCTTCACAACCATCCTAGGCATCCCCAGCTCTGTCCTAGAGTCGGTTCAGGGAGTAACTGGGGCCAGTGATGAGGAGCACAGGCCCAGATACCGGGGCTTGCCCATCCAGACATGAGCTCTTAGATACATCCTTAGCCCATTTTCTATGTGTGGTTTACTTTCATATCTGTACATAGAGAAACACTGTGACAAAACATAATTTACACATACATGTAAAAATAAAATAGAGTGATCAGTTCAAAGTGTTTATCACAGCATAATTTTATAAGACAGCATATTTTCCAAATACCATCATTGTCATCAAACCTCTGCAAGGCACAGTCATCTTATCTGGGCCCTGTCCTCTCCTCAGGCGTCCCACCCTATAGCTTCCTATATAGCAGGACACATGCAAATAGGGTCCTCCCTCTGCTGATGAAAACCAGCCCAGCCCTGACTCTGCAGCTCTGGGAAAGGAGCCCCAGCCTGGGATTGCCAGGAGTTTCCACTTGGTGACCAGCACTGAACACAGAAGACCAGCCATGGAGTTGGGGCTGAGCTGGGTTTTCCTTGTTGCTCTTTTAAAAGGTGGAGAACTAGAGATACTGAGTGTGAGGGGACATGAGTGAGAGAAACAGTGGATATGTGTGGCTGTTTCTAATCACGATGTCTTTGTGTTTGCAGGTGTGCAGTGTGAGGTGCAGCTGGTGGAGTCTGGGGGAGGCTTGGTCCAGCCTGGGGGGTCCCTGAGGCTCTCCTGTGCAGCCTCTGGATTCACCTTCAGTAACTCCTGGATGAGCTGGGTCCGCCAGGCTCCAGGGAAGGGGCTAGAGTGGGTTGCCCGTATTAAAAGCAAAGCTGATGGTGGAACAGCAGATTACGCCGCGTCTGTGAAAGGCAGATTCACCATCTCAAGAGACGATTCAAAGAACACACTGTATCTGCAAATGAACAGCCTGAAAACCGAGGACACGGCCGTGTATTACTGCACCACAGACACAGTGAGGCGAGGTCAGTGTGAGCCCAGACACAAACCCCCCTGCAGGGGTGTGCGGGGCCACCAGGGGGCGCGCGGGACCCACTAAGGACAGGAAAGGTCCCAGGAGCAAGTGCTCGGGGAGGTTTCCTTTCTCCTCAGCTGGAAAAGTCAGGATTGTATTTGCAGAACTCTGGAGCATTCTAGGCTGTGATATTGTATTACTCGTATTTATTATGAATTTATTATCAATAGTATTTAATAACTATTAAAATTCTGTATATAAGTATTTTTAAGTATACACTTTCAAGAAATAAACATTCCTAATTATTTGCACTGATTCCTTTAGAGTTTTATTAACATGTGTTGACATCAGCAACTACATAACTATAGGGACATAAATCTATGGCCATAGAAATATGTACCCGCCAGGCGCGGTGGCTCATGCCTGTAATCCCAGGTTTTTGGGAGGCCGAGGCAGATGAATTACTTGAGGTTATGAGTTCGAGTCCAGCCTGGCCAACATGGCAAAAGCCCCTCTCTACTAAAAATACAAACAGTATCCGGGTGTGGTAGCACACACCCGTAATCACAGCTACCCGGGAGGCTGAGGTAGAAGAATTGCTTGAACCCAATAGACGGAGGTTTCAGTGAGTCGAGATTGTGCCACTGTATTCCAGCCTGGGCAACAGGGCAATACACCATCTTACAAAAAAAAAAAAAAGAAAAAGAGAGAAAGATGTATAAATACACAGACCTATGCATATATGCTAGGCATTCATATTAAACATTAAAATAAAATAATTCCAAACATATATCCTGAAGAATCAAACTTAATGATGGACTAAGTGTAAATTATTAGAGTAATTTCTAATTGATTTCAGTTGTTTTTATTTGTTTACATGAATTGATTTCTAGTTGTTCATTTAAAAGTAGTGTATTGATCATTTCAAAAGAGCTCAGAGTAAATTTCAAATGTCAATAAATGATAAGAATTTGAGGTGTTTAATGACAGTTATCTTAATTCTTAATTATCATAGTTATTCCATATTACATTCACAAATCATAACATTGCTTCTTACCTTGTAAATACAAACAACCATAATTTATGAATTTAAAATAAATTTTATTTTAACTTTTTAAATTTATCCCAGATTATTATCTTTTCTTGTCTTCCAGATCTCATTGGATCATCTCAAGGGCCCACCCACACCCCTGTCTCCTGAAGGCTTCTGGGAGTGGCTGAGGGATGTGCAGAAGCAGGATCCCCATGTGAGTCCACATGACCTGGAGCCTCCCTCTCCTTGGATTAGGCCATCTCCTCGGGATCACAGGGCTCTCCATTATCCTCACCTCGCTGTTTTTTTTTTTTTTTTTTTTTTTGGTTTTTGTTTTTTTTTTTTTTTGAGACGGAGTCTCGCTCTGTCGCCCAGGCTGGAGTGCAGTGGCCGGATCTCAGCTCACTGCAAGCTCCGCCTCCCAGGTTTATGCCATTCTCCTGCCTCAGCCTCCCGAGTAGCTGGGACTACAGGCGCCCGCCACCTCGCCCGGCTAGTTTTTTGTATTTTTTAGTAGAGATGGGGTTTCACCGTGCTAGCCAGGATGGTCTCGATCTCCTGACCTCGTGATCCGCCCGTCTCGGCCTCCCAAAGTGCTGGGATTACAGGCGTGAGCCACCGCGCCCGGCCATCACCTCGCTGTTGTACCAAACAAGCAACATCACACTTCAATTCACTATGCTTTGTTTTAATTTTCCAAAATGACATGAAGGCAATAAATTTAACAGTAAGTTGATCAGAAGCTAATAGGTCGAGGCTTTTTCCATATGCCAGGCTTCTTCTCAGGACTTTCCATGTGTTAGGTATTTTCCATTTCTTTATGAGACGAGATACTAACATATCCACATTGGAGATTCTCCTTCTAAGTAGGCTCTGGGTCACTCACTCCTTTTATAGTAATCACCAGACAAGTCCCATAGAGAAGGAGTTGGAAAATCCCGGGGTGAACCAAGATCGCATGGAGCCCTGTAGTGTTTAATAATGTCATGGAGTTAAAGTCAGTGAGAAACAGCTTTAGTTGTGCACGGTGACTGAATTTGCACATTACTCTAGCAAAGCGTCCTTCACATGACAAATACAAAGGTCAATTATTGGATTAATATGAATGGCATCACAGTAGGAAAACTGATGTCAAAACCTGACACCCTTTAAATTAAATTCTGTCTTATACAAGGTGGGGATGGATTGACACCCAAGTGAATGTTGCTCTTCAGGGCCCGGCACTTGGAAGAGCCCCTCTAGGGCACAGTGAAGGCCCCTATAAACGTGGCTGAAATCACCACATTCAATGAGTTTTGTAGAATAATTGCTGAAGAAGTCAGCTGGAAGTGCCCTGAAATCTCACACCTTCTGCATAGAGAACTCCAAAATAATTGTTATGCGCTTGAAAAACACGAACATGGAATTAGCACTAATGAGTTTTGACGATGAAATAGCTCTCTTCCAAGTTGCGGGTCTATCTTTCTCTCCTGCCAGCAAAGTCAACATGATTGCTTTCTTGTCTTAGACAAAGGAGTTACAACAGCTCCTTCTCTTCTGAGTCACAGGCTTGTGAACTCTCTCCCCAACAGCTGGGTTGTCAACTACAATATTTCCTAAAAATAAATAAAATACTTCATGAAACTAAATTCAAGGGGAACAAAATCATTTTGTTTCCTTCATAATTTTTGTTTAAAGTGCTAACTAGTAAAGAAAGACTATTATATTTTATAAATTTGTATCTATAATTAATTATTTTGAAGGAGAAATCATTTATAGGGCCATTACATTGTCTTAAATAACACACGTAGTGTTTTAAAGATCAAATTCCCTCCAAATGCAGAAATACATACTATGAAAGCTCCAGAGAAGAGATGCCCCCCAAGGGTCATGGCAGTCTCAGGAAAGCCTGAAATCAGTCTCTCCCCTGTTGCTAGGACAGGGCTCCAAACATGCAAATTACCCTTCAATCTCTTGGGTAAAATTTCACTCTCATCATGTGGGAGCTGATGAATCTCTTCTCAGACAAGACAGAAAATCTCTGGAGAAGGCAGAGCTGTGGTCTCAAAGAAAATGAGATGGCCTGTCTTCTCCTGTGCATGTTGACAGCTACCCAAGGTGAGTGTTTCAGATATCACATCTAGGTCTTTGAAATATTTGTGACTGCAGGTGACTGACAGAAACTGATTGTCCTTGTCCCTAGGTATCCTGTCTCAGGTGCAGTTGCAGGAGTTGGGTCCTGGACTGGTGAAGCCCTCTCAGACCCTCTTCCTCCCCTGCACTGTCTCTGGTTTCTCCATAACAACCAGTGGCACCTACTGGCATTGGATTCAAAAGCCACTGGGAAAAGGGCTGTAGTGGCTGGGAGAAATAGGTTATTCTAGAGTCACCAGATACAACCCATCCTTCTGGAGCCACAGCAGCATCTCCTGTGACACATTGAAAACACCGTTATTCCTCCAGCTGAGCTCTGTGACCTCGGAGGACACAGCTCTGTGTTATTGTGTGAGAGGCACATTGAGGGAACATCAGTGTGAGCCCAGACACAAACCTCCCTGAAGGATAGTGGAGGACACCAGAAACACTCAGGACACACCACGAATGGGGTCTAGACCCAGGGGAAGGTACATGTGGTGACATTTTTTAAGGTATTGTTTTTTTAAATTACTATGTAGAAAAAAATATATACTTATTTTAGAGTATACATTAATCATGTCTCCATGACACTGCTTGAGGGATAGACACACAGATCAATGGAAAAGAATATGAGTGACTTTGGACAAGAACAGAAACTGTAAAACTTCTAAATATAGGGGACAAGCTGTAAGACAGTGGACTGAGCAACAATTTTCTGGATATTATTGCCCAAACATAGGCAACAAAAGCAAAGATAGGCAAATGGAATTGCATCAGACTACGAACTTCTGCAGATCAAAGAAAATAATTAACAGAATGAAGAAACAATCCACAGGTTTGGCAAAAAATTTACAAAATTAGGCATCTGATAAGGGGAATGTATCCAAAATATATAAGAGAGCCAAACCACTTCATAACAACAACAACAACAACAAAAATGACAACAACAAGTGACCTTTTTAAAAATAACCAAAAGATTTGAATATACATTTTTCAGAAGAGTAAATACAATTAGAAAACAGATACATAAAGAAGCTAAACATGACTAATAATTAGAGAAATTTAAATTTAATCCACAATTAAGTATCACCTCATAGATGTTCGAATGACTATCTTCAAAGAGATGAAAAATGACAAGTATCTTTGAGGAAGATGTGAAGAAAAGAGAATTTTTGCACACTGTTAGTGAAAATGCAAATTATAAGGTGATTATAAATAACATATAAAAGCCTTTCAAAAAATAGAAATAGATCTATGATAGTATCCAGCAATGCCACTACTGACCATGTATTTTTTAAAAAATGAAATCGGCATGTCAATGATATATCCACACATCCATATTCCTTGCAGCATTATTTACAATAGTAATAATATGGAAACATCTTAAATTCCCATCACTGGGTGAATGAATAAAGACAACAAGTATATACACATTGGAGTGATGTTCATCCTTTAAAAAAAAGGAAATTCTGCATTTGTGACAACATGCATGAATCTAATGGACCTTAATCTGAGTGCAACAAACCAGACACGGGAATACAATAATTCCTAAGTTGACTGTAGTGTATCAAATTGTAAAATCATAGAAATAGGGGGTAGAATGTTGGTTACAAGATACTGGAGGGATGGACTGGGAAAGGGGAAGTTTTGATCAAAGTGTAAAATTTTCCAACTGGACAGAAGGAGTAAGTTATGCACAGACTAACAACAATACCCGCAAGGTATTATATAGTTCAGAATTGCTAAAAATGTAGATATTAAAGTTTTTCCCACTGAGAAATGATAAAATTTTGAGGTGTTGGACATGTTAGGTAGCTTGACTTACCCATTCCAAAATGTACACCTGTAGCAAACTACATATCATATTCCATAAACACATACAATAAATATTAGTCATTTATCATTAAATAATTTTTATATTTAAATAATTGTATTAAGAAAATGAAGAGAACAGAGTACAATTGCAAGAATATAGTTTATACTTACGTGTCTTATCATGAATTTGCAAAATAATATAGAAAGAACTTTTAACATTCAATAAAAAGACAATTCAACAAAAAGTGGTTTAAAAAAACAGTTGTATCATCACAGAAGATTCAGAAATGATACATAAGCATATAAAGAGTTTCATTCTCTTAAAATTAGAATTCCATATGACAAGCAATTCCTCCTGATCTGCCTGGGTGGGAGGCACAATAAAGAACGCTAATAGTGATTTACTGAGCTTTATAGCTGTGTGTTCATCTGTGCTCGCTCAGAGGAAGGAATGGAAAAGAAGAAGGAAAAAGCAAAGGATGTAAACGGGAAAAGAAAGGGGAAAGGAAAGGGAAGAAGGAAGGAAGGAAGGAAAAAAGGAAGGAAGGAAGGAAGGAAGGAAGGAAGGAAGGAAGGAAGGAAGGAAGGAAGGAAGGAAGGCAGGCAGGCAGGCAGGCAGGCAGGCAGGCAGGCAGGCATTGGAAGTCATTTTATTGTGTGCAGAGGCAAGCCTCCGACTCTTCCACGTCCATTTCTACTCCAGTCCAATCAAAGTCCAATGAATATATTTTCTAAGTTAAAGAATTTTAAGCTTTTTAAGTATTGCTAAAAAAACGACTCAGCTGTTTAAATTTTGTCAAATTACTTCAATTAATGAAGTCAGTCTAGTTTTGGGGGTCTATCAAGGCCATCAGCAAAAATAACACATGAAGATATGACATTAAGACATATGAAAACTTTCTGAAAGCTCCATAAATCAAATCCGCATTCCCATTTTTTCCAAGCCCAGATCATCAAATACAGACCCAGAGCGAACGGGCCTTGCTCCTGGACATGGACAGAGCCCAGGACACCCGGCCACATGGACCTGGGCATCCGGGGGCGGAGCGGCCTCTGTCCTGCAGGGGGCGACATAGGCCCTCTGAGCCCAGGGGCGGCCCAGAGGCCGCGCACAGGAAGGCGGGGAAGGGACTTCCGATCAAAGCCAGGGTCTGCTTCTCCCTGCCAGGTGAAAATAATAGTCTTCCAACCACTGAGACCTCCTCACTCGCTTGACTTTGTGGGACAAGTGACCTCTTTGTGGCCCACACTTGCAAAGCAGATTGAAAAGCATGGGCCTGGAGCAGAACCCAAGTGTGGGGTTGGCCACATGACGCCTCCTCGTTTGTTTATTTCATCTTCTCTCACAGCCTATCACTCAAAGGACTCTGTGAATTAAGTGGTTGTCTCATGTGAAGGACAGTTCTCCAGGTGGCCTTGAGCACCCCAGTTCTCCTTCCTCTTCAATGTAGTTCTCAAAAATAACCATAGAATGTTCTGGAAATGCAGCATCCTGAGATAGGGAGGAACTGCCTGGAAAAGCCCAGGCCTTGCTTCTGTTCTTCCCAAAGGATGAACCATCTTGAGTTAGGGAGAAACTGCCAGGGACATCCCAGTCTTTGTTCTTTTCTCTTCTGGAAGCAGGATGTCCTACAGAGCTTTATCAAAGGGGGTCACTTAGTCCGTGGAGGTACACCACAGGGTGGTCTCTTGTCAGGGCTCTCAACTGTGACACAAGTGGGGCACAGGCTGACAAGGCTCCATCCACTGTAGGGAGATGTCTTGAGCCTTGGGAGACCAGCTCACAACAGATCCCAGGCTTCTGTTGTCCCATGCTGCCTTCCTATAAGTAAGAATCCAATTAATGTAACGTGCTGCATAAGAGTGTGTTCTCCCTTGCTGAACTCAGACACATTGGTCAATTTTTAATGGTGAGCCTGCTTTGTACCATGGCTTACAATATGCATGCGTAACTAGTCTGTCTCCCCTGTCAAATGACATTACTCCACATCAAATCTAGCTCAGGTGCCTTATACAGAACATTCGCAATTACCCTCTTCATTCATAAAATTGACTCCATTAATTTCAATTATCTATATGCTATGCTCACCTAATATGGTGTTATTCTCATGGTTTTAAACAGATTATGTTTAAATCAACTAAAATAACAATCATAAAAAATATATTTTGAAGTCAGGTAATGTGTGTCTTCATATATCTATGTATGCTTAGGATACCTTTGGCTATTTTGGGTATTCTGTGTATATGTCTATATATAAACACGTATATATGTGTATATATATGTGTATATACATTCATATATATCCATATACATACATATATATGGATTTTCTTTTTATTTCTGTGGAGAACATCATTGTAGTATTCATGAGAATTGCATTGATTCTGTAGATTGCTTTGTCTGCATGGACATTTTAACATGGTTGATTCTTCCAGAACACTAACCAGGAATATTTTTCCACTTTGTGTCCACTTTAATTTATTAATCAATGTTTTATACATTTTATGGTAAAGTTTTTTTTACATTGATGATCACACATTATATGCCTGTATAAAAACATCACATACATCTCAGAAATAGAAATATATACAACTATCATGAGGGCATAATAATAGAAACGTGTGTGTGTGTGTGAATACATATATAGCTAATTTATTTAAAGTCAGACACATACTTTTTACTGCTTGGAAGGTCTTGTGTCTAGACTGTACAAAAAACCTGTAAAAAATCATCTTAAATAATACTAAAAACAGAATTATAAAGTAATTGAAAATCTTAACAAATACTTCCCCAAAGTAAATGCATAACTGAAAAACAAAAATCTGAAAAGATGTCCAATGTCAATAGTCATAATTAATACAATTGCCAAATAAAAGAGCAATTATGATGTATTTAAACAGGTAAGTAGGTCCTCAAAATGTGCTATACTCCTACAATTAACACTATTCAGCCATAAAAACAAAGTGGCAATTAATTCAGGAATAACTACTTATTTTTTGTTAGGTTAAAGCAGATGGGCAAAAGTGACTATGTACTGTATAATTCCATTCATGAGACCTTCAAGAAAAGGTAAAGTTAAAGTGATAAAAATAGATTAGTGGTTGGTAGGACTTTTAGAGAAAGAGAATAATTTGACTTTGGAAAGCTCAGGGGATTTCATTTAGAGTAGTACAAACTCTGACATTGTGACATGGCTAATTTCTTAGTATGTTTGTTCTGAATTAACAACGTAAGTTTCAACCAATTCATGGTGATTTTATATGTTCTGCTTGCTGAAGGAGATGTGTTCATTTTGTAAAACACTTTGCTAAGATGCAGCTGAGAGGCTGTTGAAATGGGCACTGAGCAAATTTATTAACTAAATGTACAAGAACAAATTATTTAGCAATTGGTGATTGAGTGGAGTCAGGCATTTCCTTGAGATTGGGTGTAGGGATGTTATTCTGTAAGTTCACGATGTTAAGGTTGCAATGCTCCCTGGTGAGAGACCACTAATTTTTCAGGAATTTACTGAAATACAGGTAGGGGCAGAAGAAGGGTCTTAGTCACACTTCTGAGCTTTCCTGAACAGACAAACGTTCCAGAAAACAAAGTTGATGTGATGTCCTCACAGGGACCACAGCCTCTCAGAGGTAACCTTGTCCTGGAGTTCCACCATGTCCTGGGAAAACAGGAACACATCTGTCTCCGATTCCTTGTTCTGCACTTCCCCTGGGAATGACTTCCTTATTAGAGTGTCTTCTGTTTAAGGAATAAAAGTTCCAGTTCCTGGTGTCAGGGCCCAGATGAACCTAATGGATCCAGCCCAGGGGAAAGAATAACCTCCCAGAACATGACCTCTATTAGATGTAACTGGCTCTCAACTGGTGTACTTTCTGAATGGCCATTTTCTCAGAAGAAAATTAAAATTGTTGAGAATTTCTCATAAGGGTTCTGCTGTGTCATTCTTCATTGTCCTTGCATGTTCGGTTATGTCTATCCAGATTCCACTTATATGTAGACAGATTAGAGTTCTGCTTCCAGTAACAGGTCAAAGATTACCATTGAGAAAACTTTGGGACTTTGCTCAACCATGTCAAAATCTTGAAAGTCACTGCCCCCATTTTTACAAGAAACATCCACACAATCTGAACATGGATTATTTTTTGAATTCACCAAGTGTATTAGTCCATTTTCACGTGTCTGATAAAGAAATAATCGAGACTCTGCAATTTACAAAAGTAAAAGTTTTAATTGATTAACAGTTCCACCTGGCTGGGGAGGCCTCACAATCGTGGTGGAAGGCAAGGAGGAGAAAGTCACATTTTACATGGATGGCAGAAGGCAAAGAGAGCTTGTGCAGGCAAAGTCCCATAATTTTGAAGCCATCAGATTTCACGAAACTATTCCAATTAAGAGAAACTGTCCAAAATGAAGGGGCTAAAGGCAAACATGCAACTCCAAATTTCAGCAAGGCAGTAAAATCTGAAAGCTCCAAAATAATCTCCCTTGATGCTTTGTTTCACATCTAGGTCATGCTGATGCACGAGGTGGGTTCCCATGGTCTTGGGCAGCTCCACCCCTGTGACTTTGCAGGGTATAGCCTTCCTCCTGGCTGTTTTCACAGGCTGGCATTGAAAATCTGTGGGTTTTCCAGGTGCATGGTGCAATCTGTAAGTGAACCTACCATTCTAGGGTCTCGGGAATGGTGGCCATCTTCTCACAGTGCCACTAGGCAGAGCCCCAGGTGGAACTCTGTATGGGGGCTACAACCCCACATTTCCCTTCTGCACTCCCTTAGCAGATGTTCTCCATGAGTGCCTGACCCTGCAGCAAACTTCTGCCTGGATATCCAGACATTTTAATGCATCTGCTAAAATGTAGGTGGAGGCTCCCACACCGGGATTCTTGACTTCTGTACACCCACAAGCTCAACACCAAGTGGCAGTTGCCTAGGCTTCGGGCTGGAATGCTCTGAAGCCATGGCCTGAGCTATACCTTGGCCTCATTGAGTCACAGCTGGAGCAGCTAGGATGCAGGGCTACTACATGAGAAGCACAGGACTGGATGGAGGTTGGTTGCCCTCTTTGGCAGTGACTGACATCTGGAAGGACATTCTCCATCACATCTGGGGAATGCATATAATGGTATGTGGATATGGATGCCTCCACATCTATGCTACCATGAAGTCACCAGGCAGAGAAGCTAGCCTGCATTCAGCTCCTCCAGGATGTCTCCCCACAGAAAATGTGGCCCACTGGCTACATAAGAGGATAGGACATTGGTGACAGGATATCCTTTGAAACATAATGCAGGATTGGGGCGTACCCCTACAATAAAATGGCACAGTACTCATGTGTCAGCAGTGCCCTATTTATGTGCAGGAATGCCCCAGACCCTTGCTGCATGACACAGGACAGATCACCCAGGGCTGGAACCCATGACAGTGGTGGAAGGTAGACTACGTAGGGCCTTTTCCTCTATCTGAGGGCTCCTGCTGTGCTTGCACTTGTGCAGACAGCTGAACAGGCTCATGCAGGCGTATCCCAGCAAGGCTGCCACCCAAAAGACCACCATAAAAATACTGGAGCAGTGAAGTGAGCCTACTGCATCTCCACCAAAATCAACAGTGACTGGGACTTATGCTTCACTAGACACAAAGTTCAGGAATGGATGGAGGCCCTGGATATCAACAGGCATTTCCACCTGCCAAACAACCCACAGCAACAGGGCTGATTGAAGAAGTAGAGAAACCTCCAGTAACAACTCCAGAAGGAGACATGCTCTCTAGCTGTCACCGCTCACCAACAGCCATTCACACCCTGAATGAACATGGGCATTCCCATTGCTCCAATGCATATACTTTTCTGATGCAAGGACATGATGCCACCATCGGGATCCAGGTTGACAATATAAGGGACAGTATATTTTGCCCTCATGTGGGAGTCAAAGTAACATGCTCTTGCCCTTGACACAGGATCTTCCTGTGTTCAGGTGAGTAGATTATTACATGGCCCTGGACATGGCAAACCAGCCTCTGATGGTTTAGTTTTTCTACTCCATGGAGGAAGGGCCTATAACAGGAGATACAGGTCACATTATTTTACACCCTACTCCTCCTCATGCTTCTAAATAAGGAGTCCTTGTCTTCCCTTATGGAAGGGATCATCTTTTCATTATGGACTCACAATGGGGGACAGTTCATTCAGTGTTGTAAACCAGGCACTGGGCCCCACCAGGGGTGGTGGTCTCTCAGAACAATACAACTTCCTGTGCCTTGTTAAGTGGCCGTGACATGACTTGCCCTTTCTTGTGCCCACTACACATCTTACCTTCCACCCACAGAAGGAGTGCAGCAAACTTCTTCACTGACTGAGTGGTGGCAGATGGTAGCCTTTCTTAAGAACAAAATGAACAATTAGATATGTGGAGAGCAGCCTCTCTTCTCCACTGTGGACCTGCCATGGTGCATTCAAGTAGCTACAGCTAAACTGAGACCCTGGAACCTTTTCTGTACTCGGCATAATGATCTTCACCTATTCCCATTAGAAACAACTGCAGTTCATGCAATGAGTTTCCCATCAAGGAGATGAGGTGACGTATTTTCCGTGTAGTACAGGATCAGGTTAATGTTACCCCACTGTGAAGTGGGCTGTACATGATGGGCTACAGTTGATGAGGGCAGTGCAGATGCAGACAGTGGTTCGTGCACCCTTATGTATTTAAAGAAGTGATAATAGCATGCCTCAAGCTAAACCCCATAATATGGGATGGCTCCCCCCACAGCAATGTAACCCACCTCTCCAGATAACCACAGATGTGTGACTGGCGTGGCAGTGTGACTCTCTCCAGATGTCAGCCCACTCCTCACTTCGGGGATGCCTATGGGCACACAACACCCATGGCTGGCCTTATCTACCCTCTAATTGGACTGGTAGTTTGTTGCCAGGATCACTGTGTTCCATTCAGACACCAGCTCTACTAACTGGGAGAATGTAAATGTCAGACACCACCACAAGCATGAAGCCTGGTGGATTTACCCATTGTTTGCATTTGCCTCCCAGATGGCTGGCAACAACTGATGAACAGTTGCCAGTTAAGTCCCTGGCTAAACACACGGCCATGGCCTTCAGTGATACCTACAATGCTATTCCTCTTCTCTCTGAAGACACCACCCAAATCAGACACATTAGTTTCCAAAAATCTCGTGGCCTAGATATCTTCACTGCTGCTCACAACAAAAGCTGCACATTAAAACAGAATGCTGTGCACATATCCCTGATAACGCTCGGAAGATAACCCCAGCCATAGTGGCCCTGGGTACCCATATTTCAGCTACAGAATCTCTGTCTTATGACCCTATAACCGTGTGGTTGAACCAACTCCCAAGTGCTTGGGAAAGCTTTCCATAGGGCGTGACTGCTGTTATGCTCTTTATTCTCTTTTGTTGTGGTCTGGATTGCGGCTGTAGCACGTGGTAGCAATGCCCCTCCACACACCTGGCCCCAAGGAAATCGGGGAAGAAGGGCCTGATAAGAAAGTGATGGCCATTCAACAGTATGCCGGGGTGGAATCTACAGGAGGTGGACCTAACAGAAATAACTCAACCATATCCTGAAGTCAATCCAATGGTCTAAGAAGAATGCCTGTCTGGAGTTCAGACCTAAGGAATCCAGGAATAGCCAACCTGGGGATGAGCTCCTTATCTGTGAAGGACACCCAAGAGAGGTCGTGGTAGGTGGGTCACTTGAGCTTAGCAGTTTGACAGCAACTTTGGCAAAATCACAAAACCCCATCTCAATAGAAAATACAAAGAATCAGCCAGTCATGGTGGTCATGTGTCTGTAGTTCCAGCTACGTGGGAGGCTGATGTGGGAGGCTCACCTGAGCCAGGGCTGGGAGGTCGAAACTGCAGTAAGCTCTGTTGGTGTCAACATAGACAGACCCTGTCAAAAAAAAAAAAAAAAGAGAAACAAGGTCCGAGGTCATCGGAAACCCAGTTTTATCTTCTGAAATGTTGACATGCAGGACATATAGGGAATCCAGGCTCTTTTTCTTATGTAAAATGGAGATTTTCAGGGAGATGGTGGTAAGTAAAAATTGCTCTATAAACTGCATGCGGCCGGGCGCGGTGGCTCAAGCCTGTAATCCCAGCACTTTGGGAGGCCGAGACGGGCGGATCACGGGTTCAGGAGATCGAGACCATCCTGGCTAACACGGTGAAACCCCGTCTCTACTAAAAATACAAAAAAATTAGCCGGGCGTGGTGGTGCATGCCTGTAGTCCCAGCTACTCGGAGGCTGAGGCAGGAGAATGGCGTGAACCCAGGAGGCGGAGCTTGCAGTGAGCCAAGATGGTGCCACTGCACTCCAGCCTGGGCGACAAAGCGAGACTCTGTCTCAAAAAACAAACAAACAAAAAAATGCATGCTTTTAGAAATGGTAGTGGTTTTCCTGTGTATCTCCTGCCTCTCAGACATGGTGCCGCCCCTATTTTAGTCAATAGAGGTCTAGAAGGACAATCTCATTATTTAATTCATGTGTTTGTTTTATCACTGTTCTGTCTTGAAAATCCTGGTATATTCTCTGTACAAGTTCTTTAACAAACATACAATTTTCAAATATTCTCTCCAAATCTGTGCCTTTTTAAAAATTCGCTCAACAGCATTTCTTTTTTTTCACATAAAAACTTAAATTTTGGATGCAGTGATTTTTCTTTCATATTTTAGTGGTGTTTTTGGTATTATATCTAAAAACTCATTGCTCAATCCAAAGCCATAACCTAAGTTTTCCATATTCTAAGTGAAGGCCACTCTCAAGTGAGGAGTTTTAAGTTTCACTGATTTGAAAAAGGGGGAATCACCGCAAGTGTTTCGAGTTATTGTTTAAGGGATACTTTTCTATTTTCCCACATTTGTCTTAGTTATTAAATCACCTGTTAATATCAATATGTACTCATGGATATTTACTTTACACTTTGGATTAAAACAAAATATGAATGTTATTAATATTTTTCTTAAAATTATTTTAGTACCTTTATTCAAACATAAGTGATATATTAAAGAGACGTACATATTTGATGTATGCAACTCAATAAATTTGAGGATAAGCATACACCCATAAAACCACCACCACCATAAAGGCTGTAAACACATTCAACATCTCAAAATATTTTTTAGCCTCTTTATTATTTGTGTGTGCGTATGTGTAAGAATACTAAATATAAGATCTAAATCCTTACCAATTTTAAGTATACAGCACGTATTGTTGGTCATAAGCATGGTGCAATACAGTAGATCTCCAGAACTTATTTAACTTGTAGATCTCCAAAATGTATTTAAGTTTCACAGCTGAAAATGCATGCCCTTTTACCATCAACTGATCATTTCACTGTGAAAAATTATTGAATGAACATAACAGTGCAGATATCTCTTTAAGATTCTGATTTCAATTATTTTGGTTGCATCGCCCAAAGTAGAATTCCTTGGTCATATGGTGGTTCTATTTCGAATTTTCTGAGGAGCCTCCATACCGTTTCTCACAAAGATTTACATTTCATAGGAAGTGTACATAGGTTCTTTATTTTCTATTTTCTTACTAAAATGTGTTATCATTTGTGGTTTTCATAATAGTCATTCTAACAGGTATGATGAGATAGCTCATTGTGACTTGGACTTGCATTTTACTAATTATTAGTGATGTTGAGAACCTTTTAACATACATTTTCATCATTTGTATGTTAATTTTAAAATGTATATTCAGGTTCTTTCCCGTGTTTAATCAAGTTATGTATGTTTATATGTATGTGTGTATATATGTATTAGCTCTCTGTTACTGAATAATGAGATTCTGCTACATAGTTTGTATGTTAACCCTTATCAGATATGTTGTTTGTTAATATGTTTCCCACATCATACTGAGCCCTCTCATTTTGGTACTTATTTTCTTTGTTGTGCAGAAAGATTATAGCTGGATAATATCCCACTGACTTATTCTTGATTTTATTACCTGAACTGTCAGTGTTTTATGTGAAAAATTGTATCCAAGACAAATATCAAAGATATTGTTCTTACATTTTTTCTGTAAGTATCATGATTTCTGGTCTTATGTTTGCCTTTAATACATGTGAAGTTTTATGTATGATGTATGATAGGGACTGTTTCATTCCACTGCATATGAATATCCAGTTTTTCAAAAAAATGAATAGATTACCTTTTCTCCTTTGCATATTTTGCTTGCTTATTGAGGAATAGTTGAGCATCTATTTTTGAATTTATTTTAAGTTCTGTATTCTGTTCCATTGATTGAAGTATCTGTCCTTTTTTTCAGTGAAATACTTGTATTAGTCCATTTTCACACTGCTGACAAGGACATACCCTAGACTGGGCAATGTACAAAACAAAGAGGCTCAATTTGACTTACAGTTCCATGTGGCTAGGGAAGCCCCACAATCAGGGTGGAAGGCAAGCAGGAGCAAGTCACATCTTACATGGATGGCAGCAGGCAAACAGAGAACTTGTCCAGGGGAACTTCTCTTTTTAAACCATAAGCTCTCCTGAGACTTATTCACTATCACAAGAATAGCATGAGATAGACTTGCCCCAGTGATTCATTTACCTACCACAACACCTGGAAATTCAAGATGAGATTTGGATGGGCCACAGCCAAATCATATCATTACTTCTCTGATTATTATACATTTGTACTAGAATATAAACAAAGTGTGATACTTCCACCATGTTCTTAGTCAGGATTGCTTAGGCTAGCTGGGGTCTTTGTGATTCCATATAAATTTTAGAATGTTTCCTCTGTATTTGTAAAGCATGCCATTGGGATTTTGATACAAATTGCTTTGAATCTGTAGATTACTTTGGTTCTATTGACATTTTAACACTATTAATTGTTCTTATTCATTAACATAGGTTCCTTTCCATTTATGTGCTCTTTCGTTAATTTTCTTCTTCAGCATTTTCTTATTTTCAGGATAAAAATATCTTAACCTTGTGCTTAAATTTGTTCACATGTATGTTATTATTTTTATTACTATTGAGAATTAGCTTGCTTTATTAAATTTCCTGTTAGATGACTTGTGGTTAATGTAAAAAAATGCAATTTATTTTTGTATGCTGTTTATGTATCATCCAAATTTACTTAATTTATTTATAATTCTAATGTCTTTGTTGGAGCCCTTAAGGTTCTGCATATGCAAAATCATTAAAAAGATAATGAAGGTAAGAAAGTATCCCTTCAAACAAAAAATCATGCTATTTGCGGAAATAATTTTGTTTCTTAATTAAATGAATTTTATGTTCTTCTATTGCTTAATTACTCCAGTTTTGACTAGAAGTTCTATGAGGAATAGAAATTTTGAGAGTGGGCATACTTTTCTATTTTCTGACCTTATATATGTCTTATCTTTTTTTTTTTTTTTTTTTTTTTTTGCCTTTGCATATGTTGTGATCAGTGGGCTTTCATACAGGACTTTTATTATGTTGAGGTGTGCTCTTTTCATACCTGAGAGATTTTATCATAAAAGGCTTGAATTATCTTAGATGCTTTTGTGTAACTATTGATATGACCACACCGTTTTTTTCTACATTTTCTTAATGTGGTGTATTTATTTCTGGAGGTGATTCAGCAAGTGCACGTTGGCTGATTTGCACTTGTTGAATCACATCCAGAAATAAATCTAACTTCATTATGTTTTTCTTCCTTTTCAAATTTTAATTTTAAGTTCTGAGGTACATGCGCAGTATGTGCAGGTTTATTCCATAGGTAAATATGTGCCATGGTGGTTGGATACACCTATCAACCCATTACTTAGGTATTAAGCCCAGTTTTATATCTTATCATACACTATCAAAATTGGTTTACTAACATTCTTTTTCAGTATTTTCACATCTTTGTTTATTATATCCTTGGCTTCTAATTTTCATTTTTTATAACTTATGTCACTAACTTGGCATCGTGGTAATGCTAGTTGCATAAAATGGGGTCAGTACTGTTACTTGTGCTTCAATGTCTCATACAAGTTTCAAAGGAATTGATGATAACTTTTAAATATGTAATAAAATTCTCAAATGAAGCCATCTAATCTTGGTCTTTCCTTTTTGGGGAGCTTTGTGACAGTTGATTCAATCTCTTTACCTATTAGTCTGCTCATTTTTTAAATTTATAATTCAGTCTTGATAGGTTGCATGTTATGCTCTGATCTGTATTATTTTCTCATTTTTTTCTCAGTTTCTACTTACATATGCTATAAAAATGTAGTATTGGCATTTTATAATTGCTTTACACACTTTATAAAGAAAATAAAAATGTAAAAACTGAATTTCAACCTAGTTTTTCCATTTTTGACAATCTGTATTTTTTTTTATAGATTCAGGTATTGGATGTATTTCATATGGCTACTCACCTGGAAACTCTGCTAATATGTCTACTGAAGAAATAATGTGCTGGAAATAGTTTTTTTCAGGATCTATTGGTCTGACAGAATATTTATTTGTCTTAGATTTATCATCTCCAGAGACAATATAAAGAAGATGCTGTATCAGTAAATGGGCAATCTGCAAACCAAGAACACATCACTACATTACAGTGCAAGAGAAGCACCTAAGGAAAAGCCGGTGTGAGCCCAGATTCAAACCTCCAGGGACACATGGGGGAAATCAGCTGCAGGGCATGCTCAGGACCCACTGATCAGAGTCAACCCCAGAGGCAGGTGCACAAAAAGGTTAACAGCTGCTTTCCTGCTTGGTTCTTTCTACAAGAACTCGTTTCCCCCAAGATTTCCTTGTGCATGAAAGGAAAATAAATTTTGAGACCCAGAATCACAAGCCCAAGGGCAAAGTGCAGCTGGAAACAGCTGGGCAAACACGCCTCTGTTCCTTCCCTCAAATGACAGCTACTAAGGTTTTAAAAAGCTGCATGCCTCCTTCAGAATTTCACCACAAGGAAAACCCTTGTGAACCAACAACAGGCAGAATAATTTCTCTGCTCACGTCAGTCAAATGCAATTCTGATTGTTACCTTTGCTCTATTGTTTCTCTGCATGAATAGTAGGCCTATGTGACTATTCCTGCAAATTGTGCATTTGGTTAAAGGCTAATCAAAAACTCAAAAGAATGCAACCAGGCCGGGCGCGGTGGCTCACGCCTGTAATCCCAGCACTTTGGGAGGCCGAGGCGGGCGGATCACAAGGTCAGGAGATCGAGACCATGGTGAAACCCCGTCTCTACTAAAAATAGAAAAAATTAACCGGGCGCAGTGGCGGGCGCCTGTAGTCCCAGCTACTCGGGAGGCTGAGGCAGGAGAATGGCGTGAACCCGGGAGGCGGAGCTTGCAGTGAGCCGAGATTGCGCCACTGCACTCCAGCCTGGGCGACACAGCAAGACTCCGTCTCAAAGAAGAAAAAAAAAAAAAAAAAAAAAAAAGAATGCAACCATTTTTCTCACATCTAACTATGATCTGTAAGCTCTCTCCCCACTTCAAGTTGTCCTGCCTTTCTGAACCAAACCAATGTACTTCTTACATATATTGATTAATGTCTCATGTCCCCCTAAACTGTATATAACCAAGCTGTGCCCCACAATCTGGGGCACATATCCTCAGGACTCCCTGAGGCTGTGTCACTGGCATGTCCTTAATCTTGGAAAAATGAACTTCCTAAATCTATTGAGATTAGTCAACGATACTCTTTGGTTTACAGGTTTCTTTTTTTATCTCATAACTTCAATGATCTGAAATATTAAAGAAAATTTGCCAAACTGCTCATTCTCTTGTTTAATCTGTTATTGTATTTGTAAAGGGAAACATATTTATATAAGTTATGTATAATTAATAATTTATGTACATTATGAAGCTGAGTAGCAGAATTATTAATAAGACCTAGAGTAATAAAAAATTCAAGTATCAATTAGCAGCTTAATAGAAAAACAAATTATGCTATATCTGTTTGCTGAAATGCTACCCAATATTTATAAGAAATAAACACACACAATAAAACGGTTTAATTCTCAGTATTTCTACTGAGAAAAATAAGCCAAATAGATAAGAGTACATACTATATTATTTCATTCTTATAAATTCTAGAAAATAAATGCTGGCCTAAAGAAATATGAAAACATCAGTAGTTTTATAAAGAAATGGTAGAATAAGGGAAGGAGGAAAAACAAAAAAAGTAAGAGAACAAGAGGAAAGTTGAGGGGAGTTGACTTGTCACTTTCTTGAAAATAGGGGTTTTTTCCAATGTTTTCTATTGTACAGGTTAAATATTTGAATTTTATTTTCTGTCAATTAAAACTTATAAAATTTATTACAAGTAAACAACTGACATTTTCAACAAAAAAAAGAAATATAGCAAGGAACAAATAAATATGTTAAATGTCAGGTATACCTAAATATTTATATGTCTGAACATTGTCTCCATATTTTCAGGTAAATGCAGCAAAATAAGACAGGTTTGCGTGACAGGAAGTGGATTTTACAAACCACACTAGGCACGTTTAGCTGTGTCCCAGAGGTAGTTAAAAGAGCAATGGAGGTCTGCTATGAGGAGCATAGGCCCAGATTCTAGCACTCACTCATGCCAGATATAAGCCCTCAGACACATACAGAGACCCTCCATGTGTGGGTTCACTTTTACATCTATAAATGAAGAAACCATTGACTCCTAAACACCATAATTTATACACACAGGTAAACATAATTAAAAATGTGATAGTTATTAAATGTTTATCAACAGAACATTTTCACAGTAAGACAGCATTTTCCCAAATGCAATCATTGTCATCAAATCCCCAGGGACACTCTCATCTGCCCCAGGCCCTGCCCTCTCCTCAGGCGTCCCACCCCAGAGCTTGCTATATAGTAGGAGACATGCAAATAGGTCCCTCCCTCTCCTGATGAAAACCAGCCCAGCTCTGACTCTGCAGCTCTAGGAGAGGAGCCCAGCCCTGGGATTCCCAGGTGTTTTCATTTGTGATCAGCACTGAACACAGAAGACTCATCATGGAGTTTGGCCTGAGCTGGGTTTTCCTTGTTGCTATTTTAAAAGGTGATTCATGAGGAAATAGAGATATTGAGTGTGAGTGGACATGAGTGAGAGAAACAGTGGATATTTGTGGCAGTTTCTGACCTTGGTGTCTTTTTGTTTGCAGGTGTCCAGGGTGAGGTGCAGCTGGTGGAGTCTGGGGGCGGCTTGGCAAAGCCTGGGGGGTCCCTGAGACTCTCCTGTGCAGCCTCTGGATTCACCTTCAGTAACTACTGGATGTACTGGGTTCGCCAGGCACCAGGGAAGGGGCTGGAGTGGATCTCAGCTATTAATAGTGGTGGTGGTAGCACATACTATGCAGACTCCGTGAAGGGCAGATTCACCATCTCCAGAGAGAACGCCAAGAACACACTGTATCTTCAAATGAACAGCCTGAGAGCTGAGGACACGGCTGTCTATTACTGTGCGAGAGACACAGTGAGGGGAGGTCAGTGTGAGCCCAGACACAAACCTCCCTGCAGGAACGCCGGGGAAATCAGCGGCAGGGGGCGCTCGGGACCCACTGATCAGAGTCAACCCAGAGGCCGGTGCACACGGAGGCTGATTTCCTGTCAGGATGTGGGACGTCATCTTTCTACAGTTCCTCTAGTGAACCTCTCTGAGTTCAGGATTCTCTGATTACCAATGTCATCTCTACATATTTTTTAAATGATTGTTTTACTCTGAAAACCTATTCTCATATGTACAAAATGCAGATGATCCTTACCGAGGAGATGAGTTCCCAGCCATGGTCGCCACCATCAGAGTCCTGAGGAAGCTCAGGCTTCCTGGTGAGTCTTCTCCAGTCAGACTCAGGACAGGAACCTGAGGAAGATTCCTGACTAGAACTGAGTATGGCTCCTCACAAGAGGGCGCTAGCTGCGGGCGGCTGTTCCTGCAGACCCCTGATTCGGCGGCGGGTGACTAAAACGTACACTGACACAGGTATTCCGCTTTGCCAGTTCAGCTGAGGGTCCGAGGCCGCTGACTGACTCCAAGGAGAGTCCTGTAAAGAATGGCAGCAGCGGCCCTGAGCAGCTCGCGCTCCAGGCGTTTATTTAGTATAGAATTCAAAACAGAAGCTCTGAGTCAACACACTTGTGGATAATTAACATGATTAAGAGAGTAATTCTATGAAGGAGTAAAGCTCAGGGACTGCGGTCTAAAGTAAATACCATTAGGGTGCGATATCCTTGGTCGACCTCCCCCGAGAGGTTCATCAACCCTAGTATTTACCCTATGCCTAATGCTCTAAGGTTAGAACCGGCCGCCTTCAGCCTGTTCAATTATTACAAGCTATGTAACCTTTCAGCCTTCCAAAAGGTTTGTGAATATTCCCTATAACTTTCCCTAATATGTCCCTTTAATATTTCTGCCACCACCCTGAGTGATTCCCAACAGGAACAGTCTTTAGGGATTCTGATTACAGCAAAAAGGGAGGGTGGGCCAGGGTCAGTGTCATGTAGAACCTCACAGGTTTCTCGTTGGACCCTTCTCCTGACACTGAAGTATGCAAATCAGCATCGATACTGATCTGGAGCTTCTTTTCCTAATTCATGTACTGTCTTTTTTAGTTGTTGTTCTCATTTTTCCATTTGCCTTTCCTGCTTTCTGGAAAAGGAAGATATTTTCCCTGTGGTTAAAATTCCAGGCCTACAGCCCTTTCCCTGGAGCTCAGGTGGGTCTCAGGCTGTGGCTGCTGCAGTCACACAGGAGAGGCTGGTGGGACTTTCTTCACTCCTCCTCACTCAGGACCCTCCACCGTGTTGCATGGAGACTCATCTGTAAATACAAGTTGCCAGTGGGAACTGAAGGGGACAAGCTTGTTTGGTTAACACAGGATATGGATGTGTTTCTAATCCTGTTCTGATAAACTTTCACAGAGTAATGTTCTTTACTAGTGGTGTGAGGAAAAGGGTGTGAAAGTTGTCAGAATCAAAATGGAGCCACTTGTGTTATAATCTTTACAGGTGAAGCTGGAGAAGGTCATGAATAGTGAGTTCTCATGCACACATCCCTGATAACAAGAACTACAATAATTGTCTCAAAATAGCTCATGTAAGCCTCCTCAGTTATCTTTTAAAACACTTGTCTTCATTTACCTACTTAAATGTGCCCACGCATATTCTCATTGCAATGCTCATTTTAAAATAAATATTATTTGATTTTGAGGAGTCTCTTTCTGTCTGATATTTAGGTTTGACAAGCTGCAGATGGACACACCGCTTTCCTGTGAGATGGAGGGGATGACAATTTTGGGGGATGGCTGAAAACATCCAATATCCTGAGGGCCAGCCATCAGTAAGTATAGGCTGGAAGTCTCAGAAAGAGCTGAAACAGCGTAACCACCATGGAGTTTTACCTTCTCCAATTCTGCTCTGATGGAATCAGGGCCAAGCAGGTTAGCAATGATAATCTACCTAACATAGAATCAACTGATAACTTACACCTTTAATGATGTCTATTAAAAAATTTACAACACAACCTGGATTAGTGTTTGATCAAATAACTACAAAGTATTGCCCAGCCAAATACACCATAAGACGGACCACTACCCATGGAGAAAAACATTTAACATGAGATCTAGGTTGTCACATAGTTCAAGGTATAAAACTGATTATTTTAAAATGAGGCTATTTTTCTTGTTGCTATTGAGTTGTAAAAGTTTCTTTTACATTTGGACATTAAAACTTTTCAGATATATGGCATGTTATCCAATTCTGTAAGTTGTAATTATTTTGTTGCTTTGCACAGTCTTTTTTATAATCTATTCCCACTTGTTCAATTCTGCTTTATTTTGCAGGTGCTTTGAATGTAAAATCCAGAAAAAGATTGCTAATTTTTAAGGGTTGGGAGTTTTACAATTGCAGGTATTACATTTAAATATTTAAAGCATTTAGAGTGAATTTTTGTGTTTATTCTAACCTAAAATTCTTAATTCTTTTTATGTGAAAATCCAGTTTTCATAACACCCTCTTTGGAAGACACTATAATTTAGCCATTTTATATTGATGGTTCTCATGCTGAAAATCAGTTCGTCATCAATATGTTGGTTTATATCTAAGCTCTCTATATGCATTTATGCCCATACCTTTCTATGTTTGTAATAAATATTGAGGCCTAGAAGTGAAATGCTCAAGCTTTGTTCTTGCCTTGTTACAGATATTAGACCAAAACATTCTAACCTTTTACTGTTAAGTACAATAACAGCCGTGACTTTTCTTAATGGTTTTTATTGTGTAAATGTTGTTTTCTTGTCTTCCTACTTTGTACAGAGTTTTTATAACGAAACCCTGATTTTTTCATTTTTTTTCCTGTGTCTGATGATATGTTACTGAGATATTTTTTCATTAGGTTTTTAATGTGGTGTACCAAATTGATTGATTTGAGGATGTTGAATCAACTGTGCATCTCAGGAGTGAATTTGAGTTGCTCATGGTGTATGGTCTTTTAAAAGACTTTAGAATTTAGTTTACTATCGTTGGGGATTAAGTTATGTCTACTAATGATATTGGTCTGTAGTTTTCTTTTATTGTGATGCCTTTGTCTATTACTGGTAAAACTATAATGGTATCCTCATAGAAAGAGTTTAGAAGGTATACTGCAGACTGCCTTTAAAATACATTTTATCAGCGGAGAGATGGTGATAGTTTTTTCCTCAGTTTTCTCTTGGGAAGAATTTTATGTTGCTTAAAAGATATTTAGAATGACTTAACATGGTTTATGGGCTTACATTATATTCCTTTCTTTCATTCTTTTTGAAGAAGTGCTTAACTTTCCTATTTATTTTTAGGTTTATTTTTAGACTTGTGCAACACATTTTGAGGTGAAACTTAGTGGATTTTTTTCTAATAAATTAGAAAGAATAAATCATTTAATTGACTATTTTATTCAGGTTGATTTGTTGAATATTTGCTAAAAGCCAGTTCTTTTTTTTTTTTTTTTTTTTTTTTTTTTTTGAGACGGAGTCTCGCTCTGTCGCCCAGGCTGGAGTGCAGTGGCTGGATCTCAGCTCACTGCAAGCTCCGCCTCCCGGGTTCATGCCATTCTCCTGCCTCAGCCTCCCGAGCAGCTGGGACTACAGGCGCCAGCCACCTCGCCCGGCTAGTTTTTTTGTTTTTTGTTTTTGTATTTTTTAGTAGAGACGGGGTTTCACCGTGTTAGCCAGGATGGTCTCCATCTCCTGACCTCGTGATCCGCCCACCTCGGCGTCCCAAAGTGCTGGGATTACAGGCTTGAGCCACCGCGCCCGGCCTAAAAGCCAGTTCTTTAAGCCATGACACACAATAAATCGCAAATGGCAGTACCTCATTGTTTACTTAGCTTTTGTACTTATATTTTTCAGATGAAAAATCGCTACTGTAAATTGTAAATAGCCAACACATAATTGTATTGTATGCAAATCTGTGACTGCCGGTTATCTCCAAGAAACAGATACATTTCTTTACTATATATAAAAAAAGAGTTTGGAAGGGTGACTCCTCACCAATTTTTGAAATACAGAAGGGCTGGCATTCCTTCTTTAAATATTAAGACTCATTTTATGATGTAACATACAATGTATCACAGAGAATGTTCAATGTGTGCTTGAGAAGGATGTGTATTACATGGCTCTTGGTCGGAAGGTTCTGTAAATGTCTTTCAGGTAAAATTGTTCAATAGTGTTATTCAAACTCAGAGGCATATTAAGAATTTTCTTTCTGGATTTGCTATACATTATTCATGAGGTATTAAGGTCTTCTCTTATTTTTATGTTGTTTTTTATTTCTCTCTTTACATCTCTTACAGTTTCCTTAATGCAGTTATATCGGTATTTGTACACATGTGTAAAAAATAAAATCATAATTGTTAAGTGAGTTTTATGGCACGGTCACATTATAAGTAATATATTTCCAAATGCTACCATTGCCACTAAACTCCTCCTGGAGTCTGCCATCTGCTCTGGGCACTGCCTTCTTCTCAAGCATCCCACGCTGGAGCTTGCTATAGAGGAGGAGACATGAAAACGGCCCTCCCCCTCCTGGTGAAAACAAGCCCAGACCTGGCTCTCCAGCTCTGGGAGAAGAGCCACAACCCTGGGATTCCCAAGGTTTTCCATTTGGTAATCAGGACTGAACACAGAGGACCTACTATGGGGTTTGAACTAAGCTGAATTCTTCTTGTTGCTATTTTCAAAGGTGACTCATAGAGAAATTGAGTGAGAGTGAGTGGATACGAGCGAGAGAAACAGTGGATATGTTTGGCAGTTTCTGACCGAGATGTCCATGCATTTGCAGGTTTTCAGTGTGAGGTGCAGCTGATTGAGTCCATAGAGGATCTGAGACAACCTGGGAAGTTCCTGAGACTCTCCTGTGTAGCCTCCAGATTCGCCTGCAGTAGCTTCTGAATTAGCTGAGTTCACCAGTCTCCAGGGAAGGGGCTGGAGTAAGTAATAGATATGATATATGATGGAAGTCAGATATACCATGCAGACTTTGTGAAGGGCAGATTCTCAATCTCCAAAACAATGCTAAGAACTCGCTGTATCTGCAAATGAACAGTCTAAGAGATGAGGACATGGCATGTATGGCTGTACATAAGGTCCCAAATGAGGAAACATCAGTGTGAGTCCAGACACAAAATGTCCTGCAGTAGGAAGAAAGGAGTCTGGGCTGAAGGGGACACTCAACACTCACGAAAGAGGTGCAGCCCCAGGGCAGGTGCAGATGGAGGGAAGGCAAGGGCTGCTTTCCTTCAGGGTCTGTGGTTTCCTCTGCTTCTACCATATCCCATTTGAGCCCCTGTACATTTATGCTTTGTGCCCACCATGAGGCCCTGGATTAGAAAACTAATTTAAAAGAGGAAACATTCTCATATGTCCCCAAAACAGATGTAAGTATTGAAGGCATAAAAATGCACAGGCGGCCGGGTAAGGCTGTAGACACTGCCATGTCACATTGCCAGAGTCACAACTAGTGGTGGGGAAAGGTGGGAGTTTGATGGAGCTTCCCTAATGACCCTGTGGTCCAAGCTAAATCCAGCAAGGCCATTGGTGCCTCCTGAGCACAGTTGTCCATCAGGGATCTTCCATGTGTCCCAGCAGCAGCCATGCCTCCGATCTCCACTGTGCACAGCCGTTGTCTGGGAGGGGCTCCCAGGATGGGTGTCTTCGGCACACACCAGCGGATGGGTGTCAGAGTGCAGTGAGGCAGCTGGTGGCCTGGTCTATTGGTCTTCCTGATGTTGGAGGGATGGGAGGTGCATTCTCAGGGCCAGCACCCTGCTTGTGGATTTTCATATAAAAACCATGATTTTACTTCGTTTTCTCAGATAACATAGATAATTAATAACACAATCTGCAAACAATTGTAATTTTCAACTTTAACCCAAATTTATTGTTACTTAATTCTGTGCAGGATCCAGACATGGTATTGCCCTTCTCATGAGAAATTGCTCGATCTAAACCAAAACCAGTTGTTTCTCATATTCTTTGGTTTCTCTCCATGTGCAGAGATCTTGATTAGAGGAAGTTTGGGACTTCCCACACACTCACCCTCACCTCCCCAAGCAAAGAGCAGAAATCGTCCTTAAACTAAGTCTAAGGGAGGAGCTGTTCCTGTACCACTCAGGGCCTGCAGAGACCCCCAGGTGCAGCTTCATTGAGTCACGTGTTTCACTCCCTGTGATTGCGGCTGAGGTCTAATTGTGGGCTCAGAATTAGGACACTCTAGGTTATCACAGGTCAATCCTATTCTAAAAATCATTATCACACATAGTGGTAATAATTCAGTGTTCATTTTTTCTAATAGCAGTTTGTCTTTTATATTTGGTTGCATGTTTGAGAAAAGAAATGTGATAATATTTTTTGAATTTAACCTCAAAATCTAAATTGTTCTAGGACACTCACAAATTGGACAAAAGAGAGCTCTTTATTCTCATAAAAGTGTGTGTATTGGGGAATTTCACCGCATTTTCCAGAACCTGTTAACATCAACTATGTTTCTCAGTGCACTTTTGGCTTGAGACGTCCTCGCAGACCCTCTCCCTCACCTGCACTGTCTCTGAATTCCCCACCACTACCAGTGCTTCCTGCTAGAGTGTATCTGCTTACCCCTTGAAGATGGACAGGAGTGGGTCAGGTGCATGGGTTGTGAAGGGAGCACAAATTACAACCCATTTCTCAAGAGTCCATATCCCTATCCAAGAAAAATTCTTACAGCTGAGCGCTTGTCTAGTGAATACACAATTATGCATTTTTAAGCAAAAGAAACAATGAGGGGACTTCATTGTGAGCATAGACACAAACCTCCCTGCAGGGGTGGATAGGACCAGCAGGGGGCACTCGGGGCACCTTGGGGCTTAGATGATTGTTGCGGCTTAAGATGAGCAGGATCAAGGCTCAACATCAGGGCGGGTGAAACAGGGCAGAAAAGGGGCTGTAGATATCAGTTGTTTTCACCATCATATTTCACCACCAGACACCCTCCACTACATCTCTTCTAATGTGTCTGAGTGTTTATATGATTAGAAAATGGCATTTATGTAAACACTAATATATACCCATATGGAGGTGCATCAAGTTGTCCTCTCCATCTTATGTGGACCTTGTCCATCAAGCACTAAGTGCCTGTATTTACTACAGTGCCTCATACATTATGGTCCAAACATGTAAGGCTTCTTTTTTTTTTCATCTCTCCTCCTCCATTCTCTCTCTCTTTCACACAAAAACACATGAACTGACACAACTTTAATTATCTGATGTATTGAAGCAAATTGGTTAATGTGCAGCTTTTCCACTTTGGCACCCATTTATGTTGTAAAAATAAGAACCGTGTGTTTCTCAGCTGGGCACTTCTCTAAGTAGCAGCTTTATTTATTATAACCAGAGACCAAAAGTGATCCAAGTGTTAGCAGCTTAACTGGTAAACAAATTGTGGAAAATTCATTTACTGGAATAATACCCACTGTTACAATCAAGCACTGTGGGAATCACTCAACACCATGCTTAAAATAACAAGTACCTGGCCGGGCGCGGTGGCTCAAGCCTGTAATCCCAGCACTTTGGGAGGCCGAGACGGGCGGATCACGAGGCCAGGAGATCGAGACCATCCTGGCTAACACGGTGAAACCCCGTCTCTACTAAAAAATACAAAAAACTAGCCGGGCGCGGTGGCAGGCGCCTGTAGTCCCAGCTACTTGGGAGGCTGAGGCAGGAGAATGGCGTAAACCCGGGAGGCGGAGCTTGCAGTGAGCTGAGATCCGGCCACTGCACTCCAGCCTGGGCGGCAGAGCGAGACTCCCTCTCAAAAAAAAAAAAAAAAAAAAAAAAAAAAAAACAAGTACCTGAATAAGTAAAATAAGGCAAAAAAAAAAAAAAATCCAAGTTCATACATATAATTCCAGTTCTATAATTTCTATAAAGCAAAAATGAATTTAAAGTTGCATAAAAAGATCCATAGTTGACTGTGGATGTGGTACAAGAAGAGAAGGTGTAGAAAGGAGAAACTGTAGGAGAACAAAAGGAAATTTCTAGAGTAATTGATTTTTTCTGTGTTAATAAAAGTGAGTATTATGTCAATATTTGTAAAATTGTACAATTTATGTAAAGATTCTTATTTGCTAATTTCACATCATTATTGCAAATTTTATACTGTATAATTTCGTAGAAAAGGTGGTAGAGATGAACAAAATACGTAAAAAGCCAGAGACTCCTGAATATACACATGAATGAACCCTGGATCTCACTATACTTTTAGGGAAACACTAGAATACAAAAATGTAATGACAGGATTTCAGTACATGAAGGGAGCTTCTCAAACCCCAGGAGGCATGTCCAACTGTGTCCTGGAGTTAACTCAGGGAGCAGGCATGTCCTTTGGAAGGAGCCATGACACCAAGCTCCCAGCATCCGTTGTAGATGACACCATGCAAATGCCAAGAGATCTCAACTAAAATTTTACGTGGATGTTGAGTCTGATTATGGAACACACTCACACCAAGTGAGTATGGAAAGGTTAATTACCTACATCCTTGAGGTGTCTGCTGAGAGCAGGGCAGGCCTCTCATGAAGCTCCCAAATGGCTTGGTAGAGCAGGGAAGGAGACTGGCTCAGGGTTTTTATCATGGTTTGGTGGGGGGCTGGGGAGAGCATCCTACTTGCAGGAAGGGTTTTGTGGGGTTTCAAGGTCCAAATGGCATCAAATGAGGGAGCTCCTGTGATTTCTAACTAGATTTACCTTGTGTGCTTAAAAAAAAGCAAATGAGGGAGGAAAGAGATTTGAATTTATCAGCAGTCAGGCACAAAAATAGAGTCTGATGACTTACTCTAAATAGCAAGTATAAAAATGATGAGTAAGAAAAGAGACAAGAGTCCAATATGGGCGAACAAACAGGCCTGCAGAAAATGCGAAGACTATTTATAAGCAAAAGAATAATGAGTAGGAGGAGTATGCGGAGAAGGATTCTGGTCCAATGTCTTGTGTGGAAGCTTTTCACGATTCGAGATCATCAGCTTATTCTGAAGGTCTCAGGTCAACTGTCTTCTTCAAAATATCAGAAGTGCCAGAGAATATGTGAGGATGCACAGTTTAACTTCCTCTATTTGAGTAGCTTTACAATTGTGTAAAATTTTTAATTAATTCTTTTTGTTCGTTTGTTTGTTTTTGAGATAGGATCTCACTCTGTTGCACAGGTTGAACTGCAGTGGTGTGATCATAGGTCACTGTGATTTTAAATTTCTGGCTCGTAGAATCCTCCCACCTCAGCTTGCTGGGTAGCATGTTGCTAGGTTTAGAGGGCCCTTCATCTACACCTAGCTGATTCTTTTTATTCATTTCTTCATAGAAACTAGGTCTGCCTATGTTGCCCAAGCTGCTTTTGAACACCTTGTCTCATGCAATTCTGCAGGCTTGGCCCCTCAAAGTGTGGGGACTACAAGTGTGAGCCACCTCATCCAGCCTGAATTGGTTTTTTGTTGTAAAACATGAACCCAATAATTGATTCCCTGGATTTTTTCTGCAGTGTTTTGGTTAAAAGTACCTTAACAGACTCCTTCCAATGTGGTTGAAGAACAGTATTTTTCCTGAATGTTTCTTCCAATAGACATGATTTCCTGGTTGAAGGTCACAAGAAACAGTTAAAAAGTTATAGTAAAATGGCAGCCTTAAACTGTTGGTGATTGCAGTGTGTATGGTACACGAATGACTTTTAATAATTTGTAACACATGCATGCAGCAGGAAAAAGGTGAGTGATGAGGGTCAAATCTCTGCATGTATGGGTCTCCTAGCTACCAACTCATAGGGTAATAACTGACGTTCCCTGAGGAGTGAACCATGATGCCACACGTGCTAGCAGGAGAAGACTTGGCCAAGGAAGTTCAACATTTTATTACAGTTTTTATAATTTCTATTAAAAATGTTATTTTTTTTTCAACCTTTCCAGAAAATTGTAAGCAGGATTGATTCTGTATTAGATGCACAATGGCAATGCCTCCCATGCTTAGATGACATTATAAGGTACGGTAAGATTCTGGGTTTGACGTACTGATCCACTGACTACAACGTTATTTTAGCTTCCATGCTAGGTTATTGTTTGTTTGTTTGCATTTACTTTCAAAGTTATATTAAACTGATCTCTATAATGTAATAATTCATCCAAATGTTTCTTCCTCTGCTGTATATTTTGAGGGGTTTCTAGAAGATGTAAGAATCCCCTTTGCTTGCAAAATATTCCGAAGTCATGCACTACTCTAAAACATATGTATTTAATTCCGGTATGTGACTTGCTGAAAAGCTCTACTAAATACAATAACTTCTGCCTTCTGGACTGATTTTACATCATGTAGAGAAATACATCCTAAAATAAGTTTGTACTACCAACATGAATTACTGGATAATAACCTTCAGTTTTATTTTTGAAGTATGATCCGTCAATATATGATCTTAAATCAAGGATCTTAACAGAAATCTTACCTAAGGGATATATAATTGTTAAAAATATTTATATAAGAGAGATGTGAGCCCAAAGTATCCAGCTATGTCTTCTATGACATTATGAACTACACAGTAACTTGGACTTCATTTGGGACTTGTTCTAATTTTCAAATTAGTTTTTTAGGGCCGGGCGCTGTGGCTCACGCCTGTAATCCCAGCACTTTGGGAGGCCAAGGCGGGCGGATCACGAGGTCAGGAGATCGAGACCATCCTGGCTAACACGGTGAAACCCCGTCTCTACTAAAAATACAAAAAATTAGCCGGGCGAGGTGGCGGGTGCCTGTAGTTCCAGCTACTTGGGAGGCTGAGGCAGGAGAATGGCGTGAACCTGGAAGGCGGAGCTTGCAGTGAGCTGAGATCCGGCCACTGCACTCCAGCCTGGGTGACAGAGCGAGACTCCGTCTGAAAAAAAAAAAAGAAAGAAAAAATAATTATTTATTTAGCTTAATGCCTCTAGATTATTATATGTGGCTATTTTAGCAGAGAGTGAACAAAGACAACCTAGACTGACTAAATAGAAAAATCACAATCTAATGAAACAAGAAGCCTGGATATGAGAGGCTCCAGGCTTGGCTAATTTGACAGCTCATGTATCAAGGTAATGTCTTATCTCAGTTTTCCACACTGATGCATCCAGAAAGTCAGCTTCACTCCCGCAGTGACTCCAGTCATGCAGAGACATAGGGACAACATTCCCAAGGGTCACATACGTATATTAAATATTGTCTGGAAGTGGGGAATAGACAATACTGAAACTCTCCTCTGAAGGACCAGGAAATCCCCAACAGATCATCTCCCCTGCCTCCATGACTAGAACTGCACCACGTGCCCATGTGGACAGTCGTCCCTGATGGGGATAATAAGACTCCATTGATGAGGCCAACAATTTTATCATATAAATTACTAAAGACTGATATAAAGGTTTCAAAATTTAATCGAATTCTGTTCTTTCATGTCCACCAGATCCGCCAGTGATCCTGTGATACCTTGTTTTAGTTTTCTGCTTGACTTTGTCTCTTCACCTTGTTCTGCCCTCCAGAGAATCTCTTTCAGCTTCATCGGGTGCATTCCATTGTTACATTTATCTGACATTTGCTAAATTGGTGGAATGCATTAGACTAAAGGGAGAGTCTCTGACCCCTCCTGGGTCTGTATTCCTAGGAAGGCATTGTGACCTTGAGTCTGAATGTGACTGTATTAATCAGGGTTCTCTTAGGGGAACAGACTAATACATATATATCTCGTATATATATTTACTTTATATATATACACACACAAACAGAACTAATATATATATCTTATATATACTTAATAAACCCATACATATATATGGGTATATAAACACCACACATCTACATATATATGTATGGGTGTATTAAGTATATATAATAAAAAAGGGTTCTCTTAGGGGGACAGAACTAATAAATATATATCCATATCTCATATATTTATTATATATATACAGAACTAATATATATATATCTTATATATACTTAATAAACCATATATATGTAGATGTGTGGTGCTTATAAACCCATATATACATGTGTGTTTATTAAGTATTAACTTACATAATTGCAAGGTTCCACAATAGCCTGTCTGCAAGCTGAGGAGTAAGGAGAGCCAGTGCGAATCTCCAAACTGAAGAACTTGGAATTTGATATTTGAGCATCCAGCACAGGAGAAATATGTAGCCTGGGAGCCTAGGCCAGTTTCTCCTATACTAATTTGTCACTCAGTAAGGCTAGTAGTTATTGTAAGAATAATAACATTTTCATGGAATACCTACATCTTCAACCTGAGTAGTACCTTTATTTGTAATAATTAGAAATGAGAAACAATAGAAATATCAAGATTTATAGATGAACAGTAATAATATGCTAATTTACTGCAATATCCATAATTAGAATAAATACATTGTTGATGCTCAACATGGTTAATCACAGTAGTTATGATGAGTGAGAAGCAACACAAATAAAACACATACTATATAATTCCTGTATAATAAATTCATGAAACTCAAAACTAAAGTAATAGATATGAAAGATGGACTCCAAATATTGTTTTTGTGGATGCACAGGTGAGCACAAGTAAAATTACATTTTGGCTTTTTTTGCCTTTTTTGAAGGAAACAACAAATGGAAAAACATTTGATACTCATGGATAGGAAGAATAAATTATCATGAAAATGGCCATACTGCCCAAAGTAACTTATAGACTCTATGCTATTCCCATCAAGCTATCATTGACTAGCCTCATAGAATTAGCAAAAACTACTTTAAATGTCATATGAAACCAAAAAAGACCCCTGATAGCCAATACAATCTTAGCAAAAAGAACAAAGCTGGAGGCATCACCCTATCTGACTTCAAACTACAAGGCTGCAGTAATTGAAACAGCGTGGTACTGATACCAAAGCAGATATATAGACTAATGGAACAGAACAGAGTCCTCAGAAATAACACCACACATCTACAACCATCTGATATTTGACAAACCTAACAAAAGCAAACAATAGAGAAAGGATTCCCTATTCAATAAATGGTGTTGGGAAAACTGGTTAGTCATATGTAGAAAACTGAAACTGGACCCCTTCCTTACACCTTATACAAAAATTAACTCAAGTTACAGACTTAAACATAAGGTCTAAAACCATAAAAACCCTGGAGGAAAACCTAGGCAATATCATTCAATACACAAGCATAGGCAAAGACTTCATGACTAAAACACCAAAAGCTGTGGCATCAAAAGCCAAAATTGACAAATGGGATCTAATTAAACTAAAGAGCTTCTGCACAGCAAAAGAAACTATTATCAGATTGAACAGGCAACCTAGAAAATGGGAGAAAATTTTGGAATCTCTCCATCTGACGAAGGGTTAATATCCAGACTCTAAAAGGAACTTAAAGAAACAAGAAAGAAACTAACAACTCCATCAGAAAGTGGATAAAGGATATGAACTGACACTTCTCAAAAGAAGACATTTATGTAGCCAACAAATATATGAAAAAAGACTCATAATCACTGGTCATTAGAGAAATGCAAATCGAAATCACAACGAGATATCATCTCACGCCAGTTACAATGGGAATCATTAAAATTCAGGAAATTACAGATGGTGGAGAGGATGTGGAGAAATAGGAACGCTTTTACACTGTTGGTGGAAGTGTAAATTAGTTCAACCATTGTGGAAAACAGTGTGGCGATTCCTCAAGGCTCTATGACCAGAAATATCCATTTGATCCAGCAATCCCATTACAGGGTATATACCCAAAGGATTATAAATCATTCTACTCTAAAGACATATGCAGACGTATGTTTATGGCAGCACTAATCACAATATTAAAGACTTGGAACCAATCTAAATGCCCATCAATGATAGACTGGATAAAGAAAATGTGGCACATATACACCATGGTATACTATGCAGCCATAAAAAAAGATGAGTTCATGTCCTTTGCAGGGACATGGAGGAAGCTGGAAACCATCATTCTCAGCAACCTAACACACGAACAGAAAACCAAGCACTGCATGTTCTCACTCATAAGTGGGAGTTTAACAATGTGAACACACGGACACAGAGAGGAGAATATCACACAACCGGGCCTGTCAAGGGGTGGGGCATAGGGGAGTGATAGCATTTGGAGAAATACCTAATATAGGTTACGGATTGATGGGTGCAGCAAACCACTATGGCATGTGTATACCTACGTAACAAACATGCACGTTTTGCACATGTATCCCAAAACTTAAAGTATAATTAATAATATTAAAAACTGCAAATGGCATAGATGATCATTATCTAATGATGAAGGGATCAATTCAACATGACAACATCACAATTCTAAATTTATATGTACCAAACACTAGAGGAACTAGATTCATGAAACAAGTGCTACTAGAGCTAAGAAATGAGATAGATAGCAAAACAATAATAGTGGGAGACTTTAATACACTACTTCCAGCACTAGACATATCTTTGAGACAGAAAGTCAACAGAGAAACAATGAACTTAAATGACTCACTGGAACAAATAGATGTAGCAGATATTTACAAAACAGTCTGTCCAGAATCTGCAGAATAATTAATCAGCACATGCAACATTTTCAATATAGAACATACAATAGGCCACAAAATAAATCTCAATATATTTTTAAAACAATTAAATGATATCAAGTATCTTCTCAGACCACAGCAGAGTAACACTAAAAATCCACTCTCTAAAGAACCCTCGAAACTGAACAAATACATAGAAATTAAGACGTCTGTTCCTGAATAATATCTGGATTAACAATGACATCAAGATGAAAATTTAAAAATTATCTTAATTAAATGATAATAATGTGACAAGTTATGGAAACCTCAAAAAATACAGTGAAATCAGTGGTAAGAGGAAAGTTTATAGTGCCAGCTGCCTATGTCAAAAAGTCTGAAAGAGCACAAAGTGACAACCTAATGTCATGCCTAAAGAAACAGGACAAACAAGAACAAACTAAACCTGAAACCAGAAGGAGAAAAGAAATAACAAAGATCAGAGCAGGCCTAAATGAAATTCAAACAAAAAATACAAAAAAAAAAAAAAAAAAAAAGAAACAAAAAGTTGGTTATTTGAAAAATAGGCAAATTCATTAGTTACAGTAATCAAGAAAAAAAGAGCAAAGAACCAAACAAGCTCAATTAGAAATGAAATGAGACATTAAAATCTACATCACTAATATAAAAATAAGTTGAGACTACTATGTACACCTTCATGTGCACAATCTAGAAGGCTTAAAGAAAATGGACAAATTTCTAGAAACCTACAACACTCCTAGATTAAATCAAGAAAAAACAGTAACTTTGCATAGACAAATAACAAACAGTGAGATTGAATCAGTAATTTAAGAATTGCAAACAATAACGGCAACGAAATAGGGTCAGGTGAATTCAAAGCTGAATTCTATCAAAAATTCAAAGAAGAATTGCTACCAATTCTATGGAAACTTTTTTTTAGTTTAGAAAAAAAATCCTTCCTAAATTATCCAATGAATATAGTATAATCCAGATACCAAAACCAGCAAAGAATACACACACATACACACACACACACACTCTACAGATGAATTTTGCTGATAAATACATATTTCAAAATACTAATAAAAATAGCTAACCGGCTCTGAAAGCAGATCAAAAAGATAAATCACCATGATCAAGTGGGTTTCATCTCAGAAATGCAGGGATTATTTGAACATACTCAAGTCAATAAAGGTTATAAATCACATAAACAGAATTAAAAACAGAAACCATATTATTAGCTCAACAGATGCAGAAAAAGCATTTAACAAAATTCAGTACTCTTTAAAGATAAAACTCTAAACAAACTAGGAATAGAAGGAGCCTACCTCAAAATAATAAAAGTTATACATGGAAACCCCACAGCTAGCATCATACTGAATGGGAAAAGTTAAAAGCATACCCTGCGTGAACACAAACAATACAAGAACGCACATGTTCACTACTTCTGTTAAACATAGTTCTGGAAGGTCTAGCCAGAGCAATTAGTCAGGAGAAAAAAAATAAGGGCATCTAAATTGGAAAGAGAGAGTCAAACTATCACTGTTTACAGATGAAGTGATTATATACCTAGAAAATCCTAAAGAGTGTTCCAAAATACTCTTAGTTTTAATAAATGAATTGTCAGTGTAAAAAATAAATGTACACAAATTAGTAGCACTGCTATACATGAAAAACAACAAAGCTGAGAATCAAATCAATAACTTCATCCCTTTTACAGCAGCTACAAGAAGATAGAATTCTTAGGAATATATTTAACCTAAGAGTTGAGGATCTCTGCAAGGAGAACTACAAAACGCTGCTGAAAGAAATCACAGATGACATGAACAATGTAAATGCACCCCATACTCAACGATTGAAAGAATGAATATTATGAAAATGACCATAGTGCACAAAGCAATCTGCAGATTCAATGCAATTCTTATGAAAATACCTGCATTATTATTTTACAGAATTTTTAAAAATGCTAAAATTTATATGAAACAAAAAAGATCCCAAATAGCCATAGAAATCCTAATTTAAAAATTGAGGCATCACATTACTAAACCTCAAATTATACCACAAGGCTAAAGTTACCAAAATAACATGTTACTGAAACAAAAGTAGGCACATAGATCATTGTAACAAAATAGAGAACCTAGAAATAGAGCCAAATATTTAGCCAACTGATGTTTTGCAAAGCATATAAATATATAAATTGGAAAATAGGCACTTTGTTTAACTGGGAAAATTAGCAAACCACACATAAAACAATAAAACTGTCTTTCTATATGTCACCATATAAAACATCAACTCAAGATGAGTCAGATACTTAATTATAAGACATTAAAAATCTAAGAAAGCAATATTGTAAAAACACTTTTAGATATCAGGGTAGCAAAGAATTTATAGCTAAGACCCCAAAAGCAAATGCAACAAAAACAAAAATTTATGGAATCTATTTAAACTAAAATGCTTTTGCACAACACAATTAATAGTCAACAGAGTGAAAAGATAACCCACAGAATGGGAGAAAATATGTGCAAACTATACATCTGACAAAAGATTCATATCCAGAATCTACACAAGACTTAAGTTGCTGAGAAAGAGACACATAATTCCATTTAAAAGTGGACAAGGGATATACATAGATATTTCTCATAAGAATATATACACAAGGCCAACAAACATGAAAAACTGTGTAACATCGTAATCATCGGAAAATATAAATTAAAACCACAATCAAATACCACCTTATCCTCCAGGAATGACTATTATAAAAAGTCAAAAAACAAAATGGAATGCTTGTACACTGCTGCTGAAAATGTAATTTAGTACAACCTCTATGGAAAACAGTATTGAGGTAACTTAAAAAGCAAAAAAGTAGATCTACTATTTGATCCAATAACCTTACCGCTGGCTATCTACCCCAAAAAACCAAAGTCATTATATGAAAAAGACAAAGTCGTTATATGAAAAAGACACGTGTATATGTATGTTTATAGCAGCACAATTCAAAATTGAAAAGATGTGGAACCAATTTAAGTGTCCATTCACTAATGAGTTCATAAGGAAAACATGGCATATAGACACCATGGAATATTACTAACCATTAAAGGGAATGACATAATGTCTTTTGCAGCACCTTGGATGAGGCTGGAGACAATTATTTTAAGTGAAGTTACACAGGAGTAGAAAACCAAAAACCATGTGTTCTCACTTATAAGTGGGAGCTAGGCTATGAGTTTGCAAAGGCCTACAGAGTAATTTAGTGGACTCTAGAGACTCAGAAGGGAAAGAATAGGTGAGAGACTACAGAGAAATTACCTACATTTTAGATACAGTGTGCGCTATTCAGGTGATGAGTCTATTAAACTCTCAGAATTTACTGCTATGTAATTTATCCATCTAACTTTTAAAAAACACCTTTAACCCAAAAGCTATTGAAATTTTAAAAAATCAACCTACAATAATATCTTTTGTATACACTAAGAAATTTTTATTCAAAATTGAAATCAAGAAAACAATTATAATTAGGACAGCTTATAATTTATAAAATAAATGTTACAGAAATAAATTTAACAGGATAAAAAATCCACACAATGAAAGTTACAATTTATTGATTAAAATTGAAAAAAAACAAATGGAAGGCTACCTTATGTTCATGTGTTAGAGGAACTTATATCGTGAATATATTCACACTAATTTACAGATTCAATAAAATCCCATACAAAATTCCAAAGACACGCATTTACATAAATTGGAAAAAATATCTCTATAATGTGTATGGCTGGGTTGATTGACCCGGACTATCAAGATGAAATCAGACTACTACTCCACAATGCAGGTAAGAAACATAATGTCTGGAATACAGGAGATTCCTTAGGGCATCTCTTAGTATTACTTTGCCATGTGATTAAAGTCAATGGGAAACTACAACAACCCATTGAAGACTGGAATACAAATGGCCCAGATTCTTTAGGAATAAAAGTTTGGGTCACTTTACCAGGTAAAAACAAAACATGACCAGCCAAGTTACTTAGTGAAGGCAAATAAAATGCAGAATGGGCAGTAGAAGAAGGTAGTTATCAGTAACAGGTATGACCATGTGACCAGTTGCAGAAATGAGGACTATAACTGTCATGAGCATTTCCTCCTTATTTTGTTAAGAATATATTTGTGCAAGTATATAACTATACTAAAAAAAAGCTTGACTATATTATTATTTTCTTTATCATACAACATAAGATTTGTTCACTTAATATCAGTATTTGAATGTTGTAAACTTTATGTAGTGACATCTAGGTTAAGGATTAGTGCACTTTCAGTTGTATGAAGGATAGATGTATTATGTTAAGCATAATTATGACCTTATTACTGTCTTTATTTGGAGATCAAGCATGATTTTAGGTGATGTGTAAGGTGCTAAGTTGACAAGGGGTAGGCTAGTGATAGTTAATATTAGTTGTCATCTTGATTGGATTAAAGGGTGCCCAGGAGGCTGAAAAAGTATTGATTCTGAGTATGTCTCTGGGGGTGTTGCCAGAGGAGGCTGACATTTGAGTTAGTGGATTGCAAGAAGAAGACCCAGCCTCAATGTGGTTGGGCATCATCTAATCAGCTGCCAGCACAGCTAGGATAAAGCAGGTGGAAGAAGATGAGATAACATTGCTTGCTTCACCTTATGTTTTTGTTTTGTTTGTTTTGTTTTCCATACTGGCTGCTTTTTTCCGCTCCCCCTGCCTTTGGACATAAGACTTCAGGCTCTTTGGTGGTTGGACCGTGGAGCTTGAACCACGGGCTTGCTGAGGTCTCTTAGGCCCTTGGCCAGAGACTAAAGGCTGCCCTGTTGGCTTTTCTGGTTCTGAGACTTTTGGACTCAGACTGAGCCACTACCAGTTTCTCTCTTCCCAAGCTTGTAGAAAGCCTATCATGGAATTTTTGTCTTGTAATTGTGTGAGAAAATTATTTCTAATAAACTATTTTTATATATACATATTATATATTAGTTCTATTTCTCTGGAGAACACTAACACAACTTTGATCCACAAAACAACATTGTTTTATTCACAAAAATTATGCTAACTGAAGTAAGCCAACACTTACAAGTGCACAAAGTATGATTCTATTTCTACAATTTATACAAAATTAAAATGAATCTAAAGTAACAAAAAAGATCCATAGTTGCTTAAGGACAGAGTGGAAAATTATGTATTTCCAAATGCTACAAATGACACTCTTATCTACTGTGGGCATTGCTCTCTCCTCAGGAATTTCACCTCAGAACTGACTCTAAAGCAGGAGACATGCAAATCGGTTCCTGTTCATGTACTAACTAACACTTCCCAACAGTTCCTTTTCATGTACTTCCTTGACTTACTTGTTGATGAAGGTTGATACCTTAAAAATATCTAAGCCAGATTCACATTAGAGAAAAATAAAAGAGGGAGGGGAAAATTAAGCTAGAGCACCCAGTTCCAGAGATTTTTTGACCCTGCACTCCCTGAAATCTAGAGGCAGAGGGATGTGCCCTGCTGAGCAGTGCACAGTTATCCACGGGGAGAAAGAGGAGAAAGAGGTGTAAACGTGCCACCCCACGCTCATAAAATGAAGCTAATTCCCTCTCCTCAAAGGTCCTGGTGGGAAGCCACCTGATGTCTCTGCCCTTCCTCAGTGTCCACACCTTAGGGTCTGTGGTGATCTGGGCTTCCCTTTTAATCAGTCTCAGAGGTAAGCTCCCTGTGGATCAATGCAGCTGTGGCTGTTTCTCCACCTGTTCCCTCTGTTTGTAAGAGTCCTACATGAAGTTCACTGGTGGAATCTGGGAAAGAAATGGCACAGCCCAATAATTCTCAGAGCCTTCCTTACAAAGCCTCTGGATTCAAATTCATTGACTCTAGCATGAGCTCAGCCCAGCAGGCTTCAGGACAAAGGTTGGGGTGGGCGGAACAGTGAGTGTTTCAAGGGAAATTTGTTAGTGGTACCCTCCACTGATATAAAGAAGGTTCATCTTCTACAGGGATACCCTTCTGAGCACAGTGTCCCTCAAAATGACAAACCTGAGATCTGAGAACAAGGCTGTGTATTACTATTAGAGAGATAGGAGACATCTGTGTGAGCCCAGACAAAAAACCTCCCTGCAGAGAGACAGAAGGGGACTGTGTGGTAGGCACTGCTCAGAACCACAATGGGGTGATGCAGATGCCAGGGAGGGCTTAGGAGACACCAGGGGGTGCTCAGGAACCACGAGGGGGTGCTCATAACCACAAGGGGGTGCTCAGGACACGAGGGGCCACTCAGAACCACCAGAGGGCACTCAGGACACCAGGGGAGGCTCAGGAAACCAGGGGACGCTCAGAACCACCAAAGGGTGCTCAAGACAAAAGGGGATGGTCACAACCATCAGGGGTGCTCAGGACACCAGGGGACATTCATAACCACCAGGGGCGCTCAGGACACCAGGGGGCGCTCAGGACACCAGGAGGCTCTCAGGACACAAGAGTTTTCTTGAGAGGCAGCTCTCTATCAAGTGCTTGGGGATGGTGTGTTTGTTTTTTTAGACCTTGTGATTTCTTACCTGGTGAAGCAAAAGTCTTCCCAGGATCTCTTGCCATTTCTTCCTTGGAATGTATGTTTCTCTCGCCTACAAAATCTTAACTTAGAACTAGAATTCAATTAAACTTGTAATTCTTTATATTTTTGTAATAATAATAGCAATAATATCTAAGTAAATTAGAAATGGAGAAATTGTGTATGTTTAAGCTATTTCCACAGACAGAGTTCTGTTTTCTGCACTGTGTCAGTCACACTATTTTGAATGCTTTTCTACCAATAACTCAGCATATGAATGTGTTGAGTTTATTTTCCTTTCATCTGCTGTTTATAGAGATGAAACATCACTTTAAGGGCTTCTGTCTTCCACTTTGGTGGCTTCCGGGGTTCTGACCCTCAGTCTATTTCTCCACCTTCCCTTCTTCTGTTCACACCTTTTATATTCCTCAGTTTCCACTCAAGGAATCAGCAAGTCCATTTACTTTGTCTCATCCATGTCTGGTGAATCAGTTCCCTTCCCTTCATGATCACTGAAGCCAACCAAGTATGGGTAGGTAACAGTCCTTAGAATATGCTCATCTACCTGCAGACTCCCTGCTCTCCTCACCGTTTTCCAGGGTCCAACAGACAGCACCCCATTCCATCCCCCCTCCTTATGTACCAAACAGTGGGCTCTGCAGCTCCTGCTGCCCCATGTGTGCTCAGCCCTGGGGCTCACTAGGGCTTGGATGATAAAGCCCAAATCCCTATTGTGTTCGCACACTTTCTGACCACCCTCTAGCAAGCTGCCATTGTGAGTGAATCCTGGGAACCCTGGGCTGATGTTAGTTCTATATTAATGGATATTCTTTAGCATGCAGGAATATTGTCAAATAAACAACATATAGAGTTTATGTTAAAAATTCGTGTAAAACAATTGCAGAATAAAAAACATTATTTAAATTTGAAAAAGTTTTCTTTTAAATTTAATACTTAATATTTTAATTTAATTTAATATTTAAATGTAATTTAAATTGGAAAAAGCTGACAATTTTTTTAAATGCAATGTTATTTCAACAAATTGTGTAATAAAATTTTAATAGAGATGTTTGCCTTATTGATTGCTACATTTATTTATAATGTATAATGTATTATTACATGTATTTAAAAAGTATGCTGCTAGCAAAAATGAGAAACAAGCCTTAATATATAAGGTATACCATTGTATATTTCAGTGATGCCTTTTCCAATAATGGCAGTGACAGTATGTTTTACTAAAACTTACACTTACATATATTTCTTAATTTATATTGGAATAAACAGACATTCATAGAAGAGTATTATTTTGGACTAAAACCACAAACTATAAATACAAACAAATTCAAATCAATTAATTAATTAGAATAATTTAGAAACAAATGTATGTTGCTTGCTTTGGTGTTCAGAAATGTGTTCACTTTTGCCCCTGCACATATATGTTTCATTGCTGTGTGTGTTTGTATTTGTGTGTGACTATAAACTTTTAAAATACATTAACTTACATAGTCATAGAAATCTAAGTTTTTCCTCTTTTCACGTTCTTTAAAAATTAACAGAAAACTCACAAATAAAAAAAAAAATCCTATGCCAGGTGCAGTGGCTCAGGCCTGTACTTTCAGCACTTTGGGAGGGTGAAGTGAGTGCATCACGTAAGGTCAGGAGTTGGAGACCAGCCTGGCCAACATGGTGAAACCCCATCTCTAGTGAAAATATAAAAATTAACCAGATGTGGTGGCAGCTGCCTGTAATCCTAGCTACTGGGGAGGCTGAGGCAGGAGAATTGCTTGAACCTGGAGGCAGAGTTTTCAGTGAGCCAAGTTCGTGCCACTATACTTCAGCCTGGGCAACAAGAACAAAATGCTGTTTAAAAAAAAAAAATTCTGGAGAGCATTTGAAACGCCTGTGGTGTATTCAGGTGTCCTAGTAATCATCATCATCATCATCTAGCTAAAATGTTTTTAAACTTTTGTTTTTGGTTCAGGGATACATGTGCAGGGTTTGGTATACAGTTAAATTGTGAGTTATGTGTGTTTGATATACAGATTGTTTTGCCACTAAGGTAATAATTGTAGTGCCTAATGGGTAGTTTTTCAGTTCTCACCCTTTTGCCACCCTCCACAATCGAGTAGGTCCCAGTGTGTGTTGTTTTCTTTTTTAAGTCAATATGATTACATCCCACTTATAAGTGAGAACAAGTGGTAGTTTTCTGTTACTGTGTTAGTTTGCTTAGGATAATGACCTTCAGATCCATCTACGCTGCTGCAAAGAACATGTTCTTATTCTTGTTATGACCGTGTTGTATTTCATGCTCAAACATAGAGAAATCAATGTGTTGGGAAAAAGCTTAGTGTTGGGAAAAAGGCCGAGACAGGGCTTGCATATATGACGTAATGTCCAGGGCTCAGGGCATAAAAACCCTCATGGCCTTTGGAATGTGTCTAGTCTTGCTGGCTCCTTGCTTCCAGCCCTCCCAGGCTCCTAGGTCAATTGTATTCCCATTATCTCAACTAGCAGAACATGTTCCATATAAATGCTAAACCATCACAGCTGTAGATCATGTGCTTGCCCTTTCGACCCCTACATTCTCACCACCTGTTTCTTTGTTTGATCACCAATAAATAGTCTGGGCTTCCAGAGCTTGGGGCCTTCACAGGCTCCACACTTGAAATGGTTCCCTCGTCAAACTTTCTCTCAAACTGTCTTTTTCTCTATTCCTTTGACTCCGCCGGACTTTGTCACCCCCATGACCTTGTGTTGGGTCTGATTACCCCAACATTCCTGGCGCCAAATGTGGGGCGACAAAGACCCTGGTGAAGAAACGCCAGAACATGTAAAAGTTGGAGGATGCATTGTCAGAGGACACCCGATCATGATTAGAAGAATCTTGGAGGGAAAGCTGAGAGCTCAGCAGAACCAGGGTAACAATGGGACAGAGTGAAAGCAAACATTCTGCTTATTTAAATTTCTTAAAACAGTTATTATGAAGAGGGGAAGTGAAAGTTAGTACTCAGAATATGTTATCACTCTTTAGAAAAGCAGTTTTTGTCCATGGTTCCTGGAACAAGGGATTATGGAGTTGGATGAATGGGAGAGAATTGGCAGAGATTTTTAAAAAGCATGTAAAGATGGAGCAAAATTCCACTCTGTTTGGTCAAGGTGGGCGCTAATAAAGGCAACTCTTGAGCCATTTCAAACAAATGATGAGGCAGATTCAGATGAGGAAAAGGAGGACGAGTGTGCAAAACTAACTTCAGATTCTGAATGTGAAGAATAGAAACCAGAGGCAAAAGGAAGATACATGTTTTAAACTTGTATTTAAAAAAATACATGTTTTACTAGTCCATCGGCTCCACCTGCTGAATTAAGTGAATGGCCACCCCCTCTCTCTCCCCTTAATGGGCAAGAAAATGTATCAGCTACAAAACTTCTCCTGTAGTTACAACATGAAAACCTGGAGCAATTGGTGGTGCTATACAAAATTCCATTCAAAAGGCTAGAGCCAACAGAGACCTTGAAGCTTGGCAATTCCAGTTACTCTAATTGAACCACCTTTCCATTTAAGCTGTTAAAGGTATTCACGCAGGTCATTGGTCAATATGAACCGAACTCTCCTTTTGTGCAAACTTTGTTAAAAAAGATGTGGCTCTTGATAATAGGTTAATACCACATGATTGCGATACTTTGACAAAATCTGTTCTCACTCCATCTCATCCAGTTTAAAACCTGTTGTGCTGATGAAGCTCAAACTCAGGCAAGGGAAAATACACAAACACAGCCACCTGTGCTGGTTTCCTTTGAACAGTTAATGGGAATCGGCCCTAATAGGGGTCGATTAGAAAATCAAGCAGTAATGGAGAATATTGTCATTGTTCAGCTGCACTCTGTGTGTTTATGGGCATGGGAAAGGACAAATGTTACAGGGGAAAAATATCCTTTCAGGTCTGTCCGACAAGGACCTAAAGTACCATATATTGATTTTTATTGCTCAGCTCCAAGATGCTGTGTATAAAGTTGTAACTGATAAAACATCTCAAGATGTTGTAACACAGCTTCTTGCATATGATAATGCTAATGCAGAGTGTCAAACTGCTATTAGACACCTGAGAGGAAAGGCTCATATTGCTGAATATATTAAGGCTTGCAATGGCATTGGAGGTAACTTACATAAGGCTACTCTTTTAGCTCAGGCTATAACTGGATTAAGAGTCAGAAAAAATATGCCCCATTTCTCAGGCTCTTACTTTAATTGTGGGCAATTTGGACACACAAGGAATGTAGAAAAGGAAGTCAAAAGGCAAGAACAGGCTCAAGCCTGTAATCCCAGCACTTTGGGAGGCCGAGACGGGCGGATCACAAGGTCAGGAGATCAAGACCATCCTGGCGAACACGGTGAAACCCCGTCTCTACTAAAAATCCAAAAAACTAGCTGGGGCGAGGTGGCGGGCGCCTGTAGTTTCAGCTACTCGGGAGGCTGAGGCAGGAAAATGGCGTAAACCCGGGAGGCGGAGCTTGCAGTGAGCTGCGATCTGGTCACTGCAGTCCAGCCTGGGGGCAGAGCGAGACTCCATCTCAAAAAAAAAAAAAAAAAAAAAAAAGGCAAGAACTACTACCATCAAACAACCGAAAAGCCCCAGTGTATGCTCCCGTTGTGAAAAAGGCCATCATGGGCAAGTCAGTGTCATTCTAAGTTTAGCAAAGATGGACAACCTCTTTCAGGAAATGGGAAGAGGGGCCCACCTGGAGCCCCTCAACAAACCGAGGTGTACCTGGCACAGCCAGAGCTCTTACAAATGTACAACAATTGTCCCCCACCACAGCAGACAGTGCTATCATAGACCTTTGCAGCACAATTCCCATCTCCTTGTTTCCTGGAGAACCACCAAAAAAGGTCTCTATGGGAGTTAGGGGACCCCTTACCCTCCAGAACAGTTGATCTATTACTTGAAAGATCTAGAGGTGTCACTGTGCATATGGGAGTAATTTTTTGATTACATCGGAAAAATTCAATTAGTTATTAGTTCCTCAGCTCTGTGATCTTCCTCCCCAGAAGGAACAATTCCTCAGTTGTTGCTGTTACCTTACATAAAACTGGGAAGCAGCACAGTGAAAAGAAAAGGAGGCTTTGGTGTAGTACTAATCCAACAGGAAAGGCTGTATATTGAGTTAATCAAGTGTCTGACAAAAGACCTATTTTTACAGTAGACCTGCTGTTGGATGCTTACAGATTGACACACAGGCCTGGTTGGTTGTAGTCCCTGGAAAAAATAATGGGCTGCCTTGCATAGGGCAAATAGTCATCTTGAAGCTTCAGTTTCATGATTAACCTGCCTCTCCTAGAGAAAAATAGATTTAATGAGCACACAGGCATGACATGGGCTGTGTGGGTGGCAAGCCACCCAGGTGCCGAGGCAAGAGCCCGAGCCCATGAGCTGTCCCAGTATAACAAAATATATCAAATAACAAGAGTTATACTAGATATAGATCATAGACATGATTATAAGTATCATTAATCATTAGTTTGTCATAATTACTCTTTATTCCAATATTATAATAGTCTTCACTCTACAATCATAACCTAGGCAAAACCAGGCCATACAGAGATAGGAACTGAAGGGACATGGTGAGAAGTGACTAGAAGACAAGGGTGTGATCCTCCTGTTATGCCCGGACAGGGCCACCAGAGGGCTCCCTGGTCTAGTGGTAACCCCAGTGTCTGGGAAGATGCCCATTACTAAGTAGACGATGATCTAGTGGTAGCATCAGTGCCAAGGAAAAGCACCCACTGCTTAGACTGGGAAAGGGAGTCTCCCTTACCTCGGGGAAGTTTAGAGAAGATTCTACTCCACCACCTCTTGTGGAGGGCCTGTCATCACTCAAGCCTGCCCACAGTTATCCAGAGGCCTGTCTCCCTGTGATGCTGTGCTTCAGCAGTCACGCTCCTGGTCTGCTTTCATGTTCCACCCTGTACACCTGGCTCTGCCTTCTAGATAGCAGTAGCAAAATTAGTGAAAGTATTAAAAGCCTCTGATATGCAGAAATATGGCATAAGCTGTCTCGCTCTCTCTCCTCCTCAGCTTCCAAACAGGAAAGGGGCCCCCTGTCCAGTGGACACATGACCCACATGACCTTACCTATAATTGGAGATGGCTCACACTCCTTACCCTGCCCCCTTGTCTTGTATCCAATAAATAGCAGTGCAGCCTGCCATAGGGGCCACTACCGGTCTCAGTGTCTTGGTGGTAGTGGTCGCCTGGGCCCAGCTGTCTTTTCTTTTATCTCTTTGTCTTGTGTCTTTATTTCTATGATCTCTCATCTCCACACACAGGGAGAAAAACCCACAGACCCTGTAGGGCTGGCCCCTACAGGGCTGAATGTGTTCATTGTGGTGTTTGTGGCTTTTATGATTGGAATGTTCAACCTCTACTCCTACTGCATTGGTGGAAAACCAAATGAAGCCTTCACAGTAGTTTAAGAGAGTTTTAAGACACTGTTCTGGGCTATCTTTGGGCTTTCTGAAGTGAAATCAGTAGTCATCAACTATAGCCACAAATTCATTGAAAACATTGGTTATGTTCTTTATGAAGTCAATAATGTTACAATGGTCATTGTTTTGCTAAATATGTTAATTGCCATGATCAACAGTTCATTGCAGGACATTGAGGATGATGCTGATGGGGAGTTGAAGTTTGCAGGGGCCACGGTCTGGTTTTCCTGATTTGGGGAGGGGAGAGCACTTCCTGTTCCCTTCAATCTGGTGCCAGGTCCGGGGTCCCTGTTTTGTCTTTTGCTGAAGCTTAAAGGGTGGATTCTGAGCTCTAACCAGGGTTATCGGTAAGGTTTCCAGGAAGATATAGAGATAAGTAAGTCGAGATAAGTAAGGAAAGACAGGAACTTGCAGGAACTAACAGGTACCACAGGGATAGATAGGGATAGGAGAAGACTAGCAATATAAGGTCAGTGACCTAAGGTACAAAAGTAAAGACTAGCAATATAAGGTCAGTGCCCTAAAGAGGTACAAGAGACTAGCAAAGACTAGCAGAGATTTGTAGGGACAGACATGAACATTCTGAATTATGGAAATTAGCTATGGCTCTCAAAGTCCAATCAAAATCTGAGAGGGCAAATACAAAAGGAATAGAGGGGAGGGAGGTAAGGATAAAAATGCTCTTTCTTTTCTCTCCAACAGGACCTTTTGGTCTTTTAATTAATCAAAGGGTGGATACATTGGTGTCTGCAGTCTTTGCTGATGCACAAACATTCCATTCTTTAATCTTAATGCTGCAGGCCTTAGAAAAAGATATGGTCACATACAAAGAGCTGGGAAAAAGGAAAGATAATTATATGGGGAAGAGGATTTGCTTGTATCTCTCCAGGTGACCATCAGGTGCCTTTGTGGGTGCCCACCAAATATCTGAAGATCTATCATGAGCCACAGCATCTAGTGGACCCACCTGTATAGGGCAAATTGAAGGTTTGAGAAGCTTCAATTTGCTTTCTTTGTGCCTTCTGTTAGAAAGGGCCTGTTTCTCATTATCAATGGCTTCCTGGCTATAGCCACAGAAGTTTTTGCATCTGTTTTCCTAGATTTACTAATGTGGGGTTGAGGGTATGCTTGTGTTTTTGCAGGAGATGAATGAACAGTTTGGGTGCCCTCAAGATGTGTACAACTGTGGAATGAGAGACTGGAGGGGACCCATGGATCCCAACCATGGATCAGTTCCCCCAGTAAGAGCCATGAGCCAGTTGAATTTGAATGAGAAGATGGAACGAGGACCAACTGGGAGTCACACTGACATCAACCCCCATAACATGGGCACAGATCAAGAAAACCACACAGGAAACTGAGAAACTGCTGGAGCGCCAGGGTTTTACCTTTGCTGGGATTCAGCGATACCATAGATGCTTAACAGACCAATGCTTTCTGACTGAGCTCCTCTCTACACTGAATACAAGAGATCCTAATTGGCAGGAATATTATTGTCCCTATTCAGCATGAAGAAGTTACAGAAGACGGTCCTTCATCCTTCTGCAACCCCTAGGATGAAGGGTTCTCTTGTTAAAGGGGGGGAGATATGTGGGAAGCATTCAAACCAGAGCGACTCCATTTTGAATAAGGGATACGAAAAATGAAGCCGGATCACCAACCGGCAATTAAGGGCTGCACAGCCTGCAATTGCCTCGCTCAATTAAAAGAAGCTACCTTTTTTGCTAGTAATAATAGCTGTGGCAGTTTTACAAAAAAGAGAAGGGGGCATTTTGGGAAAAAGCTGTGTTGGGAAAAAAGCTGAGGCAGGGCTTGCATATCTGACATAATGTCCAGGGCTCAGGGCATAAAAACCCTCGTGGCCTTTGGAATGTGTCTAGACTTGCTGGCTCCTTGCTTCTAGCCCTCCTAGGCTCCCAGATGAATTGTATTCCCATTATCTCAAGTAGCAGAACATGTTCCATATAAATGCTAAACCATCACAGCTGTAGATCGTGTGCTTGCCCTTTCGACCCCTACATTCTCACCACCTGTTTCTTTTGATCTCACCATCTGTTTCGTTTGATCACCAAGAAATAGTCTGGGCTTCCAGAGCTCAGGGCCTTCACAGGCTCCACACTCGTGATGGTCCCCTGGTCACACTTTCTCTCTCAAACTGTCTTTTTCTCATTCCTTTGACTCCGCTGGACTTCATCACCCCCATGACGTGTTGGGCCTGATCACTCCACATCAGTGATTGTGATTTATCACATAAACCGAAGAAAAAAACGCAATCATCTTATTCATCAATATTATTTTCCGTGTAAATCTCCCCCAGGAAATCTTTCATCTGCTCTTCATCCTCCCCTCTCCCCGGGCATGCCAACCCAGAGCTCGCTGTACAGTAGGAGACATGAAAATAGGACCCTCCCTTAGCTGATGAAAACCAGCCCAGCCCTGACTCTGCAGCTCTGGGAGGGAAGCCCCAGCCCTGGAATACCAAGGTGCTTCCATTCAGTGATCAGCACTGAACACTGAAGACATGCCATGGAGTTGGGGCTGCACTGGGTTTCGTTGTTCTAAAAGGTGACTCAAGAAGAACTAGAAATATTGAGTGTGAGTGGAGGCGAGTGAGAGAACAGTGCAGATGTGTGGCAGTTTCTAACAGAATGTCTCTGTGTCCACTGGTGTTCAATGTGAGGTGTAGCTGGTGTAGTCTGGGGCAGGCTTGGCACATCCTGGGGGTCCCCGAGACTCTCCTGTGCAGCTTCTGGATTCACCTTCAGTAGCTATGGCATGCGCTAGGTGCGCCAAGCTCCAGGGAAGGGATTGGAATGGGGCTCACATTAATCCTACCGGTGGAGGCACATACTACCCAGACTCCGTGAAAGGCCGATTCACCATCTCCAGAGAAAACACCAAGAACTCACTGTATCTGCAAATAAACAGTTTGAAAGCTAACGACACAGCTCTCTATTACAGTGCGAGAGATCCAATGAGGAAAAGTCAGTGTGAGCCCAGACACAAACCTCCTTATAGGAACGCTGCCAGGAAATCAGCTGCAGGGGTCACTCAGGACCCACTGATCATGTACATGAATATGAGTGAGAGAAACAGTGGATATGGGTGGCATATCCACAGTGGATATGGGTGGCAGTTTCTGACCAGGGTGTCTCTATGTTTGCAGGTGTCCAGTGTGAGGTGCAGCTGGTGGAGTCTGGGGGAGCCTCGGTACAGCCTGGGGCGTCCCTGAGACTCTGCTGTGCAGCCTCTGGATTCACCTTCAGTAGCACCAGGATGAACTGGATCCGACAGGCTCCAGGGAAGAAGCTGGAGTGGGTGACTGACATAAAGTAGGATGGAAGTGAGAAATACTATGTAGACTCTGTGAAGGGCCGATTCACCATCTCCAGAGACAATGCCAAGAACTCCCTCTATCTGCAAATGAACAGCCTGAGAGCTGAGGACACAGCCGTGTATTACTGTGTGAGAGACACAGTGAGGGGAGGTCAGTGTGAGTCCAGACACAAACCTCCCTGCAGGGGCGTATGGAACCACCAGGGGGTGCTCAGGATACACAGAGGGCAGGGGCAGCCCCAGGGCAGGTGCAGCCCCAGGGCAGGTGCAGCCCCAGGGCAGGTGCAGGTGGAGGTCAAGGGCTGCTCTCCTTCAGGGTCTGTGGCTTCCTCTCATCTAACAGTTTCCCAGGGAGCCTCTGTGCATTTACAGTTATGTGCCTGCTACTGAGGTTCTAAGTTTGTAAAGTTTATTACTACAGGAAGGACCATTACGAAACATCCCTGGCAGGTGTCACTGAGAAAGAAAAGTTCACAGAAGGCCAGGCGAGGCTGTGGACACTGTCCACCCAGGATTCAAGTTTCACAAGCAGTGAGGGAGAAATGGGGAGTTTGATGGAGCTCCCCCACCACCATATAGTCTAAACTAAGTCCGGCAAGGCCATCAGGCCTCCCTGAGCTCTAGGTGCCCATCAGGGATCCGCCATGTGCTCGGCAGCTGCCCTGTCTTTTTATCTCCGCTGCGCCCAGTCACTGTCTGGGACGAGCTTCCAGGACGTGTGTGTTTGGCACCAACCGGATGATGGACCTCAGAGAGCAGCAGCTGGTGCCCGGACCATGGGCTCCCTAATGCTGGAGGAATGGGAGGTGCATTCTCAGGGACAAGGCACTGTTGATGGATTTTTATATAGAAATCATAATTTTGCTTCCTTCTCTCAGGAGACATAGAGAATCAAGCATGCAGTCTGCAAATAATTATAATCTGTACAATTACCCCCAGTGGGTTATTCCTTAATTCTGTGTAGGGTCCCACCATAGAGTCGCCTATCTCATGAGGAATGGTTGAATCTAGAGTGAGTCCATATGTATTTCATGTTTTGGCTTCTGTCCATGTTCAGAGATGTAGAGTAGAGTAAGTTTGGACCTTTCCACACACTAAGCCTCGCCTCCCCCACAGAAAGAGCAGAGACTTTGAGTATTCTTGAGTGTGGGGTAGGGGCTGGTCTTGCACACCTCAGCCTGCGGAGAAGCCACAGGCAGTGTTATAGACTTGGGTGTTTTCTCATTCAGGAGGGGTGACATCCACGGCCTCTGATTTCTGCTGAGATATAAGTGTGATTGCAGAATTAGGATGCCATTAGGCTATCATGCCTCGCTTCTGTTCTGAAAAATCACCCTCTTTATAGTAAAAGAAAACAATTCAATGTCCATTCCCCTAAAAGGAGTTTCTTTTTAACTTGGTTGCAAGTTTACCATATATGTGCCTGAATTTATTCTCAGAATCTACTGAATTGTCTAGAAATCTCACAAATTGAACAAAAGCGAATTCTTCATTCCTACCAAAATGTGTGTATGTAGGAATTTCAGTGTGTTTTCCAGAACCCGTGCACACCGACCACTGTGTTTCATGGTCATTTATTGGCCTGGTGAGGCCCTCACTGACCCCCTCCCTCACCTGTGCTGTCTCTGGATTCTCCATCACAGCCAGCGCTTCCTGCTGGAGCTGGATCCGCCAGTCCTCAGTCAAGGGAGTGGATCGGGGCATAGGTCACGAGGGAGCACAAATTCTAACCCACTCCTCACGAGCTCAGTCACCATCTCCAGATCCGTGTCCGAGTATCGAATTTTCTTGCAGCTGAGTTCTATGACCAACTGCCACAAACTTGTGTTCTTGTGAGAGGAACAGAGAAGACGTCAGTGTGATCCCAGACACAAACTTCCCTGGGGAGGGGCCCAGGACCAACAAAGGGCACTCAGACTCCATGAAAACCCGGCCCAAGTTGGAGAATGGGTTTCCCGTAACCCTCACATTTCACCATTAGATACTCTACACTATGCCTATGCTGAGGTGTGCGTATAATATAATTAGAAAATGGTATTTATATACGTGCATAATCATATCTAGTGTAAGAATTTGTTGCTTCTGCCTTATGTGACCATTAAAGACCACATATCTCACCTTATTCAATGACCTTATAAAGTATAATACTTTTATGTAACATTTATCTCCTTTTTTGTGTTTCTCCTTCTGTCTGTATTCTCTCTCTTTCTCTCTCTCTCTCTCTATCTCTCTATCTCTGTCTCTCTCACACACACAAATATACAAACACACAGTGGTTGGCAGTATATAGGCTAATTAAGACTATATTCCCATATGCTTTAAAAACAGCAGTTTTACAATATGTGCCTTTAATTTTTCAAAGAAAATTAAATCGAACTGCTAGTGATTTTTATGTGATTTTTAAAATTTAAATTGTTAATTTTTGTTTTCATCAATCCTCGTATGTGTACTATTGTATTCTCTCAGGTTATCTGCTGCCTTCATAGAATTGAACATGTGAAACTCTGCATTTAAATTTCTGTGACTCGGGACCGGTGAGCAGTAAGTAAGAAGTCAGTTTCCTGACCCTTCCCCGCAGCCGCAGATTCCTGAAGGCAGAGCAGGTGTAATGACCTCGCAGTAGACCAAGGCCCTCAAAGGTGACGTTGGACCTTGAGTTCCAGCATATCTTGGGAGGTCAAGTGGATGCTTGTGAAAGAAACAGTGGCTATGTGACAGTTTCTAACCAGAATGTCTCTGTGTTTGCAGGTGTCCAGTGTGAGGCGCAGCTCACAGTCTGGGGGAGACTTGGTACAGCTTAGAGGGGTCCCTGAGGCTCTCCTGTGCATCCTCTTGATTCTCGTTCAGTAGCTATGGGATTCACTGGGTTTGCAGGCCTCAGGGAAGGGGCTGGAATGGGCTGCAGTTACATGGTGTTGTGAAACTCATCAATACGATGCAGACTATGTTAGGAGTAGACTCACCATCTCCAGAGACAACACCAAGTACATGCTGTACAAGCAAATGAACAGCCTGAGAACCCAGAACATGGCAGCGTAAAACTCTGCAGGACACACTGTGATGGGAAGTCCACGTGGGCTCAGAGACAGACCGCCCTGCGGGATGGGGGGGGTGGCTTGGCTGCAGGGGGCACTCTGCACCCACAGGAGACAGGAGCAGCCCAGGGCAGGGGCAGGTGGAGTTCAAGGGCTGCTTTCCTGTCAGGCCCTGTGGCTTCTTCTGCACCAAATGCATTCTCCTGGGAGCCTCTCTGTATTTATGGTTCTCTGCCTACCACTGAGGCCTCTGGTTTGGAAAAGGTTACTACTAGAAAAAAATTTATCATATGCCCCTAAGGAATGAATCACTAATTGAGGGAGAAGATGTCACAGGAGGCCAGGGAGGCTGTGGAAACTGTCAGATGTGGATGCAGATCTGATGACAAAGACATGAGAAATCAGGGAACTCTGATCAAACCTCCTAATTACACCATGGTCCACTCTAAGTCTAGTAAAGCCATTGATGCCTCCCTTGGCCAAACCCACCCATCAGGGATCTCTCCTGTGTCCCAGCAGCAGACACGACTTACAATCTCCACTGTGTATAATCACTGTCTGGAAGGAGCTCCCGGAACACGTGATTTGCATTAACCGGGTGATGGATGTCAGAGAACAGCAGCTGGGTGCCTGGTCTGTGGGTTCCCAGATGTTGGAGAAATGTGAGGTGCGTTCTCAGGGGAAACACACTGTTTATGCATTTTTATATAGAAACCATAATTTTTTCTTCTCTCAGAGGACCTAGGGGATCAAGAAAACAAGCCTGTAAACAACTGTAATGTTCGCATTTCTCCTGAATTACATGCATTATTTCTTAATTCTGAGGGGATTTGACAGCATTGCCTTTCTCCTAAGAAATTCTTCAACTCCAGCCTGAAACCAGATGGTGATCACATTCTTTGGTTTCGTTCAGGTGCAGAGATCTTGAGTCAAGCAAATTTGGTCCTTTCCACACACTAAGCCTCACCTTCCTCAGAGAAGGATCAGAGATTGATCCAACTGTGTCTGAGGTGGGAGCTGTTTCTCCACACCTTGGAGCTTGCAGAGACCCCCAGGTGCAGCTTTATTGAGTCAGGTGTGTCTCCATGTGGGGGACCCTGCTGCCAGTGATTGCTGCTCAGTTCTAAATGTGGGTTCAGAATTAGGACACTTAGGTTATCACGCCTCAAATGTTACCATCATAGTAGATAGAAATAATAATACAAGTCCAATTGTTGTCTGTTGTTTCTTATTACTATTGGAGTATAAGTTTGAAGAGACAAATTGTTACCATATATTTGCATAAATGTCAGAATCTCTTGAATTGCTCTTGAATCCTTGCAAACTGGATAGAAGCAGATTCTTATTTTTTTTCTATACTCGTGTATTTTGGGATGTCAACATTTTGTCCAGAACCTGTGAGTACCAATAACTGTGTGTTTCAGAAATGACTGTGAGATTCAGTCATTGTGATCGAGTGGGAAAATCAGTTCACTTTATCTTAGATACATGGATGGAAGCCCAAGGTAGAGGCTTGTCATTGTTTCTGTGCCTGCTGCCTTGGGAGTGTCTGCATTTCTTATGCTGTGTCCTGAGTCTATACCCCAATGGCTCCCCTACTCCATGGCACCCGTCTGTGCCTGTGCATGCCCCTGCCCATGCCCTCCGTGAAATATCTGCTTTGGCTCAGGAAGAACCCCCCTGCCTTTTTTTCCTCCTGCCCCTGGTCCACATTCTTCTCCACCCACAGGCTCTCAGCAGCACCTCCCATCCACACTGACCCTACATGGGGTCATACCTTGTTCACCACTTCTCTCTTTTCTTCTGAGCCTTGCCTTTTACTCCAAGAGCCTGTTTCCTTCTCAGCTGGACTTGTGTACAGGAAATGGTTTATGGAGCAGGTTTGGGTTGTGCCCTGAAAGTTCCTGAAAACGTGCTTTCTCAAGCCAGGTCCATATTCAGCTCCTGGGAGATGATATCTGACTTTCTGGCAAACTCCCCCTGGTAGTGTTATTAAAGCACTTGATTAAGGTAAGGTTCACATCTGTAAAACTATACATGATTTAACATAGTTAACTCAGTGAGTTTGGAGTCAGTGTACATCTGCAAAGTTGTGTCCACCATCAAGGTCATAACCATAGCAATTACTTCCAAAACATTCCTCTTATCTCTCAATATTATGATTATTTTATTAGTTAAAATGTATTTTTGTTTGTGTTTGTCTGTGTCTCTGTGCGTGTAGCCTGGGTGCACACTATACTAGCTGATTCCATAATGACTTATGGTGAATGCCTGTTATTGCTCAAGGGGCTGGCATCTGAGCACTGGAGGTCAGTCGTGCAGGTGCCGCACACATCTGTGATGGGCCCCAGCACTCAGGTGAGCTTCCCTGGTGGACAACGCTTCACATGTGGTGTCATTCATCACTGCGGGGGAAAATGGGGACAAGAGACTCCTCAGGGAAAGAACATCTGGGAGCTTGTGCCTGGATTCTCAGGACCTTCTCTCTGGTGCCTTTGCTCATTTTAATTCATATTCATTTGCTATAATAAAGCTGCACCCATGAGAATAACAGCTTGTCTTGAGTCCTTTATTTCTATTGATTATGGGGCCTGAGGATGACCTTGGGACACTCAACACAATTACATCAGAGGTGGAGAATGCTAGAAAGTTCCTGACTTCTGACACATGGCTAGAGGATAGTTTATAACATCAAAGGATGAGAAAGTGTGGGATAAAAGACATTCAATGCCAGACTGGCTACAGAATCATATGGCATGAGATGGCGTGTGTGCTCCAATAAGGAGCAGGAAGTGAAAGTAATCCATGGAATTTAGAAATGACAGACACAGCTTCCTAAGAGTTGTTCCCTGAATAAGGAAAAGTAAAAATAATGAACAACTCGAATATGCAATTCATATCTGTGATAGCTAAAAATAAAAGTAAAAAGATGCACATCCAGCCCTGCACTGTGCTCTGTGAGCTGAGGCTGCTAGACTCCCATTCACCACCAAAGGGTACAGTTGTCCAGAAACAACACACAACACACAAGAGCCACACAGAAGGTAGCCCAGGGGTTGGGCTGGCAAGGAGAATCCACTAGACAACTAGAACAAGGAGGACAGTATGGAAAGTGGCATCATTTGGTGATATGATTGGTATCATTAATTGATATTATCGGATTGTGAACAACGTTAACCAATGGACTGTGAGAGTGACTGACTGGCAGCCTCTCTTGCTTCCTGTGCTGCAGATGAGAGGATAATGTCTGGGAGGATGCTGGACCCACAGCTCACAACAGACACATGACAGATGGCTGTCTCTGATCCCAACCTCAAGTAGGATGTTCCTAATGAGACAGCTTTCCTGGTGCACTGGATCCCAGATCCTGTATAGCTTTAGAACCTGTGTAGTTTGTGTTGCTTTGGCTTTTCCTTTGGATCTTTTAGGTGCTAATGAAATGAGAGTGGTTCACAAGAAAATGGGGCAGACAAAGGGGATAGTTAAGGGCCTCCTCCAAGCAATGTGGATGTCATAAAATAAAAGTTAAAGAATGAAAGAAACAAGAAGGTGCTGGGGTTGACACAAAGGACTTGAAACAGCACTACCAGGAGTTGGGTGCAGCAACGGGGATCCCTTCAGGTCCCTCAGCAATTCAGAGACCTAAACAACTATTCCCTATTCATGTTGAAATGGCAGAATGCGGAAATCTAGAAGACAAAACGGCCAGGAAAAAATGTGTGATTTTGCATGGGTGAAGGTCTGGCAAGTTAATCAACTTGAGGACTGTAGAAGGCCTGAAGTGGTCCTGCCCTTGCTTGGTGCCCAGGCCATAGTCCAACTCATGTGAAATTGCCAGGGAATAGAGAGTAGTTTTCTTGGTAGTTACTGTTATCAGATATACATGTATTTGAATTTTCTCTTCGTCGCCTTTCCTGGCTCTATTTCTCATTTTTTAACATACCTAGTTTCATCTAGATTTGTCACCTTCACAGGGTCACAGAGAAGGGTGGAAGAAGGAAGGCCCTGGGATGGGTCTCGAAGAAACATGGAAAATTGTGAGGGACAATAGCAGGGTGTAAGGAATTACTGAGACCTTATTCTGCCCCTCCCAGGAGGCTCAGGCCAGTCTTTTTCTGCATTTGAGGTTCTGGGTTATAAACCCTGTAGACTCTTCCCTTCAGGGCAGGGTGATAACTATGCAAATTCAACTGGCGGCCTCCCCACTTAAACCCAGGGCTCCCCTTCACAGTGAGTCTCCCTCACCGCACAGCTGGGATCTCAGTGCTTCCTTTTCTGTCCTCCACCACGATGGGGTCAACTGCCATCCTCACCCTCCTACTGGCTGTTCTCCAAGGTCAGTTCTGCCCAGGGGTTGAGGTCACAGAAAAGAATGGTGAGAAAGGAGCCCCAATTCAAATTTTGTATCTCCCCCACAGGAGTCTGTGCCGAGGTGCAGCTGGTGCAGTCTGGAGCAGAGGTGAAAAGGCCCGGGGAGTCTCTGAAGATCTCCTGTAAGACTTCTGGATACAGCTTTACCAGCTACTGGATCAGCTGGGTGCGCCAGATGCCCGGAAAAGGCCTGGAGTGGATGGGGGCGATTGATCCTAGTGATTCTGATACCAGATACAGCCCGTCCTTCCAAGGCCAGGTCACCATCTCAGCCGACAAGTCCATCAGCACCGCCTACCTGCAGTGGAGCAGCCTGAAGGCCTCGGACACTGCCACGTATTACTGTGCGAAAGACACAGTGAGAGAAACCAGCACTGAGCCCATCTAAAACCCTCCACAACGCAGGTGCTGAATGAGCTGCCAGAGACTCCCTCCCCAGGGACCTCTCTATTCATCCGGGGAGGAAACACTGGCTGTGTGTGTCCCCAGGAGCCAGAGCCAGAGAACAACATGGGAGGGTTCCCAGCCCCTAACACAACTGGATGGGGGACTTGAATGTGGGAGGTGGATTCTCTGACGGTGTTCTTGTGTGTTCTACAAGGTTGTTCATGGTGAATATTACATGGTTAACATCAAAAGCCTGCCTAATAGGCACCTCTTCAATATGACAGTCTTTTAATTAGTGAAAGTTTTACACAGTTCATCCTTGCTTGCTTTCCTCCCACCTATCCACTCTCACTCCCTCTTTTATTTTCTATTTCATTTTCCAAAATCATTTAATCCCTTTTTGAACTATTCATAGATTCTCTTTGGTTGGTTGTTGTTTTCCTTTCAATATGTACTGAATAATTCATCTTTGTGCCAATTCATAAGTATTTTTGTATAATAAAGACTTCTTTCATAAAAATTGGATAAATTAAAATAAATAGGTAAATTTTTAAAAACATACCACCTATCAAAACTGAACCATTTAGAAATAAAAAATCTGGGCTGGGCATGGTTGTTCATTCCTGTAATCCCAGCACTTTGAGAGGCCATGGCTGGTGGATCACCTGAGATCAAGGGTTTGACATCAGTCTGGCAAACATGGTGAAACCTCATCTCCACTAAAAAAACCAAAAATTAGCTGGACATAGTGATGCTTGCCTGTAGTTCTGAATACTCAGGAGCCTGAGGCCAGAGAATGGATTGAACTGGGAGGCAGAGGTCGCAGTAAGTTGAAATCAAGTCACTGCACTCCAGACTGGGCAATAGAGTGAGACTCCATCTCGAAAAAAAAAATCTGAACAGACCAATGAGTAAAGAGATTGAGTCAGTGATTTTTCAAACATCTCAAATCAAAGTCAAGAACTTCATGGCTTCACTACTGAATTTTATCAAACATTAAAAAAAACCTAGAATCTCTATTCAAATTTCCAACAAAATAAAGAGGAAAAAATATATCCAAGCTTATTTTGGAAGTCCCTATTTCCAAAGCAAGGAAAAGACACTACAATAAATAAAACTACAGGCTAATATCCCTGATTATCATAGTTTCAAAAACTCTCAAGGGTGATGACAAGCAAAATTCAACAGCACATTAACAATAGAATTCACCATGGTCAGGTACGGTTTATCTCTAGGATGCAATGAAGTTTCAACCTGCAGAAATAAATGTGATATATCAAATAAAAATATTGAAGGACTAAAACCATATGTACCATATGTCCATGTCAACAGATGCAGAAAAAGCCTCTGTCGAAATCCACTACACTCTCATTTTTAAAAATCTGAACAACTTATGCATAACAGATATATACCTCAACATCATAGAGAACACATATCACAAGCCCACATCTAACATTATACTCAGTGATGAAAATTTTATTTTCCTCTAAGACTAGAAACTAGACAAGCCGCTCCCTATCACCAATATTATTAAACACAGCACTGGGCGATCTAGACAAAATAGGCAAGAAGAAAAAAATAGAAGTCATCCACATAGTAATGAATACGTTTAAAATATATTTTTACATATTATATGCTCTTATTTATAAAAGCCTTAAAGACTCCACCAAAAAAGATTGAAACTAATGAAGAAATTCAATAAAGTTGCAGAATCCAAAATCAAACTCATATTTCAAGATGGCAGGTTAGAGGCATTGCGAGCATCCCTCTTCCACCTGGAAGGACAAACTAATGTGGAGAGATGAACACTGTGGACTTATTTCCAAGAAGCAATGCAGGAACTGAACAGAAACACTGAAATAATCTACAAACTTTCTGAAAAAGCAGGAAGCTGCAGCGTATGCTGTGAGTCAGGTGAAGGGCTGGGAATACCCAGCATTTGAGGGAGAATAGCCAAAAATTTCAGGCAGTGGTCGCAGGTTGAAAGTAGCTCTCAACAGGGGTGTGTAATATAACCTAGGGTAGGGATGAACTACCTTGGCCAGGGCCTGGGCAGGGAAGTGTTAAAAGTGGGCTGCAAGGTCAGGAGCCATGGGTGCAGGAGCTGGTGCCCGACTTTGCAGCAGACAGGAAGGGGCATGGCATGAAACTCATGGCTGCATTCTCCACGGGGACAGTTATGACTCCTGGCATTTCCAGGTATTGATCACAGGCTGACTGGAACTCATCTCACTGCTGCCAGTGGAACAACATGGGAGTGGCTCCGCCTCATCAAGGATGTGGAAACTGTGGGGGCTACCACCACCTGCCATTCCCCACCCCCTGCCCAAACTTCTATGCAGCAGATGCAGGTGTGCTCTCCTCTGGAACATCATCCCAGTGGCCTGAGAATCATCCCTGTCCCCACACCCACAGCAGCTGCTGCTTGTCCTGCACACAGAGACTCAGAGCAGAAACCCACCTGGCCCAGCCCTCACCTTGCTTTGTGCAGCCACCTGCCCTGGCAGCTTAACGCAAAGGACGGCATCTTTTGGAAGCTACATAGCCACACCCACTACCTGAGAATCCATAGTAGCCCCCGTTCCTGGGCAACATAAGGCATGCAAAAATCCCACCGCTAATAATGCAGCTGGTGCTCTTTTGCAAGCACCACCTCTTAGCTGGAGGCCAACCAACCGTCCATTATAGTATCTCCTGGTAGACTAACAGTGCATCCCGGAAGGAGAAAATGACTGTGCGATCTCAGTTATCACCATGACCTGCACCACTCTGGATGACCAGGAGGTCATGAGTCTCTCCATGTGACCACTGCATTACTACCATAACCAGCATTCAAGAAAGCCAGCACAAGAAGGCCATCAATATCCAAGGAATTTCATAGAGTCTCCATCACTGTCCTGCCTGCCACTCCCATCAGACCTGGTTCTGCTGCTCACTGGTGAAAAATGTGAGGACAGTTCACATCACCGGATCACTTACAGACATTTGCCAACACCAGCCTGAATTGTGTCAACTTTGCTGGGCAGCTAGACTTAGAGGAGAAACAACACTCACAGTACTATGGATCCCAGGTTCTCCTCCTCTTAGGGGAAGGGAGTGCACCACATCGAGGGAACACCCCATGGGACAAGAGAATCTGGATGGCAGGCCTTGAACACCAGATCCCTCCACTGGTGGGAAACTTCTTCTAGCAGAAGTACAGTTGCAGCGCTGGGCTCAGCTGGGAAAGTCTTCAGTTCTGTCTCAACAGTCAGACAGTCCTATTGCTTATGAAGAATCTTGAAGAGGAGGAAGTCTTTCCCCCTTGTACACCACTGTAGGCACACTTGGGGCCTCTCCCACAAGACCTCAGCATGGGCGCAACTATAGACAGCCTTTCTGGAACACATCATGGTGACTGCATTCCCCAGAAAGAGCACTTTCTAGGTTCAGGCTTGCACGAGACACAGAGTCACAATTCCTCTCTGTTTGGCACATCAACATTTGTACAGATGAAAAAACATGCCTGTCTTATCTGAATCGCTGGAATACTGGGACAGCAGTGTGTCTGAGAGGTGGACAAATTTCCTACTGACCTGACAAGAGAGCTGAGGTGGCTCCAAATCTTCCCCCGATAAGACCTCAGTGTGACTCACTAAAAACTCTTCCAGCCAACTCTGTAAAGGCTGGGACTTAATTTTCCCACATGCTTTAGCCACAACTGGTTTCTACCCAGGGACAAGTCCCCCACTGATCTGAAGCCTGAACCACCAAACAAGTAAATAAATCACTTGGGGGAAAATAAAATAAATATGTGCATGCCACAGAGGAATGAGACATGGATTAAGAGACCTTTCCCATTCTAACCCCATAGAAGATAGTGAACTTGCTCACACACTAAGCAGATTTCTACTACAACCAACACACAGGAAAGCCATCATGCAAAGACTCTGTATAACCATGGAATTCTGACAGAGTCTTCACCCCTCTGAGCACTGGAAACCAAATCAGATTCTAATTAAATATAAGCATTAAAGTCTAATTCTTACAGGAAAAAATACATTTAAAAACAAACACAAGAAACAGTCAAATCAAACATAAATTCAATAACAATTAGAACACCTACCAAAATGAGAGAAAATGAGAAAAATAACTCAGGAAATATGAGCAAACAGGGTGCTATGACAGTGCAAAAAGATCACACTACCTCTCCAGCAATAACCCTTAACCAAAATGTAGTCTTTAAAATACTAGAAAAGAAAATCTGAATGTTGATTAATAAGCTACTCAAGAAGATAACAGAAAAAAGGTGAAAATCATCATAAATTTATAAAATAGTTCAGAATATAAATACACATTTTTATAGAGAGATATCTATCCTAAAGAGAAACCAATCAGAACTTTTGAAAATTAAAAAAAATGCAGGGAATTGGAAAGGGAATTACAAACTGCCATGGAACATTTGGAAAATAGACTAGCAAAAAGTAGAAGAAACAACAATAGACTAGAAACAGTACAAAATAAAAGTAGAAGTAAAATATTCAGGGGAAAAAAGGAAACAGTAGAAGAAAAAAAGAATCCAAAAGTAGGAAGACTAGACTATTTTTGAAATAACCCAATCAGACAAAAATAAATTTAAAAAGAGTCAAAAGAAGTGAACAAAGTGTCCAGGAAATATGGGATTATGTAAAATGAATAAACTTAAGAATAATTGGTGTTCCCGAAGAAGAAAAAAATAATAAGTTTGGAAAACTTCTTTAAAGGAATAATTGAAAACTACTTCTCTGGCCTGACTAAAGACCTAGATATCCAAATCCAAAAAGTTCAAGGAACTCCCGGGAAATTCATTGCAAAAATACCTGCACCAAGCATATACAGTCATCAGGCTACCTAAAGTCTACATGAAGGAAATAATTCTAAGAGCAGTAAAACAAAACAAAACAAAACAAAAGAAACCCATCAGATTAATGGAAGACTTCTAAGCAGAAACTTCACAAGACAGACAGATTAAGGTTCCATCTATAAACTCCTTAAACAAAACCACTTTCAACCAAGAATTTTTTTATCCCGACAAATTGTTTCATAAACAAAAAATAAAGTCATTTTCAGAAAAACAAATGCTGAGGGAATTCATCACTACCAAACCAGCACTACAAGAAATGCTAAAAGAAGTTCTAAAACTTGAAACAAAAGGCCAATATGGACAAAAATGGAACCTTTTAAAAATTAAAAACTCACAAGGTCTATAAAACAATAATACAATATCAAAGAATAAACAAAACTAGGTAACAACATGACAAAGAGAAGAGTAACTCATATCTAAATATTCACGTTGAATGTAAATGGTAAAACAAAGCAATGGCATGATAGATAAAAAATCACAATGTAAAATCTGATGTCTTTAAGAGACTCACCTAACACACAAAGATTTATGTAAACTCAAGACAAAAGCATGGAAAAAGGAATTTCACAAAAATAGAAACCAAGAGGGAGCAGGACTGGCTATTCTGATATCAGACAAAATGGAATTCAAAGCAAAAACAATTTAAAAAGACATAGATGATCACTATACAATGATAAAAGGATAAATTCAACAAAAAATTACAATTATACATTTATATGCAGCAAACACTGGAGGAACTAGATTCATAAAACAAGTACTGCTAGACCTAAAAAACTGAGAGAGTTAGCAAAACAATCATAGTGGGAGACTTTAATACAATAACGACAGCACTAAACAGATCTTTGAGACAGAAAGTCAACTGATAAACAATGCACTTAAATGACTCACTGGAACAAATGGATGCAGCAGATATTTACAGAACATTCTATCCAAGATCTGCAGAACATACATTCTTCTAATCAGCACATGCAACATTCTCTAAGGTACAGCATATACTAGGCCACAAAAGAAGTCTCAATAAAATTTTAAAACAATGAAATCATATCAAGTATCTTCTTAGACCACAGCAGAATAAAACTAAAAATCGACTCGCTAAAGAACTGTCGAATATGAACAAATACATAGAAATTAAGAAATCTGCTTCTGGGTCTCTACTAAAAATATAAAAATATTAGCCGGACATGGTGGTGGGCACCTGTAGTCCCTGCTACTCTGGAGGCTGAGGCAGGAGAATGGCATGAACCCAGGAGGCGGAGCTTGCAGTGAGCCGAGATCGCGCCACTGCACTCCAGCCTGGGTGCAGAGTGAGACTCTGTCTCAAAAAAAAAAAAAAAAGTCATCTGCTTCTGAATACTATCTGGGTTTACAATGATATCATGATGAAAATTTAAAATTTATCTTAATTAAATGATAACAATGAGACAAGTTATTGAAACCTCAAAAATAAGGCGAAAGCAGTGACAAGAGGGAAGTTTATAGTGCCAACTGCCTACATCAAAAAGTCTGAAATAGCACATATTGACAACCTAATGTCACACCTCAAGAAACTGGAGAAATAAGAACTAAACCAAGACCCAGAAGAAGAAAAGAAATAACAAAGATCAGAGCAGAACTAAATGAAATTCAAACCAAAAAAAAAAAAAAAAAAAAAAAGAAAAAAATCAATGAAACAAAAAGCTGGTTATTTGAAAAAATAAACAAATTCATGGGTCATTATCTAGATTAACCAAGTTAAGAAGAGCAAAGATCCAAATAAACTCAATTAGAAATAAACGGAGACATTACAATCTACACCACTGATATAAAAAATAATTTGAGACTACCAAGTACACCTTCATGTGCACAATGTAGAAGACTTATTTCTAGAAACCTACAACTCTCCTAGATTAAATAAAAAAGAAACAGTTACTTTGAATAGACACATAACAAACAGTGAGATTGAATCAGTAATTCAAGAATTGCCAACAATAACAACAATGAAATAGGGCCGGGTGAATTCACAGCTGAATTCTATCAAAAATTTAAAGAACAGTTGCTACCAATTTTGCTGCAACTATTTTTTTAAATTTAGATAAAAAATAATCCTCCCTAAATTATTCTATGAAGCTAGTATAACCAAGATACCAAAACCAGGGAAACACACACACACACACACACACACACACTCTACAGATGAATTTCCCTGATAAATATAGATGCAAAAATACACAAAAAGTAATAGCTAACTGAGTTCAACAGCACATCAAAAAGATAATTCCTCATGATCGAGCAGGTTTCATCTCAGAATTGCAGGGATTATTTGAACATACACAAGTTAATAAATGTAATACATCACATAAACAGCATTACAAACAAAAACCTTTTGATTGTCTCAATAGATGCAGAAAAAGCAACAAAATTCAAAATTTTTTAATGATAAAAACTGTAAATAAATGAAACATGGAAGAAACCTGCCTCAAACTAATACAATTTACATATGAAAAACCCATAGCCAACATCATGCTGAATGCGAAAAAGTTAAAAGCATTTCCCCCTGAGAACACAAACAATACAAGAATGCCAATGTTCACCAATTCTATTCAACATAGTTCTGGAAGTTCTAGCCAGAGCAGTTAGTCAGGAGAAAAAAAAATAAGGGTATCCAAATTTAAAAAGAGAACGTCAAACTATCACTGTTTACAGATCAAGTGATTATATACCTAGAAAATCCTAGACGCCTCCAAAATACTATTAGGTTTAGTAAATGTTACAAAATAAATGTACACAAGTTAGTAGCACCACTGTACATCAACAACAACAAAGCTGAGAATTAAATCAAGAACTCCATCCCTTTTACAGAAGCTGCAAAAAAGATAGTATATTTACCAATATACTTAACAGAAAGGGTAAAAGATCTCTACAAGGAGAACTACAAAACATTGCTGAAAGAAATCATAGATGACACAAACAAATGGAAATGTATCCCCTGATCATGGATTGGAAGAATCAGTGTTGTGAAAATGACCATACTGCCCAAAGCAATCTACAGAATCAATGCAATTCTTATGAAAATACCCACATTATTTTCTACAGAATTAAAAAATAATAAAGCTAAAATTTATATGAAACCAAAAAAAGCCCAAATAGCCAAATAAATACTAGTAAGATAATAAAAGTTGGAGCCATACATTACTGAACTTCAAATTATACCACAAGGCTGTAGTTACCAAAACAACATGGTACTGATATAATGTAGGCTCATAGACCATTGCAACAAAATAGAGAACCCAGAAATAAAGCCACATATGTAAAGCCAACTGATGTTTTGCAAAATGTACCAAAATATAAATTGGAAAACAGACATCAAATTTAATAAATGGCACAAGGAAACCTAGCAAGCCACATGTAAAAGAATAAAACTGGATTTCTATCTGTCACCATAAAAAAGATCAACTCAAGATGAATCAGATACTTAAATATAAGACAATAAATTCAAAAATTCTAGAAAACAATATTGGAAAAACACTTTTAGACGTCAGGGTAGGCAAAGAATTTATAACTAAAACCCCAAAAGCAAATGCAACAAAAACAAAAATAAATGTATGGAACCTAGTCAAACAAAAGTGTTTCTGCACAGCAGAAATAATAGTCAACAGAGTAAAAAGACGACTCACACAATGGGAGAAATTATGTACAACCTTCACATCTGAAAAAAGATTAGTATCCAGAATCTACAAAATATTAAAACAGGTCACTAAGAAAGAAACAAATAATCCCATTTAAAAGTGGACAAGGGACATAAATAGATAGGTCTCAGAAGAAGATATACAAATGGCCAACAAGCATACGAAAAACTGTGTAACATCACTAATTATCAGGAAAATACAAACTAAAACCACAATCAAGTAACACCTAATCCTGCAAGAATAGCTATCATAAAAAGTCAAAAAACAAAAGGGAATGCTTATACACTACTGGTGAAAATGTAATTTGTTATAACCACTATGGAATACACTATTGAGATTTCTTGAAAAGCCAAAAAGTAGATCTACTATTTTTTTTTCTTTTTTGAGATGGAGTCTCACTCAGTCACCCAGGCTGGAGGGCAGTGGCACAATCTTGTCTCACTGCAACCTCCACCTCCCATATTCAAGCGATTCTCCCGCCTCAGCCTCCGGAGTAGCTGGGATTACAGGCACCCACCATCATGCTAGGCTAATTTTTTTTTGAATTTTTGTAGAGATGGGGTTTCACTATGTTGGCCAGGCTGGTCTTGAACTCCTGACCTCAGCTGACCCTCCCGCCTCGGCCTCCCAAAGTGCCTGTGCCCGACCAGATCTACTGTTTTATCCAGCAATCTCACTACTGGATATCTACCCAAAGGAAATAAAGTCATTATATGAAAAAGACATGTATATGTATGTTTATAGCAGTAGAATTCAAAACTGAAAAGATGTGAAATAAATTTAAGTGCCCATTGACTAATGAGTTCCTAAAGAAAATATGACATCACCTGTAATCCCAGCACTTTGGGAGGCCAAGGAGGGCGGATCACGATGTCAGGAGATCGAAACCATCCTGGCCAACATGGTGAAACCCTGTCTCTAGTAAAAATAGAAAAAAAATTAGCCAGTCCTGTTGGCATGCACCTGGAGTCCCAGCTATGCAGGAGGCTGAGGCAGGAGAATCACTTGAACCCAGGAGGTGGAGGCTGCAGTGAACCGAGTTCATGATACTGCACTCCAGCCTGGGGAACAGAGCAAGACTCTGTCTCAAAAAAAAAAAAAAGAAAAAGAAAGAAAAGAAAAAGAAAATGTGACATATATCCGTTATGGAATACTACTAAACCATTAAAGGGAATGACATAATGTCTTTTGCAGCAACTTGGATGAAGCTGGAGGCAATTATTATAAGTAAAATTACACGGGAGTAGAAAAGTAAAAACTGTGTTTTCTCACTTATAAGTGGGAGCTGGGCTATGAACTTGCAAAGGCATGCAGAGTGATATAAGGGACTTTAGAGACTCAGAAGGGAAAGAATAGGAGGGAGACTAGAGAGAAAATAAATACACTTTAGGTAGAGTGTACACTATTCAGGTGGTGAGTGTACTAAAATCTCACAATTTAATGCTATATAATTCCTCCAAAAATATTTACCCCAAAAGCTCTTGAAATTAAACAAAAATCAACCTACAAATATAAGTATCTTCTGTATACACTAAGAAATGATTATTCAAAATTAAAATCAAGAAAATAATTCTAAATACAACAGCTTAAAATTCATAAAATAAATTTTACTGAAATTAACAAGGATACAAAATATCTGCACGTTGAAAATTATAATATATTGATTAAAATGGAATAAAACAGAAATAAATGGAAGGCTATCTTGCGTTCTTGTGTTGGTGGAACTTATATTGTTAACATGTCCACCCTAACCTAAGCATTTACAGATTCAATGTAATCCCATTCAAAATTTCAAAGACATGCATTTACATAAATTGGGGGAAAAAAAAAGCTATCTAACTTCAATGGCTAGGGTGATTGACCTGGACTCTCAAGTTGAAATCAGACGACTTACTCCACAATGGAAGTCAGAAAGGGTATGTCTGGATTACAGGAGATTTCTTAGGGCATCTCTTTGTATTACTTTGCCATGGGATTAAAGTCAAAGGGAAACCACAACAACCTAATTCAGGCAGGAATGCAAATGGCCCAGAATCTTCAGGAATAAAAGCTTGGGTCACTCAATCTGGTTAACAAACCCTGACCAGCCAAGATACTTGCTGAAGCCCAAACAAACAAACACAAACAAACAAACAAACAGAATGAGTAGTAGAAGAAGGTAGTTATCCATACCAGGAACGACCATGCGACCAGAAGTTAGGACTATAATTGTAATGAGTATTTCCTCCTTATCTTAAGAATATATTTCTACATGTATATAACTGTACTAAGAAAATATCTTCATTGTGCCAGACTCAGTGGCTTACACCTGTAATCCCAGCACATTGGGAGGCCAAGGTGGGTGGATCACCTGAGGTCTGGAGGTCGAGACCAGCTTGAACCCGGGAGGTGGAAGACAAATACAAAGATTAGCCTGGTGTGGTGGCAGGCGCCTGTAATCCCAGCTTCTTGGGAAGCTGAGACAAGAGAATATCTTGAACCCTGAACCCTGGAGGTGGAGGTTGACAGTGAGCCAAGATTGCGCCACTGCACTCTAGCCTGGGCGACAGACTGAGTGTCCATCTCAAAAACAAACAAGCAAACAAACAAAAATATATTCATTTGAATTTGTTTTCTTTTTATCCTGTATCATAAGATGTATTGACTTCATATCAGCATTTAAATGTTGTTAACCGTATGTAGTGGCATTTAGGTTAAGGATTAGTGACTTTCAGCTGTATGAAGGATAGCTGTATTACGTTAGGCATAACTACGACCTTATTATTGTCTTTATTTGGAGATCAAGCATGATTGCAGCTAGATATGCAGGGGTACTAAGTTGACAAGAGGTGGGCTTGTGATGGTTAATACTAGGTGTCAACTTGACTGGATTAAAGGATGCCTAGAAGGTTGGGAAAGTATTGTTTTTTGGTGTGTCTCTGGGGGTTTTGCCAGAGGAGGCTGACATTTGAGTCAATGGACTGGAAGAGAAAACCCTCCCTCGATGTGACTCGGCACCATCCAATCAGGTACCAGCACAGCTAGAATAAAGCCGGCGGAAGAAGATGAGATAACATTGGTTCCTTTGCCTTCTGTTTTTGTTTTGCTTACCTTACTGGCTGCCTTTTGGTCTCCTCCTGCCCTTGGACATAAGACTTCAGGCTGTTTGGCGGTTGGATTCTGCGGCTTGAAGCAGGGGCTTGCTGAGGGCTCTTGGGCCCTTGGTTAGAGACTGAAGGCTGCGCTGTTGGTTTTTCTGGTTTTGAGACTTTTGAACTTACACTGAGCCACTACCAGTTTCTCTCTTCCCAAGCTTTTAGAAAGCCTATATGGAACTTTCTTCTTGCAATTTTTGTGAGAAAATTCTAATAAGCTATTTTTCCTATGTACATATGTTATATTAGTTCTGTTTCTCTGGAGAACCCTGAGTAATGCAACTTTGATACACAAAACAACATTGTTGTATTCACAAAACTTTATGCTAACTAAAATAAGCCAACATAAAAGTGCATAAAGTATGATTCTATTTCTACAAACCATAAAAAATGAAAATGAATCTAAAGTAACAAAAAAGATTAGTAGCTGCTTAGGGACAGAGTGGAAAATTATATTTCTTCAAATGCTAAAAATAACATTCTCATCTACTATGGGCATTGCTCTCTCCTAAGGAATTTCACCCCAGAACTGACTCTATAGCAGTAGACATGCAAACAGGTTCCCGTTCGTGTACTAACTAACACTTCCTAATACTTTCTTTTTGTGTACTTCCTTGACTTATTTGTTGATGAATGTTGATACCATGAAAATATCTAAACAGGGTTCACCTTAGAGAAAAAAAAGAGAGTGACAGGAAGATTATGCCAGAGCATCTAGTTCCAGTGATTCTTTGACCCTGCCCTCCCTGAATTCTAGAGACAGAAGGATGATCCCTGCTGAGCAGTGCACACTTGTCCAGGGAGAAAGAGGAGAAAGAGGTGTAAATGTGCCCTTCCCATGCTCATATAATGGCCTATGGACAGTTCATTCCCTGTCCATAAAGCGAATGTCAACTGATGTCTGTGCCCTTCCTCAGTGTCCACAACATAGGTTCTGTGCTAATCTGGGCTTCTCTTTTATCATTCTCAGAGACAGGGTCTCTGTGGATCAAGTCCAGCTGTGGCTGCTTCTCAGCTTGTTCGCTCTGTGTTTGTAAGAGTCCTACATGAAGTTCACTGGTGGAATCTGGAAGATAAATGGTACAGCCCAATAATTCTCAGATACTTTTTTACAAAGCCTCTGAATTTACCTTCATTGACTCTATCATGAACTCAGTCCAGCAGGCTTCAGGACAGGGGTTGGTGTGGGGGGCGACAGTGAGTCTTTCAAGTGCAATTTTTTAGTGGTACCCTCCATCAATACAAAGAAAAATCATAATCTTCAGGGACACCCTTATCAGCACAGTCTCCCTCGAAATGACCAACCTGAGAGCCGAGAACAAGGTCATATGCTACTCTGAGAGACACAGTTAGGGAACATCAGCGTGGTGAGTCCAGACACAAACCTCCCTGCAGGGAGACAGGAGGGGACTGCCAGGTAGACACGCTCAGAACCGCCAGGGGGCGATGGAGAAACACAGGATTGCTCAGGAACCAGCAGGGGACTCTCAGAACAACCAGGAGGCACTCAGAACACCAGGGGTTGCTCAGGAACCGCCAGGAGATGCTCAGAACCAGCAGGGGGAGCTCAGGAACCACTGGGAGGTGCTCAGGAATAACCACGAGTCGCTGAGGAATGACGAGAGGGCGCTAAGAACCGTCAGGGGACATTCAGAACTATCAGGTGGTGCTCAGGACACCAGGGGATGTTCACGACACCACGGGGTGCTCAGGAACAACCACGGGGTGCTTAGATCCACCAGGGGGCGCTCAGGACACGAGGGGGAGCTCAGAACCACCAGGAGGCGATCAGAACAACAGAGGGCGTTCAGGACACCAGGATTTTGTTAGGAGGCAGCTCCTCATCAGGTCGCTGGGGAGGGTGGGTTTCTTTATTTCGGCCTTGTGATTCCTGACCTGGTGAAGCAAAAATCTTCCAGGATCTTTATTTATTTCTTCTTTAGAATCTATGGTTTCTCTCACCTACAAAACCTTAACTTAGAACCGAAGTTCAATTAAACATTTAATTCTTAATATTGTTATAATAATACTATAATATCTCAGCACAACTTTAAAATGAAGAAATTGTATATGCTACTTCAAACTATTTCCACAAACAGATTTTTGTTTCTGTGCTGTGTCAGCCACACTATTGTAAAGGTTTTCTAACAATAACTCAGCATATGCGTGGTGTTGAGTTTCTTTCTCTTTCATCTACTGATTGTGAAAATGAAACACCACTTTAAGGGCTCCTGTCCTCCACTTTGGTGGCTCCTGGTGTTCTACCCCTCAGTCTGTTTCTCCACCTTCGCTTCTTCTGTCCAAACTTTCATATTCCTCAATTTCCATTCAAGGAATCAACAAGTCCATTTACTTTGCCTCATCTATGTCTGGTGAATCAGTTCACTTCCCTTCATGATCACTGAAGCCAATCAAGTATAGGCAGGCAACAGTTCTTAGAATATGTTCATCCAGACTCATTGCCCCCCTCAGCCCTTTCTAGGGTCCTGCAGACATCACCCCCCCCCATCCCCTCCCTTCCCTGATTACCACAGAGTGGGCTCTGCAGCTCCTACTGCTCTCTGTGTGCTCAACCCTGGGGCTCCCTAGGGCTTTGATGATGAAGTCCACGTCTCTAAAGTATTTGTACACTCTCAGACCACCCTCTAGCAATCTGCTGTTGTGAATGAATCCTGAGCATCCTGGGCAGATTTCGGTTTCACATTGCTGAATGTTCTCTAACATTCAGGAGTATTAGCAAATAAACACCAGTGTGAAATTTGATGCAAAAAATATTTAAAGGAATACTTTCCAGTAGAAATATTTTAATATGAGTTTTATGAAAATACAATAATACAATCAATAATATAATAAAATTTTAATAGTAACGTTTATTACTTATTCAATTTATAAATAACTGACTGATATTCAAAAAGGATGTTGCTAACACACATGAGAAATAAACCAACACAGAGTTCATAAGTAAATACCATTGTACATTTAAATAATATAATTTTCAAGAATGGCATTTATGTTAACTTTTACCAGAACATGCATTGAAATGTATTTGTTTATTGACATTGGAATAGACAGAAATATATATAGAACATTATTTTAGACTAAAATCTCAATTACTATAAACACAATAATTTCAGTTCAATAATTAAAATATGCAAAAGGTATGTATTCTTTTTGTGTTTGAATATGCATTCATTTTTGCTTTTGCACATGTATGTATCGTTGCTGAGCATGTGTGGTTTTTTTGGTGTGTGTGTGTGTGATTATGAAGTAGAAAATACATCATTAACTTACAAAGTTATAATAATCAAAGTTTTGCCATGTTGAAAGATAATAGAGAACACACGAGTAAAAAATCATAGAGTACTTCCAACGCTTCAGACTTCTACAGGAGTCGTATCAATAATGAACCTACTAGTTCAAGGTTTTTAAAAAGACAGATATAAAATAAGCTATGTCAAATTGAATTAATAGAATACTGCTATGCAGTTGAGAGAAACATCATACAATCAGGCTCACTACTGGCCACACAAATGCTTATGATAATAATATCTGTAATCAATCATATTGTACAAAATAAAATAAGTATATAAATATCACTTCCATTACTGGAATTTAGTATTAGTATTAGATACTTCTAGTATTTTCCTGATACAAATAAACATTTGTCAATGTCTTAGACATTTCAAAATTATTTTAAAAAATAATTTGCCATAATGTTATGTAATAATATCATTTTCAATAACCTATTCCATAAATTCTTATGCTTTTTATTTTTATCATAGTACTTTTACAGTTTACACACTTTTGATTTGGAATAATTATAGATGAGCAGAACAATTTTAGAAGAAATACGTACTGTGGTCCCTTCCATCTCCAAGTTTCTTCTAAGATTAACATTTACATAAACATGGACATTCTACTAACATATTTATACCTATACATTTATATTCATTAGACTCCAGACATTATTGGAACTTCAACAATTTTCCAGTATTTTTCTCTTTTCTTTTCCTTTTTTTTTTTAAATATGAGGTTTGACTCCACACTTGCTTTTGTTTGTTTCTTTGTTCCAAGGTTCAACCCCAGTCACCACATTGAATTCAATCACTCTTTACCTCTAATCTTTCCTGGTTAATTGGAATCTGTATTCCTGCTGTTTTCCAGTTGAACATTTTATAAATGAAAATTAGCCAAGTAGGTTTATACTGCCATTTAGGTCACTTACATCTTTTTGTAATTTTTAACTGTCTGTTCTTTCAATCACAATTAGTATTGAATTTTACATTTACTATAAATACTAGTTTATGTTCTGAAACATTTGTTAGATCTTTTTGGATGTCTTTTAGAAAAGTAAACCCTTCATTCTGTGTAACATTTTTCTTCAGTAGTAACAGTATATTTCCTAATGAGTACTTTGTCTGAAATTAAAATAACTTCTTAATAATTCTTTTCATTCATATTTTCATGGAACATGTCATCCCACATTTAACTTTGTATTTGTGAAAATATAGAGTAATTTTCTTGTAAAAAGCTAAAAGTTAACTCTTTCCTTTTTAAAGAAACTATGACAAATTATCATTTTTAACTTGTATCTCCTCTTTTTGGTTATGATTATTATTATTGTTTTGAGATGGAGTCTCGCTCTTGTTGCCCAGGCTGGAGCGCAATGGTGAGATCTCGGCTTACTGCAACCTCAGCCTCCTGGGTTCAAGCGATTCTCCTGTCTCAGCCTCCCAAGTAGCTGAGATTACAGGCATGCGCCGCCACACCCAGCTAATTTTGTATTTTTAGTAGAGACAGGGTTTCACCATGTTGGTCAGGCTGGTCTCGAAGCCCCGACGTCAGGTGATACCCCTGCCTCAGCCTCCCAAAGTGCTGGGATTACAGGTGTGAGCCACTGTGCCCAGCCTGTTAATTATTGTTTCAATTTGGCATTTTATTGTAAAGTTTATCCTTTTTATTAACTTACTTTATGACTTAATTTATTTTTATTAATATTTTCTTGGCTACCACAAGGTTTACGATAATAATTTCATATCATCAGATTCTAACTCAGATAATATTTTTGTATGTAGTACAGAGATATTAAAACTATGTACTTTTAATTCCTCTTTCTAATTTCTTGTTCTTTCCTCTGTTGCTTTTTTATATGCAATAGGATATAATATGTCAATTTTTATTACTGCTTCACATAGTTATATGTTAGAATAATCACAAATATTAAACATAAATTTCTACTTTATTTTTTCCATTTTTGACCATTTATGTTTTTTTGGATAGATTGATGCTTAGATTCTATATTGTGTGGCTGCTTGCCTGGAAAATTGACTAAAACATCTCCTGAATGATGATTGTGCTAGCTATGCATTTTCTCATTGTCTATATGTCTGACAGAGTATTTGTCTTTGAATTTAAATGAAAACAAATTTTTTTGAGATGGAGTTGCCCAGGCTGGAGTGCAATGGCTCGATCTTGGCTCACTGCGACATCCACCTGCCCGGTTCAAGTGATTTTCTTGTCGCAGCTTCCTGAGTATCTGGGATTACAGGCACGCACCACCACGACTGGCTAATTTTTGTATTTTTAGTAGAGGTGGGGTTTTACCATGTTTGGCCAGGATGGTCTCGAACTCCTGACCTTGTGATCTGTTGGGAGCAAGCCCCCAAAATCTGGCCATAAACTGACCCCAAAACTGACCATAAATAAAATCTCTGCAGCACTATAACATGTTCTTAATGGCCCTAACGCCCAAGCTGGAAGGTTGTGGGTTTACGGGAATGAGGGCAAGGAACCCCTGGCCCACCCAGGGCGGAAAAGCGCTTAAAGGCATTCTTAAGCCACAAACAATTAGTATGAGCGACCTGTGTCTTAAGGGCATGTTCCTGCTGCAATTAATTCAGCGCATCACTTCGTTTCCCATAAGGGATACTTTTAGTTAATTTAGTATCTATGGAAACAACGCTAATGACTGGTTTGATGTTAATAAATATGTGGGTAAATCTCTGTTCAGGGCTCTCAGCTCTGAAGGCTGTGAGACCCCTGATTTCCCACTTCACACCTCTATATTTCTGTGTGTGTGTCTTTAATTCCTCTAATGCCGCTGGCTTAGGGTCTCCCTGACCGAGCTGGTCTGGGCAGTGATCTGCCGGCCTCAGCCTCCCAAAGTGCTGGTATTACTGGCGTGAGCCACCCTGCCTGGCTTTGTATTTTTTTGGAACTCCACGAACGCCCACAGGGCACAGCTTTGGTTGATTTTCCCTGCAAGTAGGAAAGGGGGATCCAGATATGTGACAGTGACTGCAGCTCATTTCCCCTAATAAACCCCGCAGGACAGAAGAGGAGTTCTATAGATTTTCCCCAATTCTGTAGAAAGAGCATGCAAACACTAGGAGCTTCACACTCTAGAAAGATTAGCACCACCGTCCTCAAACAACTCATTGAAGATTTTCAAGGTAGTCTTTTTTTATCTTAAATGCCATTCAGTAGCTCCTACCCCATGTGAAGGAGTATGTGGGTCCTGGTTCTCTCTGCAGGCCCCGAGCTCCTTAGATGTCAGGAGGGATTTGTTTGTTTGTTTGTTTGTTTTTTACCCATGATATCAATTCTGATACAATAAGTTTTTCTTTTTATCTTTATCTGTAGTTGTCCAGGATTAGGTAAAAATAATATTATACTTATATGATTTTTACATTCCCTCACTGAGAAGCTGCTTTCTATATAAAAGACGGAAACTGAGAGTATAGTTCAAAAATCCACATCAGGTGAATAGTTGAATAACTTGAGATGTGTTCACATACTGGAATACAACTCAGCGTTAAAATCCAGGCATGTCTGATCCACATAGAAGCATTGCTACATCCTCAAATAATTATAGTCAGTGCAAAAACTAAATAAGTGTACATGTCATATAGTTTCATTTGTGTAAATTATACAACTATTCAAAAATAACATGAGGAAGATTTTACTTTGAGAATAGGCTGGTGGGCACAGTGTAGTGGAGAGAGAAAACCACAGAGCAGTGTGAGGAAAATTCAGGAGTTACTTCAATTGTTAACAACTTCTTGAAGTGTTTGTTGAATAATTGCAAATCGAGTTCAACATTTTCCACATGGAACGCTCTAAACTTGAATTAATTACTTATTATAATTAAATAAAGCAGCAAAAATGAAGAAATGAATATATTAGTAGAGAAGGAAAAATAAGAGGAGGGATGTAAAAATTTAAGCGATCAGAGTCCTGAAAATACACGTGCATGAACCCTGATACTCTCTATATATTTCACATAAATTCCAGAATACAGAAAATTACACAAAGTTGCTATGACAGGTGGGGAATCCTGCAAACCTCACCAGGCATGTCCCTTGCTGCTCTGGAGTTGTCTCAGTGGAGCAGTCTCCTCCAGTGTTAGGAGAGCGGTGCAGATAGTGGGCAAACTCTGTATGTGTGATCTTGGACACATTGCACAACCTTTCTGCTCTGTATGTAACTTATCGTCTGTAAAATATAACATTGATACTGACAGTACATATATATTCATATATGCATATAAATAAATATGTATATATGTACATATAGTTTAGATGCATAAAAAATAAAATGATGAATGATAAATGCTTATTAAGGCACTATCAGGCAATATAAAATTATATTTTCCTGAATGATGTGATTACTTTAATCTCCCCCCAAGACACTGTCATCTGATCTGGGCAATGTCCCTTTCTCAGACATCCCACCCCAGAACTTGCTATATAGTAGGAGACATTCAAATAGGTTCCTCCCTCTGCTGATATGAAACAGCCCAGCCCTGACCCTGCAGCTCTGAAAAGGAAGCCCCAGCCCTGGGATGCCCAGGTGTTTCTATTTAATGATAGAGACTGAATTCAAACAACTTACAATGGAATCCAGGCTGAGCTGGGGTTTCCTTGCTGCTACTTTAAAAAGGCGATTCATGAAGAACTAGAGATATTGAGTGTGAGTGGATATGAGTGAGAGAAACAGTGGTTGCATCTGGCAATTTCTGACCAGGATGTCTCCGTGTTTGCAGGTGTCCAGGGTGAGGTGCAGCTGGTGGAGTCTGAGGGAAATTTCGTGCAGCCTGGAGGGTCCCTGAGACTCTCCTCTGCAGTCTCTGGATTCACCTTTAGCAGCTATGATTTGGACTGGATTCGCCATGCTCCAGGAAAGGGGCTGGAGTGGGTCTCTGGTATTAGTATTGCTGGTAGCACATATTATGCAAACTCTGTAAAAGGCCGATTTGCCATCTCCAGAGACAATGCCAAAAACACACTATATCTTCAAATGAACAGTCTGATAGCTGAGGACACAGCCATTTATTACTGTGTGAATGAAGCACAGTGAGGGGAAGTCAGTGTGAGCCCAGACACAAACCTCCCTGCAGGAACGCTGGGGGGAAATCAGCTGTAGGGGGTGCTCAGGGCCCACTGATAAGAGCCAACCCCAGAGGCAGGTGCGGATAGAGACTGACTTCCTGTCAGGATGTGGGACTTCATCTTCTTCTGACAGTTTCTCTAGCGAACCTAAGTTTAGAATTATGTGCTTCTTCATGTCATCTTTACATATTTTTAAAAATATCATTTTAATATGAAGACCTATTCTCACATGCACCAAATGCAGATTGACGCTCACAGAGATGAAAAGGCCTCAACCATGACCACCAAGATCAGAGTCCTGAGGAAACTCAGCGGTGCCTGGTGAGTCTTCTCCAATCAGACCCAGGACAGAAACCTCAGGGAGATTCCCTGACGAAGTCTTTATGAATTTTGATCACAGCCAACAGAGAGTCTGGGCCAGGGTCAGTGTCTTTCAGAACTCACAGTTTGCACGCCTGATCCTTTTCTTGACACTAAAGCCAATCAGCATGAGCACTGACCTGGTGCTCCTTTTGCTCGCAATCCATGTTCTTTCTTTGTAATCTTTGTTCTCCCTTTTTGATTTGCTTTTCCTGCTTCCTGAAAAAGAAACAGATGGTCTCCGTGGTCTACATTCCAAGGATCAAGGCATTTTCTTGGAGCTCAGTGGGGCTTAGGCTTGCTCCTGTAGCCAGGTGGGAGAGGTTGATGGGATTTCCTTCTCTCCCCATTTTCTCAGGAACCCCCTCTGTGTTGTGTGTAGAATCATCTGAGAATGCAATTGGCCATCAATAGTGAAGGGGACAAACTTATTTGATCAAAATGGGTTTTGGATGTGGAATTAACTCTGTTCTATGCACATTGTCAGAGTCATCTTCTTCAGAAGTAGTGTTAGAAAGAGCTTGTGAAATATCAGAATCTAAATGGAGCCACTTGTGTTAAAACCCTAATGAATGAAACTGGGGAAGGCCATGAAGGAGGGTTCTAACACACATATTCCTGATAACAGGAACTCTCATAAATAGACTCTGCACAGCCACAACCTTGCACAAAGGCCACCACAACCTTAAAAGAATTAATTCTCCAAGTGTATCTGCCCAGCAACTGCTTTTTCAACCTTACACTGATGTCACCCTTGTTATTGATTCTTCTAGCCCAGGATAGTTATCTCGAAACAACTTGTGTAAACCTTCTCATCTTTTCTTAATTCTTTATCTTCCTATACCAACCCGAATGCACCCATATATATTTCAATCACAATGCACATCCTAGAATAAATATTATATTTTAGAGTCTCTCTCTGTCCATTATTCAGGGTTGACAAGCTACAGGTGGACATGCCACATTTCTGTGAGATGTAGAGGATGACAGCTTTTGGAGATGGCTGGGAATATCCAATGTCCAGAAGATCATCCATCAGTAAGTGCAGGCTGCAAGTTCCAGAAAGAGGTGAAGCTGCTGAATCACCATGGAATTTTATTTTCCCGAGTTCTCTGACGGAATCAGGCCCACCCATTTTTATCAATGACAGTATACCTAACACAGAGTCAGCTGATGACAGTTTTTGTTTTGTTTTGTTTTGTTTTTGAGATGGAGTCTCACTCTTTTGCCAAGGCTGGAGTGCAGTGGCACGATCTCAACTCACTGCCACTTCTGCCTCCTGGTTTCGAGCAATTCTCCTGCCTCAGCCTCTGGAGTAACTGAGTTTACAGGCATGTACTACCATGCCCAGCTAATTTTTGTATTTTTAGTAGAGACGGGGTTTCACCATGTTGGCCAGGTTGGTCTCCAACCACTGATCTCAGGTGATCTGCCTGCCTGGGCCTCCCAAAGTCCTAGGATTACAGGTGTGAGCCACCATTCCAGGCCGATGACAGTTTTAATAACATCTGTTAAGTAAATTCACCAACACCACCTATATTAGTGCTGGATCGAATAACTACAAAATCTATCCTAACCAGATGTACCATAAAACTTACAATAACCCATAGAAAACAATAACATGAGATCTATGTTCCTAATTTTTCTAAGGTGAAATACTGACAACTTTACTATCAGGCAATTATGATTTTGCTAATGAGTTGTAGAAGTTGCATGTATATTTGGGATTTTAACACTTTTTCAGATGCATGACTGCAATTAATATTCTCCCATTCTGTAGGTTGTAATTTTTTCCACTTTGCAGAATGTTTTTGTTTTGATGGAATTCCACTTGTTCAATTCTGCTTTTGTTGTGTATGTCTTTAATGTGAAATATAGGAAATCATTGCTAATATTATTTTTGGTGGGGGAAATTTTACAAATTCCACTGGCTTCCTAATAATTATTTTGTGGATGTTCTATATATTATTGAGGGTGAGGTGTTGAAATCTCTTTTTTATTGTTTTCAATTTATCCCTTCATATCTCTTAAAGTTGGTTAGTGCAGTTATATTTCTATTTAATGTAGTTATATTTCTCTTCTATTTCTATTTTTACAAATATGTAAAATAGAAATAAAATAATATTTGCTTAGTATTTTTAAAGGGAAAATCACATAATAATAAATTATATTTTCCCAAATGCTGCCATCACCACTAAACTCCTCCAGGAGTCTCACATCTGCTCTGGGCTCTGTCTGTCCTTTGGAGTCACACCTCAGTGTTTGCTGCAGAGGAGGAGACATGAAAATAGGGCCCTCCCTCTCCTGATGAAAGTCATCCCAGCCCTGATCCTACAGCTCTGGGAGAAGAGCCCCAGTCCAGAATTACCAGGAGTTTTGATTTGATGATCATCTCTGAATGCACGGGGCTCACCACAGAATTAGAGCTGAGCTGGGTTTTTCTTGTTGCAATTTTAAAAGGCAAATAATGGAGAACTAGGGTTATTGAGTGTGAGTGGATATGAGTGAAAAAACAGTGATAATGTGTGGCAGTTTCTTACCAAAATGTCCCTATGTTTGTAGGTGTCTAGTGTGAGGTGCAGGTGGTGGAGTCTGCAGGAGAGGCAAGAGGCAGAAAAGTGCACAGGAGGCCGGGTGAGATTGTAGCCACTGTCAGCCCACTATGCCAATCTCATACCTAGTGCTGGAGAAGGGTGGGAGTCTGATGGAGCTTCCTAACAACCTGTGGTTCAAGCTAAGTCCATTAAGGCCATTGGTTCTTCCCATTGCATAGTTGCCCATCAGGAATCTGCTATGTGCACAGTTATTTTGTGGGAGGAGCTCGAGCCTTTGTCTCTTTGTCAAAAATTGGGTGAAGGTGTCAGAGAGCTGTCCTGCGTGCCTGGTACAGTTGCTCCGTGATGTTGGAGGTATGGGAGGTCCATTGTCAGGGTGGAAAAACCATTTATGGATATGTGCATGAGAAAACTTGATTGTACTTGGTTCTTTTAGATGACATGGAGAAGCAAGCACGCTGCCTGCAAACAATTGTAATTTCCTACTTTACCCAAGTTCATGGTTTCTTGTAAACTTTGGTTTCTGCCTAAGTACGAAAATACTGATTAGAGTGAGTTGGGTTATTTCCACACACTAACCTTCACCTCCTCCAGGTAAAGAGTACATTGTCCTTACTCTGAGTCTGAGGGAGGAGAGGGTCCTGTACAACTAAGGACCTGCAGAGACCCCCATGTGCAGCTTTGCAGAGTCAGATGTTTCCTCATGTAAAGAGACCTCCACTGCCAATGATTGCTGCTCAAGTCTAATGTTGGATTCAGTATTAGGACATCCTTTAGGCTATCACAGGTCAACCTTATTCTGAAAATCACCATTATCATAGATAGAACTGATAACCCAGTGCCCATTCTCCTGACAGCACTTTCTCTTTCTTATTTGGTTGAAAGTTTGAAGAAAAAACGGGGCCATTATTTGTCTAAATTTAACTTCAGAATCTACTATTTTCTTTAGTGGACCAAGAAATTTCAAAACAAGTGAACTCTTCATTTTCATCAAAATGTGCATATTTGTGAATTTCAACGTGTTGTTCAGAACCTGTGCATGCCAACTACTGTGTTTCCCGCTCACTCTTGGTCTGGTGAAGCCCTCACAGACAATCTCCCTCAACTGTGCCGTCTCTGTATTTGCCATCACAACCAGTGCTTCCTGTTTGGGCTGGATCCATCAGTCCCCCAGGGAAGGGACTGGAGTGAATCTGGTGCACAGTTCATGAGGGAGTGCACATTCCAAACCAATCCTCAAGAGGAGTCCAGTCACCATCTCCAGATCCACATCCAAAAAACCGTTTTTCCTACAGCTGAGCTACCTGAGCAAAGAGTACACAACCATGAGTATTTATACAGAAGCCACCGCGAGGGAAAGACGTTGTGAGCCCAGATACAAACCTCCCTACCGGGAAGCTCAGGAGCAGCACCAGGCCCTGAGGACACCAGGGGGCACTCAGGACATACATAGCAAGGCAGGTGGAAGAAGGAAAAGGTGCTGGAGATGCGGTTTGGCATCACCATCATATTTCACCGCTGGACACCCGCCACTATGTTTATTTTCAGGTACATTATTCTCTGTATTATTAGAAAATGGCATTTATATAAATACATAACAATATGTAGGTGCATCAAGCTGTCCTCTATCTTATATGGACCTTTTCCAAAAAGAATCTGAGTCCCTGTGTTTATTTGATCACCTCATAAATTATGGTCAATTATGTAGGATCTCTTTCTCTTCCTTCTCTCTTCTTTCCTCCTCCTCTCTCACAAACTCACTCTCACACACAGAATTCTACAACTTCAGTCACGTGATGTGTTGAAGACAATTGGTTAAAGGGCAGCTTTTCCAGTTTAGTTTCTGTTCATATTACTGTAAGAAGAAAAACGTTGTTTCTCAGCTGTGTATTTCTCTAAGATGAGTATTAGGTTTTAAATAATACCCAGACACTGAAAGTAATCCAAATATCAATCAGCAGCTAAATCAGTAAACAAATTGTGCTGGAAAAACAGCCACTGTTACAATAAGGTACAGCTGGATATGCTCAACAGTGAGGGTATCGTCACAAGTACGTATGATGAGTAAAATAAGACAAATGAATACAAGTACATGCATACAAGTCCTCTTCTATAAATTCTACAAAATGAAAAGTCATCTAAAGTTACATAAAAAAACCCAGTAGTTGACTCTAGACGTGGTGTGAGAAGGGAAGGTGTAGGAACCAGACATTTTAGGAAAACGAGGAAATTTTGAGTGCAGTTGATTTTTTCTATGTTGAGAAAAGTAATGGTTATGTCACTATTTGTCAAATGGTACACGTCACGGGATGGGTATTATTTGCTAATTTCACCTCATTAAAATATTACAAATTTAAACACGTATAATTTGGTAGAAAATGAGGTAGACAGAGGTGAATAAAATATATGATAAATAAAGAAAATCATAGAACGTTGGCTTGAGGACTTCACTCATAAACTGAAGAAATTTTAAATTTCTCAACACGGAATTAAATATTTATTTAAATACATACACGAAATCAAAGACTCCTGAATATACACATGAATAAACCCTAAGCCTAACTATATCTTTAGGGAAACACTAGAATACAACAAAATAATGTCATGATTTCATTACATAATGGGGGCTAATCAAACCACACCAGGCATGTCCAGCTCTGTCCTGGAGTTGGTCCAGGGAACAGGTGTGTCCTGTGGTTAGGAACCATGACACCAAGCTCACAGCATTTGTTCTATTTGACACCATAAAAAGACCAAGAGATCTCAACTAAAATGTAGTGTTGATGTCACATCTGTGGGTGCCGCACACTCCCCCATGTGAATACAGAAAGGTTAATTACCTCTGGAGGTGTCTGCTGAGAGTAGAGCTGGTATCTCAGGAATGTCCAAAATGGCTTGATCGAGTAAGAAAGGAGACTGGCTCAGGGTTGCTCTAGTGGTTTGACGGTGGAGGCAGAGTGAGGGTTCTCACTCACAGAAAGGAGTTTGTGGGGTTTCAACCTCCAGATGGCATCAAATGAGGGAGTTCCTGTGATTCCTAACGAGATTCACCTTGTGTTGGAAAGAAAGGAGATGATGGAGGAATGAGCATTAAGTTATCAACAGTCAGACATCAAAACAATAGTGTGATGACTTATTCTATGTAGCAACTATAAAAATCGTGAATAAAAAGAAAAGATCAGTGTCCAATATGGGTGGACAACAACCAAGTCTACAAAAAAAGAGAAGACTGCTTATAAGAATAAGCAAATAATAATTAAAAGTAGGACTGAAACGAGGAGAAAGGGGTGAAAGGCACGGGGCAGGGAATTAGACATGGGTCCTGTTCCAATGTCTTCTGTGGAGACATTTCACTATCTAAGATCATCCGCTTATTCTGAATGTATTAGGTCTTCTCCAAAACATCACAAGTGCCAGAGGATTCCTCAGGATATTCATTTTAATATCTTCTATTTGAGTAGCCTTACAATTGTGTAAAATTCTTAGTTATTATTATAATTAGAGTATAGGGTCTCACTCTGTCACACAGGTTGGAGTGCAGGGGCACAATCATAGCTCACTGCAACCTTGAACTCCTGGCTCACATAATCCTTCTGCCTCAACCTCCTGAGTAGCTAGGACTAGACGGATGCACCATCACATGCAGCTGATTTTTTTTAAATCTTTCATGGAAATGGGGTCTCTCTATGTGCCCAGGCTGGTCTCAAACACAAGGTCTCATGTGATTCCTCTGGTTTTGCTTCTCAACGTGGTGGAATTATAGCCATGAGCCAACATATCTGGACTGAACTGATTCTTTAGTTGCAACATATCAACCCAAGAACTGACTCCCTGAATTTTTTTTCTGTAGTGTTTTGGTCAATAGCGACTGAAAAGACGTATCCTAATATGTTCCAACAGCAGAACTTTTTTTCCCGATGTTTCTTCCGATAGACATAATTTCTTGGTTGAAGATCGCAAAATACTGTTAAAAGATGACATAAAAAGGCAACCTTAAAATGTTGGTGATTGGAGTGAGCATAAAAATTGCTTTCAATATTGTGTTACACACACCTCCTGCAGTAGGATAAAGGTGAGCAATGAAGGTAACATTTCTAAATGTATGAATCTTCCAGCTCCCAACTCATAGGGCAATAACGGATGTGTCCTGAGGGAGGCACCAGAATGTCTTAGTGCTAGTGGGATAACTCTTGGCCAAGAGATTTTCCATATTTTTAAAAGTTTTTTTTTATTTAATGATGCTATTTTTCAACATATCCAGAATATTAATAGGACTGATTTCTATATGATATGAACAATGGCAATGCCTTCTATGTTTAGATATTACAAACCAGGTTAAGACTCAATGTCTCCTGTAATGATGCACCAGAACATTATTCTTGTTTCCATATTCGTTTTTTTCTCTTTGCATTTGGTTTCACATTTGTGTGTCAGGTCTCTAGAATGTATGATTTTAAAACTGTCATGTCTTGCTGTCCATTTTGATAGGGCTTCCAGAAGATTAAAAAACCTCTGCTTGCAGCACATTTTAAAATTCTGCACTACCGTAGAACATCTGTATTTAATCCTGGTCTTTTGTTAATTGATAAGGTCTATTAAGTGCAATAACTTCTGCCTTCTTGGATGGTTTTAGATCAGGCAGAGGAATATATCATAAATGAATGTACTAATAGTATAAATTATTACTTAATAACCACCACTTTTATTACTTAGGTGTTATTCATCAAGAAATAATGCTAAATCAAGGGCCTCAAAGGGAATATTATTTAAGGGATATACAAAATATTTTGTGAATCTAGACAAAATAAATGTGAACACACACTTAGTATCCAGCCATGTCTCCCGTCTATCTCATTATGAACCACACAGTAACTGACTTCACTTGGGACTTATTCTAATTTTCAAATTCATTACTTATTTATGTTAATACTTCTAGGTTATGATGTGTGACTATTTTAGCAGAGAGTGAAGAAAGACAACCTAGGCTGACTAAACAATGAGGAAAATCACAACATGATGAAACAGGAAGCCTGGAAGTGAGTGGCTCCGGGATTGAATAATTTGACAGCTTGTCTTCCCAGGTAGTTTCTTTTCTCAATTTTCCACACTGATGCATCCAGAAAGTCAGCTTCACACCCCAGGGGACTCCCATCATATAGTGACATGGTGACAACATTCCCAAGAGTCACACACATATATTAAATATTGGCTGGAGCTGGGGAAGAACCATTTCTGCAATTCTCCTCTGAAGGACCAGGAACACCTCAACTGACCACTTCCCCTGCCTCCATGACTAGAACTACACCATGTGCCTACATGGACCTGAATCCCTGATGGGGATAATAAGACACCATTGATGAGGTTGACTATTTTATCATATAAATTACTAAAGTCTGATATAAAGGTTTCAAAAACGAATTGAAGTCTGTCCTACTATGTCCACCAGAGACTACAGATCCTCCAATGATACCTTGTCTTTTCTGCTTGACTTTGTCTCTTCACCTTGTTCTGTCCTCCAGAGAATCTCTTTCAGCTCCCTCGGGTGCATTCAAGTGTTTTATTTACTGACAATTTCTCAGTTGGTGAAAGGTATTAGACTAAAGGGTCCATATTCGTAGGTCCATATTCTTTGGTCCATATTCCTAGGAAGGCATCATGACCCTGGGTCTGTGTATAACCTTGCGAGTGTTCCTGACCCTCCTACAGATGAGATGCTGGTCTGTGTGTTCTTTCCCCTTCCCCTGGGGTAGAGTCCTCCTGTTTTCCCCAGGTGTTTGCTCCCGCAGCTCCAGTGTTCTCCATCGGTGTCATCACCTTGCAGATCTGCTGCCCTGCCCTGCAGACTAAGGCTCTGATTCCATAAGAAAGACAGGCGAGCTGCTTCTCAATAGATCTTTGGTGTTACCATCTCAATTCCTGAGGCATTGAACAAGTGCACCTAGGATTCTGGTTTCAGTGACTTGCCCCTGCAGGGTAAATTCTTAGTTCTGTAGTGGGAATAAGGGAGCTGGGTCTGAATACATTTCAGAAGTGTGGGCTCTTGTTCTTTCCTAGACAGACACTTGGGGAAAGGAAGATTTTTGTGACTGTCCCCTTTCTTGGGGAAAGGGATTCAAGAGAATAGGATAGTTCTTGAGCATATGATCCCTTACAATTTCACACTACAACATGCTTACCACACACAATTTCAAGCAATCCAATATGTACTTATATTTTCTCTTGTAATAGGTTATATATCATACTCCAGACTCTGCCATAGAAATACGTAATTTCAAACCCTGCCTTTGTTACTCTGTACAAGAACTTGCTTCTCCTTAAACTCCAGATTTGTTGTTTGCTAGGAACTTTAAATATTGGAAGTATTAAACAAAATTTTCAAAATTCCATCTTCTCTGTTTATCTGTTATGGTTGATACAGTTGTAAAAATAAGAAAAATATATATCTTTTCTATGTACATTTCCAAGCTTAATATCAGATCTTTAGTAAAACCTAGAAAAATAAAAAAAATCAAATATTGTCCAGCTGCTTAATAGAAAAACAAATTATGGTAAATTTGTCTGCTAGAATACTACCCAATATTTATCATAAAAAATTATGTTATACCAAACTATCAGGAAAAGTAGCTAATTGTTTTTGTTAAGTAAAGTAAGCCAAACAAATCAGAATATATACTATGTTATTTCATTTATATACATTCTGATAAATTAAAATGAATCTGCAGCAATGTAAAGATCAGTAGTTGCCAAGGAAAAAGGTAGAAGAAAGAAAGGGAAAACAACAAAGTATACAGAAGAACAAAAGGGAATATTGAGAATTCTCTTGTCCCCCTTGATAATGACGGTTCCATCATGTTTATCAACTGTACAATATAAACATGCAAAAGATTATCATACGTAAACTAAAACTTATAAAATTTATTACAAGCAAACACATGGATAATTAGACGAGAAAGGAATGATAGAAAGATAGAAAAAAATGTATATTGAATTTCAAAAATACCTAAGAATTAATCTGCCTAAATTCTAGTTCTCACCATATTTTAGGTGAATGCTAGAATGCAGCAAAATCACACAAGTTCTCACTACAGAAACTGGGCTTCACAACCATCCTAGGCATCCCCAGCTCTGTCCTGGAGTTGGTTCAGGGAGTAACTGGGGCCAGTGATGAGGAGCACAGGCCCAGATACCAGGGCTTACTCATCTAGACATGAGCTCTTAAATACACCCTTAGCCCATTTTCCACATGTGGTTTACTTTCACATCCGTACAGGGAGAAATACTGACTGCGACAAAACATAATTTACACATACATGTAAAAATAAAATAGGGTGATCAGTTCAAAGTGTTTATCACAGCATAATTTTATAAGACAGCATATTTTCCAAATACCATCATTGTCACCAAACCTCTGCAAGGCACAGTCATCTTATCTGGGCCCTGTCCTCTCCTCAGGCGTCCCACCCCAGAACTTCCTATATAGTAGGAGACATGCAAATGGGGTCCTCCCTCTGCTGATGAAAACCAGCCCAGCCCTGACTCTGCAGCTCTGGGAGAGGAGCCCAGCCCTGGGATTCCCAGGAGTTTCCACTTGGTGACCAGCACTGAACACAGACCACCAGCCATGGAGCTGGGGCTGAGCTGGGTTTTCCTTGTTGCTCTTTTAAAAGGTGATTCATGGAGAGCTAGAGATACTGAGTGTGAGGGGACATGAGTGAGAGAAACAGTGGGTATATGTGCTGTTTCTAATCACGATGTCTTTGTGTTTGCAGGTGTGCAGTGTGAGGTGCAGCTGGTGGAGTCTGGGGGAGGCTTGGTCCAGCCTGGGGGTTCCCTGAGACTCTCCTGTGCAGCCTCCGGATTCACCTTCAGTAACTCCTGGATGAGCTGGGTCCGCCAGGCTCCAGGGAAGGGGCTGGAGTGGGTTGGATTTATTAAAAACAAAGCCGATGGTGGAACAGCAGCATACGCCGAATCTGTGAAAGGCAGATTCACTATCTCAAGAGATGATTCAAAGAACACACTGTATCTGCAAATGAACAGCCTGAAAACCGAGGACACGGCCGTGTATTACTGTACTAGAGACACAGTGAGGGGAGGTCAGTGTGAGCCCAGACACAAACCTCCCTGCAGGGGCGCGCGGGGCCACCAGGGGGCGCTCGGGACCCACTGAGGACGGGACAGGTCCCAGGAGCAGGTGCAGGGGGAGGTTTCCTTTCTACTCAACTGGAAAAGTCAGGATTGTATTTGCGGAACTCTGGAGCATTCTAGGCTGTGATATTATATTACTTGTATTTATTATGAATTTATTATCGTTAGTATTTAAATTTTAATAATTATTAAAATTCTGTAAGTATTTTTAAGTATATACTTTCAAGAAATAAACATTCCTAATTATTTGCACTAATTCCCCCAGAATTTTATGAACATTTGTTGACATCAGCAACTACATAGCTATAGGGACATAAATCTATGGTCATAGAAATATGTACACGCCGGGCGCGGTGGTTCGTGCCTGTAATCCCAGGTCTTTGGGAGACTGAGGCAGGTGAATTACTTGAGGTTAGGAGTTCGAGACAAGCCTGGCCAACATGGCAAAAGCCCGTCTCTTTTAAAAATGCAAAATGTATCCGGGTGTGGTAGCACACACCTGTAATCCCAGCTACCCGGGAGGCTGAGGTAGAAGAATTGCTTCAAGCCAGCAGATGGAGGTTGCAGTGAGCCGAGATGGTGCCACTGTACTCCAGTCTGGGCAACAGGGCAATTCACCATCTCACAAAAAAAAAAAAAGAAATAAAAAGAGAGAAAGATGTATAAATACACAGACCTATGCATATATACTAGGCATTCATATTAAACATTAAAACAAAATAATTCCAAATATTTTCTGAAGAATCAAACTAATGATGGACTAAGTGTAAATCTTTAAATTCCTAATTGATTTCAGTTGCTTTTATTTGTTTACATGAATTGATTTCTAGTTGTTCATTTAAAAATAGCATATTGGTCATTTCCAAAGAGCTCAGAGTAAATTTCAAATGTCACAATAAATGATAAGAATTTGAGGTGATTAATGAAAACTATCTTAAATCTTAATTATCATAGTTATTCCATATTACATTCACAAATCATAACATTGTTTCTTACCTTGTAAATCTAAACAACCATAATTTGTGAATTTAAAAGAAATTTTAAAAAAAATTTATCCCAGATCATTCTTTTCTTGACTTCCAGTTCTCACTGGATCGTCTCAAGGGCCCACCCACACCCCTGTCTCCTGAAGGCTTCTGGGAGTGGCTGATGGATGCGCAGAAGCAGGATCCCCATGTGAGTCCACATGTCCTGGAGCCTCCCTCTCCTTGGATTAGGCCATCTCCTCGGGATCACAGGGCTCTTCATTATCCTCACCCCGCTGTTGTACCAAACAAGCAACATCACACTTCAATTCACCATGCTTTGTTTTAATTTTCCAAAATGACATGAAGGCAATAAATTTAACAGTAAGTTGATCAGAAGCTAATAGGTCGAGGCTTTTTTCATATGCCAGGTTTCTTCTCAAGACTTTCCCTTTGATAGGTATTTTCCATTTCTTTATGAGATGACATACTAATATATTCATACTGGAGATTCTCCTTCTAAGTAGGCTCTGGGTCACTCACTCCTTTTATAGTAATCACCATACAAGTCCCATATAGAAGGAGTTGGAAAATCCTGGGTTGAACCAAGATTGTGTACAGCCCTGTGGTCTTTAATGTCATGGAGTTAAAGTCAGTGAGAAACAGCTTTAGTTGTGCATGGTGACTGAATTTGCACATTACTCTAGCAAAGTTGCCTTCCCATGACAAATGTGAATGCCAATTATCAGATTAATATGAATGGCTTCACAGTAGGAAAACTGATATCAAAACCTTACATCCTTTAAATTAAATTCTATCTTTGACAAGATGGGGATGGATCAACACCCATGTGAATGTTGCACTTCAGGGTCCGGCACTTGGAAGAGCCCCTCTAGGGCACAGTGAAGGCCCCTATAAACGTGGCTGAAATCACCACATTCAATGAGTTTTGTAGAATAATTGCTGAAGAAGTCAGCTGGAAGTGCCCTGAAATCTCACACCTTCTGCATAGGGGACTCCAAACAAATTGTCATGCGCTTGAAAAACATGAACATGGAATTAGCACTCATGAGTTGTGACGATGAAACAGCTCTCTTCCAAGTTGCGGGTCTCTTTCTCTCCTGCCAGCAAAGTCAACATTTCTGCTTTCTTGTCTTAGACAAAGGAGTTACAACAGCTCCTTTTCTTTGAGTCACAGGCTTGTGAAGTCTCTCCCCAACAGCTGGGTTGTCAACTACAATATTTCCTAAAAATAAATAAAATACTTCATGAAACTAAATTCAAGGGGAACAAAATCAGTTTGTTTCCTTCATAATTTTTGTTTAAAGTGCTAACTAGTAAAGAAAGACTATTATATTTTATAAATTTTTGTTTATAATTAATTATTTTGAAGGGGAAATAATTTAGGGTCATTACATTGTATTAAATAACACATGTAGTGTTTTCAAAATAAATTCCCTCCAAATGCAGAAACACATTCTATGTAAGCTCCAGAGAAGAAATGCCCTCCAAGGGCCACGGCAGTCTCAGGAAAGCCTGAAATCGGTCTCTCCCCAGTTGCTAGGACAGGGGTCCAAACATGCAAATTTCCCTTCAATCTCTTGGGTAAAATTTCACTCTCATCATGTGGGAACTGATGAATCCCTTCTCAGACAAGACAGAAAATCTCTGGAGAAGGCAGAGCTGTGGTCTCACAGAAAATGAGATGTGCATGTTGACAGCTACCCAAGGTGAGTGTTTCAGATGTCACACCTAGGTCTTTGAAATATTTGTGACTGCAGGTGACTGACAGAAACTGATTGTCCTTGTCCCTAGGTATCCTGTCTCAGGTGCAGTTGCAGGAGTTGGGTCCTGGACTAGTGAAGCCCTCTCAGACCGTCTCCCTCCCCTGCACTGTCTCTGGTTTCTCCATAACAACCAGTAGTACCTACTGGCATTGGATTCAAAAGCCACTGGGAAAAGGGCTGTAGTGGCTGGGAGAAATAGGTTATTCTGGAGTCACCAGATACAACCCATCCTTCTGGAGCCACAGCAGCATCTCCTGTGACACATTGAAAAAACCGTTATTCCTCCAGCTGAGCTCTGTGACCTCAGAGGATACAACTCTGTGTTACTGTGTGAGAGGCACATTGAGGGAACATCAGTGTGAGCCCAGACACCTCCCTGAAGGATAGTGGAGCACACCAGGAACACTCAGGACACACCACGAATGGGGCCTAGACCCAGGGGAAGGTTTACGTGGTGACATTTTTTAAGGTATTGATATTTTCAATTACTATTTGGAAAAAAAGTAACATACTTATTTTAGGGCATGCATTAATCACGTCTCCATGATACTGCTTGAGGGATAGACACACAGATCAATGGAACAGAATAAGAGTGACTTTGGACAAGAACAGAAACTGTAAAACTTCTAAAGAAACATAGGGGACAAGCTCCAAGACAGTAGTCTGAGCAACAATTTTCTGGATATTATTGCCCAAACATAGGCAACAAAAGCAAAGATAGCAAATGGGGTTGCATCAGACTACAAACTTCTGCAGATCAAAGAAAATAATTCACAGAATGAAGAAAAATCCACAGGTTTGGCAAAAATTTTACAAAATTAGGCATCTGATAAGGGGAATGTATCCAAAATATATAAGAGAGCCAAACCACTCCATAACAACAACAACAACAAAAACAACAATAACAACTAGTGACCCTATTAAAAATAACCAAAATATTTGAATATACCTTTTTCAGAAGAGTAAATACAATTTGAAAACAGATATATAAAAAAGCTAAACATGACTAATAATTAGAGAAATTTAAATTTAATCCACAATTATCACCTCATAGAATGACTATCTTCAAAGAGATGAAAAATGGTAAGTATCTTTGAGGAAGATGTGAAGAAAAGGGAATTTTTGTACACTGTGAGTGAAAATGCATATTATTAAGGTGATTATAAATAACATATAAAAGCCTTTCAAAAAATAGATCTATTATAACATGCAGCAATGCCACTACTGACCATGTATTGTTTTAAAAATGAAATCAGCATGTCAATGAGATATCCACACATCCATATTCCTTGCAGCATTATTTACAATAGTAATAATATGGAAACATCTTAAATTCCCATCACTGGATAAATGAATAAACAAAACACAGTATATGCACATTGGAGAGATATTCATCCTTTAAAATAAAAGGAAACCCTGCATTTGTGACAGCATGCATGAATCTAATGGACCTTACTCTAAGTGCAACAAACCAGACACAGGAGTACAATAATTCCTAAGTTGACTGTAGTGTATTAAATTGTAGAATCACAGAAATAGGGAGTATAATGTTGGTTTCAAGGTACTGGAGGGATGGACTGGGAAAGGGGAGGTTTTAATCAAAGTGTAAAATGTTCCAATTGGACAGAAGGAGTAAGTTATGCACAGACTAACAACAATAGCCACAAGGTATTATGTATTTCAGAATTGCTAAAAAAGTACATATTAATGTTTTTCTCACTAAGAAGTGATAAAATTTTGAGGCGATGGACATGTTAGGTAGCTTGATTTACCCATTCCAAAATGTATACCCGTAGCAAAACTACATATCATATTCCATAAACACACACAATAAATACTTGTCATTTTTCATTAAATAATTTTTAAGTTAAATAATTGTATTAAGAAAACAGAGAACAGAGTACAATTGTAAGAAAATAGTTTATACTTATGTGCCTTATCATGAATTTGCAAAATAATATAGAAAGAACTTTTAACATTCAATAAAAAAGACAAGTCAACAAAAAGTGGTGTTAAAAAAGTTGTATCATCACAGAAGCTTCAGAAATGATATATAAGCATACAAAGAATTTCACTCTCTTAAAATTAGAATTCCATATGACAAGCAACTCCTCCTGACCTGCCTGGGTGGGAGGCACAATAAAGAACGCTAACAGTGATTTACTGAGCTTTATAGCTGTGTGTTCATCTGTGCTCGCTCAGTGGAAGGAATGGAAAAGAAAAAGGAAAAAGCAAAAGATGTAAGGGGGAAAAGAAGGAAAACAGAGAGAAAAACAGGAAAGTAAATGAGAAAGGAAAGGGAAAAAGGAAGGAAGGAAGGCAGGCATTAGAAGTCATTGCATTATGTGCAGAGGCAATCCTTGGACTCCTCCACATCCATCTCTACTCCAGTCCAATCAAAGTCCAATGAATACATTTTCTAAGTTAAAGAATTTTAAGCTTTTTAAGTATTGCTAGAAAAAACCACTCAGCTGTTTAAATTTTGTCATATCACTTCCATTATTGAAGTCAGTCTAGTTTTGGGGGTCTATCAATGCCATCAGCAAAAATAACACATGAAGAAATGACATTAAAACATACGAAAACTTTCTGAAAGCTCCATAATTCAAATCTGCATTCCCACTTTTTCCAAGCCCAGATCACTAAATATAGACCCAGAGTGAGCAGACCTTGCTCCTGGACATGGACAGAGCCCAGGACTCCCGGCAACTTGGACCTGGGCATCTGGTGGCGGGGCAGCCTCTGTCCTGAAGGGGGCGACATAGGCCCTCTGAGCCCAGGGGTGGCCCAGAGGCCACTCACAGGAAGGCGGGGAAGGGACTTCCTGTCAAAGTCAGGTGCTTTTTCTCCCTTCCTGGTGAAATTGATCGTCTTCCAACCACTGAGACCTCCTCACTCGATTGACTTTGTGGGACAAGTGACCTCTTTGTGGCCCACACTTGCAAAGCAGATTGAAAAGCATGGGCCTGGAGCAGAACCCAAGTGTGGGGTTGGCCACATGATGCCTCCTCGTTTGTTTATTTCATCTTCACTCTGAGCATATCACTCACAGGGCTCTGTGAGTTAAGTGGTTGTTCCATGTGCAGGACTGTTCTCCAGGTGGCCTCGAATACCCCAGTTCTCCTTCTTCCTTAATGTAGTTCTCAAAAATAACCATAGAATGTTCTGGAAATGCAGCATCCTGAGATAGGGAAGAACTGCCTGGAAAAGCCCAGGCCTTGCTTCTGTTCCTCCCAAAGGATGAAACATCTTGAGTTAGGGAGAAACTGCCAGGGACATCCTGGGCTTTGTTCTTTTCTCTTCTGGAAGCAGGATGTCCTACAGAGCTTTATCCCAGGGGGTCACTTAGTCCGTGGAGGTACACCACAGGGTGGTCTCCTGTCAGGGCCCTCGACTGTGACACAAGTGGGGCACAGGCTGACAAGGCTCCATCCACTGTAGGGAGATGTCTTGAGCCTTGGGAGACCAGCTCACAACAGATCCCAGGCTTCTGTTGTCCCATGCTGCCTTTCTATAAGTAAGAATCCAATTAATATAACGTGTTGCATAAGAGTGTGTTCTCCCTTGCTGAACTCAGACACATTGGTCAATTTTTAATGGTGAGCCTGATTTGTACCATGGCTTACAATATGCATGTGTAACTAGTCGGTCTCCCCCGTCAAATGATATTACTCCACATCAAATCTAGCTCAGGTGCCTTATACAGAACATTCTCAATTACCCTCTTCATTCATAAAATTGACTCCATTAATTTCAATTATCTATATGCTATGCTCACCTAATATGGTGTTATTCTCATGGTTTTAAACAGATTATGTTTAAATCCACTAAAATAACAATCATAAAAATTATATTTTGAAGTCAGGTAACATGTGTCTTCATATATATATATGCTTAGGATAGATTTGGCTATTTTGGGTTCTTTGTGTATATATATAAACACATATATATGTATATACATTCATCTATATATCCAAGTGTATGTGCGTGTGTGTGTGTGTATATATATATATGGATTTTCTTTTTATTTCTGTGGAGAATATCATTATAGTTTTCATGAGAACTGGATTGATTCTGTAGATTGCTTTGTCCAAGTGGATATTTTAACACTGTTGATTCTTCCAAAACATTAACAAGGAATATTTTTCCACTTTGTTGTGTCTACTTTAATTTATTTAATCAATGTTTTATACATTTTATTGTAAAGTTTTTTTTACATTGATGATCACACATTGTATGCCTGTATAAAAACATCACATGTATCTCAGAAATAGAAATATATACAACTATCATGAGGGCATAATAATAGAAAATTATGTGTGTGTGTGTGTGTGTGAATACATATATAATTAATTTATTTAAAGTCAGACGCATTCTTTTACTGCTTGGAAGGTCTTGTGTCTAGAGTATACAAAAAAGTTGTAAAAATCATCTTAAATAATACTAAAAATAGAATTATAAAATAATTGGAAATCTTAACACTTCCTCAAAGTAAATGCATGATTGACAAACAAAAATCTGAAAAGATGTCTAATATCAATACTCATGATTAACATTCAAAATTGCCAAAAAAAGAGCAATTATGATGCATTTAAACAGGTCAGCAGGTTCTCAAAATGTGCTATACCCGTACAATTAACACTATTCAGCCATAAAAACAAAGTGGCAATTAATTCAGGAAGAACAACTTATTTTTGTTAAGTTAAAGCAGATGGGCAAAAGAGACTATGTACTGTAAACTTCCATTCATGAGACCTTCGAGAAAAGATAAAGTGATAAAAATAGATTAGTGGTTGGCAGGACTTTTAGGGAAAGAGAATAATTTGACTTTGGAAAGCTCAGGGGATTTCGTTTAGAGTAGTACAAACTGTATGACATTGTGACATGGCTAATTTCTTAGTATGTTTGTTCTGGATTAACAACATGAGTTTCAACCAATTCATGGTGATTTTATATTTTCTGTTTGCTGAAGGAGACATGTTCATTTTGTAAAACACTTTGCTAAGATGCAGCTGAGAGGCTGTTGAAATGGGCACTGAACAAATTTATTAACTAAATTTACAAGAACAAATTATTTAGCAATTGGTGATTGAGTGGAGTCAGAAATTTCAATGAGATTGGGTGTAGGGATGTTATTCTGTAGGATCACGATGTTAAGGTTGTAATGCTCCCTGGTGAGAGACCACTAATTTTTCATGAATTTACTGAAATACAGGTAGGGGCAGAAGAAGAGTCTTAGTCACACTTCTGAGCTTTCCTGAACAGACAAAGGTTCCAGAAAACAAAGTTGATGTGATGTCCTCACAGGGACCACAGCCTCTCAGAGGTAACCTTGTCCTGGAGTTCCAGCACATCCTGGAAAGACAAGAACATCTGTCTCTGATTCTTTGTTCTGCACTTCCCCTGGGAATAACTTCCTCATTGGAATGTCTTCTGTTTAAGGAATAAAAGTTCCAGTTCCTGGTGTCAGGGCCCAGATCTACCTACTGGATCCAGCCCAGGGGAAAGAATATAACCTCCCAGAACATGATCTCTATTAGATATAACTGGCTCTCACCTGGTGTACTTTCTGAATGGCCATTTTCTCAGAAGAAAATTAAAATTGTTGAGAATTTCTCATAAGTGTTTCGCTGTGTCATTCCTCCTTGTCCTTGCATGTTCAGTTATGTCTGTCCAGATTCAACTTATATGTAGAGAGGTAACAGTTCTGCTTCCAGTAACAGGTGAAAGATTATGTCTGAGAAAACTTTGGGACTTTGCTCAAACATGTAAAGATCTTGAAAGTCATTGCCCCCATTTCTACAATGAGAAACAGCCACATAATCTGAACATCAGTTGTTTTTTTTTTTTATTCACCAAGTGTATTAAACCTTTTTCACGCATCTGATAAAGACATGACAGAGACTCTGCAATTTACAAATGTAAAAGTTTTAATAGACTAACAGTTTCACGTGGCTGGGGAGGCCTCACAATCATGGTGGAAGGCAAGGAGGAGAAAGTCACATTTTACATGGATGGCAGAAGGCAAAGAGAGCTTGTGCAGGCAAAGTCTCGTAATTTTGAATCCATCAGATTTCATGAAACTATTCCAATTAACAGAAATTGTCCAAAATGAAAGGGCCAAAGGCAAACATGTAACTTCAAATTTCAGCAAGGCAGTAAAATCTGAAAGCTCCAAAATAATCTCCTTTGATGCTGTCTCACATCTAGGTCATGCTGATGCATGAGGTGGGTTCCCATGGCCTTGGGAAGCTCCACCCCTGTGACTTTGCAGGGTACAGCCTTCCTCCTGGCTGTTTTCACAGGCTGGCATTGAGAATCTGTGGTTTTTCCAGGTGCATGGTACAATCTGTAAGTGGATCTACCATTCCAGGGTCTGGGGAATGGTGACCATCTTCTCACAGTGCCGCTAGGCAGAGCCCCAGTGGGAACTCTGTATGGGGGCTTCGACCCCACATTTCCCTTCCGCACTCCCCTAGCAGATGTTCTCCATGAGTGCCCAACCCTGCAGCAAACTTCTGCCTGGACATCCAGACATTTTAACGCATCTGCTAAAATGTAGGTGGAGGCTCCCACACCTGGATTCTTGACTTCCGTACACCCACAAGCTCAACACCAAGTGGAAGTTGCTTAGGCTTCAGGCTTGAACCCTCTGAAGCCATGGCCTGAGCTGTACCTTGGCCCCATTGAGTCACAGCTGGAGCAGCTAGGATTCAGGGCTACTACATGAGCAGCACAGGATTGGATGGTGGTTGGCTGCCCTCTTTGGCAGTGACTGACATCTGGAAGGACATTCTCCATCACATCTGGGGAATGCATAAAATGGTATGTGGATGTGGATGCCCATACCACACCTATGCTACCTTGAAGTCACCAGACAGAGAAGCTAGCCTGCATTCAGCTCCTCCAGAATGTCTCCCTATAGAAAATGCGGCCCACTGGCTACATAAGAGGATAGGACATCCTCTTGTTTTATCACTGTTCTGTCTTGAAAATCCTACTATATTCTCTCTACAAGTTCTTTAACGAACATGCAATTTTCAAATATTCTCTCCAAATCTGTGGCTTTTAAAAAATTTGCTTAACACAGCGTCTTATTTTTTTTACATAAAAACTTAAATTTTTATGTTTGAGTGGTGTTTTTTCATATTTGAGTGGTGTTTTTTTCATATTTGAGTGGTGTTTTTGGTATTACATCTAAAAACTCACTGCTCAATCCAAAGCCATCACCGTAAGTTTTCCATATTCTAAGTGCAGGCCACACTCAAGTGAGGAGTTTTAAGGTTCACTGATTTGAAAAAGGGGGAATCACAAGTGTTTCAAGTTATTCTTTGAGGGATACTTGTCTATTTTCCCACATGTGTCTTAGTTATTAAACCACTTCTTAATATTAATATGTATTCTTGGATATTTACTTTATACTTTGGGTTAAAACAAATGTTATTAATATTTTGTTAAAATTATTTTAGTACCTTTAGAAATGCTAGTGATTTTTGCACATTGATTTTGTATCCTGAGACTTTGCTGAAGTTGCTTATCAACTTACGCTTTTGGGATGAGACAATGGGGTTTTCTAGATATAGAATCATGTCGTCTGAAAATAAAAATAGTTTGACTTTCTCTCCTACTATTTGAATGCACTTTATTCCTTTTGGTGCTGGATTCCCCTGGCCAGAATTTCCAACACTACGTTGAATAGAAGTGGTGAGAATGAGCATCCTTGTCTTGTGCGGGATTTCAAGAGGAATGCTCCCATTTTATATTAGCCACTGATAGTCTTGAACAAATGTTTAATATACTTTTTCAATAGGATAATTCCTTAAATTGAATATGTATTTATATGGATAATATTTTCTGGCTTCCCCTTCATCCCTGCATGTCCCTGTGTGATTGTTCTTTTCAGTGGAACATGGACATAATCGATGTTCTTATTAACTATTTCCTCGCAATCTGTTGCAGAAATTAATATATGTGTGTATCACAGACCTTAATCTTTGGTGGACAAGAGCTAACAAAGAAAGGTACCAATTTTTTTTTTTTTTTTTTTTTTTTTTTTTTTTTTTTTTTTTTTTTTTTTTTTTGAGATGGAGTCTCGCTCTGTCACCCAGGCTGGAGTGCAGTAGCACGATCTCGGCTCACTGCAAGCTCCGCCTCCTGGGTTCATGCCATTCTCCTGCCTCAGCCTCCCCAGTAGCTGGGACTACAGGCGTCCGCCACCACCCCCGACTAATTTTTTGTATTTTTAGTAGAGACGGGGTTTCACCATGGTCTTGATCTCCTGACCTTGTGATCCGCCCGCCTCGGCCTCCCAAAGCTCTGGGATTACAGGCGTGAGCCACCGCGCCCGGCCAAAAGGCACCAAATTTTAACAGCCAGTACATCCCAGGACAACCTATAGAGTTACCATCTCCTCCAAACTCTAGTTTCAAGATAGCTCCTGAGTGATTTTTAACATGTGCCGAGCACAGGTCTTCCCGATTGACCCCAACACCAAGAAGAACTGGATGCCTGCAAGTAATAGGCGGTCACTGTTTCCTGCTTGTATGATGTCACAAGGAAGAGCCATCGGATCGTTAGTGTGAACGGAGCCAAGGTGACCATAAACAGCACAAGCACACCAAACACGACCTTCACCAACATGTCACAGAAGTCTGGGCAGTGGGCCGACAGCAGAGCCAACACGGTGTTTGGTTTGGGGTTTTCCTCTGAGCAGCAGCCGACAAAGTTTGCAGAGAAATTCCAGGAGGTGGAAGAAGCGGCCAAGACAGCCAAAGACAAGAACCAGGAGAAAATGGAGCCCTCGAGTAATCAACCCTAAGAATCCTGGTGTGGATTCTTCTACTCTGGCATCCAGTGTCAACGGGATGGAGGATGAAAAGGCCTCGCACCCTGCAGTACAGGAACAACAAGCTGAAGGCGGCCAGGACGCAGAGCGCTGCCCACGGGAAGAGGTGGTAGATGGAGCTGCAGGCCCGGCGGGAGAGCGACTCCGGCTGCCCACGGCGCTGCAGGAGTCGGCGGTCAGCGCGGAGCAGAGGAAGAGGCCGTGACATCCACAGAGAGAAGGAGAAGAACACGCAGCTGAGGAGGAAGATTGAGGAGCTGGAGGCGGAGCTCCAAGAAAAGGAGACAGAGCTGGAAGATCTCCGAAAACGAAGTGAACTCACACCTCAGCTCAGGTCAGAGCGCGAGTGTGTCTCCGAAGATGGAGGCCGCAGAGAGAAGATCAAAACCTGACAAAAGTGCGTTCCCTAAAGACAGAAGCTGAGGCGAGCCAATCCCGACAGCGCCACCTGGAGGTGGAGGTGAAGAGCTTCCTGGAGGTGCTGGACAGGAAGATCCATGACGTGCGTGATTTCCGCCCAGGCCTCGCCAAGCTGGGCACCAGTAACGAGGTCTAGACGAGGCTCACCACCCGACCGTGAGTGCCAAGTGTGTTTGTGAGACCAGATGGCGCTAGGATGCTTTGAAACAATTGCTTAATGGAGACTTATCAAGAGATAGAAAACAGGTTTCTGGTGGGTGTATTTTCTGGCCTGGGAATCGCCTCCATCCACGATATTGCCCCCTGCCACCCAATTTGTATGGTTGCGACAATATTCCTTCTCTTGGTTTTAATTTCTGAGCAGATGATTGTGGTGTGGGAACAGCACACAGTGAGGGTGCCTAGCACAATGCGTGACGCAAGGTATTTGCTTAATAAATATTTGTTCAATAAAAAAAAGAATTATTTTTTTCCAAAGCCCCAATCAAAACCGGGGCATTATTAGCGGTATAATAGTTGAGCCAACATTGAAAATACATTCAATTTAGTTCATGTGCTCTCAAATATCCTTTTTTCTTTTAAAGTTGTTCTCAGTTGTAATATCACACAAAATATTAGTAATTTATACTAATTACACAGTTTAAAATATTGTATAAATAATTTAGTGACATTTGATTGAAAAAATACATGTTCCACATGTCTTGACTATTTTTTCCTTCTATATGAAATGTATGTTTATTAATTATTAAGTTTCAGGTGTTACCATATTTTTGATTTCTAGTATTTAACTTTAGTAGGTATGCTTGAATGCACTTTATTAATTCATGTACTAAAGTTCATATTTTGGATAGGGTTTTAATATTAATTGTACTATTTGGTGAATTTTAAACTATTCACTTTTTTTAATGAGATAAAATTTACACATAAGAAAAAAATTCATAGATCTGAAATATATCACTAGAGAGTTTCTGGCAAATGTGAATACCCTTGTCCCCAACACCTAAGGTAGCCTAAAGAGCAAGTCCATACCCACAACACATCTTTCTCTGTGCCTGCGGTCCACTCCTACATGGGGGAAAGGTTTTGATTTCTGACACTATAGATCTAATTTTTTTCTATTTTGAACTTCATAGAAATTTAATCAAACATTATAGACCTTTTATTAGTAAGGGGCTACTTTTCTATTTTTGAGGTTAATTCATGCTATTTAATGTATTAAATTAGATCAACATATTGTCATTTATTCAATTAATGGACTGACTCTGATGTGTAACCTCAAAGTTTTCTTGTATGTATGGAGAGAAAGAGAGAAATGAGAGAGATTTTATATCTAAATCAGTCCATTAAGTAAATAAATGACAATGATTTATTTTCCTGTCAATGAACTTTAAATTTATTTCCAGTTTGTGACTATTATAAGCGGAGCTGTTACAAATATCTTACTGTAAATTTTCCTATGTTCTCTCATTTTTATTGAAAAAATATGAAGTATATTTATTTATATAAATATAAAGGGACCACCAGGTCCCACCTTCACAATTGAGGATTATAATACAACATGAGATTTGGGACAGGATACAGACCCAAACCACATCAGATATACATTGTAAAATGTTCATCATAGTCAAGGTAATTTGTATATCCACCTCCTCACCAAGCTACCATTTTATTTTTTTTAAATCTACTACGTGTATGTATATGTGTGACTGATGTGTGTATACATATATGCATATATATATATATATGTTTTTGTTTTTTGAGACCAAGTCTCGCTCTGTCACCCAGGCTGGAGTGCAGTGGCGTGATCTCAGCTCACCGCAAGGTCCGCCTCAAGGGTTCACACCATTCTCCTCCCTCAGCCTCCCAAGTAGCTGGGAATGCAGGTGCCCGCCACCACGCCAGGCTAATTTTTTGTAATTTTAGTATAGAGGGGGTTACACCGTGTTAGTCAGGATGGTCTCATCTCCTGACCTCGTGATCTGCCCACTTCGGCCTCCCAAAGTGCTGGGATTACAGGTATGAGCCATTGCGCCCAGCCTAAAGTATGTATTTATTCTAAGGGTAAGTTTAAATTTTTTCAGTTGCATTGAGGTATGATTAAAATATTTTAATAATATATATGTTTAAGATGCCCCGCTTGATGTTTTGATGTTGTATTAGTTCATTCGTACACTAGTATAAAGAAATGCCTGAGACTGATTAATTAAAAAAAGATATTTAATTGGCTCAAAGTTCTGCAGGCTTTACAGGAAGTGCAGTGGCTTCTTCTTCTGAGGAGACTCAGGAAAGTTAGAATTATGGCAGAAGACAAGGGGGAGTAGGCACATTACATGGCCAGAGCCGAAGCCCGTAGGACGTTGCGGGGGAGCGGGGGTGGTGTCTATACTTTGTTAGACAAACAGATCTTGTGAGAACTCATGTACTGTTGTGAGAATAGAACCAGGAATTGGTTCTAAATCATACATAAAAGACCCACCCCATGACCCACTCATCTCCCACGAGGTCCCACCTTCACAATTGAGGATTATAATACATGAGATTGGGAGAGGACACAGATCTAAACCATATCAGATATACATTGTAAAATGCTCATCACAGTCATGGTAATTTGCATATCAATCTTCTCACAGAGCTACCATTTTTGTTTTTTAATATACTATGTGTGTGTATATGTGTGTGTCTGATGAGAACACCTAAGATCTACCCTTTTAGCGAAAATCACTTTTACAATACAGTATTAAATACAGGAACACTGCTGTAGATCAGATCTCCAGAACTCATTCAACGTGCACAACTGAAACTCTGACAGTTTAGCCAACATCACCCGATTTCCCTCTCCTCCCAGGTCTGGTACCCGCTATTCTACTCTCTGCTTTCAAGAGCTTGAATATTTTAGATCCCACATGTAAATGAGGTCATGAAGCCTTTGTCTTTCTGCATCTGGCTTATGCCACATATTTCAGGCCCACCCATGTTGTTGCAAATGTCAGAATTGCCTTCTTTCCAAGGTGAATAAACTTCAGTTTTATGTACACACATTTTTTATACATTCATCAATATAAGGTCATTAAATTATTTTACAAATTTATACTTTTATAAATTACCTTGCAGAGAACATGTGTTTGACAGCTCCACCTCCTGAGTTCAATACATTCTTCTGCCTCAGCCTCCCGAGTAGCTGGGACTACAGGCGCCCGCCACCATGCCTGGCTAATTTTGTTTTTTTTTTTTGTATTTTTAGTAGAGACCGGGTTTTACCATGTTTGCCAGGATAGTCTCTATCTCCTGACCTCGTGATCCGCCCGCCTCAGCCTCCCAAAGTGCTGGGATTACAGAGGTGAGCCACCGTACCTGGCATGACATCAAAATTTTATTTCCTTTGAATATAAAACAAAAAGTGGGATCACCAGATCATATGATAGCTTTATTTTTCAATTTATTGAGCAGCCAATCCTACCACACCATATAAGGATTCCCTTTTCACCACATTCTTGCAAACATTTATTCTCTTTTGTCTTGATGATAATAGCCATTTTAAGTGGTGAAAGGTGACATCCCAGTGTGCTTTTCATTTGAATTTCTCTGATAATTAGTAATGTTGAGAATTTTTATGCTCTGCCTTTCATGTGTATGTCTCTGAAAATAAATCTATCCAGGTTTTTGCCCTATTTATCAGGTCATTTGACATTTGCTATTGAGTTGTATGGGTTATTTATAAATGTGGCTAGAACTTCTTGTCAGTTACATAATTTCACATAGTTTTTCCTCTGCTTTTGGTATTAAATTCAAATAAATCATTTCTGAATCAATGACAGAAAGTTTTTTCCATGTTTTCTATGAGTTTATGGCTTCAGGTTATGTTCATTTTTAGTTGATTTTTGTATATGGTGTTACAGAAGGTCTAACTTTATTGATTTTACAATTGGATTTTTAGTTTTTACCTCATTTATTGAGGAGACTGTCCCTTTCTTCACTGAGTGTTGTTAGCATGCAAAATCAGGGAGACATTTAATTTAAAAAGAAAATATGAGATGAATATTCCTGATGAACATAGACCTAAAAGTTCTCAACAAAATACTTGCAAATAGAATCCAGAAGCACTTTAAAATGTGATCAAGTGGGCCTTAGCCCTGGAAGGCCAAGATCATTCAACATCCACAATTCAGTAACTGTGATTCACCATGTAAGCAGAATAAAAGCAAAAGCCATATGATTATCTCAAGAGATGCTGAGAAAGCTTTGATAGGATCCGATATCCACTCATAATAAAAACTCTCAACAAGCTAGGTATCAAAAAATACCTCAAAATTATAAGAGCCATCTATGACAAGCCAATAGTCAATATTATACTGAATCAGCAAAAGCTCAAACCCCTTGAGAACTTGAACAAGATGAGGATGTCCTCTCACCACTCCTATTGAGCATAGCACTGGAAATCCTAGTTAAAGCAACCAGGCAATAACAAAAATAAAAGGGAGCTGATATGGTTTGTATTTGTGTCCCCAACCAAATTTCATGACAGATTGTAATTCCCAGTGTTGGAGGTGGTATCTGGACAAAGGTGATTCTGTCATGTGAATGGGTTTCCCTCTCCTGGGCTGCTTTCATGATAGAGCTCTCAGGACATCTGGTTTCAAAGTACGTGGCACCTCCTCTTTCTTTCTCCTGCTCCAGCCATGTAAGACATGATGCTTCCCTTTCTGTCACGTTTGTCGGGTTCGTGAGGCCTCGCCAGCCATGTTTCCTGTACAGCCTGCAGAACTTGAGATAATTAAAAATCTTTATAAATTACACAGTCTCGGGTGTTACTTTATAGTGTGAAAATGGACTAATACAGCATCCAAATAGGAAAAGAAGTCAATGTGTCTGTCCAAACTGATGATATAATTCTATGCCTAGAAAATTTTAAAGTCTCTGCCAAAATAATTCTAGAATAGATAAACAACTTTGGTAAAGTGTCTGGATACAAAATCAATGTACAAAAATCACTAGCATTTCTATACCCCAACTACTTCCAAGCTGGGAGTGAAATCAAGAATACAATCCTACCCCATTTACAGTATTCACACACAAACAGTGAAAAGCCTGGAAACACAGGTAACAAACAATTGAAAGATCTCTACAAGGTGAACTATAAAACACAGCAGAAACAAATAATAAATGACACAAATAAATGGGAAAACATTTCATGATCATGGATTGGAAGAATCAATATTGTAAAAATTGTCATACTGTCCAAAGCAATTTACAGATTCAATACTATTTGCATAAAATAGGGAGGTTTTGGGTCATGGGGAAAGGTTCTTCAGAAATGGCTTGGTGTCCACCCTATGGTAATTAGTTAATTGTTTATGTATTAGCTAATGTGACATCTGATTGTTCAAAAGGGTCTGGCAACCTTCCTTCCCTCTCATGCTCCCCCTTTCACCACGTGACATAGCCTGCTTCCCCTTTGCCTTCCACCATGATTGTAAGTTTCCTGAGACCCTCACAAGAAGCAGATGCTGGTGCCACGCTTCTCATACAGCTTGCAGAACTGTCAGATAAATAAGTCTCTTTTCTTATAAATTAACCTCAATTATTAATTTATAGCAATGCAAAATAGACTAATACACTGCCCAAAGCAATATATAGATTCAACGCAATTTCTATCAAGGAAACAAAATAATTGATTCTATATATTTTTTAATATCCTAAAATTTATACAGAATCAAAAAAGCCTAAATAGCAAAAGCAATCCTAAGAAATAGAAACGAAGCTGGAAGTACTACATTCTTTGACTTCAAATTGTACTACACAGATATAGCAAGAAAGACAGCTTAATACTGGTATTAAAAAAAAAAAAAAGATTAATGTAACCGCATACAGAGCCCAGAAATAAAGCTAAATGTGTACAACCTACTGCTCTTTGACAAAACTGGAAAAAATATACATTGGAGAAACAACCCTGTATTCAATAAGTGGTGCTGGGAAAATTGGATATCCACATGTAGAAGAAGAAAACCAGACTTGTATCTCACCATAGACAAAAATTAACTGAATATGGATGTGATATTTAAATGTATAAACTGAAACTATAAAAATACTTGAAGAAAATGTAGGAAAAAGGATAATTGACCTAGGAAAAAAAAAAAAAGACTAAGACTTCAAAAGCAACTGGAATGAAAACAAAAATAGACAAATGGGATTTAACTGAACTAAAAATCTGCACAGAAAATCAAATAATCAACATGGTGAACAACCAACCTGCAGAATGGTAGAAGGTATCATCTCACCTCAGTTAAAATGTCTGTTATCAAAAAAGAAAAATAAACACTAACATGCTGGTAAGGATTCAGAGAAAAGAAAACTTTTATGCATTGTTGGAGAAAATGTAAACTAGTACAGTCACTATGGAGAGCAGTGTGGAGGTACCTCAGAAAACTGCAAACACAACTACTATATGATCCAGCAATTCCACTACTGCAAATTGATCCAAAGAACATCATTATATCAGAGATTTCTGCACCCAGATGTATATGGCAGGACCTTTCACAAGAGCCAAGATATGAAATCAAACCAGGTGTTGGAAAAGAGATGAATGGTTAAAGATAGTGTGGTGCAGATACATGATGAAATACTATCATTCATAAGAAGGGAAATCCTGTCATTTGTGGCAATGAGGATGGAACTAGAGGACATTATGCAAAATGAAATAAGCCAGGAACAGAAAGTAACACACTTTGTTTTCTCACTCATACGTGGAAGCAAAAAGATTAGTTTCATAGAAGTAAAGATTACAACAGGATACTAGAGGCTGGGAAGTGTGGGGGAAGAGGGCAAGATAGGCAGAGATTTGTAAAAGAATACAACATTAGAGTTAGGTAGGAGGGTTGAGATTATAATGTTCTTTACCACTGTGGGATAAATATAATTAATAATAGCATGTGGTATCAAATAGTTAGAAGGATATTGAGTGTTCCCAATTAAAAAAAGTTTGAGATGAAGGATATGTTAATTATCCTAATCTGAATCCTATACACTATATGTATCAAAACATCACTATGTACCTCATGAATATTTACAATTATTATTTGTCTATTAAAATTATATTTTAAAATAACACAAAATTCATTGTTAGTGACATAAATGGAGGATCTGGGATAGGCCTGGGGATAAACGAAGGCTTTGGGATAGGTGTGGGGATAAAGGGAGGGCTCCGGAATACATTAACGGCATAACATGTCAACGGGTAGAGGAGCTTGCATTCGATGTTTCTATTTGTAGCACTGAGTAGATAAGACATTTCTCAAAGCTTCTCTCTACAATAGAGACCTGAGGTCCTAGCGCTTTATGCAGTGGCGGCTGAATACAGTGACACTGGGCGCGTGGTGAGAAGCAGTGCAAGGTCAGCTCACTGGACCCTCCGCCCTGAACTGCAGATGAGCCGGGGGCCCCCAGACAGGCCTGGCTTCTGCACTGCAGACACTGGAGACTTCGCTGTGGCCGCCACCCAGGAGCCCTGACCTCAAAGCAGCGGGAACCTCTCTGCCCACCTTGGGAAACTGAGGGCAGCAGTGGCCTCTCCTAGCCAGGACCCCGCAGATCCCGGGTCTCCAGCCCCAAACCTGCGCAATGTAAAGGAAGTCCCCGCTGAGCTACAGGGACCCAGCACCTCTGGGTGGGCGTGGCGGGGCGGGAAGCACGGGGGCAGCTGCGACAGAGATGCGCGGGGGCTACTGGGAAGTGGGCGGTCCGAAAGGCGCAGGGCTGATGGGACGTGGGCTGACCGGGGACGCGTCGGGGCCGGCGGGACGTGGGGGATCCGGGGATGCCAGGGGGCAGCTGGGGCGTGCGCGGTCCAGAGACGCCCCAGTCGCCAGGAAGCGGGGTTAGGACTTAACGCCTCCTTCTCTTCTGTCCCAGTTGGAAGAGACCCACCCAGTCCTGACAAGGGACAAAGGCCTTAGGGCAAGAAAGGTAAGCAGAGTCCTGGAAGATGATGTGGGGAATAGGGAGCAGCCACCGGATGGTTATCATTCTTCTACCAGACCTTGACATGGATGGGGAGAAACAGAGAAGAACCTTCCACGTTTGTCCCACTGGACATGCCCACCACCCTTTACCAGCCCTTTCTAGAAGGCCTGTGCGTAACACATGAAAAAGCTGCTCTTGACCGTCCCCTGACCTTTTAAAAGAACACATTTGCTGCATCGAACCCGCCTAGATGTAACGAGGTTTGCAATGTATGATAGAGTCAGAAAATTGCACGTCTTGTAAGTTACCATGTGCTTTGCTTATTTATTTATTTATTTATTTATTTATTTATTCATTCATTCATTTATTCATTCTTGAGACGGAGTCTCATTCTGTCGCCCAGGCTAGAGTGCAGTGGCAGGATCTTGGCTCACTGCAACCTCTGCTTCCTGGGTTGTAACAATTCTACTGCCTTAGCCTCCAGGGTAGCTGGAATTACAGGTGTGCACTGCCACGCCTGACTAATTTTTGTATTTTTTGGTAGAGATGGGGTTTCGCCATGCTGGCCATCCTGACCTCAGGTGATCCACCTGCCTTGGCCTCTCAAAGTGCTGGTATTACAGGTGTGAGCCACCGTGCCCGGCCACCAATTACCATGTGCTTTTTACAAAATCATAGCATAGGGGTGTCTTCTGGAAATGGCATTTTGAAGTGGAGTTATTGAACCACCCCTGGAAGGGACACAGGAACCACACGTCTACGTTAATTCCGTGGGTGAAAGGACACGGAGGGGAGACCTGGGCAGGAAAAGAAGAGGGTTCCATATGCCAGGCTGCTCATATTTAGAAGACATTTTCATATCGTTGTCATTGTTTTCTTGTGTGTTTTCTTGTGTGCATTTGATTCCTCGCTATTGTATACATCATTGGCAATGCTAAGTATTCTTTTGAAATATCTAGTCTTTCTAGATGTTCTGAAGTGCCTGATATATGTTAAAATTACAGATAGTAAAATAATAAATTTTGTAAGTATCTGTTTGTTAAAATTCATACGCAGTGTTTTATTTTATTTTGATGTTGGTGGGGGGAATGGCCAAATCCCTGCTTGAGTAGCACACATTGTGTTTGTGCTCTGGTTCAGGGGAGGAGAGAAGAGGAGAAAGTGCAGAGTTCTAGGCCTCTGTGTGCACCAGGAGGCGAGATTAATGGTCATCTCTTCTGTATGTGTGTTTTTATTTACCTATGGATATTGTGTGTATAAAGGATGAACAAGTCCTATTTATAACATCTAATCTTTCCAGGTGTTAAACAGGTTGCCAGTGTATGACGGAAGTAGAGTTAATGAATGAACACAGCTTGTACATATTGTGTTAAAATTCATAAAAAGCCTGTCTTCTGAAAAGGACCCTTGGGACCTCCCGCTGCGCCCTCTGGCCCCAGCTTCAGGAAGACCTGGCCAGGGGAAGGTGGGCGGCATGAGCTGCTGCTGGCTACCGGGAAGGTGGAGGAGCCCGGGCCGCATCCGCCCCGGCCACCGCCGCCGCAGGCTCGCGCTGTTCTGGTTGCTGGGCTCTGCGCGGGCCGCGTCGGGGCGCCTGCTGGGAGCGAGGAGGCGCCATCCTGGCTGGCCTCCTCCAGGAGGAGGCTCGGGCCTGCACATGCTCAGTTCTCGCGGATGGGCGCGGGCGCTGGGGCGACGCCCTGCTAGGGGGAGCTGCTGGGGTGCGGGGCTGCTGGGGCGCCGCCCTGTTGGGGCGCCGCTGAGTCGCCTGGGTGTGAGGACCTCGCGCTGGCGCCTCTGGGGAAGGACACGGAGCCACCAACGGGGAGCCAAGGGCTGCAGCTGGTGCCCGACGCCCCCGGGAAGGCCCTTCCGCCAGCGCCTGCGGGTCCGAGCTTGGAGCGGCTGCTGCCCGCTGAGGCGCCAGCGACGTCGGGAGCTCCTGGGAGTCAGTGTTTTGTGCTGGTCTTGCCACGTCCTCTGAAAACTCGGGATTTTGTCACTGGATTGGTGACAGGAGGTGAGAAGGTTTTTAGATGTTGCCTTCGCTGGCCGGGCGCGGGGCTCAGGCCTGGAATCCCAGCACTTTGGGTGGCCGAGGCGGGCGGATCTCTTAAGCTCAGGAGTTGGAGAAGCTGCCTTTGCAGTAATTGTGGTCTTAGGTTCAGCTGAGTAAGAAAAAGGGCTTTTCTTTGAATTAGCTGCTTTTGTGATTTCTCTCAGGCTCATCTTTTGTCAGTTAAAAATCCAGTGGTAGGTGTAGCTTAGTGACGGGAAATTTTTGGTTTAGTTTTGGCTGTACGTAAGACTTGGAAATTTTTTTTTTTTATATTCTAGTGTCAGCAAATCCAGAAGGATGTCAGATTAAACACGAATTTAACAAATTTGGCTGGGCGCGGTGGCTCATGCCTGTAATCCCAGCATTTTGAGAGGCTGAGGCGGCGGATCACGAGGTCAGGAGTTGGAGAACATCCTGACCAACATAGTGAAACTCTGTCTCTACTAAAAATACAAAAATTACTGGGCGTTGTGGCGGATGCTGTAATCCCAGCTACTCAGGAGGCCGAGGCGGAAGAATCGCTTGTAACTGGGAGGCAGAATTTGCAGTGAGCCGAGATTGCGCCACTGCACTCCAGCGTGGCCGACAGAGTGAGACTTCGTCTCAAAAAAACAAACAAACAAAAAAAGTTTTTTTTCATTGGAACGCTGCTCATCATTTTAAATAACAAAAGTTTGATAGACTCATAAAGGAACTAAATTCACAAGTACATATAAGTAAAATAAGCCAAAAAATACTACATCCTGTATGACTGCATTCTTATACATTCTACAAAATAGAAGCTAAAGTAACATGAAGGTCGGTAGTTGAATGGCGAAAAGGTGAGAGAAAAGAGGGAGGAAGGAGGAGTTGCAAGAGAACAAGAAAAAATGTTGAGGGTAATTGATTTGTTTTCTATCTTAATAATTGTGATGGTTACATCAATAATTTCCAAATTGTACATTTCGTGTGTTATTAAAATTTTATATTATTCAAGCTATTACAAATAAATACATGTATAAATCACATAAAAAGTCAGATATTTCTGAATGTACAATGAATAAACCCCAGGTCTATCTCAATTTTTTGGAAGATTCTAAAATGCAGCAGTTAGTTTGCTTAATGCAGTTATATTTCTATTTGTACAAATATGTAAAAAATGAAATAATACTTGCTAAGTAATTTTAATGGCAAAATCACATAATAAGAAATTATATTTTCTCAGATGCTGTCATTGACACTAAGCTGCTCCAGGAGTCTCACATCTGCTCTGGACATGGCTCTCTCCTCTGGTGTCCCAACCCAGAGCTTGCTATAGAGGAGGAGACACACAAATAGGGCCCTCCCTGTCCTGATGAAAACCAACCTTGCCTGTGTCTATGGGAGAAGAGCCCCAGTCCAGAAGTACCGGGAGTTTCCTTTTGGTGGTCAGGTCTCTGAACACAGAGGACTCACTATGGAGTTTGGTCTCAGCTGGGTTTTCCTTATTGCTACTTTAAAAGATGGCTCATGGAGAACTAGCGATATTGAGTGTGAGTGGTCATGAGTGAGAGAAACAGTGGATATGTGTGGCAGGTTCTGACCAGGTTGTCTCCGTATTTGCAGGTGTCCAGTGTGACATGCAGCTGGTGGAGTCTTTGGGAAGCTTGTTGTAGCCTGGGGCATACGTGAGACTTTCCCTTGCAGCCTCTGGATTCACCTTTTGTAGGTACTGGATGAGCTGGGTCCACCAGGCTCCAGGGAAAGGGCTGGAGTAGGTCTCATTTTTGAGTAGTAGTGGAGGCAGCACAAGCTATGCGGACTCTGTGAAGGGTCCATTCACCATCTCCAGAGATGATGCCAAGAAATCACTGTATCTACAAGTGAACAGCCTGAGAGCTGAAGATAGTGCTATGTATTACCGTGGTGGCACTGTGTGCATCTCTGGCTTCAGGGACATGCAGAGATGCTGCTTTGGTGTGTTCCCGGGCTCCTGTTTTGGGGACACCAATTTTGGAATTTGCAGTATCCTTGAGTCCAGTGCATTCATGGTGGCATTGTATCTGTGTTGTGCATTGGCAATGAGTCCAGGATACATGCAGCTGATGCTGTGTCTTGTGAGGACAACAACTACCAAATGATCCTATTAATAAATAGGCAAATGACTTGAATACACATTTTTCAAAAAATATGTACAAATGACATATAGATATATAAAAATGTTAAATAGAAGTAATAATTTTAAAAATTCAAATTTAATCTACAATAAATTATCACCCCATACCTGTTAGAATAGCTATTTTTAAAGAAGATGAAAGATAACCAGTATTGGGGCAGATGTGGAGTAAAGGGAGCCCATGTATACTATTACTGAAAACGTCAATTAGTACAGACATGATGAAGAATACTATGAAGTTCCTCAAAACATAAAAAAAAAACCTACCATAGTATCCATCAACCCCACTGTTGGCCATGTATCCAAAGGAAGTAAAATCAGTATGAGAAAGAGACATCTGCACCCCTATGTTCATTGCAGGAATATTTATGATAGTAACGATGTGGAAACATCCTAAATTACCATCAATGGATGAATTACTAAAGAAAATGCAGTATGTACCCAATGGAGTAATGTTCATTTGCAACAGCATGCATGACTCTAGAGGACCATATGTGAAGTGCAACAAGCAGGCGCAGAAGACAAGTAATTCGTGTATTTCATTGTAGTCTATTTAAATGGTAGACACCCCATTTCCATGGATAGGGTGATTCTAACCTTCTATAAACCTGCTCCAGCCTTTCAGTTAAATCACTATCATAGGGCGGATTAGTGGGCCAGAGAGATGGGGCCTGTGAACATGAGTGATTCTGGCCCGTACAATCATAATATAATTGGCCTCGAGGGGCCCAGTCTATAATAGTTCCAAATTCGTTTTTTCGTAATACCACCGCAGTATCAGCCACACGTTCTTCCCAAACTAAGACTTCTGGGTCTTTTGATTCTTTGGGAATTTCCTTGTGGCAAGGTTTTCCCTTAGGCCTAAATTTTAATGATCTTTGATAAGAAGAGTCCTGTAAATTATTTATTTGTGACCCAAGTGACATTCCATTTACCATGTGATAAGTCAATTTACTGGTGGGACTGACAGTGGGTACTTCTACCAACCAATTTTGGGTTGTAGGCATTAAGCATTCCAGTGCCTTCCCAGGCAAATAGGATGATAATGATACCCAATGGAAATGTTTATCATCATTCCTTCTTCTTCAGGTTGGCCAGGGCCACTGTCATCTGTGGGGCCTGGTACCCATGCACTATTATTAGCATATATTTCAATAGGATTATCCATCCAAATGACTGCCCGGATTAAGGGTGGGAAAGGCACATAGGCCCAGTAAGTATAATTAGCTGCAGCTGCTTCTGCAGACATAGGGAGACTTACCACTGTTGATACAATCATTAAACCTGCAAGCAGCATATTCTCTGGAGCTTGTGTTACCCTTGTGTTCATCGGGCTTTTTTCAGCTAACTGTGTCAGCTTCTTTAGTTGGGCCCAGGTCAGCAGCTCCACTTTCTTGGTCGATGGCAACTTCATCTGTTCTTCTGATATCACCATTTTGTTCACCTGGGGAGTTGATGATGCTCGATTGCAGGTTTTCCGTCTCTGCGGAGGCACTTTTCTTTGCATCTCTGATGGGTTCATTGTAGAACTTTAAATGTCTAGTGGGTATCCAAACAGGAAGCTGATTTTCTCCTGGTGAAACACAAGCAAAACCTCTCCCCCATGTTATAACCTTCCCTATTTCCCATGTCTTAATTTTGATGTCTTTCCACCAGATCAGTTTTCCCTCATGTGGGCTGTTCTTTTTACCTGTAAAATGTTCTGCAGAAGTAGTGGTCTGATTTCTATAAATGTTTAAAAAATTTAAAGTACAGAGTGCTAGATTAAGTTGCATCTGGGGAGTGTTATACTCCTTACTCTCTTTTTCCTTTTTTTTTTTTTTTTTTTTTTTTTTTTTGGAGACGGAGTCTTGCTCTGTCGCCCAGGCTGGAGTGCAGTGGCCGGATCTCAGCTCACTGCAAGCTCCGCCTCCCGGGTCTACGCCATTCTCCTGCCTCAGCCTCCCGAGTAGCTGGGACTACAGGCGCCCGCCACCTCGCCCGGCTAGTTTTTTTTTTTTTGTATTTTTTAGTAGAGACGGGGTTTCACCGGGTTAGCCAGGATGGTCTCGATCTCCTGACCTCGTGATCCGCCCGTCTCGGCCTCCCAAAGTGCTGGGATTATAGGCTTGAGCCACCGCGCCCGGCCTTTTTTTCCTTTTTTTGTTTAACCAATTGAGCTTTGAATGTTCTATTACTTCTTTCAACTATGGCCTATCCTTGGGAATTATAAGGGATTCTTGTATGGTAATTTTCCACTGATTTAAGAATTTTTGAAATGCTTTATTACAGTATCTTGGCCCATTATCTGTTTTAATTTTTTCTGGAACTCCCATGACAGCAAAACAAGATAAGAAGTATCTTTTAGCATGGGAATTACTTTCTCCTGTCTGGCAGGTTGCCCATATGAAATGTGAATAAGTATCAACTGTCACATGGACAAATGACAGTTTTGCAAATGAAGGTACGTGTGTGACATCCATTTGCCGTAACGCATTAGGACATAGACCTCTGGGATTAACTCCTACCTCCTGAGTGGGCAGGTGTAGGACTTGACACTGAGGACAGTGTTGTACAATATTTTTTGCCTGTTTCCACGTGATATCCAATTTATTTTTTAGTCCTGTTGCATTTACATGAGTCAGGGCATGAAGTTCTTGTGCTTCCATGAAGGCAGATGATACTAGCAAGTCAGCTTGTTCATTTACCTTAGTTAAAGGCCCTGGTGAATTAGTATGTGCTCAAATATCAGTAATATAAAATGAGAAATTTCTTTTTCTTACAGTTTTTTGTAACGGATTAAACAACTGATTTAACTGATCATCCATACTATATTTGATTAGGGCTGTCTCGACATCCTTTGTAGCCTGTACTACATATGCAGAATATGAAACAATGTTAATAGGCTGATTAAAATCTTGTAACACTGAAATGACAGCAACCATCTCTGCTCTTTGAGCTGAGTGATCTTGAGTTTCAGTGACCTGTTCTTTCGGCCCGGTGTAAGCAGCTTTTCCATTGCTGGAACCATCAGTAAACACCGTCAGAGCATTTTCTAAAGGTTTATGTCTGGTAATTTTAGGTAAAATCCAAGTAGACAATTTTAAAAACTGGAAGATTTTTGGTTTTGGGTAATGATTGTCAATGATTCCCACAAAATCAGCAAGACCAATCTGCCATGCAGCAGAATTGATAGAGGCTTGTCTAAGCTGTTCCTTATTTAAAGAAACAATGATTTTTATCTGGGTCACTTCCACACAATTTTACTATTCGTAGTCTTGTCTGACCAATTAATGTAGCCATTTGATCTAAGTACAATGTAAAAGTCTTAATTGTACTGTGAGGAAGGAAGGACCACTCCACAAGATCTGCATTTTGAACAATAATACCTGTTGAAGAATTTACAGTAGCAAAAATCAAAAGTTGGAGTGGAGCTAAGTGATCTATTTACTTGTGCAGACCGAATTTTTTCTTCAACTAATTCAATTTCTTTAGATGCCTCTGGAGTTAATGTTCTTTTACTATTCGAGTCCGGATCTCCTCTCAAGATAGAGAACAAATTTGACATGGCATAAGTAGGGGTGCCTAGAGTTGGCCGAATCCAATTAGTATCTCCTAGCAATTTTTGAAAGTCACTTAATGTTTTTAATGTGTCTTTTCTTATTTCTATTTTTTGTGGTTTAATTTTTCTTTCCTCTACCTGCATTCCCAAGTAATGGAAAGGAGTGGAGGTTTGAATCTTACCAGATGCTATTGTCAGTCCTGGGTTTGCAACCTCTGTCTGCAGAAATGTGTGACGGTCAATTAATTTGTCTCTCGTTTCCGCAGCACACAAAATATCATCAACACAATGAATGATGTAACAGTCTGAAAACCCGCCTCTAACTGGCTGAAGAACTTGAGCTGCAAAAGTCTGACAAATAGTTGGACTATGAAGCATTCCCTGAGGTGAGACTATCCACTGAAACCTGGTGGCTAGTTCTTTATTATTTATGGCTGGTATAGTAAAAGCAAAATTTTCAAAATCCTGTTTTTCCAGACGAATGGTAAAAAAAAGCAATCCTTTAAATCAATTATAATTAAAGGCCAATCTTTGGGGATCATGGCCGGAGAGGGCAGCCCAGGTTGGAGAGGCCCCGTAGGTTGAATTACTGCATTAACGACTCTTAAGTCAGTTAGTATGCGCCATCTGCCAGATTTTTTCTGCAATATAAACACAGGAGAATTCCAAGGTGAAAATGAAGGCTCAATACATCCCTTTTCTAATTGTTCCTTTGCTGATAATGTAAAGCCTCCAGCTTTTGTTTTGGTAGTGGCCACTGATTTACCCACACAGGCTTTTCTGTTTTCCAAGTTAATGGAATGGGTTTTGGAGGCTCTACAGTGGCCACTCTTAAAAAGGATGCCATATCCTTTTCTTTCTGAATTTCCCTCAGCCTCAATTGGGACGTTTTAATGCCTTCTCCATTCTTCCCTAGTCCTTTGCCAGGTTGATATCCCATTTTAGCCATGATTCTTTGACTGGTGGGCTGTATAGGGAGACTGGAATAGTAATCTCTGCATGCCACCGTTGTAACAAGTCTCAGCCCCATAAATTAATTGGAATATAAATAATCACAGGCTGGACTGTACTCTCTTGATTATCAGGTCCTAGAAGATGTAAAATCATGGCACTGTGATACACTTCTGAGGCGGTGCCCACACTGACAAGTCCTGTAACAGGCTTTTGTTTAGGCCAATTTTTTGGCCACTGATTTAAGGCAGTGATAGAAACATCAGCCCCAGTATCCACTAATTCTTCAGCTGCTTTCCCTGAATAGTGACTGTGCACACAGGTCTATTCTCTGAGACCTGACTAGCCCAGTAAGCAGCTTTTCCAGCAGGATTGGTACTTCCAAACCCTTCTATTCTTTTTGTTTTGCTATCCCCAATTTTAATATAAGGCAAAAGCAGTAATTGAGCAAGTCTATCGCCTGGATTGGCACTTCAGGGAACAGTGGAGCTGATCACTAACTGAATTTCCCCTTTATAATCTGAATCAATTACCCCAGTACGAATTCGGACTCCCTTCAGATTTAGACTTGAAGGCCTACCATCCCTTCTGGCAGTGGGCCATATATCCCTGTAGGAATCTTTTGTGGGGGCTCTCCAGGGAGCAAAGAAACCCTTTGAGTAGAACATAAATCTCCTGCTGCGCTGCCTGCTGTGGCAGGGGACAGCAGTTGTATTGTTGTAATTGGCTGACTCCCTGAGATGGTGATATTTGCTGTGGAGGTTGTTGTCCCTGAAAACCCTGAGGAACAAACGGCTGAATCAGAAATGCCCCACTTTGTTGCAGGACCTGAGGCTGGCCCCTCTTCCTGTTCCAACAACGGTTGCCCATTTTTATCAAATTTAGAATGACATTCCTTAGCCCAATGTTTTCCTTCTCCACATCTTGGACATAGGTCAGGTGGCTCTTTATTTTAACTCTGTTTATTTAAGACTGGTCAATTCTTTTTTAGATGACCAATTTGACCACAATTATAACATTTTCCCCCAAACGTTCTAACTTGTCCTCCTAAAGCAATGCCTGTAATTGCTTGAGCCATTAGCATTGCCTTATGCATAGCTCCTCCAATCCCATCACAAGCCTTCACATATTCTGTAATTACATCAGCTCCTGCTGGAACTTTTCCTCTTAATGGTTTTATGGCCGATTGAAATTCTGGATTTGCATTTTGATAAGCCATTATTTCTACAACAACAACTTTTTGGGCATTATCATCTGCAATAGATTTTTGAACGGCATCTTGCAACCTTGCTACAAAGTCTGGATGTGGCTTTTTAGAGCCTCGTCTGATTGAATTAAAAGAAGGGCAGGTGGCTCCTGGGTCCTGAATTTTTTCCCAGGCCCTGAGGCACATAGCCCTTAGTTGTTCAGTAGCCTCATTCTGCATTACTGATTGTTGGTTAATAGTGCTCCAATTTGGACCTGTTCCTAGCAATTGGTCTGCATCTATATTAACAACAGGATAAGTGACCTGATTTTTCCGTACCTGTTCTTGTACTCCATCCATCCACCGGGTTTTAAACTGTAGAAACTGAGAGGGTGAAATGGAAGATTTAGCCAAAATTTCCCAATCATAAGGAATAAGTCTATTTCCATGAGCAATGGAATCTAATAATGTTCTCATATAAGGAGAGTTGAGTCCATGTTGTTTAACTCCTTCCTTCATATCTTTTAACATTTTCATGGTGAAAGATTCATATCTAGGCTCAGTTGGGGCAGACGCTCCTGCTTGACTCCCTTTCCCAGCCGGTATCAGTTGTAAAGTTACCGAGTACTGCCATGCCTCCAGATCTCCCTGTTTTCCGGCAGTATCAATGGTTTCATGCAGTGTACTACCTTGTCCACTAGGGGGTGCTGTAGGATCAAACGCCGTCGCCGTGGGTTGCTGATACAGTGCCTTGCTATTTGGCACAGGACACACCGCCTGAGATCTATACTGAACCTCTGGAGGCGGCCGATACTGAAATTCGGCTGGCGGCCAGTATTGATAACCTACCAGTGGTTGGGTTTTATTTTCTACCGACTGATATTGTGGATACTGTGTCCGGACGGGCATTGCTGGGATAGAAACTCTATCCTTTTCTACTTGATATTCTCTTGGGGTTTGTACTTGTCTAAACTGCATTTGAGATTTTAATGTCACAGGCATCTGAACTGCGGGAGGAGGAGTCGATGGCCATCGTGGTTTCGACTCTGATGGCCCAAATAATTCTGGACCTCCTTCCCTCAATTTTGATGATTCAGGATATATCACCTCCTGTAATTGATTATAGTCAACATTTTGCATTGATCAAGCCATCACCGGCTCTGCTACATTTTTACAATGTGAAATTTCCATTCCTTTCTTGAAGTCTGTCCCTGCCTCTTCACAATCTATTACACAGCTTTTAGGGGCATCAGAAACTGAAACGCTATCTTCTTCTATTTGAAACGGTACTAAAGTTGCTTTAATGATGGCCCAATCATTCCATACTGTAAGTGGGATGATTTTACCTTCTCTACTTGCTTGTTTTAATTCTTTGCCAATTTGTTCCCAATCTTTTAGATCTAAAGTTCCCTGTTCTGGAAACCATGGGTAGAATTGTTCTATTGTGTGAAATAGCGTAATTAGATTTTCTGTAGAAGCTTTAACTCCCCCTCTTCCTAAGAGAACTTTAATGAAGCTGAGACAAGAGGCACATTTACTTTCAGTTCGCCCCATTGTTACCCTGGATTCCCCTGAGTGCACAAGCTTACCGCAAGGCTCACCGTGGACATACTCGGGAATCTCTCGTCGACTGTCCTCAATGCTCATGTTCTTAGCGTACCTTCACCCTAGAGAAAGGCACCCACATTCGGTGACAGATGAAGGGGTGGCCTGCCCCTCCACACCTGTGGGTATATCTCATCAGGTGTGATGAATGACTGAGAAAAGAAATAAGACACAGAGACAAAGTATAGAGAAACAACAGTGGGCCCAGGAGACTGATACTCAGCATACGGAGGACCTGCACCAGCACCGGTCTCTGAGTTCCCTCAGTCTTTATTATTATTTTCATTATCTCAGCAAGAGAAATGTGGTAGGAGAGCAGGGTGATAATAAGAAGAAGGTCAGCAAAAAAAATGTGAGCAAAAGAATCAATGTCATAATTAAGTTCAAGGGGAGGTACTATGCCTGGATGCGCACATAGGCCAGATTTGTGTTTCCTTCTTGCCCAAACATCTTAGTGGAGTAAAGAATAACAAAGCAGCATTGCTGCCAACATGTCTCATCTCCCGCCATAGGGCGGCTTTTCTCCTATCTCAGAAGTGAAGAAATGTACAATCGGGGTTTATACCTAGACATTCAGTTCCCAGGGGCAGGCAGGAGACAGTGACCTTCCTCTAACTCAACTGCAAGAGGTTTTCCTCTTTCACTAATCCACCTCGGCACAGACCCTTTATGGGTGTCAGGCTGGGGGATGGGCAGGTCTTTCTCGTCCCATGAGGCCATATTTCAGACTATCACATGGGGAGAAACCTTGGATAATACCCAGCTTTCCAAGGCAGAGGTCCCTGCAGCTTTTCACAGTACATTGTGCCTCTGGTTTATTGAGACTAGAGAATGGCGAAGACTTTTATCAGGCATACTGCTTGTAAGCATTTTGTTAACAAGGCACGTCCTGCACAGCCCTTAAACCTTGATTCCATACAACACATGTTTTTGTGAGCTCAAAGTTGGGGCAAAGTGGCTGAGGCAAAGTGACTGGGGCAAAGTTACAAATTAACCTCATCTTAGCAAAGCAATTGTTCAAGGTACAGGTCAAAATGGAATTTCTTATGTCTTTCCTTTCTACGTAGATACAGTAATGGTCTGATCTCTCTTTTCCCTACATGAGTGTTTTTGTGTTTAGAGAATAATATTTATATTATAAATATATAGCCATATGTTAGGCTCTTCAACCTCAACTTGAACTTAAGTGGAGCCCATTCATTAGGAATAAAGTCCCTGTACTTGAAGATTTCATAAATTAATAATTATCTTTTTTCAGTCTCCTTTCCTCCCTCTTTCTCTCGCATACACTGACAAACACGCAGGTGCTATAACTAATTACCTGATATATTAAAGCAAATTGGTTCTTTTGCAACTTAACCAGTTTAGCTGTTGTTCATGTTGTTGTAAGATTAAGAACATGTTTCTCAGCTGTGTGCTTCTCTAAGCTGGGCAGCAGCTTTATTTGAAATACACAAACTGAAAATCTAAATATTAATCAGCAGCTTTATCAGTAAACAAATTGTGGAAAAGTCGTTTATTGGAATAGTACCTACTACTGCAATCAATTAGTGTTGGATATGATCAACAGCGTGGTTCAGTTCACAAGTACATATGATGAGTATAATTAATCAAATCACATACATGTGATTATGTTTTATAAACTGTACACAGTGAATACTCATTGCAAGTTACATAGAAAAGATCCCTAACTGACTTCTCAATGGTAAGAGGAGGGAAGGTGGAGGAAGGGGAAATTGCAGGAGAAAAAGAGAAAATTGTGAGGTGAATTGGTTTGTTTTCTCTGTGAATGGTGATGATTATGTCAGTATTTGTCAAATTGAGAACATATTAGGTGAAGATTATAATTTGCCAATATTACCTTATTAAAAATAAAAGTATAATTTTGTAGAAAAAGACTGAGAAAAATAATACAAGAAAAGCCATAGACTTCTGAATACACATGCAAATTAATCCTCAGTTTTTCTGTATTGTTTAGAAAAACACTAAGATACAACCAAATTATATCATGATATCATTATATTAAGAAGATTTTGTAAACCTCACTGGAAATTTCTTGCTGTGTCCTAGAGTTAATTTAGGGAGCAGTTGGATCCAGCCCTGAGAAACACAGGCCAGACACTGAGAATAGCTCTTACCAGATTGAGCTCTTAGACATGTCACATGACCCCTCCATGCTTGGGGGTTTACATTCATATCTGTAAATGAAGGAAAATTTGACTCTCACGGAGCATAATTCATGTGCATCTAAAAGTAGACATGTCAATGAGAATTAATTATTTATGACATATAATCACTCACATCCACTCTGGGACACAGCCCACTCTGAGGCATCCCTTCCAGAACTCACTATATAGTAGGAGACATGCAAATGGGGTCCCTCCCATTGCTGATGAAAAGCAGCCCAGCCCTGACCCTGCAGCTCTGGGAGAGGAGCCCCAGCCCCGGGATTCCCAGGCGTTTCCACTCAGTGATCAGCACTAAACACAGAGGACTCACCATGGAGTTTGGGCTGAGCTGGATTTTCCTTGTTGCTATTCTAAAAGGTGATTCATGGAGAAATAGATTGGGTGTGAATGGACATGAGTGAGAGAAACAGTGGATATGTGTGGCGGTTTCTGACCTTGGTGTTTCTGTGTTTGCAGGTGTCCAGTGTGAGGTGCAGCTGGTGGAGTCTGGGGGAGGCTTGGTCCAGCCTGGCGGGTCCCTGAGACTCTCCTGTGCAGCCTCTGGATTCACCTTCAGTAACTACTACATGCACTGGGTCCGCCAGGCTCAAGGGAAAGGGCTAGAGTGGGTAGGTTTAATAAGAAACAAAGCTAACAGTTACACGACAGAATATGCTGCGGCTGTGAAAGGCAGATTCACCATCTCAAGAGATGATTCAAAGAACACGCTGTATCTGCAAATGAGCAGCCTGAAAACCGAGGACACAGCCCTGTATTACTGTACTAAACACACAGTGAGGGGAGGTCAGTGTGAGCCCAGACACAAACCACCTTGCAGGGGTGCGCGTGGCCACCAGGGGGCGCCCGGGACCCACTGAAGATAGGACAGGTCCCGGGTAACTGAAGAGCAAGTCCATCCCCCAACACAGGTCTTCCGCTGTGCCTGCGGTCAACACCTGCATGGGAAAATGTTTTGATTTCTGGCACTGTAGACCCATGTTTTTCTGCTTTGAACTTCATATAAATGGAATCTAACATTATAGACTTTTTTTTTTGGTCATGGCTACTTTTGCTATATTTGAGGTTAATTCATGCTATTTAATGTATAAAATTAGATCAACATATTGTCATTTATTCAATTAATGAACTGACTCTGATATGAAACCTCAAAGTTTTCATCTATATATGGAGACACAGAGAAAGGACAGAGATTTTATATCTGAGTCAGCCCATTAAGTAAATAAATGACAGTACATTGATCTGTTTTCCTGTTGATGGACTTTAAATTTGTTTCCATTTTATGAATATTGTAAGCAAAGCTGTTGCAAGTATCTTAAGTTTTTCTATGTTCTCTCATTTTTATTGAGAAAATATGAAGTATGCATTTCTTTATTATAAGTTTAATTTTTTTCACTTGTATTGAGGTATAATAGAAGATTTTTTAAAAGTATATATTTAAGGCGCTCCACTTGATGTTTTGATGTGTTATTGGTCCATTCTCACATGGCTAAAAAGAAATGCCTGAGACTCAGAAATTAAAAAAAATAAAAAGATATTTAATTGGCTCACAGTTTTGCAGGCTGTACAGGAAGTGCAGTGGCTTCTCCTTCGGGGAGAATCAGGAAAGTTAGAATCATGGCAGAAGACAAAGAGGGGCAGGCACATCACATGACCAGAGTGGAAGCCACAGGAAGTGGGGGAGGTCTACACACTGTTAGACGCCCAGATCTTGTGAGAACCCACGCACTGTAATGAGAACAGCACCAGGAGTTGGTGCTGAACCATTCATGAAAGACCCACCCCATGACCCAGTCACTTCCCACCAGGTCCCACCTTCAGGATTGAGGATTATAATACAACATGAAATTTGGTCCAGGACACAGATCCAAACCATATCAGATACACATTGAAAAATGCTCATCATGGTCGGGGTAATTTGTATATCTATCATCTCATAGAACTACCATTTTATTTTTACTGTGTGTGTGTGTATGTGTCTTATGAGAACACCTAAGATCTACCCTTTTAGCAAATCTCATTTTTACAATACAGTATTAACTATAGGAACATTGCTGTATATTAGATCTCCAGGACTCATTCACCCTGCACTACTGAAACTGTAACCTTTGACCAACATCACCTGATTTCCCTCTCCTCACAGGCCTGGGACCCACTATCCTACCCTCTGCTTTCAAGAACTTGGATAGTTTAGATCCCACATGTAAATGAGGTCATGAAGCATTTGTCTTTCTGCATCTGGCTTATTCCACTTAGCATCATGTCCTCCAGGCCCATCCGTGTTGCTGCAAATGTCAGAATTTCCTTGTTTTCAAAGCCAAATAAAATTCCTATTTAAGTATACACATTTTCTTTATACATTCATCCAATTTACAGTCATTAATTTATTTTACAAATCCACACTGTTATTTATAATCTTGCAATAAATATGTCTGGCAAAATAATTTTATTTCCCTTGAATATATAACAAGAAGTGGAATCATCAGATGACATGATAGCTTTATTTTCAACTTGTAATCAATCACACCACAAAATGTTCCCTTTTCCCCACATTCTTGCTAACATTTGTTGTCTTTTTCATTTCTGATAATAGCCATATTAACTTGTGTGAGGTGATATCGCATTGTGCTTTTGATTTGAATTCCCCTGATAATGAGGAATGTTGAGAGCCTTTTCATTTACTATTAGCTATGTGTTTGTCTTCTGAAAAAAAATCTATCCAGGTTTTTGCCCTTTTTTATCAGGTCATTTGCTATTTGCTATTGAGTTGTATGGTTTATTTATACATTTGGATAGAACTTCTTGTCAGATACATAATTGCATATAGTTTTTCCTGTGCTTTGGTATTAAATTCAAAGAAATCAGTTCCGAATCAATGGCAGGAAGATTTTTTTTTCCTCCTTGTCATTTATGAGTTTATGTTTTCAGGTATTATACCCATTATTAGTTGATTTTTATATGGAGTTAGAGAAGGCTTAATTTTATTTCTTTTGCATATGGATGCCTGGTTGTTACACCATTATTGAAAAGACTGTCTTTCCTCTACTGTGTGTCCTTGGCACACAAAATCAGGAAGAGACACAATGACAAAAGAAAATATCAGATGAATATTCCTGATGAACATAGACCTAAAAGTCCTCAACAAAATACTAGCAAATGGAATCCAGAAGCACTTTAAAATACAATACATCATGATCAACCGGGCTTTTCCCCTGGGATGCAAGGCTGGTTCAATATCCACAGTGACTGTGATTCACCATATACACAGAATAAACGCAAAAACCATATGATTACGTCAATAGATGCTGAGAAAGCTTTTGATAGGATCCAATATCCACTCATGATAAAAACCCTCAACAGACTAGCCATCAAAGAATCATACGTCAGAATAGTAAGAGCCATCTATGACAAACCCACAGTCAACATCATACTAAGTGAGCCAATTAAAACACTTGTCTTTATAAATTACCCAGTCTCAGGTGTTTCTTTACAGTGTGAGAATGGACTCATACAGGATCCAAATAGGAAAGGAAGTCAATCCGTCCGTCTTCGCTGATGATACAATTCTACACCGAGAAAATCCTAAAAACTCTGCCGAAATAATTCTAGAATAAACAACTTTATTAAAGTGTCAGGATACAAAATCAAGGGACAAAAGTTACCAGCATTTCTAAACCCCAACCACATCCAAGCTGAGAGTAAAATCAAGAACACAATCCTATCCCACTTACAATATCCACAAAGAAAATGAAATGCCTGAGAATACAGATAATAAAAAAGGTGAAAGATCCCTACAAGGGGAACTACAAAACACAGCTGAAATAAATCATAAATGACACAGATAAATGGGAAAACATTTCATGCTCATGGATTGGAAGAATTAATATTGTAAAAATTGTCATACTGCCCAAAGGAATTCATGGATTCAATGCTATTTACATAAAACTGTCACCATTGTTCTTCACAGAATCAGAAAAAAATCTAATTGAAAATTTATATGGAACCAAAAAAGATCCTGAATGGCTAAAGCAATGCTAAGCAGAAGGAACAATGCCAGAGGCATCATGATACCGACTTTACACCGTAATGTCATGGTAACAAAACCAGCTTGGTACTAGTACAAGAGCAGACATGCAGAAAAAAATTGATCAAAATAGAAAACAGAAATATAACAATTTAGTATTTTGTTAAGGGTGGCGAAAACAAGCAATTGGGAAAAAACACTCTATATTCAGTAAATGGTGCCTGGATAAGTGCATTCTGATAGACATGCAGAATGCAAGAGTGAAGGAGGCTGGGCAGCTTCTACCTAGATTTCAGATATGTAGAGAGCCCTGCATGCCCAGGAACAAGCCTGCTGCAGAAGTGGAGCCACCACAGACAGCCTTTACTAGGACAGTGTCAAAGATGGGGAAAGATGGAGTTGGAACCCCCATTCAGAGTCCCCACTAGGGCACTTCATAGTAGAGCTGTGGGAATGCAGCCACAACCCTCAAGATTCCAGAATGGTAGAGCCAAAGGCAGCTTGCACCTCAGCCTGGAAAAGCTTCTGGCACTTGACTCTAACCTGTGAAAGCAGCACCATAGGCTGTGCCCAGCTATAGGGATGAGATGCCTGAGGTTATTGGGACCGCCTTTGTCCCAGTGTGCTCTGGTTGAAGAACATAAAGTCAAGTGAGATTATTTTGTAGCTTTAAGATTTAATATCTGCCCTAATAGGCTTTAGGTGTGTGTGTGGGGGTGGGGTGCTGTTGGCCATCCCTTTCACCAATTTATTCCTTTTGTGTTGACAATATTTACCCAATGCCTGTGGCACTATTGCACCTTGGAAGTAAATAATTATTTAAAACATTTTGCAAGCTCACAGCTTGGGGGAAGTTACCTTAAGGCTCACATGAGACTTTGGAACTTTCAGGTTGAGGCTGACCAAGTTAAGACTTTTGGGAACTATATATATTTTTTAAAAAGATGATTTTGCAACCTAAGAAGGACATAAGATCAGGGGACACAAGAGTGAAATGATACAGCTTAGATGATTGTTGCCTGCAAATCTCATGGTGAAATGTGATCCACAGTGTTGGAGTTGGGGCATACTGGGAGGTTTTGGGTCATGGGGAAAGATCTTTCAGGAATGTCTTGGTATCTACCCCATGGCCATTAGTAAATTATTTCTGTATTAGGTAGTTTGCGATCCAGTTATTAAAAAGGGTCTGGCAATCCTCCAAATCTCTCATGTCTCCTGTCTTACCATGTGACACAGCCTGCTTCCTCTTTCCCCTCCACCATGATTGTAAGCTCCCTAAGGCCCTCACAAGAAGCGGATGCTGGTGCCATGCTTCTCACACAGCCTGCAGAACTGTCAGCCAAAGAAGCCTCTTTTTTATAAATAACTTGGCTTCAGATATTAATTTATAGCAATGCAAAATGAACTAATACACTGCCCAAAGCAATATACAGGTTCAATGAAATTTCTATCAAGTAACCAACATAATTGATTACATATATTTTTTTAAATCCTAAAATGTATATGGAATCAAAAAAGAGCCTGAATAGCAAAGTAAATCATAAGAAAAAGGAACAAACCTGGAAGCACCACATTCCCTGACTTCAAATTACACTACACAGATATAGTAAGAAAGACAGTATGGTACTGTTACAGAAAAAGAGTGATGTTATAGAATACAGAGCACAGAAATAAAGCCGAATACCTACAACCCATTGTTCTTTGAGAAAAATGACAAAAAATATACACTGGAGAAACAACCTTCTATTCAGTAAGTGGTGCTGGGAGAATTGGACAGCCACATGTAGAAGAATAAAACCAGACTTCCATCTTACCATAGACAACAATTAACTGAATATGGATTCAATATTTAAATGTATTAACTGAATCTATAAAAATACTTGAAGAAAATATAGGGGACAGTTCTCGGGACATTGGCCTAGGTAAACAAAATATGACTAAGACTTCAAAAGGAAATGCAATGAAAAAAAGTAGACAAACAGGACTCAACTGAACTAAAGATCTTCTGCAAAGAAAAAGAAATAATCAACTTGGTGAACAAACAGCCTGCAGAATTGTAGAAAGTATCATCTCACATCAGTTAAGATGGCTGTTGTCAAAAAAGAAAAACATGCTAACAAATGCTGGTAAGGACACAGAGAAAAGAAAACTCGTATGCATTGCTGGAGTGAATGTAAACTAGTACAGTCACTGTGAAGAGCAGTGTGGAGGTGCCTCAAAAGTACAAACAGAACTAACAAATGATCCATCAGTTCCACTACTGCATTTTTTTTTTATACATATACTTTAAAATCTGGGATACATGTGCAGAACATGCAGCTTTGTTACACAGGTATACAGGTGCCATAGTGGTTTGATGTACCCATCAACCTGTCATCTGCATTAGGTATTCCTCTAATTCTACCCTTCCCCTTGGCCCCCACCCCCACCTTCTGATATGCCCCAGTGTGTGATGTTCACCTCCCTGTGTCCATGTGTTCTCATTGTTCAACTCCCTCTTATGAATGAGAACATACGGTGTTTGGTTTTCTGTTCTTGTGATAGTTTGCTGAGAATGATGGTTTCCACATTTTCTCCAGCATCTGTTGTTTCCTGACTTTTGTAATGATTGCCATTCTAACTGGTGTGAGATGGTATCTTATTGTGGTTTTGATTTGCATTTGTCTAATGACCAGTGATGGTGAACTTTTTTCATATGTTTGTTGGCTGCATAAATGTCTTCTTTTAAGAAGTGTCTGTTCATATCTTTTGCCACCTTTTTTGGGGGTTGTTGGGTTTTTTCTTATAAATTTGTTTAAGTTCTTTGTAGATTCTGGATATTAGTCCTTTGTCAGATGGATAGATTGCAAAAATTTTCTCCCATTCTGTAGGTTGCCTGTTCACTCTGATGGTAGTTTCTTTTGTTGTGCAGAGACTCTTTATTTTAATTAGATCCCATTTGTCAATTTTGGCTTTTGTTGCCATTGCTTTTTGTGTTTTAGTCATGAAGTCTTTGCCCATGCCTATGTCCTGAATGGTATTGCCCATGTTTTCTTCTAGGGTTTTTATGGTTTTAGGTCTTATGTTTAAGTCTTTAATCCACCTTGAGTTAATTTTTGTGTAAGGTGTAAGGAAGGAGTCCAGTTACTGTTTTCTGCATATTGCTTGCCAGTTTTCCCAACACCATTTATTAAATAGGGAATTATTTCAGCGTTGCTTGTTTTTGTCAGGTTTGTCAAAGATCAGATGGTTGTAGATGTGTGGCATTATTTCTGAGTTCTATGTTCTGTTCCCTTGGTCTATATATCTGTTTTGGTACTAGTACCATGGGATTTTGGCTACTGCAGCTTTGTAGTATAGATTGAAGTCAGATAGCATGATGCCTCCGGCTTTGTTCTTTTTGCTTAGTTGGCTATACAGGCTCTTTTTGGTTCCATATGACATTTAAAGTAGTTTTTTTCTAATTCTGTGAAGAATGTCAGTGGTAGCTTGAGGGGATAGCATTGAATCTATAAATTACTTTGGGCAACATGGCCATTTTCACAACACTGGTTTTTCCTATCCATGAACATGGAATATTTTTCCATTTGTTTGTGTCCTCTCTTATTTCCTTGAGCAGTGGTTTGTAATTCTCCTTGAAGAGGTCCTTCACATCCCTCATAAGTTGGATTCCTAGGTATTTAATTATCTTTGTAGCAATTGTGAATGGGAGTTCACTCATGATTTGGCTCTCTGTTTGTCTGTTATTGGTATATAGGAATGCTTGTGATTTTTGCACATTGATTTTGTATCCTGAATCTTTGCTGAAGTTGCTTACTAGCTTAAGGAGATTTTGTGCTGAGACAATGGGGTTTTCTAAATATACAATATACATCTGCAAACAGAGACAGTTTGACTTCCTCTCCTCCTATTTGAATACCCTTTATTACTTTGTCTTGCCTGATTGCCCTTGCCAGAACTTTCAATACTATGTTGAATAGGAGTGGTGACAGACGGCATCCTTGTTATGTGCCGGCTTTCAAAGAGAATGCTTCCAGCTTTTGCCCATTCAGTATGATATTGACTGTGGGTTTGTCATAAATAACTCTTATTATTTTGAGATACGTTCCTTTGATACCAAGTTTATTGAGAAGTTTTAGCATGAAGGCTTGTTGAATTTTATCGAAGGCCTTTTCTGCCTCTATTGAGATAATCATGTGGTTTTTGACATTGGTTCTGTTTATGTGATGGATTATGTTTATTGATTTGCATATTAACATATGCCAGCCTTGCATCCCAGGGATGAAGCCGATATGATCGTGGTGGATAAGCTTTTTGATGTGCTGCTGGATTTGGTTTGCCATTGTTTTATTCAGGATTTTCGCATCATTGTTCTTCTGGGATATTGGCCTGAAATTTTCTTTGGTGGTTGTGTCTTATGCAGAGTCTTGACTTTTCCTTTTTTTTTTTTTTTATGGAGTCTCGCTCTGTCGCCCAGGCTGGAGTGCAGTGGTGCGGTCTCAGCTCACTGCAACCTCTGCCTCCTGGGTTCAAGGGATTCTACTACCTCAGCCTCCCGAGCAGCTGGGACTACAGGCGCAAACCACCATGCCAGGGTAATTTTTGTGTTTTTATTAGAGATGGTGTTTCACCATATTGGCCAGGCTGCTCTCAAACTCCTGCCCTAGTGATCCACCTACCTTGGCCTCCCAAAGTGCTGGAATTATAGGCATGAGCCACTGCGCCCGACCAGTGTAATTCTTAATTCTGCAGTGGGAATACAGGAAGTGAGTCTGAGTGGATTTCAGAAGTGTGGGCTCTTTTTTCTTTCCCAGACAGACACATTGGGACAGAAAGATTTCTGTGACTGTCCCCATTTTTGGGAAAAGGGATTCAAGAGAATATGAAAGCTCTTCATGATGTGGTTCTTTAGATATTCATACTGCAACATGTTGACCACACTCGACTTTAAGCAATCCAATATATACTTGTGTTTTTAGTTATACCTTACATTTTACATGCCAGGCTCTGCTTCAGTTCAGCTCATACCCTGGCATTGTTACTCTCTACATGAAATTGCCTCCAGCTAGATTTCAGATTTAATGTTTGTCTTAAAACTTCGAGCATCTATAGTATTAAAAAATTTGCAAAATTCTGCCTTCTCGGCTTGTGTTATTGTTGATGTTATGGTAAAAAAAAAAATAAGTAAAATATATTCTTCATATATGTACATTTCCAAGCTGAGTAGCAGATTTTTTTAGTAAGACCAAGAGTAAGAAAAGAAATATTTGTAAGCTGTTTAATAGAAAAACAAATTATTGTAAAATTGTTCACTGAAATAGTACACATCATTTATAATAAATAAATACCTGATATACAGAATAGCAAAGTAAAATATCTAAGTATTTGTGTTGAGTAAAATAAGCCAAACAAATAAGAGTATATACTACGTTATTTCATGTTTATACATTCTTATAAGTAAAAATGCATTTAAAGTAATATAATGAAGATCAGTAGTTGCCAGGAGCGATGATAGAAGAAGGGAAGGGGAAAGGAGGAGGAATATTGCAGAACAAGAGGAAATGTTGAGAAGAATTCACTTGTCCACTTTCTTGATAATGATGACAGTTACATCATGTTTATTAATTGTGCATTTTAAATATGTGAAGTTTATTATCTTTCAATTAAGCCTCATAAAATGTATTACAAGCAAACAAATGGAAACCTAGACAGGGAAAGAGTAACCAAAAGATACAAAAATATGTTAAATGTCACAAGTACCTGAAAATTAGTGTGGCTGGACCCTAGTTCTCTCCATATTTTCAGGTGAGAGCTGGAGTGCGGCAACATCACACATGCTCTTATTACACAAAGTGGGTTCTGAAAACCACACTAAGGACATCCAGCTTTGTACTGAAGTTGGTTTAGGGAGCAGTCAGAGCCGGTGATGAGGAGCACAGGGCCAGATACCGGGGTTCACTCAACCCAGACATGAGCTCCTAGATGCATACAGAGCCCCCTCCATGTGTGGGTTCACTTCTACATCCATAAATGGAGAAAATATTGACTCCTATAGAACATAATTTACACAATTATTTAAACAGGAAATAGATTCATCAGAGCAAAGTGTTTATCACAGCACAATTTCATAATAATGTGGCATAATTTCCAAATAACATCATTATCAGCAAACTTCTTCAGAGCACGGTCTTTTTATCTGGGTACAGCCTACTCCTCAAGCGTCGCACCCTAGAGTTCGTTATATATTAGGAGACATGCAAATAGGGTCCTCCTTCTACTGATGAAAACCAACCCAACCCTGACCCTGCAGCTCCGAGAGAGGAGCCTTAGCCCTGGATTCCAAGAACTTCCTCTTGGTGATCAGCCCTGAACACAGATCGCCAACCATGGAGTTTGGACTGAGCTTGGTTTTCCTTGTTGCTATTTTAGAAGGTGATTCATGGAAAACTAGAGAGATCGAGTGTGAGTGCATATGACTGAGAGAAACAGTGGATATGTGTGGCAGTTTCTGACCAGGATGTCTCTTTGTTTGCAGGTGTCCAGTGTGAGGTGCAGCTGGTGGAGTCTGCGGGAGGCTTGGTCCAGCCTGGCCGGTCCCTGAGACCCTCCTGTGCAGCCTCTGGATTCACTTTCAGTAGCTATGGCATGCACTGGGTCCGCCAGGCTCCGGAAGAGGGGCTGGTGTGGGTTTCATACATTGGTAGTAGTACCATGTACTACGCAGACTCCATGAAGGGCCGATTCACCATCTCCAGAGACAATGCCAAGAACTCGCTGTATCTGCAAATGAACAGCCTGAGAGCCGAGGACACGGCTGTGTATTACTGTGTGAGAGACACGGTGAGGGGAGGTCAGTGTGAGCCCAGACACAAACCTCCCTGCAATGATCCCCGGGACCATCAGGGGGCACCCGGGACACTGTGCTTGGGGCTGTCTCCAGGCCCAGTGCAGGTGCTGCTAAGAGTTGGCTTTTCTGTCTTGGTCTGGTGATGCCTCATTGTCAAATTTCCCCGGGGAACTTCTCTAGATTTGTAATTCTGTACTAACATTTCATGTCTCTAAATGCAAAACTTTTTTTCCAATTCTGTTTCTGTTTTGTTTTTTTGTTTGTTGTTGTTGTTGTTACAGAAGGACACATCCTCACCTCCACAGAAACCAGAGTGTCACTCTGGGGTCAACAGGATGAGAGTTCTGAGGATGCCCCCAGAATCTGGAGAGTGTTTTCTATTTAGACTCAGGGCAGAGACCTCCATGGGAATTTCTGATTAGAACAGGCTTTGAGTTCTGATAGGAGCCAAGAGAGAGGCTCACCCAGGGCCAGGGTCCTTAAAACCTTATGGTTTTCATGGCTATCCCTCCTCGTCTTGTAAAACTAGGCACGTCTGACTCAGACTGATTCAGTTGACCCTCTTTCTGCAAATCCATTTTCCTTCTCTGTAGACTTGATTCTCACAGTCTACTTTCTTCTTCTCTTCCCTGAAAACAGAGGATGTGTTTTCTGTAGTGAAATTCCCAGGGCTTGGGTCTGCAGGACCTGGGTAGGCTGAGGGAACTTTCTCACTCACCATTGCCTGGACACTCCTGCTGTCTTCTGTGCATGGAGGCATTTGGAAAATGGGGTGGACATTAGCCAAGAAGGGAATAATACTAGTTTTGTCCAATGGAATACGGATGTAGCGGTGATATTGGGCTTCTCACACTGTCACATATTTGCACTCTCACCTGTGACTTTGAGGAGAGCTGAGGATGGACACTCCATTGTACCCTGAGCTCTGGGTAACAGTAATTGTAGGATCCGGCTAGGCATGCCGAAGGTCAATACTGCTGGCCATCGGGAAAGACGGGTTAGAATTCCTAATCTAGAAGTAACCAGAAAAATGGACACCCAGCAGCCCATGCCACTGCTCTGCCTATGGAGTAGCCATTCTTTATTCTCTTACTTTCCTAACAAACTTGCTTTCATTTTACTTTGTGGATTCACCCGAATTGGGACCCCTTTCTGGTAACATTTGTGTTATTATTGGTTTTCTAAACAGAAAACTCCAAGAAGGGATGAAGATTCCCTGCATTTTTTAATAACTACATCCACCCCTCGGAGAGAAAATGCACAGGGGGTGGAATGAGCCTGGGAAGCTGAAGGCATATGATGGAAGCCTGTGTCTGAGTGAAGGAGAGAGAGAGGGTGGATTGGATGGAAGTTTCTTACATTGCTGTGCTGTGCAAGGAAGATGCAAAATATAATTAAGTCCTGTGCAAGTCAGTGCTACCTCTCAGGGAATCCTCATGACTCCCAGAAATGGCTCTGCTTAGGAATAGCTGTGGAGTCAGTCCTTTCATTGGAGTAGACCACAGGACATGGGCCTCAGCACACGACATGCCACAGATGTCAGAAAGCAGCTGCTGGAAACCTGATCCACCTGCATTTTGCTGCCTGTAGGATGATGGAGGGAGGTGCATTCTCAGAGTCAACGCAGTGTTTGTGGATTTTTATAGAGAACACCTGCTTTTACTGTATTTTATTGGAAAATATATGAACAAGCGTGCACCTGTGAACAATTGTACTTTTCACATTTATTTCCCTTGCATTATTTATTAATTCTACATGAGGCTTTGGCACAGAGTTGAGTTTTTTCATGGGTATTGTTCAAAGGATCGAGAACATGCATTTTCCACTTTCACTGGTTTTTCTTGATGTGCAGACACCTTGAGTAGAGCACATCTGGCCCTTATCCACACTACCTCTTGTGTCCTCCGGGAAAGAGCAGAGATTTGTCTGACTGCAGAATCTGGGGTAGGAGTCTGCACACCTCTGAGCCTGCAGAGAAGCCCAGAGAAGTTTTATGGAGTCAGAGGGCTATCCCATGTAGGGGAACCTCTAGCTTCCCCACTGCCAGAGATTGCTGGTCAGCTGTAATTGAGGGGTTCAGTATTAGAGCACCTGGGAGCCTATCTCAACACAGCTCCGTTATGTAACTTATCACCATTAGACTGCAGGTAGTAACTCAATCTTGATTTTTCTGACCTGATTTTCTCATTTATTTGTAAGTTTGGTTATAGAAAATGTTATCTTTTGGTTTATGATTAAAACCTCGGAATTTTTTGAACTTTTCAGGAATAATACCAAATGTGTCCAGTTTGGGGGAAATGTAAATGAATGTCCATGTAATATGTGTGTGTGTGTGTGTGTCTGTGTGTGTGTATGTCAGCCAATTACACCCCAATGAACATAATTGCTTAGTTATACAGTCAAACTACAATGAGATTTGCTGAAAATTGCCTGCAGTGTTGTCTGTGACGCTGACCCTGTCACCTTACTGTGATGAAGCTCAGTGTACAGGCAAGTACGCATGGGAGAGCTAACAGGTTCAGCCCCCAGGACAGGCTGAGCTCCTGAACTGGAGCCAGACATAGGACTGGGCATCTCAGAAGCAGATCCCCCAGCCCTCCTTTATCTGGGCTGCATGGGCAGCAGAGGACCAGCAGGAGATGCTCAGAACTCACAAAAGGCAGAGCCCCAGTGAGGAGCAAATGCAGCGAGGAACCAGCCAGGGAGCCTCTGACTACCATCAAGGGTTGTCTTATTTGCTTAACAGCATCCAACCCTCAGGAGACCATTCATCATGTTCCTTAGACCTCATGCCCTTCATGTCCCAAAGAAAAACAGACATAAAAATGACTGTGCAGTTAGCTCTTTGAACCTGGGTTATTTTTCTTAGAACGTCATCTTCATCATCAGCATCATGGTCATCATGTCAAATTCAACACGCAAATCTAGTCACTGTAAAGACAGTTTCATGGAGTGATTCATGTAAAATCATGCCATTCTACAGAGAATCTATTTCAGATTCCGAAAGTGGATTAAACTGTTGTATTTAACTGCCAATTGTGAAATTGGTGGAAGTCATTAGACAAAAGGAAAAGTCTCTGACCTCTCATGGGGCCATGTTTCTAGAAAATCATTGTGATCCTGAGCCTGAGTGTGACATTCCAAGTGTTCCTGACCCTCCTTCAGATGAGATGCTGGTCTGTGTGTTCTTGACCCTTCCACTGGGGTAGAGTTCTCCTGTTTTCTTCAGTTCTTCCCTCCCACTGCTCTAATGTTCCCTATTGATGTCACCATCTTCCAGATCTGCTGCCATGACCAGCAGATTAAGGCTCTGATTTCATAAGAGAGGGGAGATGCTTCTCAATAGATCAGTGAGTTCCTCATCTCCACATGAGACCACCTCAGCCTGGACATCATTGTTCAAAAAATATCAGCATTTTTGTCAAAGCCAAGTAAGTCTCTAGGAAGTTCCAAACTATCCCACATTTTCCTGTCTTCTTCTGAGTCCTGGAGACTGTTCCAATCTCTGCCCATTACCCAGTTCCAAAGTCGCTTCCACATTTTTGGTTATCTTTTTCAGCAATGTCTCACTCTACTGGTACCAATTTACTGTATTAGTCTGTTATCATGCTGGTTCCAACACTGGACAATTTACAAAAGAGGTTTATTGGACTTACAGTTCCATGTGACTGGGGAGGCCTCACAATCATGGCAGAAGGTGAAAAGCACATCTGGCATGGTGGCAGGCAGGAGAAGAGAGATCGTGCAGGAAAACTCCCCTTTTAAAACCATCAGATCTCGTGAAACTCATTCACTATCACGAGAACAGCACAGGAGAGACCCGCCCCCATATTTCAATCACCTTCCACCAGGTTCCTCCCACGACATGGGGACTGTGGGAGTTACAACTCAAGATGAGATTTGCATGGGGACACAGACAAACCATATCACTGACCCTTCTTCACATCATCTCTCATGACCCCAGGGAAAGAGCAGAGATTTGACTGACTGCAGAATCTGGGGTAGGAGCTGCTCCTTCCGAACTTAAAGCATTCAGAGGCGCCCAGCCCAGTTTTATGGAGTAATAGAGTTTTCCCATGTCTGGGGACCCCTAGTGTACCCATGGCCCATTGCTGGTTGGGTATGATTGAGGGGTTCAGAATTAGAGCACTTGCTAGCCTATCTCACCGCAGCCCCATTATGTAACTTACCACCATCAGACTTCAGGCAAGGGCTCCATATTAATTTTTCTGACACAATTTTCTTACCTCATTTATTTGTAAGTTTGTTTATAGAATTTTATTTTACTTTAAGTTCTGGGATACATGTGCTGAACCTGCAGGGTTCAGTTCCTTATTCAAGTCTTAGAATTGCTCAACTCATCAAGAATAATACAAAATGTGTCCATTTTTGGGGAAATGTAAGTGAACATCCAAGCACAATTTTTTGTGTGGATATATCAGTTACACCCCTATGAACATAATTGCTGGTCCTCACCAATCTCAAAAGCATCTAGATCTTCAACTTCCTAGCCTTGAGAATTCAGAAAAATATGTTTATGATATTTCTGAGCCACCCATTTTATGGAGTTCTGTTATAGCAGCTGAAACAGACTAAAAGATTTGCCAAGTGTCATTAAGGGCAGTGAGATTCCACCATACTTGAGAGACGAGCATTACTCTCTCATTTGCAGCTCAGGATGACAGAAACTTGACCTTGAGCTGATCTGAAAAGAAGATGGTGCTTCCTCTCCCTCAGATCTCAGTTGAAGCCATGGTGTCAGATCTCTACGGTGGAGACTAAATTCCAGTCTGTGAGGTGATGGATGCCTGTCTCCTCCCAGCCTCACTTATGAGACAGAGTTTTCTTGCCATGCACTATAGACCAAGAACAGACGGACCCCAATTATTCTCACCCCTGCTCACTTATATGGCAGAGGTTCTGGGAAGTTTCCTGGGAGAGGTATAATGAGACTATGTGAGTCCATGACTCTCCTACAGTTTTCTGCTCTTAAAGCAGGACTGTCACTCTGAGATGTATGAATAATTTCGTGTGCACCAAGGCAAAGGCTGTTATATTTTTATAGGTAAAGATGCAGGGCACAAAAACAGAGATACAGCACGCTCTAAATTGTGTGACTATATTTGCAGTCCAATGTGAATAATTTCTACACTAAAGTTATCCTAAAACACACAATGTATTTTTATTGTAAGTAACTAATGAAAAGGTGACAGCTCCATGAGAGCAATAATACAGTTGGTTTAGCAGAGAGAATGAGAAATAGCATAATTTAAGAATAATCAGATGGACACTGTGCCATGTGCCTGTATGTTCAACTAGTCAGGATGCTAATGTGGGAAGATCACCTGAGCCCAGGATTTCAAGGCCAGCCTGCAAAATATTTCTAGACCCATTTTATTGAAAAATAACATAACGTTCTGGGTCATGACAAACCTCAAAAACTGATCCTCCAAATAGGAATGAATTTAATTGCATTAGATTGTGGATCGATTTTTTACACAAAACAGTGACACCATGCCAGCAGTGAGTACAGAATAACATCCAGTTGTTATTTGAAGAGATATAGACTCCCAAACAGAGACATGAAGTAGAGACTGTCAAAGGCAACAGTGCCAAATGACTGCTTTTCCACTGACGCTGTGTGTATATCCAGGAATGCACCTGTGAGTGACGACATCACGTCCTTCATAGTGTGAGATAAAGAGACATTGCTACCCATCTGACTAAGGATTAATAACCAGAATATACCAGGATCTCAGACAACTCCAGAGGAAAATCACCTAGTAATCTGAATAAAAAGTAGGCAATAATTATTTCTCAAAATAAGACTTTCAAATTGCAAACAGACATATAAAAATGTGTTGTACAACACTGATCATTAGAAAAATGCAAAACAAAACTACAGTGAAATATCATCTCATCTGATTTTAAAATGATTTTAACCGAAAGCCAGACAGAAACAAATACTGGCAGGGACATGGAGAAATGGGAACACTCATAAACTATTGGTGGGCATTTAAATTAATACAACCACTATGGAGAACAGTTTAGAGTTTCCTCAAACCTAATAATAGCGTTATAGAATCTAGCAATCTTGCTGCTGGCAAGTACCCTCCACCCACAAAGAAAAATGTTTTTTGCACTACCATGTTTGTTACAGCACTGTTCATAATAGCCAAAATTTGAAAGCAACCTAAGTGCCTATTAACAGATGAATGGATAAATAAAAACTGGTACATATAGGATGTGGATTAATGTTACACCGTGAAAAGAATGAGATTTTGTCATTTGCAACAACATGGATGAAACTGGAGTTCATTATATTAATTGAAATAAGCCCAAAACCAAAACACAAACTTCACATATTCTCATTTATTTGTGAAAGTTAAAAATTAAGACAATTGAACTCATGGAAATAGAGAGTGAAAGGATGGTCACCAGAGTCTGGGAAGGTCTATGGTGGATGGGGATTACTGGGGATGCTCAATGGGTAGAAAAAGTGGTTAGAAATAATAAATAATACAGAATATTTGATAACAACAGACTAAGCATAGTCCTTAATAACATAATTATAGATTGTAAAATAACTAAATGTGTGTAAATGGAATGTAGGTAAATAAAATAATACTTGAGAGGATGTATAAACCATTCATCACAATGTGTTTATTATGCATTTCATGCTGTATCAGTCAGGTACCCCATAAATATACACATATATCATTTACCCACGAAAATTCAAAATTAAAGTGTTTATGAATCTAATCCTCTGTATCTATATTACCTTACACCTAAGAACATACTGGTTTCTTCATGCTACTGAGATCCACATAGACATTCATAGCCTTCTTTCTTTGCCTGTCCATAATCCCACACTCCAAATTGAGGAAACCTCTTCTACCATATGAAATTAATTTACTTAGTGCACAATTTCAAAATACACAAAATGTGTTAGAATTGTTAAACTGACCCTTGTTGAAAATATGTTTATCAACTACTGTCCAGTGCTTATGTGCAGCATATTTATATTTTACAATCACAACATCAAATTCTTACCAAAGATACTTGATTATTTTATTCGTGCCCTACCTTCTACAGTGAAATTAGTTCAAACTTTTTTTTTATCATTGTTAGATATTGTATATAGATTTCATTTTATTCTGTGTTTCATGACCAGCTAAATACTTTTGAAGTTGCATGCATTTAGGTTAACACTTTGTTTCAAAAAATTATGAGTTTTCACAAATTATTTAAGACATGTGTTTATCATTGGACATCATGAAAATAGTTTCATTGTGATTTAAAAGTATGTGTTTCACCTAATCCACACACCTTCTCTCCAAATTCCTCAAAGGTTTACTGGATCTATATTTTTGTGTTTGGCAAAATAGCCTGGCTATTCTCTTAGCCTTTTTTGCAAAGCATCAAGATTCACTTTCACTGACTACAGCATGAATTGGGCCCAGATGGCTGGAGGAGAGGGGCTGGAGTGGGTGGTAGCAGCTCTGCACCAACACGAAGAAGATTTACAATACCCAGGGATAACACTTAATATCACAATCACCTTTAAAATGATCTACGTGAGATCTGAGGAGTAGGTAGTGTGTTACTGTGAAAGACACAGCGAGGGCCATCTATGTGTCTAGAGGCAAACTTTCCTGCAGGAAGACAAGAGGGGACTTTGTGGTGAATGGGCTCAGAACCACCAGGTGGCGCTCAGGATGGTAGGGTGTGCTCAGGACACCATGGGGTGCTCAGAACACTAGGGGGCGGTCAAGACCAGCAGGAGGCATTCAGAATAACAGGGGACACTCAGGACAGCAGGGGGCACTCAGGACACCAGGGGGTGCTCAGGACACCAGGGAACACTCAGGACCAGCAGATGGGGACCCCAGGCGGTGCTCAGGATGCCAGGGGGCGCTCAGCACAAGCAAGGGGCACAGAATCATGAGGGTGCAATTCCAGACCACCAGGAAACCCTCAGGACCACCAAGAGGTTCTCAGAATCCACCCGGGGTAACACGACAACCTAAAGGCACAGAAGACCACCAGGAGACACTCATGACCACTGAAGAACATTGAGGACACCAGGGGTTCAGGACCAACAGAGAGTGCTCGGGCCACCATGGGGCTCTCTGCAACCACCAGGGAATCAATTGTTCAGGACACTAGGGTTCTCTTAGGAGGAAGATCCACATTGGTGCCTGGGAAGGATGAGGTTTGCTTTTAGACATTGCTGATTCCTGAGCTGGTCAAGCAAAAGTCTTCCCAGGATCTCTCACCATTTCTTCCTTGTAACATATGGTTTCTTTCACATACAAACCCTTAACTTAGAACAGGAATTCAATTCAACTTTTAACCCTGCATATTTTTAGAATAATGCTAGCAATAGTAATTCAATGTGTTTTAATAATAAGAAATGGTGTATGCCTAATTCAAACTTTGGTTCCATGCATGGGTTTTGTTTTTTGTGCTGTGTCAGTCACACAATAGTAAATCCTTTTCTAACAATAACTCAGCAGTTTCATGGTGTTAAGTTTCTTTTCCTTTTGTCTCCCTTTTGTGGAGGTGAAAAACCACTTTCAGGGGTCAGTTCCTCCACCTTTGTTGAGTTCTGGGGTTCTACTCTTCACACTGTTTCTCCTCCTTCTCTTCTTCCATCAAATCCTTTTGTCTTCCTCAGTCTTCCAGTAAGGAAACAACAAGTCCCTTTATTTTGTCTCCTCCATGTCTGGTGAATCTGTTCACTTCTCTTGGTGATAACTGAAGCCAAACAAGTTTAGGAGGATAACAGTTCTTATAATATGCTCATCTAGGCCGGGCATGGTGTCTCATGCCTGTAATCCCAGCATTTTGGGAGGCTGAGGCGGGTGGATAACTGAGGTTGGGAGTTCGAGACCAGCCTGGCCAACATGGCAAAACCCTGTCTCTACTAAGAATGCAAAATTAGTCAGGCATGGTGGCAGACACCTGTAATCCCAGCTACTTGGGAGGCTGAGGCAGGAGAATGGCTTGAACCCCAGGGCAGGAGGTTGCAGTGAGTTGAAATCATGCCACTTCACTCCAGCCTGGGTGACAGAAAGAAACTGTGAAAAGAAAGACCGACAGGCAGATGGAAAGAAGAAAGATGAAGGAAGGAAGGGAGGGAGGGAGGGAGGGAGGGAGGGAGGAAGGAAGAGAAGGGAAAGAGAGAAAGAGGAGAGGAGAAGAAAAGCGAAAAAAGAAAAGAAAAGAAAAGAAAAAGAATATACTCATCTACCTGCAGACTCTCTGACCTCCTCACCCTTTTCTAGGTTCCTGCAGACCCCACAACATCAAGTCTTTTTCCTAAGTACCTCAGAGTGGGCTCTGCTGCTCCTGCTGCTCCCTGTGTGCTCAGCACTGAGGCTCACGAGCGCTTTGATGATGAAGTTCAAACCCCTAAAGTGTTTGCAAACTCTCAGACCACCCTCTAGCAAGCTGCCATTGTGAGTGAATTCTGGGAATCCCGGGCTGATTTCAGTTCCATATTGCTGGATGTTCTCTAGCATCCAGGAGTATTGGCAAACAAACATCTAGAATTTGCATTGAAACTTTATGCAATATCAATGGTAGAAAACAATCCTAATTTCTAAATAAGAACATTTTATCCTGACTTTTATAAAAATATAATGTGAAGGGCCGGGCACGGTGGCTCACAGCTGTAATCCCAGCACTTTGGGAGGCCTAGGCGGGCCGATCACGAGGACAGGAGATCGAGACCATCCTGGCTAACACGGTGAAACTCCGTCTCTAATAAAAATACAAAACAATTAGCCGGGCGTGGTAGTGGGCGCCTGTAATCTCAGCTTCCTGGGTGGCTGAGGCAGGAGAATGGCATGAACCCAGGAGGCAGAGCTTGCAGTGAGCCGAGATCGTGCCACTGTACTCCAGTCTGGGCAACAGAGCGAGACTTCGTCTCAAAAAAACAAAAACAAAAATTATATATATATATATATAATGTGAATTTTACAATAATGTAATAAAATTTTTAAAGTGATGTTTCTTATATTTTATTAAATGTATTAATAATTGACTGATATTTAAAGCATACTAATAGCATAAATGACAAATAAACCAACACAGAAAAGCTATACATAAATACCATTGTACATTATTTAATTTGGCAAGAATGGTATTTACTTTAAGTTCTGCCAAAACTTGCCTATAAATATATTTGTTTACAGGCATTAGGATAGAGAAGCAATCACACAGAACAACAACATTTTGGAATACTACATTATACTATAAAACAGTAAATTCAATTCAATTAAATAATTAAAATAATATTAAATAAATTCGTGTTCTGTTTTGGTATTTGGATATGTGTTCATTTTTGTATTTTCTTTTTTGTATCTTTAGTAGAGATGGGGTTTCACCATGTTGGCCAGGCTCGTCTCAAACTCCTAACCTCAGGTGATCCACCCACCTCGGCCTCCCAAGGTGCTGGGATTACAGGCGTGAGCCACCGCACCCAACCCATTTTTGTATTTTCACATGTATGTTTCAGTACTGAGCATATGTGTGTATGTGTATGTGGGATTATAAACTTATAAAATACTTTATTCATCTATATAGTTATGCAAATTAAAGAGTTTCATGTGAAGAGACAGTAGAAAACACAAAAGGAGAAGAGTTATAGAAAGCATTTGCAATACCTAGGGCCTACAGAGGAGTTGTATTAATATGAAAAATAGTAGCTTAATATTTTGGAAATGACACACACAGTAACAAATATCTATATGAAATTAATAAGATATTGGCACGAAGTTAAGAAAAAATTAACATAAGTATGCTCACTATTGGTCTATAAAATGCCTATAATAATAACACTTTTTATTTATCATATTATAGAAAATAAAATAACTATATAAATAGCACTCTTTTTGCTTGATAGCATTAGGTAATTCACATGTTTTTTGATACAAATAAACATTGGTCATTTTTTATGGTAATTTCAATATTTTCTTCTAGAATATATGTTCATAATTATAATTGAAATTATAGAATTTCCAGAAACTTATTTTTTCAGTTGTGACATGTATTCTTATGATTGTCTTTTTACATTAATATACCTTTGATTCAGAGTAATAATAGACAAACAAAATAATTATAAAGTTGATACAGTGTGTTCCCACCTCCAAGTATCTCCTAAGATCAATATCCTCCATCATCATAAGACATGGTGTTAACATATTTACATTGATAAGTTGAAAATTATTCCATGCCAGACCTTATTTTATTTTTTCAATAATTTCTTTTGTAAACTAAAAACAAAATTCTAAGCTTCCTCAAGCAACTGAATGAACCCAACCTTCAGCCAAGGGGATTTCAAAGTAAATTCTAAAACTTGTTCCAGCAATGATGGGAAAGTGAGAGGTCAGACATGACTCATTAATTCTCCTCTCATTGGAATTAAGGCGCCAGTGGCCAGCATTAGCACTAAAACAAAGATCTTAAGACTGACAAAACTACATTTTTGCTATAAACACTCTTTATAGAAAAAAGACACAAAATTACAACCTGATTCTAGCATAACATCACATGACAAACAGGAAGACCTAATGATCTATTCTCTATGAAGTCTGCTACCTGGAGGCTTCATCTACATAATAAGAACTATAATCTCCACAAACCCTTGTCTTAATCTAGACACTCATTTGTGAGGAGTGTATTACCTTACATTTCAACCAATTACCAATCAGAAAATCTTTAAATTCACCTATGTCCTGAAAGCCCAGGCATCATCTTTTCCTGCCTTTCTGGACTGCATAAATGGTATAGCTCACATGTGTTGATTAACATCTACCTGTAACTTCTGACCCACTAAAATATATAAAATCAAGCTGTAACCAAACCATTTTGGACACATATTCTCAGGAACTCCTGGAGTGGTGTCATGGGCCTTGGCCACTCATATATATCTCAAAATGAACTATTTTAAATATTTCATAGTTTGTCCCTTTTAGTGGATATCTTGTTTTTCTTTTCTTTTTCTTTCTTTCTTTCTTTCTTTTTTTTTTCTTTTTGAGACGGAATCTCTCTTTGCTGTTGCTTTTGTATATTTGTTTGTTCCCAGACTCCATCAAGTTCATCACTTTGAATTCAGTTGTCATGTTCCTTTATTCTCTTCTGGTAAATCACAGTTTGTATTTCTGAAGTTTTCCAGGTGAATATTTTATAGATACAAATGTATCAAGTAGGTTGAAAGTGCCATTTGGGACACTCCTATCTTTATTATTTAATCATTGCTTGTTTTGTCGATCACAGTGAGTGCTGATTTCTCCATCTTCTATGTATGTTAGTCTATTTTCTGTTCCAAATCCATTTTAAATGTATTTTGGAAAGTTGATCCTATTATTCTATGTAATATTTCACTTGAGTCACAAAGGTATTCATTTTATGATTATTTGGTCTGAAATTCATATAGCTATTCAAGTTTTCTTTGGTTTATATTTTCATGGTATATATTTTTCTATCCTTATTTTTTCTATTCATGAATATCTAAAGAAGTTTTCTTGGAGAGAGAGAATTGCTGGGTCCTAATTTTTTAGTTGACTATGAGGAATTATTTCTTAATGATATTACTCTTTTATCCAATTATTCTTGTTTTAATTTTGTTTCTATTAACTTATTATTAATTATTACATGACTAATATTTTATAGGTTATCATAAGGGTAACAATAAGACATTTCTATGATTGAATTCTAATTCAAAAATGTAATACCCCTTTACATATAGAACAGAGATATTATAACCGTATTTGTCTATTTTCTCTTTTCTATCCCTTTTAAATTTTCTCAATTTGTAGTAATGTATGCTATAAAAATGGAGTATTGGAATTTTATCATTGCTTTACACATTTATATAATAAAAGAAATACAAATGCAAAAACAAAATTTAAACCTCATTTTTCCATTGTTGACAATCTTTATTTTTTTTGGATAGATTCAGGTAATGGATATATATAATATGGCTAGTCACCTAGAAAGTCTGCTAAAATGTCTATGGAAAGATTATTGTGCTGGGAATAGATTTTCTCAGGATTTATTTGTCCTACAAAATATTTATTTTTCTTTGATTTGTCATCTCCACAGACAATGTCAAGAAGATGCTGTATCTGCAAATGGGCAATCTGCAAACCAAGAACACATCACTATATTACTGTGCAACAGAAGTGCATGAGGAAAGGCCAGTGTGAGCACAGACGCAAACCTCCAGGGACACATGGGCAAATTAGCTGCAGGGGGCGCTCAGGACTCACTGATCAGAATCAATCCCAGAGGGAGGTGCACAGAAAGTTTAGGACTGCTTTCCTGCAAGGATGGAAAAAAAAACTTTCTCCATCTGAGAGTTTCTCCAGGGAACTTCTCTAATTTCAGAATTCTGTGCCTACCTACCAATGCCATCTCTAAATTTTTTAAAAATATTGTGTTATGAGGACATATTCTCCCATGGACAAAATGCAAACTGACACAGAGATGAAAAGCACTGAACCATGGTCGCCAGAAATGGAGACGTGTAGAAGCTCAGTGGGACCTGTTGAATCTTCTCCAATCACACTCACAGCAGAGAACTTACTGGGTCTCCCTGACTAGAATAGTCTTTAGGGATGGTGATACCAGCCTAAAGATGGTGGACTATGGTCAGAGTCATATAGAATATGGGGACCACTACAGTTTTTATGTCTGACCCTTCTCCTGACGCTAAAGTATGCAAATTAATATCAACACTGATCTGGTGCTTCTTTTGATTCTAATTGATTTTCTTTCTTTTTAGTTGTCATTCTCACTATTCTTTGGATTTTCCTGCTCCCTGGAAAAGGTAAACGTGATCACCATGATCTCAACTCCAGGGCTGAAGCCCCTTCCCTGTAATCAGTTTGGGCTCAGGCTGTGGCTACTGCAGCCATGTGGAAGAGGCTGAAGGTACTTTCGGCTTCCCTGGAAATGCAGTAGCCATTTGTAGTGAAAGAAATAAGCTTGGCTGGTTAAAATGGGAGGTGGATGTAGAATTAATTGGTTACTACGTAAACTGTCCTTCTTCACCAGTGCTTTTAGGACAAGATTGTGAAATTTGTAAGAATCAAAATGGAGTTGCATGTGTTAAAATCCTGACAAACGGAGTCAGGGAAGTGTAGGGAGAATTCTCACACACATATCCCTGATAACAAGACTATCATAAAATAATTCTTGCACAAAGGCCAACACAACCTCCCAATCATGACTTCTGCCAAGGCATCTCCTCAAAACTACTTGTCCAGCCTTAGATTAATGCCATCTGAATTACACTGATCGTGTTACTATCACTGCTCCTCACCACAGATGCACTACCCTACTGAGTCCTGAAACCTGACTCCATCCCATAGAGTAGGGCAGAGATGAGGGCAATGCAAATCTCCACCAGCTCCACCCTCCTCTGGGTTGAAAAGCAGAGCACAGGGCCTGGCTCAGTGACTCCTGTGCCCCACCATGGACACGCTTTGCTCCACGCTCCTGCTGCTGACCGTCCCTTCATGTGAGTGCTGTGATCAGGGACTCACTCAGGGATAAAACATCTGTTCTCTCCTTTGTGGGCTTCATCTTCTTCTGCTTTCTCCACAGGGGTCTTCTCCCAGGTCACCTTGAAGGAGTCTGGTCCTGCGCTAGTGAAACCCACACAGACCCTCACGCTGACCTGCACCTTCTCTGGGTTCTCACTCAGCACTTCTGGAATGCGTGTGAGCTGGATCCGTCAGCCCCCAGGAAAGGCCCTGGAGTGGCTTGCACGCATTGATTGGGATGATGATAAATACTATAGCACATCTCTGAAGAGCAGACTCACCATCTCCAAGGACACCTCCAAGAACCAGGTTGTCCTTACAATGACCAACATGGACCCTGTGGACACAGCCACATATTACTGTGCACGGAGACCACAGAGACACAGCCCAGGGCACCTCCTGTACAAGAACCCAGGCTGCTTCTTATTGGTGCTCCCTCCCCACCAATGCAGAACAGGAAAGTGCGGCTGAGATGCCATTTCCTGCTAGGGCCTGGGTTTCCCATCACCACTAGACTCAGAGCCCTGTCTTCCTCCTTCTTGCATGTCTCCTGTTAATGGTTCATGTCTCCTGTTAATGGTTCATGCAAGCAGCAGCTGTATCCTGTTTGACAGATTCAGCATGAAATATCTCTGTTACTTGGGCCAGATGCATCACTGTTATGTGGCCACCAGATTCTTGGGCTCATACCACCCCAAAGGGCAGAATACAAATCAGCAGAACATATGCCTTTATTAAACTGCAGGAAATGACATTGGAGAAAAATGTAGGGATAAGAGAGCAGGAGGAATTGTGAAAATCCAGATAATAGCTTTTCTTGTAGAGAGAAAGTTGCAATCATAAAGTAATTTTATAAAACAATAAAATAGATGGAATATGTCCTCATCATGGAGTGTCTCACAGTGTCAGTGCACAAATAAATTTCTAAAAATGTCACAGGGTAGGTGTGACACAGGAGGCTTATTTCCACACAAGGAGCCCATAAATATTTCCACACAAGGAGCCCAGGTAAGTGAAAATCCAACTCTTAGAAAGGGAAGTGCCTCAATTCGACTTCAGAAACCCACCTCAGTGAGTCTGAGGAGCAATGTGGAAAAGAAATGGGAAATCCAACAATATCTTTCTTATGAAAATCCTAGCTCATGTTTGAACACGAAACACAACTGTCCACAATTTTAGGAAAATCATCCCATGGCAACAAATGACTATACTCAAAAGCTACTAAACTAAGAGAGTTTCAGCAATGAGCAGGTCAGTGCTGATATCCCGGGAGAATCAAGGCTCTCAGGCACATTGTGCAAAACCCAGAATTGAGCCACACAATCTACGGCCAAGTGATCTTTGACAAAGGTAACAAAAATATGCACGGGGAGGAGCACACGCTCTTCATGCCATGTTGCTGGGACAATTGGACTGCCATATGCGGAAGAATGAAACTGGACCCCAACATCTCAACATATACATAACCAACAGAAAATGGACTGAAGGCTTGATTATAGGACCTCAGACTACAAACGTACTTGAAGGAAACCCCAGGAGAACTCCTCTGGACATTGGGCTTAGTAAATAATTTATGACTAAAACCTCAAAAGCACAAGCAATAACATAAAAAAATAGACAAATGGAACTTAAACTAAAGAGCTTCCACACAGAAACCGAGTGAACAGACAAATTACAGAATGATAAAAAATATTTGCACACATTGCATCTGGCAGGGGACTGATAGGCAGAATTTACATGGAACTGAAACAACTTCACCACAACAACAGGTACGAAAAACAACCTCATTAGAAAGGACACGAGTAGGAATTTTTTTAAACAACACATAAAACTGGACCATAGATATGTAAACAATACTAAACACCACTAATTATCAGGGAGATGCAATTGAAACAGCAAAGAGATATCTTACTCCAGTCAGACTGGCTCTTATTAAAGAGGCAAAAATAAGAGACATTGGTGAGGATTGAAGGCAAAGGGAACTGTCAGTCACTGTTGGTGAGGATGTAGATGAGCACAGCCTCTGTGGAAAACAGTATGGAGATTTTTCAAAGAAATAAAAGTAGGACTACCTTTGATTCAGTAACCCCACCACTGCGTAACTACCCAAAGGAAAAATAAATCATTATATCAGAATGATAATCAGACTTTTGTTTTCCTGCAGAACTATTCACAATAGCACAGACATCAATCTAAGGAATTATCCTGTGTCTAACAAAAGATAATTTTATAAAGAAAATGTCACATATATACAATTAAATACTATCCAGCCATATTAAGGAATGAAATCATGTGTTTTGCAGCTACATGGATGGAACTCGAGGTCATTATTTTAAGTGTAATAACTGAGAAACAGAAGAGTACATACTACATGTTCTCACTTACAAATGGGAGCTAAGTAATATCTGCACAGGGACACAAAGAAAGCAATGATGCACGTTGAAGTCTCAGAAAGAGAGGAGAGCAAAAGGTGGGAGAATGGTGGGAAATTACTTAAGGGGTACGATGTACATTATTTGGATCATGAATACATTAAAGCCAAGACTACTATGCAATATATATGTAACAAAATTGCAGTCACTCCCCATAAATTTATACATATAAAATAAAAACAAATACAATTAAAATATGAAATTATTAACAGTTGATCAATAATCCTGAAAATTAAAATTTATGATCAATAAATGAAAATAATATTAGTTGAACTTCATCGAATTTTAAAACATTGTCTACTCAAGTGACTATCAAGAAAATGAAGGACAAGCTTCAGAGGAGAAAATATTTGCAAATCATGTATCTACCAATGTAATTATAATAAGAACCTGCAAAACTCAACAGTAAAAAGAAGCAATCTGTTTAAAAATAGGCAAAGGTTTGTGCAAACCTTTTATCAAAGAAGATGTATAGATGACACATCAGCATATGAATGTGATTTTCTATTAGAGAAATGCAAATAAAGATCAAAAGGAGACACGACTCTAGGCTTTAGAATGACAAAAAATAAAGAAGAAATGCTGGCAGTACCAGTGTCAGTGAGCATGCCAGGACCCTAGAGACTAAAATATTGCTAGTACAAAATGAAACAGGTTCTGGGGAAAACTATTTACAGTTTCTTATCAAATTAAACATGTCCTTAATCTATGACCTAGGAATCTCACTCCTGAGTATGTGCTACAAAGGATTAAAATCATATGTTCACACACGTGTATTCAGATATTTAACATTGTGTGTGTGTGTGTGTGTGTGTGTTAGAAACTAAAAACAACATGAATGTCTTTCAATATTTGACACAAAGCATTGGAGGTGAACTCCAGACTTTCTCCTGAGTGAGAGAAGCCCTGCCTGAAAGATCCCCAGAAACACAGTCACGGATATCACTGTCACCCTCGCATGTCACTGATTTGGGCTGGGCTCTCTCTGTCTCTTCCCTGATCAGGACCAGATGTTAAGCTCCACCACTTGCAGTTGCAAATTTATATTTTCAACAATGCACTGAGGTCTAAATTGCTCTACAGACTCAACCAGACAAACATGGGTGCCTTTGAACAAACAGTGCCTGACACTTGTACTGACCCCAGGAGAACTCTTCCCCACTCTCTTTCTTCTTGGTTCTCTCCTGCAAGCCAGGAGCCCTGCAGTTTAGCCTGGATCTCCCCTGCATCCATCCATCTCCTTCCAAGCGCATTTGACCACAGCCTCCACTGTTTTTGAGAGCATTTGTGGGCTTTGTAATTCTCCACACTGTTGTAAATGAAATCAGATCCTTCAAGACCACATTTAGGACTCTATTTTATGACTAAATTTTAGCAACCACACCCCCTGCTCCTGAGACAGACAGAGCTCCTAAATAAGGTTCTGCAGGTGGAGATTAGGAGCATTTTTCATCTTTAATGTAGGAGCTGAGTGCTCAGTGGAGGGATGAGGAGAAGCTTTCCACTTTATCAGCATGCAGATCCTGCTGGGGTGGACCCTCTGCCATAGGGGTAGGGCTGGGAACCAGGCAGCCCATGTCCTCCGTGGGGCTGCACCCAGGGCAGAGGCTCCATCCATGAGTGGGGATGTGTGGAAGAAGTGAGTCTCTGGTTCTCAGTAAGTCTTGTCAAGGACTGAACCTCAGCAGCATGACCTGTGGGCAAGGTCAGAGGGCCAATGTCCTGGCCCCGGGGGAAGAGTATGCTCTGGTGGGAGCTGGGCAGAAGGAGTCCTGTCTACTTGGCTGCAGCCATCTGTGGTGGAATTTACATCATGCTGAGCTGGGGCATAGAAGGAAGGAAAAGAATCTTTGATCAAATATGAATATCATGGCTGACCTTACTGAGTTTTTGTAGATTATCTCGAATAAATGTTCCTTCACTTTCTGTATGCTGATAGGGCCTTTCCAAACCTGTCAATTTTTCAAAATAAGTCTCACCAGTTTCATGGAGGCATGAATATGTCGAACTCCTTATACTGTCATGTGAGATGTGGAACTGTTTCCTTCACTGATTATAAAATAATGGGTTGACTTTTTTTCCAACACTTACACATACCATCAATTGTCCTATTGCTTATATGGTTACAACCAAAGCAATGCTGATATTATTCACATCTGTTCTATTGCAAGGTACGCCCTCTACTCGCGTCCACTTGCTGGCATGTATTTCCATTTGTCTGTGTGTTTTAGTAATTTGAAAATGATTGACCTAAGAGTGTGTGTGCGTGTATGTGTGTGTCGTGTGTGTGTGTGTGTGTGTGTATGTCAAGGACTTATCCTGCTATTTGCTATTCTCTGACCTGCACTGATCTATGACTTAAAATTTCTCTAATTTTGAGGAAAAAAGTATAGGGAAAGTGAGTTTGAGTCCAGACACAAACCTCACTGAAGTGGGCACAGGATTCTAACCCCAGGGGTGCTCAGGACACACTGATCACAAGAGCCAGCCTCAGGGGCAGGTGCAGATGGAGGCTAAGGTCTGGCTTCCTGTCAGCACTGTGGCTTTTTCTCCACAAAACATCCTCCCTTGAGGAATTCATCTGGACTCATGATTCTTTGCTTATCTCCAAAGTCTCTGAAATGAAAATGTTTGTTTTAATAAGAGAAAAACTTTCCCACATGTGCAAAAGACAGTCTCCTATGGTCACTTAATCTTGTCTTTAAATGTCAATTAATTATCAATGCTTCTGAAGTAAATCAGCTAAATCTATAAAATACACTTCGTTTAACTCAACCCTGCAGCCCAGCATGACAGCACTGACAGGGCCAGCAAGCAGCAGGCAGGTTACGGTGCATGCTGAACAATGGGGCGGAGGGAGTTAGCATCCAGTGCAAGAGAAGAAAGTGCCCGTGGTGGTCACCATCAGGACCCAAACTCACAGCTCCAATTGTAGATGACCCCGTGCAAAGGAAGAGATACCCTCACCAATGTTTAGTGTGGATGTCGAGTCTGATGGTGCCACACTCACACACCACGTGAATATGGAAAGATTTACCAACTCCAATTTTGAGATGTCTGCTGAGGGCAGTACAGGCCTTTCAAGAAAGTCCAAACTGGCTCAGTAGAGCAGGAAAGAAGGCTGTCTCAGGGTTTTTATAATGGTTTGGTGTTGAAGGAATGGTGGGGCTTCCTACTAAGGGGAAGGAACTTGTGTAATTTGAACCTAGTACTGGCATCCAGTGAGGGCACTTCCATGATTTTCTACTAGATTTCCCATGTGCGGGGGACAAAGGTGAAGGAAGAGGATAAATCCTGTCATCAGTAGTGAGGCATCAAAATAGAGTCTGATGACTTATTCTACTTAGCGACTTCAGAAAATGAGTGAAAAATAAGGTAAGTGTTCACTCTGGGTGGACAGCAAATAGGTCTACAGAAAATACTTTTTTTAAGTATAAGCACGTAATAAAAAGAAGGAGAAGAACAAATTGAACAGGGATCTTGGCCCAATGTCCTGATCTCACTCTGTGAGATCATCAGCTTGCTCAGGGGGTCTCAGGTCAGGTCCTTCTTCAATAGATCTCAGGCCTTACAGGATATATGGGAATGTCCTTTCCTGGAGCAGCCTGACAACTGGGCGGGTTTATGAGCTTATTCCTCGGTTGCAGTACATGAAAAATCATTCAATCTACAAATTTGGAAAAATAAGCCTGTAGTTTTTATAAAAGATTACAGCCATTTCACAGGCTGGGAACACAGCCCTCAGTAAAGACAAGAGACAGGCACTCCCGAGGAGGAGCGGTGCGGCAGAAACTTTATGCTGAACGTGTTGGATAAACAGACATAATCAATAGGTTACAGGAGGGGCTACGCATGTTCATAAAGGTGGTCATGACACATGAATATGGGAACAAACATACATGTAACATGTGACCCCTGTTCACTTAGCAGTGGGGGCTTAGCATTTAAATGTGCTGCAGTTAGGCCCTGTGTGCCAAAAGCTGGAGCAGAGGCACAAAGGCCCTCAGAGCGCAGCCTCCATAAATGGCCAGAACCAGGCCGTGGTCAAAGGTCTTTGATCAGGAGAAAGTTCCTGAAATCAGTCTCGTGTCCAGTCAAAGCTGGGGTTATGGCTGTGGAACAGGGGTCAGTTAGTCAGGGGATGAGCTGCAATTGATTAAATCGTGCTTGTCTCAGGGTCAGTGCTTATTTAGCTGCTAGAAAAAAAATAACCTACTGGCAGTTAGAGCACAGTTTATTCTTTTATAAGAGTTGGGGTGAGGAACATAACCCCCTCCTGGCATGGCCTTAGGTCTTGCTTGTAACTTGGCATCTTATTGCCCCAGAGAGTCTGTTCCGTCAGTCTTATGATCTCCATTTTAACGTTAGTGTTGGTCCGTGTTGTCTCTGAACTGCCAAGGGGAGTGGGTATAATGTGGTGTGTCTGATCCATTGTTCTGTACAGCTGGGAACTCAATTTTTAGGTGTTTTTGGTGCCCCCTTGGCCAAGAGGGGGATCATTCCATCTCGTGGGATGACTACAATTTTACTTTTAGTTTAAAGTTTATAAATATGAACCTAAGTATTGACATTCTAAAAGTCACTCCTTTGTTTTGGCTAAAAGTACCTGGCAAGAGTCAGTTTCAAGAGAAATGAGGTTCAAGAACAGTATTTTCTGATAACTTTATTTGCGATAGACACATGAGAGACTGTTGAAAAGATGTAGTACCAAAGCAACCTTAACCTGTTGATAAATAGAGTTGGTATAATACAGAAATCACTTTCAATATTTTGTAACACATGCAAACATGCAATAAGACAGCAGTGAGCACTGAGTGCAAAGTCTCGAAAGGTATGATCTTTCAGCTACCAAATAATAGGGTAATAACGGACGTATTCTGGAGGAGTTGACTATAGTACCATAACACTAGGGGGAGAACTTTTGGCCAAGGAAGTCCAAGATTTTCTTAAATTTTTTTTTTTTAATTGTTTGAGACAGAGTCTCACTCTGTTGCCCAGGCTGGAGTGTGGTGGTGCAATCTCGACTCACTGTGACCTCCGTCTCTTTGATTCAAGCGATTCCTGCCTCGGCCTCTTGAGAAGCTGATGTTACAGGCGTGTGCCACCATACCCAGCTCATTTTTTGTATTTTTAGTAGAGACAGGGTTTGCCATGTTGGCCACAATGGTCTTGCATTCCTGACCTCAAGTGATCCTCCCACCTTGGCGTCCCGAAATGCTGGTATTACAGGCGTGAGCCACCACACCCAGCCGAGATTTTCTTAAAGTTTTGAAAATTTTAACTTATGGGTTACAATTTTCTTCACATTTCCAGAAAGTTGTAGACAGTATTTATTCTGTGTTATATGAGTAATTGTAATTCCTTCCATTTTATATAGTATTATAAACAATTTTAAGGCTGCTTGCTTTGTATAATGATCCACTACTATAGATAAGTAGACAGATGATAGATGGATAGATAGATACATACATACATATGTACGTACCTCCTTAGAGATATAGACGCACACATAAATACATAGATAGATAGAGTTACAGATATATTTTAGTTATTATGCTACTTTTTTCTTTGCCTTTACTTCCTATGTTGTATTAGTCAGGTCTCTAGGACTTAGGAGTGCATTTACAATTCCTTCCCTTGTCCGTTTTGATGTGTTCTAGAAGATGTGAGAATCCTTTTGTGTGCAGATCACTTCAAAGTCATGCACTACCCTTGCAATATATGTGTTTATCTATGTCTTTGCCTTACTGACAAGCTCTGCTGAGTGCAGTTATTTCTGCCATCTGAGCTAACTTTACACTTGGTAGAGAAATATATTCTAAATGGAGGATTCCACTATTAATTTAAATTACTAATTCATAACCTCCAGCTTAATTGTTGAGGTATAATCTATCAGAGATGATATTAGATCAAAGGTTTCCAATGAAATCTAATATAAGGGATGTGAACAAATTTTCCTAATTTAGGTAAAACAACTCTGAGCCCATTCTTAGTATCCAGCCATGTCTCCTATCTATCACACTGAATCCCACACTAACTTTGACCTAACATGTGACTTGTAAGCTTCAAATATAACGTTTTGATTGTAATGCCTCTAAATCAGGATGTGTGGTTATTTTAGCCAAGAGTAAAGAAAAGCAATTTAACTTACTATAAATGAGGAAGATTAAAACCTAATTAAAGAGAAACTGGGATATGAGTGGCTCAAGACTTGGCTCTTTTAAGAGTCTATGCACCCAGATAATTTCTTTTCTCAATTTTACACACAGGCACACCCAGAATGTCAGCGTCATCTCCCATTGACTCACATCATCTCTTTCTTCATCAGCTTGCTTAGAATTTTGGCTTCCAGCTGCATCCATGTTGCCACAAAAGACATGATTTTATTCTTTTTCCATGAATGCATAGTATTCCATGGTGTAAATGTGCCATATTTTCTTGATCCAATTCACCATTAATGGACACATAGGTTGGATTTATGTCTTAGGTATTAAGAGTAGCATAGCAATGAGCATATACGTGGGTATATTATTTGGTAGAATGATTTATTTTCTTTTGTGTATATACCCAGTTATGAGACGGCTGGGCCAAATGGCAACTCTGCTTTAAATACTTTGCAAATCTCCAGACTGCTTTCCACAGTGCTTGGACTAATTCACATTCCACCCAACAATGTATGAGTGTTTCCTGTTCTCCGCAGCCTCGCCAGCATCTGTTTTTGTTTTGTTTTGTTTTTTTAATTTTTAGTAATACTGATTTTGACTGGTATGAGATGGCATCTCATTGTGGTTTTGATTGATTAGCATTTCTCTGATGATTAGTGAGGCTAAACGTTTTTTTCATATGTCCTGGCCACTTTGTGTATTTTTGACAAGTTTACACTCATGTCATTTGCCTATTTTTAAAATGTGGTTATTATTTTTTCTTGCTTGTTGATTTATATTTCTTATAGAATCTGGATATTGGACTTTCATCAGATACATAGTTTGTGAATAGCCTCTCCCATTCTGAAGGACCTCTGCTTACTCTCTTGATAGTTTCTTTTGCTCTGTAGAAGCTCCTTAGTTTTATAAGGTACCACAGACAGAATTTTGACTTGCTTCAATTGCTCTTGAGGACTTTGCCAAAATTTTCTTGCCAAAAACAATTTTTAGACAAGCATTTCTTAGGTTGTATCCCAACATTTTTATAGTTTGAGGTCTTATACTTAAATTTTTACTCCATTTTTTGTTGATTTTTGTTAATGGTGAGAGGTAGCCATCTAGCTTCCATCTTCTGCATATGGCTAACCAGTTATCCCAGCACCATTTATTAAATAGTGATACATTTCCTCATTGCCTGTTTTTAGTGTGCTGGTGTACGATCTGATGGTTGTAGGTGTGCAACTTTATTTCAGAATTTTCTATTCTCTTTCAGTGGCCTATGTGTCTGTTTTTGTACAGGTACCAAGCTATTTGGTTCCTGTGGCTTTGTAGTATAATTTGATGTCTTATAGTGGAATACCTTTGACTATATTCTTGTTATTTAAGATTGCTTTTGTTTTTAAAACTCTTTTTTGATTCCATATAAATTTTGAAATAGTATTTCTTCTAATGCTTTAAAATAATATTGTAGTTTGATAGTAATAAGCATTGAATCTGGTAATTTATTTGAGCACCACAAAAGTTGATAGCCATAAATGACTTCATCAAGGAGTTAGAAAGATCTCAAATTACTAATCTTAACCTTCCACCTAAAGGAACTAAAATAATCTCAAAGCTATCAGAGAAAAACAAAATTAGAGAAGAACTTAATGAAATTCAGATACAAAAATGCATATGAAATATCAATAAGCCCAAGAGTTTCTTCTTTGTAAAATAAAGAAGATTGACTGATAGACCCCTGGCTGGTTTTAGAAAAATAAAGAAAAAGAAGCTCCAAATAAGTACAATCAGAAATAATAAAGTACAATCAGAAATTACAACTGCTCCCAGAAGAATACACAGAATCTCAGGCTACTTTATGAACACATATTAGAGAATCTGGAGAAAATGAATAAATTTTGGAAAGCACAAAATCTCCCAGGATTGAATCAGGAAGAGATTGAAACCCTAAATAGAGCAATACCAACTTCTAAAATTGAGTCAGTAATAAAGAACCTACCAAGAAAAAGAAACCTTGACAAGATGAATTCACGGCTGAATTCCACCAGACATACAAAGAAGAACTGATGGCAGTTCTACCGAAACTACTCTAAGAAAATCAAGGCATAGAGGCTCCTTCTCAACTAATTCTATGAAGCCAGCATCAGCCTTATACCAAAATATGGCAGAGACACAACAAGAGATGAAAACTCAAGACAAATAGTTCTCATGATCATCGGCTTCAAAATTCTCAATGTAGGAAATCAAATTCAGTAGTTTATCAAAAAGTTAACACACCACAACCAAGTAGGCTTTATTCTGCAGGTGAAAGACTGGTTTAACCTATGCAAAGCAATAAATATGATTCTCTACTAAAGAGAATCAAAAGCAAAAACCATGTGAGTATCCCAGCAGATGCAGGAAAAAAGCTTTCGATAAAATCTAACAACCTTCATGAAAAAAACCCCTCAAAATTATAGACATTGAACGAGCACACCTCAATCGAATGAGCCATCTATGACAAGCCCACAGCCAACATCATACTGAATGGGCAAACACTGGAACTATTTTACTTAAGAACAGAAACAAGACAAGGATGCCCGCTCTCACCACTTCTCTTCAGTGTAGTACTGGAAGTATTTACCAAATCAGGCAAGAGAAAGAAATAAAAGGCATGTAAATAAAAGGAAAAGAAGAATGCAAGCCATCTGCTTTCACTGATGATATGATTCTATACCTAGAACATATTGAAGGCTCTGCCAAAATCTTATAGTATTGATACATTAGGAATGTTTCAGGATACAACATCAATGTACGAAAATCACGGTAACATTTCTATTCACCAACAACGTTCTGGCTGAGAGTGGAATCAAGAACTTGCTCTCCCAAGAGCCACCAAGACAATGGAATACCTAGGAATACAGCTAAGCCAATAAGATGAAATATCTCTACTAGAAAAACAGCAAAACACTGGTGAAAATATCAGAGATAAAACAAATAAATGGAAAAATAACCATTCCATGCTTATGAATTTAAAGAATAAATATAAGAAAAAGTTTTAAAATTTGTGACTAATTCTACATGGCAATGCGATTTTTTTCAACATCTGCAGAATATTGTGGATGGTAATAGCGGTTCAGCATTTGAGTAATGGAAATACCTTACAGAATCGCTTTGTAACAATTGCTTCCTGTAGTGGGTGTGCTTCAGTTACCTGATGAGAACATCAGCATGCCACAGGTTGAAAACAAAATCTGTTTATCAATTGAAAAGGCTGTAGGCTTTTGTCAAGTAATTACTTCAAGTCATTCAGAAAAACAGCAGACAGTAAATGAAACTTGTTCAAATTCCATGGATAGTAGAAGCTGAAGAAAATCCACCTAAAAGTGTCCAAAGGCCCCCGAGCCTGGGTTCCTTGGCAAGTCCCACCTTCACAAATTTTCCAGGATTTTGTTTTTAACTGATTTATACATGAGCAGGACATAACCTCAGGTGTCTTAAAATTTCCCGCACGTGTTGATTTAAGACTGTATTCAATTCAGCAATCCCATATAGAAGAGTTTAACAAAGAAATTGAATTAGTATTCATTTGAAATTATCTGACACAGATTATCTGAGTGAAGTAGATTGTCAAGAGTTTTCCATTATTTTAACTTAAAATCAGGGGCTAAGTGTCGATATTTGATAAAGACATCTTTGAATCTCTCAGGAAATTTACCTCCTGAGGGTTCAGATAAGATCGTACACTAGGTTAAAATGACATGTTTGGCGCAATGAACTGGAACAACACTCACTTTAGCTTTCATGTTACCTCTTTTTCTGCACTGACTTCCACCTTTTCCTTACTCAAGCATATGGGATGGAAGAGTGCTTCTAACAGGTCCTTAACTTGCCCATTTCAATGGATTTTCCAGAAGACATGAGAAACCACTTTGTTTGCAAAGCATCCCAAAGCCATGTCCTGCTCCAGAAACATGTGATCTCATTTCCTGGTCGTTTCTTAACCGCCACACTCTAATCAGTGCATCTGGGCCAATTTCAAATGAGGTAGGACAATGTGTGCTAAAGTGAAGCTAACATGGTAATAGGAACTCCTGTTTGAAAACCTTTCGTTTTATTATTGGGTAGGATCCATCAACATATCGCATTAGTTGAAGTTTCTCAACGGGAGTTTAATAAATATAAGGAATGCACAGAAGTGTTTCCTAATTAAAATAAAACATAACAATTACCTAGGTTGTGAGTTCAGGCTCGGTAGTCTGCTATGTCCATGCCCATCACTCTGTGCACCACAAACTAATTTTGACCTCAGCAGAAGTGGGGTTAATTTTCAAATTAGTAATTTTTTTCCAATTTATTTAGATGATTATGAATGACTATTCTAGCAGAAAGAGAATCAAGGGAACTTGAATTAAATAACCAGAATTTAAAATGACAAACAATTGATCCAGATGTCAGGATGTGAGTGGCTCCAGGCCCAGTTAATTCAAAATTTCATGTGCCCAGGTTCTGTAGTTTCCCAAAATTACACATCTCCATTCCACCTTCATGCCACAGTTGAATCCCACCATGTAAGACATGGCGACAGCATTCCCAGAGGTCATATGCAATTCTGAAAATGGAATAAGCAAAGTGAGGAGATGATCGTTTATATTCTCCTCTAAGGAGGAAGAATTGCCTCAACAGACCACCTCTCCCGCATCTGTGACTGGAACTATGTCACAGGCACACGTGGAGCTAAATCCCTCAAGGAGATAATAGGGCAACATTAATCAGGGTGATCATTTTTATACTACAAAATTCATAGATGCCCCTGCATTTCAGCCTGGGAGACAGAGCAAGACCCTGTCTCTAAGAAAAAAAGAACAACAAATTAATAGATACTGACACCAACATTTTACATAATGAAGTTTTCATAACCTAATTTTAAATACACTCACATCATTACATAAATCTTCCCAGAAATATTCCTAGTCATGTTGAGTTTCATCAACATTTCCAGTGTTCAAATCTGGACATCCAAGAGTTTGAGGATAAAGCAAAATGAGGACAGTGAAACTGGTGTCTATTCAGCACCTGTTAACTCTGGAGTACTTAATACACCCTGGTACACTGCTGCTTCTCTGAATGGTTCACAAAGACTCCAGCTCACTCTCCATCCTCCTCAAACATCTGGCCCCTGCTTGCCCTAAGTTCACCCTCTGCTCTTAGTCTGTGCTCTGAAGTCTTCACAGAGGTGAAAGTGAGCTGTCAGATGGAACTTCCCTCTCACTTCAACATGGAATTTACTGGTACATATAAATATCACTCTTTCCATGATAGTTGATTTCTCTTGACCTGTTCATTATGGGTGATTCTCAAAGGGATCTCATTTGAATCTTTATTTCTTTGCATTTTCTCTCCATGACAATGTTGGGAGGTTTTACCACCAGCATTATAACATGATGTAGTGAACTTACACGTGTGTGGTTAACAACATCTACAAATTCAGAGCTCTTCGGTTTTATTTCCAGCAAATATAATTGCTTTCCTTCTGTGTATGAGCACATCCTAGAAACCTGTACACACCCACATAGATATATACATGTCTGTAATATTTTCTTCTCTGTAAGTGAAAATTGATCTCAATTTCATACCAAGTTCATCATTTCCCTGAAGGTGAGGGCAGGTTCATTTGCATCTGTTCAAACAAAAGGCCCAGACACCAGCTGGTGAGGAGCTTGCCTGCTTCTGGGTTTTGGATCTCTCTCTTTCCCTTTGCTTACAGATAGGTACATCAATGGGACCACCAACTACAACCCGTCCCTCAAGAGTCGAGTCACCATTTCAATAGACACGTCCAAGAACCAGTTCTCCCTGAAGCTGAGCTCTGTGACCGCCGCGGACACGGCCGTGTATTACTGTGCGAGCGACACAGTGAGGGGAGGTGAGTGTGAGCCCAGACACAAACCTCCCTGCAGGGAGGCGGAGGGGGCGGGCGCAGGTGCCGCTCAGGACCAGCAGGGGGCGCGCGGGGACCAGAAAGCAGGAGGCCGGGTCAGGAGCAGGTGCAGGGAGGGCGGGGCTTCCTCATCTGCTCAGTGCTCTCCCTCCTCACCAGCACCTCAGCTGTCCCCAGGGCTCCTCTTTCCTTATTATCTGTGGTTTTTCTTCCTCACATCCTCACTGCAGGCAAGAAAGGAGGGAGAAATTTATCTGTTTACCATTGAGGTTTTAACAGTCACTGGCACCTTTTTTTTTTTTTTTTTTTTCCGACAAATTCCCACAAGGCCCATTTTACATTCTTGAAAAGCAAAATATTCCAAGGCTTCTTGCCATCCCTTGATTGGTGTCATCGACTGCATCGTGTCCTGCTCATAAATTCATATGCTGAAACCCCAGTCCCAGTGGCTCTGTATTTGGAGAGAGTGATTTTTTAGAGGGCAAAAACCCTAATCCAGTAGGACTCTTGTCCTTATGAGAAGTGGAAGACATCAGAGACCTCTCTCTCCACATGCACACAGAGGAGAGGCCATGTGAGGACGCGCTGCACGAGAGGGTGGCCCTTTGCAAGCCTGGAAGAGGCCTTTCAAAAAAATAACCCTTTCTGCACCCAGATCTTGGACGTCAAGACTCCAGAACAGTAAGAAAATTAATATTTATCTCAAACAACCTAGTCTGTGGTATCTTCTGATGGAAAGCCAAGCAGATTCACAGATACAATTGTGTTAGCTCCGTCTCCTGGAGGGAGAAGCAGCCCACCAAGGCTGGACACATCTCTCAAATTATTTTTATAAAGAAAAATATGGCCGGGCGCGGTGGCTCAAGCCTGTAATCCCAGCACTTTGGGAGGCCGAGTCGGGCGGATCACGAGGTCAGGAGATTGAGACCATCCTGGCTAACACGGTGAAACCCCGTCTCTACTAAAAAATACAAAAAACTAGCCGGGCGAGGTGGCGGGCGCCTGTAGTCCCAGCTACTCGGGAGGCTGAGGCAGGAGAATGGCGTAAACCCGGGAGGCGGAGCTTGCAGTGAGCTGAGATCCGGCCACTGCACTCCCGCCTGGGCGACAGAGCAAGACTCCGTCTCAAAAAAAAAAAAAAAAAAAAAAAAAAGAAAAGAAAAATATATCCAAGAAAACCCCACCACATATCTGCTGAGTCATTTACTTAGCAGGTGTCTTCTGATATCAGCCCTGGGGCCTGTGTTCTAGGTCATGTCTCTCACTTTCCACTCTGAGAATCCATGTAGATAATGAGAACCAGACAGATGGAGTCCTGATTCCTGCCCACCTTCTGCTTCCCCCAAAGTATCCCACAGGAAACTACTCCAGCATCATCCCTGTGTCTTCTACTCTCTAAAATCCCACTAAAGCTGACCCTAAACCAGGAGCTGTTGGGGGCTGGACTCTTGTTCTCTTCTTCTTAGTCTTCCATAAGGTCCAGGTGCAGAGTAGAGCCTCAATAAAGATGGAGCATCAATTCCCCTAACCACATCATTCCCTTACATCCTTGTCATGCATCTTTCCTCTGTGGGCGCCCAGGGCACGTTACACAAGAATTGCCTCAAACTGGCCTCAGCTGATCTTCTGAGACCACAGGTCATGCACATGTACCATTCCAGGTCATGCAGGCTCTACTGCAGGACAGACCTGTGTCCTGTGGGGCACAGACACCTGCTGACCCCGGGTCTTCTCTAATAACTCACACACCTGGTGTCAGTGTATGTTCAGATGGCCCCTCAGTGCAGCACACTAGGGTGATCAGCCTCACAGGTGGCCTTGTCAGTCAGTGGACAGAAAATAGGATGGGCAGGCTGGTCCCTCCCATCATTGATGATGTCCTAGTGAATTTTAAATAAATGAAACGAAATTAACAGCAAAGGGGAGGAATAAGTACCTGCATCTGGGAAGTATACAGGGTCCCAGAACTGTACTGGGAGTGGGTGTGAGAGGCCCTTCTGGGTGTGAAAGCTGAAGGAATGATCACTGTGCAGGTGGAGGCTGATGGGGCAGCTGGCAGCTTACATTTCCTGAAGCTGTTCCTGGGTGCGTGATGGTTGGATAGTCCATGTACATGAAAAGGAGGGCTGGACTCATGTAGCAACAAGGAAATTATCCCATGGGAATGGAAGGAAAAAACGGAGATGTACAACCCTGGAGACAGCTCATTAGATTTAGAAAAAAAAGTTTAGATAGTTAGGATAAAAAAAGCCTCTGGCAAAAACATTTCTTCTAACAAAAATCAGCTCAAAAGTTACTTCTTTTCTAATCACACACAGTTCAACAAAATCACTTCTAGCAAAGAGCAGCCTGAAAGATCAGGCTCCAAAACACAGATAAGTGACTCTGCCACAGAGAGGGTGTGTCTGGGTGTAATCTCCAAACTTCACACACATAGGATGGGTCCCAGTAAAAATAGTGAGCCTTGTGAGCACGGGCCTTTCCTTTTCTGGGGGCATGCTAAGATAGGAAAGCCGGAACCTTGCACAGGGTTTGGGATGCCTGCAACTACAAGAGGTACCTGGGACCAGGCACAGAAACCCCTCCTGCCCTTTTAGCACATGCATGGTGGAAGGAGATAAGCAGCATGGAGTAGTGCTCCCCTGCATAACAAAAGCATGAGGTGGGGCTGCCAGAGACTTCATGCTATGCAGATGGCACACCTGGTACTAATTGCTTTTGCACCCTATGTTGATAAGATACACTTTCCCCAGTAGCACATTTATAAAAATCCTTACATCTGGCCGGGTGCAATTACTCACGCCTGTAATCCCAGCACTTTGGGAAGCCAAGGCGGGTGGATCATGAGGTCAGAAGATCAAGACCATCCTGGCTAATATGGTGAGACCCCGTCTCTACTAAAAACACAAAATATTAGCTGAGAGTGGTGGCGGGTGCCTGTAGTCCAGCTATTCGGGAGGCTGAGGCAGGAGAATGGTGTGAACCCGGGAGGCGGAGCTTGCAGTGAGCCAAGATCACACCACTGCACTCCAACCTGGGCAACAGAGCGAGACTCTGTCTCAAAAATAAAAATAAAAATAAAAATCCTTAAATTTTACTGTGGCACAGCAACCTATTTGGGAGTCCTCTCTGTGACAGAGAGTTTTTTTTTTCTTTTACCTATTGAAGTTCTGCTCTAACCTCACCCTTCGTGTGTCTGCATCCCTGATTTTTACGACCATGACACAAAGAACCTTGGATGATATTACAGACAATGAGGCTGCTATATGGGAAAGTGCTTTGGGCAAACCTGCCTCCCATTCTATTCAAAGTCATTCCTCTGAGCCTCACCTGAGACAAATACATATCTGATTGCTTCCTCTTCACTATCATTTATGTAAAAATGAAGATTCACTGAGTCAGACTAAATTGTGTATTCAGTGGAAGGCTAATAAATGACTCAAAAGAATGCAACCTATTGTCTCTTATCTACTTCTAACCTGCAAGCCCCCATTTTGATTTGTCCCGCCTTACAGGAAAAAACTGATGTACATTATGCATATATTGATTGATGTCTCATGTCTCTCTAAAATGTATAAAAGCAAGCTGTACTTCAATCACCTTGGGCACATGTCTCAGGACTTCCTGAATGTGGAATATCATAAGGTTTCTCTTCAAATAGCCTGATCAATCCTTTATTCTTTAATCCACAGTACCCCTCCCCTTCCCTTTACTTCTCTTTTTCTTTCTTTCTGCCTTTACTACATGCCCAGGCATGCCACAGCACGAGTGGCTTATCAGTACTAGCTCACATTCTGTTCCATATCTGGGGAGAAAACCAGCTCTTTAGCTCACCACAGATGACCCCTTTCCCTCTTCCCTCTCTGCCTTACATGCACACTAACAAAAAGTTCAAATGTTTAGCCAATCGGTCCTATATTAGATTGTGTAGTCTGACCCCAGCCAATGGGAAAAGGCACAAGGGCAGGATTTGTATGAGGATTAAAAGTTTTCGTCCTCTGTTGTGCTGTGTGCTCTTGTGGTGACTGCCCAAAGAGAAGCACCCCTCTGTGCAGAAGTAAATTTGCTTTGCTGAAAAATCCTTTTTCTGAGTGCTCGTTGTCCTTAAGACTGCGAGCTTTATTTCCAACACTGAGGCTAGATCATAGGTGGATTCTTAACTTTGGCAAAATAAATGTATTAGTCTGTTCTCCTGCTCCTAATAAAAACATAACCAAGACTGGGTAATTTATAAAGGAAAGAGGGTTTAATTGACTCACAGTTCCACATGGATTGGGACGCTTCAGAATCATGTCAGAAAAGCAAGGGACATCTTACATGGTGGCAGACAAGCGAGAGCTTGTGCAGGGGAACTCCCCTTTATAAAACCATCAGATCCAATGAGACTTACTCACTTTCATGAGAACAGCATGGGAAAGACTTGCCCCTATGATTCAATTACCTCTCACTGGGTCCTTCCCGTGACACACAGGAATTGTGGGAATACAATTCAAGATGAGATTTGGAGGGGGACACAGCCAAACCATATTAATAAGCTTCCTAAATTGACTGAGACCTGACTCAGATATTTGTTGTTTATCCTACTAACGTACAGCCTCCAGAGTTGCAAGGCCTATATCAGTTTTCAGGATTTTTCCCCTTTGGGTTGTTTGTTGTTTCCTCCTTTATTTTCTATGTTTTACTTCTCTTTTTCTCCCACAGTTTTCTTATTAATGGGATGTGAGACTTCCCAACATTGGAAACACAGGAAACAGTGAACTATACTAACAACATAGAACCTGCTTGTCTAGGACTACTACCTCCTACCCATGAAAGATAAAACAAAACAGGAGACCAGAAACTCATTTGGTTGTAAAATGCTTCCTCTGAAAGATTTTGAAAAGGAAAAGGTGGGGAAAATATGAAAGGAAAATAAAAACTTGTGATCTCAATTCATTACGTCATGGCGGGGGGACGTAAAGATGATCTACACAAGAAACCGATTTTCCTTTCATTCTTAAGAAAATAGTTATAGATAAAAAAGTTAAATGTCTTCACAGATAGTTACTCTTAGTTCCTTTTATTTATGTAAAGTGCTGACTTAGTGCAGGAAAAGTACATAATTTTCTATTTCCCTGTGTGCTTCTTTTTCATAACATATAAATTTTCATCCCATCCCTCTTTCCTCTCTAGCCAGCTTTTCTCCCCCTTTTTGTATTGAAAGCCCTAAAAATCATCTTTGGGGAACAGCATTAACCACACACTCTTTTGTGTGATTACTTTAATTTTCATTCCAGGCATGCCCTAACTTTGGCAAAATTTATTTTAATTTGATTGTGATCTGTCTCAGAAATCTTTGGTTGCTACTAGGAAATATCCCAAATTAGGAGTCAATAACTGTAAGAATCAGATATACTACTGTGTGCGTGTGCTTGTGTGTGTGTGTGTGTGCATGTGTGTACAAGTATGTTTTAATTTTCGTGGGCTTTGAGCCATGTAGTTCTCTCTGTGAAGATACTGTTTGGCATGACCTTTGAATAGAGTATTCTAAAAGAAATGAGGCTCTTATGAATTCTCTGAAAGTTTCTGGACTCCTCGTGGCCCTTGACTGTGTCATTGCATCTGACAGTCCCAGGGAAGAGACTCTCTGGTGGTTTCATAGAATCTGTGCTTGGGCTCTCCCTGCAGTTTACTGGGTATAGTAATGACAAGTCACTGTTTCAAGAGATAATTTCAAAAGCATAAGATGCTGCTGAAAGAGCATTGTGAACAGGGGACAGCCCCTTCATTCTGGGAGAGCAACATTGGGAGAATATGCTCTGTGAGCCCAAACAGCACCCTCCCCTGCAGGGTGAGGGCAGAGCTGCAGGGCAGGCCCAGAACCCACTCAACACAGAAGTCAGCCCTGGAGCTGCTGCAGAGGAGTCTGAAGGGAAAATTTTTTCCAGCACCTGAATTACACTCATTTCAGGAAAAAAATGCTATTAAAAAGTTAAAATAAGTAATTAATGTTCAGGAACAGTGGTTAACACCTATAATCCTAGCAATTTGAGAGGCTGAGGTGGGAAGATTACTCGAACCTAGGAGTTTGAGATCAGCCTGTGAAACATAGTGAGGCTTCATCTTTATTTTTGAAAATAAAATAAAAATAAAATAAAATATAAAAAATTTAGCAAAAACTACTGATGTGTCTTTCCATATCCCATCATACTTGGAGCGTTTACCTAACCCAGTGAGTCAATGAGAACCAAACTTGAAAGGAGAAAATTTTAGAGTTTTCAGATATCTTAGGAGTTGGAAGATGTAGAACAAAAATAATTTTATCAATTCAATGTGCACAAATATTGAGAGACACACTCATGCCAGGAGTTCAACCTGCAGAGGGCAAAACCCAAAAAAGGTTGAGGCTTGAAGGTGAGATCATTTTGAGGACCATGTCCTGTGGGAGTTTGTTTCTCTGTTAGAGGAGTTCTGTCCTCATGAAATTCTGGACATGCCAGGGGACAAGTATCAGTAAATAAACATCAGAACTTGAACCTCAGCTTCCCACTGTTGCATTCTCCATGTGTCATCTCTCTGTTATTTCTCATGATCGATCAGGTCTTTAGCTATGAAATATTCTGCCTAATTAACATGTAAATAGCTTGAAGTCTACTGAGTTAAACATGTATATTTTCTCCTGTTTTTCCCAGTTGTTCCCTCCCACAGCTCCAATATTCTCCACTGTTATCATCTCATTCTAGATCTGCTGCCATGCCCTGCAGTTTAAGGATTTGATTCCATGACAGAATGGAGGTGACTCTCGATGAAACTTTGGTCAGAACCTCGATTTTTATTTCATTTCCTCTGGGGCTCCACCAGTGCCTCTGGAATAATGGTTTCAGTGGCTGGCCCTTGCAGGGTAGGTAATTCCTCAGTTCTGTAGTGCTGATGAGGGAGGTGGGTCTGAATGCATTTCAGAAGTATGGGCTCTCCCTCTCTCTCTTACACACTTTGGGAAAGGAGCACTCTTCTGACTGTCCCCATTCTAGGGCAAAGGGATTCAACAGAATAGGAATGCTGATCAAAGAAAACCTTCAGCCGAATTAAATTTAAAGAAGTTTAACAGAGCAACAGATGATTCGTGAATCAGGCAGCCCCCCAGAATCACAGTAGATTCAAAAAGACTTTAGTTCAGCCACGTGGTGGAAGAAGATTTATAGATTTAAAAAAAAATGATGTACAGAAATCGGAAGTGAGGTACAGAAACAGCTGGATTGGTTACAGGTTGGAATTTGCCTTATTTAAACACAGTTTGCACACTCGAGAGTGTATGAGTGGTTGAGGTATGGCTGCTGGAATTGGCCAAGACTCAGCTATTGTTACAGGTGCATACTCCTACGTCAGGTTTTCAATGTTGTCTCCCTATTCAGGCAGGTTATGGTTTGTCCACAAAGACTCAAACATAGAAGTACGGAGTCCTTCTCAGGCCGTATATAATTCACTTTATCAGTGCCCTTCAGTATGTGGTTGCTGAGAATTTCACACGGCAACACGTTTACCACGCTGAAATTTAAGCAATCCAACACATGTTTATAGCTTTATCTTGTAATAGGCTATATGTCATATGGCAGCCTCTGACTCAGTTTAACACCATAGCTTTGTTTCTCTCTACAAGAACTTGTTTCTCCCAAGATTTCCATATTTGTGAAAGGAAAATAAATCTTTGGGACCCCCAAATCACTAAGCCAAAGGGAAAAGTCAAGCTGGAAACTGTTTGGGGCAAACCCCCTCCATTATTTCCCTAAAATGATAGCTGCTAAGGTTTTACAAAGCTACACACCTCCTTCAAAATTTGACCACAAGGAAAACCCTTGTGGACCAAGGACAGACACAGTGATTTTTCTGCTCACGTAAGTCAAATGCACATCTGATTGCTATGTTTGCTCTATTGTTTTGCCAACGTAGACTATGGTCTATGTGACTATTCCTGTAAATTGTGCATTCAGTTAAAGGCTAATCAGAAACTTAAAAGAATGCAACCGTTTGTCTCATAACTACCTATGATCTAGAAGCTCTCTCCCCACTTCGAGTTGTCCTGCCTTTCTGAACCAAACCAATGTACATCTTACATATATCGATTAATGTCTCCTGTCTCCCTAAATTGTATAAAACCAAGCTGTGCCCCACAACCTTGGGCACATATCATCAGGACTCCCTGAGGCTGTGTCACTAGCATGTCCTTAATCTTGGAAAAATGAACTTCCTAAATCTATTGAGATTAGTCTTGGATAGTCTTTGGTTTACAGGTTTGTTTTCTATCACATAACTTTAATTATCTGAAAAACTAAAGAAAATTTGCCAAACAGCACATTCTCTTGTTTAATCTGTTATTGTTTTGTAAAAAGAAATATATTTATATAATTTATATATAATTTTCCATCGATGTACATTACCAAGCTGAGTAGCACACTTATTAGTAAGACTCAGAGTAATAAAAAATACAAGTTCAGTTAGCAACTTAATGGAAAAACAAATTATGCTACATTTGTTTGCTGAAATGCTATACACTATATATAAGAAATAAACAAACACCACCAAAAGCTTTAATTCTCAATATTTCTATTGAGAAAAATAAGCCAAATAGATAAGAGTATATACTATATTGCTTTATTCTTATAAATTCTAGAAAATGAAAGCTAGTTTAAAGACATATGAAAACATTAGTAGTTTTATAAAGAAATGGTAGAAGAAGGGAAGGAGAGAAAACAAAAATCATATAAAAGACCAAGAGGAATGCTGAGGGGAGCTGACTTGTCACCTTCTTTAAAATAGGAATTTTTTTTCAACGTTTACTATTGTACAGGTTAAATGTGAATTTTATTATCTGTCAATTAAAACTTATAAAATTTATTACAAGTAAACAACTGAAATTTTAGACAAAGAAGGAATGATAGGAAGGAACAAATAAATATGTTAAATGTCAGGTATACCTAAACATTTACCTGCCTGAACCTTTTCTCCATATTTTTAGGTAAATGCAGCAAAATCACACAGGTTCTTGTGACAGGAAGTGGATTCTGCAAGCCACACTAGGCACTTTTAGCTCTTTCCTGGAGTTGATTAAGAGAACAACTGAGGCCAGCTGTGAGGAGCATAGGTCGGGATACTAGGACTCACTCATGCCAGATATAAGCCCTTAGACACATACACAGCCCCTCCATGTGTGGGTTCACTTTCACATCTGTAAATGAAGAAACCACTGACTCCTACAAAACATAATATATACACATAGGTAAACATAAGTAAAAACGTGACGGTTGTTAAATATTTATCACAGAACAATTTCACAATAAGACAGCATTTTCATAAATATAATCATTGTCATCAAAACCCCCACGGACACTCTCATCCGCCCTGGGCCCTGCCCTCTCCTCAGGCGTCCCACCCCAGAGCTTGCTATATAGTAGGAGACATGCAAATAGGTCCCTCCCTCTCCTGATGAAAACCAGCCCAGCCCTGACCCTGCTGCTCTGGGAAAGGAACCCCAGTCTTGGGATTCCCAGGGATTTTCATTCGGTGATCAGCACTGAAGACAGAAGACTCACCATGGAATTTAGGCTGAGCTGGGTTTTCCTTGTTGCTGTTTTAAAAGGTGACTCATGGAGAACTAGAGATATTGAGTGTGAGGGGACATGAGTGAGAGAAACAGTGGATATGGGTGGCAGTTTCTGACCTTGGTGTTTCTGTGTTTGCAGGTGTCCAGTGTGAGGTGCAGCTGGTGGAGTCTGGGGGAGGCTTGGTCCAGCCTGGGGGCTCCCTGAGACTCTCTTGTACAGGCTCTGGATTCACCTTCAGTAGCTACTACATGTACTGGGTCCGCCAGGCTCCAGGGAAGGGGCTGGAGTGGGTCTCAGCTATTAATACTGGTGGGGGTAGCACATGGTACACAGACTCCGTGAAGGGCAGATTCACCATCTCCAAAGAGAATGCCAAGAACACACTGTATCTTCAAATGGACAGCCTGAGAGCTGAGGACACGGCTGTCTATTACTGTGCGAGAGACACACAATGAGGAGAAGTCAGTGTGAGCCCAGACACAAACCTCCCTGCAGGAACGCTGGGGAAATCAGCGGCAGGGGGCGCTCGGGACCCACTGATCAGAGTCAACCCCAGAGGCAGGTGCAGACGGAGGCTGATTTTCTGTCAGGATGTGGGACTTTCTTTTTGCAGTTTCTCTGGTGAACGTCTCTAAGTTCGAAATTCTGTGCTTACCAATGTCATCTCTACATATTTTTAAAATGATTATTTTACTATGAGAACCTATTCTCATATGCACAAAATGCAGACTGATGCTTACAGAGATGAAAACTTCTCAACCATGGTTGCCTTGCAGGGCTTCCTGGTGAGCCTTCTCCAGTCAGACTCAGGACAGGAACTTCAGAAAGATTCCCTCATGAGAATAGTCTTTAGGATTCTGATTACAACAAAGAGAGAGGCTGGGCCAGGGGTCTGCATCATGTAGAACCTCACAGGTTTCATGTCTGATCCTTCTCCTGACACTGAAGTATGTAAATCAGAATCAGCACGGATCTAGTGTTGCGTTTGCCTGCCATCTATGGTTTTTTTTTTTTTTTTTTTTTTAGTTTTAGTTGTTGTTCTTCCTCTTTCATTGGCTTTTCCTGCTCCCTGAAAAAATAAAATGTGGTTTCTGTGGTCTAAATTCCAGGGCTCAAGCTCTTTTCTTGGAGCTCAGGTGGGTCTCAGGCTGTGGCTCCTGCAGCTATGTGGGGGAGACTGATGAGACTGTCTTCACTCCCATTGCTCAGGACCCCACACTGTGTTGTGTGTAGACTCATCTGGGAATGCAAATGGCCAGTGGGAACTGCAGGCGATAAGCTTGCTTGGTCAACATGAGATGTGGATGCGGAATTGATCCTGTGCTGTGCAAACTGCCATGGGGTCACCTTCTTCAGCAGCAGTGGTATAAAGTGGGTGTCAAAGTTGCCAGAATAAAAACGGAGCCACTAGTGTTAAAACCCTGATGAATGAAGCTGGAGAAGGCCATGAGGGGGGGTTCTCACACTCATCCCTGATAACAAGAACTATCGTAAATAGACTGAAAAACCACAACCTTGCACAAAGGCCACTTGCACAAAGGCCACTGCAACCATAAACCAGTTACTTCTCCAAGTGCATCCGCCCAGCATCTGCCTGTTCAACCTTACACTGATGTCACCCTTGTTGTTCATTCTTCTAGCCTAGAATAATTGTTTCAAAACTGCTCATCTAACCCTTCTCATTTTTCTTTCAAAACCCTCGTCTTCCTTTACCTACCTGAATGCAAACATGCATATTCCCATTGTGACGGCCATCCTCAAATAAATATTATTTTATTTTAGAGTTTATTTCTGTTTGTTTTTCAGGTTTGACAAGCTACAGATGGACAGGCCACCTTTCTGTGAGATGTAGAGGATGACAATTTTGGGGGGTGGCTAGGGATGTACAATGTCCATGAGATAAGTCATCAGTAGGAGAAAGCTCGAAGTGTCAGAGAGAGCTGAAGTGTGAATCACCATGGAGTTTCACCTACTCCGGTTCTGCTCTGATGGAATCAGGCACACCCAGGTTATCAGTGACAATTTACCTAACCTAGAGGCAACCAATGACATTTTAATAACATGTATAAAGTATATTTACAACACCCCCTAGGTTAGTATTGGATCGAATAACTGCAAAATGTAACTTAGCCAATTGCACCATAAAACGTACACTTGCCCATGGAGAAGGACCTTCAACATGAGATCTATGGTCTTAAAATTTTTTAAGTTGTAAAACTGAGCATTTTACAATTAGGCTATTATAATTTTGCTGAGTTTTACAATCTACATGTATATTTTGGCTATTCTCACTTTTTCAGATGCATGGCTTGCAACTATATTCTCCCATTCTGTAGGTTGGAAATTTTTCCTTGTGTTGCGGGATCTTTCTATTTTGATGTTGTCCCACTTGTTCAACTCTGCTTTTGTTGTCCATGCTTTTAATGTAAAATCTAGAAAACCATTTCTAATTTTTTTGAGGGAAAGAAAATTTTACAATTGCAGTCCATACATTTAACACTTTAACCCATTTAGAGTGTTTTTAAAATTAAATCTGACGTAAAATTCTTAATTCTTTGCATGTGTAAATCCAGTTTTTCTGACCCCCTCTTTGGGAGAGACTATGATTTAGCCATTATATATTCTTGGATATAGTCCTATTTAGCCATTGTATTTTCTTACGTATTTATTTCACACTGAAAATTTGTTTGCCATCAATATATCAGTTTATTTCTGAGCTTTCTACATGAATTTATGCCAATAACATCCAGTTTTTATTACTCAATTTTTAAATTAATTTTGAAATTTAAAAGTAAGATGACTCCAAGTTTGTTCTTGCCTTGTTACAGATATTGGGACAAAATATTTTAATCTTTCACCATTAAGTAGGATAATAGCTATGGCTTCTCATAATGACTTTTATTATTTACAGGCTATTATCTTGTATTACTACTGTGTTTAGAGTTTTTATCATGAAACTTTGCATTTTAAAATGTAATTTTCTGTGTTTGGTGAGAAGTTAATGAAATTTTTTCTTTTATTCTCTTTATTTGGTATACCACATACATTGATTCGAGGACATTGAATTATTGCTGCATCTCAAAAGTAAATTTGAGTTGGTAATAGTGCACAATTCCTTTAGTCTTGTGGAATATAGTTGATAATTATTGGGCAGGTGGTTTATTTTTGTATATTAGGAATATTGGTCTGTAGTTTATTTTTCTGCTCTTGCCCTTGTCTATTAGTGGTAATTTGGTAATTGTAGCCTTATAGAAAGCGTTTGAAAGGTGGGTGCCACACCAATTTTTGAGAAAGTTAGAGAACTTTAGCATTACTTACGTAAATGTTGAGACTTATTTTTTTCCTTTAACATATAACCTATCATGGAGAATATTTAGTCTGTGCTTGGGAAGCGTGCATATTATGCTGCTGTTGGTTGAAATTATCTGTAGATGTCTGTTAGGTTACTTTGGTTAATAGTGTTGTTCAAGTCCACTGTTTTCTTAACAATTTTTTTTCTGGATGTTCTATGCATTATTGAAAGTAAGACATTGAAGTCTTCTATTTTCTTATTGTTTCTTATTTATTTCTTTATAACTCTTAAAGTTTGCTTAATGCAGTTATATTTCTATTTGTATAATACAAATATGTAAAAAAAATAATAATTGCTTAGTAATTTTAATGGCACAGTCGCATAATAAGAATTTAAACTTTCCCAAACGCTGCCATTGCCTCTAAACTCCTCCAGGAGTCTCCCATCTGCTCTGGGCCCTCCTCTCCCCTCAGGCGTCCATCCCCAGATCCTGCTATAGAGGAGGAGACCAGCAAAGAGGGCCTTCCCTTTTCTGATGAAAACCGGCCCAGCCCATGTTCTGTAGCTCGGAAAGAAGAGCCCCAGCCTTGTTCCCAGGTGCTTCCACTTGGTGATCAGGAGTGAACACAAGTGACTCACAATGGGATTTTGACAGAGCTGGGTTTTCCTTGTTGTTGTTTTTAAAGGTGATAGATGGAGAACTGGAGATATTGAGTGTGAGTAGATAGGAGTGACAGAAAGGGTGGAATACGTGGCAGCTTCTGATCACAGTGTCTCTTTGTTTGCAGGTGTCCAGTGTGAGTTGCTGCTGGTGGAGATTTGGTATAGCCCATGGGGGTCCCTGAGACTCTCCTGTGCAGCCTCTGGATCCACCTTCAGTAGTTGCTGGATCAGCTGAATAGGCCAGGCTGCAGGGAAGGGGCTGCAGTGAGTAATAGATGTAAAGTACAATGGAAGAAAGACATACTAAGCAGACTCTGGGAAGGGCAGATTCACCGTCTCCAGAGACAACGCCAACAACTCGCTGTATCTGCAAATGAATAGTCTGAGAGCCGGACTTGGCCCTGTATTGTTGTGTGAAAGATGCCAAGTGATGGGACATCAGTGTGAGCCCAGACACACAATTTCCTGCAGGGAGAAAGAAGGAGGCTGGGCTGCAGGGGGCACTCAGCACCCAAATAACACAGGGGCAGTTCCAGGCTCAGGTGAAGATCAAGGTTAAGGTCTGCTTTTTCGGGGAGGGCCTGTGGATTTCTCCGACTCTAACAGTTCTCCTGGAATCCTCTGTTTATTTGTGGTTCTGCTCCTACCATGAAGTTTCTGAGTTAGAAAAGTTTGCTATTATAGGAGGAAATACTCTCACATATCACAAAGGCAGTTTTAATTGATGAAGGTAGGAAAATGCAGAGGAGACCAGGTGAGGCTGTAGACACTGTCAGCCCATGATGCCAATCGTACAACTAGTGATGCAGAAGGGTGGGAAGCTGATGGAGCTTCCTAACTACCCAGTGTTCCAAGCTAAGCCCATCAGTGCCATTGATTCCTCCCTGAGCACAGTCGCCCGCCAGGAGTCCCCCATGTGCCCAGCAGCAACCACACCTCAGTATCTTCGCTGTGCACAGTCATTATCTGGTAGGAGCTTCCAAGATGGTTGTCTTTGGCACAAACCGGTTGATGACTGTCACAGAGTGGCAGCTGAGTACCTGCCTGGTCCATGGGACTCCTCGATGTTGAAGAGATGGGTGGTGCATTCTCTGGGCCAACACACTGTTGATGCATTTTCGTATAAAAACCATGATTTTACTTGATTCTCTTAGATAACATAGGAAAGCAAGAATGCAGCCTGCAAACAATTGTAATTTTCTACTTTATCCCAGGTTTATTGTTTCTGAATTCTATCTAGGATCCAGGCACAGTATTGCCTTTCTTATAAGGAATTCTTCTACCTATGCTGAAGCCATTTATTTCTTATATTCTTTGGTTTCTGTCCAGGCACCAAAATCTTAAGTAGGAAAATTCTTTTTTTTCCACACACTAATATTCACCTCCTGAAGATAAAGGACAGTCTGTCCTTACTTTGAATCTGAAGTAGGAGCTGTTCCTGTACAACTCAGGGCCCTCAGAGATGCAAATGTTCAGAGTCAGATGTTTCTCCTTGTGGGGTGACCTCCCCTGCCAGTGATTGCCGCTCAGGTCTAATTGTGGATTCAGAATTAGGACACCTTTAGGTTATCATGGGTCACCCTTGTTCTGAAAATCACCATTATCATAGATAGAGGTAATAATCCAATGCCCATTCTCCTGACAGCAGTTTCTCTTTTTTATTTGGTTGAAAGTTTGGGGGGGAATGTGACCATATATTTATCTGATTCTAACCTCAGAATCTACGATTTGCTTTAGGATACCCATAAATTGGGCAAAGGGAGCTCTTTATTCTCATCAAAATGCGTATTTCTGTGAATTTCAACATGTTGTTTAGAATCCATTCATGCCAACAATGTTTCTCAGTGCACTGTTGGCCTGGTGAAGACCTCACAGAGAGCCACTCCCTCACCTGTGCTGTCTCTGAATTCTCCATCACAACCAGTGCTTCCTGCTGCAGCTGGATCCGCCAGTCCCCGGGGAAGGGGCTGGAGTGGATCAGGTGGACAGGTCGTGAGGGAGCACAAATTCCAACCCACTCTTCGGAGTCCAGTCACCATCTCCAGACCCATGTCCAAAAAAACAGGTTTCTTTTACAGTTAAGCTGCCTGAGCAAGAAGTACACAACCATGGATTTTTAGACAAAAGACAAAGTGCGGGAAAGTCATTGTGAGTCCAGACACAAAGCTCCCTGCAGGGCAGCTCAGGAACATCAGGGGATGCTCAGATCACCAAGGGGAACTCAGGACACCAGGGGGCGCTCAGAACACATCAAGGCAGGTGCAATAGGAGGGAAAAGGTGCTGCAGATGGGGTTTTGCATCACCGTCGTATTTCACCACTGAACACCCGCCACTATGTTTATCCTAATGTATGTGATTGTTTGTCTTATCACAAAATGATATTTCTAAAAATATAAAACCTTATGTAGGTGCATGAAGTTGTCCTTTCCTTCTTATGCAGACTTTTTACATTAAAACTAAGTTCCTGTTTTTACTTGAGCACCTCATAAATTATGGTCAGTTATGTAGGATCTCTGTTCTTTTCTGTCTCCTTTTCTCTCTGCTTCTCTCTCACACACAAACTGACATACACAGAGTTCTATAACTTCAATGACCTGATGTACTGAAGACATCAGGTTTAAAGTGCAGCTTTTCTTGTTTAGCTGTTGTTCATGTTGAAAGAATAAGAACATGTTTCTAAGCTGTATACTTCTCTAAGCTGAGTAGCTGAGTAGCAGCTTTCTTTTGTTTCTTGTTTGTTTGTTTTTGTTTTTGTTTTTTGGGACAGAGTCTTGCTCTGTCTCCCGGGCTGGAGTGCAGTGGCACAATCTTGGCTCACTGCAAGCTCCGCCCGCCTCCCGGGTTCACGCCATTCTCCTGCCTCAGCCTCCCGAGTAGCTGGGACTACAGGCGCTGCCACCAGGCCCAGCTAACGTTTTGTATTTTTAGTGGAGACGGGGTTTCACCATGTTAGCCAGGATGGTCTTGATCTCCTGACCTCGTGATCTGCCCGCCTTGGCCTCCCAAAGTGCTGTAATTACAGGTGTGAGCCACCGCGCCCGGCCGCAGCTTTCTTTATAATACTCAAATACTGGAAGCAATCCAAATACTGATCAGCAGCGTAATCAGTAAACAAACTGTGGTAAATTCATTCATTGGAACAACACCCTCTATTCCAGTCACGTACTGTTGGATATGCTCAGCAGTGTGGGTAAATTCACATGTAGTTATGATGAAAAAAGTAAGCTAAACAAAAGTACACATATGATCCCACTTTTATAAATTCTATAAAATGTGAACTACAGTTTCATAAAGATCAGTTGTTGACTATAAACCTGGTGTGAAAAAGGGAAGGTGTAAAAAACAAGAATTACGGAAAAACAAGAGAAAATTTTGAGAGCAATTGACTTTTTCTATGTTAATAAAGGTAATACTTATGTCATTATTTGTCAAATTGCACACATTATGGAATAATTATTATTTGCTCATTTCACCTCATTAAAATATTAAAAATTCAAACGTATAATTTGGTAGAAAATGAGTTAGACAAAGACAGATAAAATATATGAGAAATAAAAAAGGAAAATCACAGAAGAATGGCATGGTGACTTCACTCATCAACCTGAAAAATTTTTAAATTTCTCAACACAGAATTAAAGGTTTAGTTAATTATATATAACATGTATAAAATATATGTGATATAGCTATGTATTATACATCATATATAATATATTGTACATAATTATGTATTATATATTCTCTTTATATATAACATATGAAAAATCAGACCCTTCTGAATATACACATGAATGAACTCTGACACTCCTTATATTTTTAGGGAAACACTAGCATACAGCACAATAATTTTGTTATTTTGTTACATGACGGAGATTTATGAAATCACACCAGGCATGTCCAGCTCTGACCTGGAGGTGGTTCAGGAATTAGGTGTGTCCTGCCGATAGGAGCTGTGACACAAAGCTCACAGAATTAGTTGTATATGATGCTATATAAAGGCCAAGAGATCTCAACTAAAATGCAATGTGAATGTCACATCTGTGGGTGCTGCACACTCCCCCATGTGACTATGAAAAGGTTAATTACCTCAAGAGGTAATTACCTCAAGAGGTAATTAACCTGCCAAGGGTAGTGAGGGTCTCTCATGAATGTCTAAATTGGCTTAATATGGCAAAAAAAAAAAAAAAAAAAAGAGACGGATTCAGTGGATTTAGTGTTTTTTAGTGGTTTGGTAGTCCAGGAAGAGTTAAGTTTCTCATTCATACGAAGGGGTTTGTGGGATTTGAACCTCCAAACAGCATCAAATGAGTGATTTCTAACTAGATTCACATTGTTTGGTTTAAGAAAAAGAAGATAATTGAGGAATGAGCCTTAAGTTATCAGCAGTCAGGCATCAAAAAAATAATCTGATGATTAATTCTGTGTAGCAACTATAAAAATAGTGAATAAAAAAGAGATCAATGTCCAATATGGGTGGGCAACCAGCAGGTCTACAAATAATGAGAAGACTGTTCATAAGCATGCGAAAACAATGAAAAGAAGGAGAAAAAGAGAAGAACATGAAAGAGGATGGTGGGAGTTAGACAGAGGTCCTGTTTCAATGTCGTGTGTGCAGACTTTTTACTATCTAAGAGCATCAGCCTCTTCTGGATGTCTGAGGTAAGCTGCCTGCTCGGAAACATCAGAAGCACCAGAGGATCTCTGAGGATGCTCAATTCAATATCTTGTATTGGAGTAATCTTACGATTGTGTGAAATTCTTAACTGAGTTTTGTTTTCGTTTATGTTTAGAGACAGGGTCTCGCTTTGTCACAAAGGTTGGAGTGCAGTGACACAATCATAGCTCACTGTAATCACAAAATTCTCGCTCACACAATTCTCCTGCCTCAGCCTCCTGAGTATCCAGGACTAGAGAGGTGCACCACCATACCCAGCTGATTTAAAAAGTTTATTATCACAGAAATGGACTCTCCCAAAGTTTCCCTGGCTGATCTTGAACTCCTGGTCTCATGTGCTTCTCCTTGTTTTACTTCTTGAAGTGATGAAATTATAGGCATGAGCCACCACATCTGTTCTGAATTGATTTGTAGTTGTGAAATATTAACCCAATAATTAACTCCCTGGGTTTTGTTTTGTTTTGTTTTGTTTTTTCAGTGTTTTTGTTAAAAGCATCTGATAAAGGCCTGGCAAGGCGGCTCATTCCTGTAATCCTAGCACTTTGGGAGGCTGAGGTAAGCAGATCACTTGAGGTCAGAAGTTCGAGACCAGCCTGGCCAATATGGCAAAACCCTATCTCTACTAAAAATACAAACATTAGCTGGGCGTGGTGGCCCATGCCTGTAGTCCCAGTTACTTGGGAGGCTGAAGCAGGAGAATCACTTGAACCAGGGAGGTGGAGGTTTGCAGTGAGCTGAGATGGGGCCACTGTACTCCAGCCTGGGTGAGAGCTGCGAGACTCTGCCTCAAAAAAAAAAAAAAAATTACTGATAAGATATCTTATCAGTAGTTAAACAGCACAATTTTGTCCTGATGTTTCTTCCAATAGACATAATTTCATGGCTGAAGATCACAAAATACTATTAAAAAGATGTAGTAAAAAGGCAACCTTAGACTCTTAGTGATTCTCTTGAATATAACACAGTAATCACTTTAAATATTTTGCAACATATGCATGCAATATAACAAAATCTTTAAATGTATGGACCTTCCAGCTACCAAGCCTTAGGATAGTAACTGATGTGACCTTAGAAGTGGACCGTAATGCCATAGTGCTAGTGGGATAACCCTTGGCCAAGAGAGTTTTGATATTTTATTAAAATTTTTATAATTTTTTAATTTAAAGATGTCTTTTTAACAACATATCCAGAATATTGTGAGTGGGATTGATTCTGTATGATATGAACAATGGCAACGCCTTTTTGTTTAGATAATATCATACACCAGGTTAAGACTGAATGTTTGGTGTAATCATGCATCAGATCATTATTCTAGTTTCCGTACTACATTGTTGTTTTTCTCTTTCCTTGCATTTGGTTTCAAATTTATATGTCAGGTCTCTAGAATGTAGGAATTCATTTAAAGTGTCTTTTCTTGTTGTGCATTTTGATGGAGCTTCCAGAGGATTTGAAAACTTCTCTGCCTGCAGCACAGTTTAAGATTCTGACTATTGTAGAACATCTGTATTAAATCCTGGTCTTTGGTTAATTGACAAGCCCCAATAAGTGCAATAATTTCTGCCGTATGGGCTGATTTTACATCAGGTAGAGGAATTTATCCTAAATGAAAATTTGTACTAGTGATATAAATTATTAGTTAATAGCCACCACGTTTATTATTTAAGCGTTATTCATCAAGAAACAATGTTAAATCAAGACTCTCAAGGGGAACAGTACCTAAGAGATAAACAAAATATTTTGGTAATCTAATAAAATAGATGTGAACACACTCTTAGTATCCAGCCACGTCCCCTCTCTATCACATTATTAACCATGCAGTAACTGACTTCATTTGGGACTTGTTCTAATTTTCAAATTAGTTACTTGTTAATCTTCATGCCTCTAGATTATTATGTGTAACTCTTTTAGCAGAGAGTGAAGAAGACAACCTAGGCTGACCAAACAATGAGGAAAATCACAACCTGATGAAACAAGAAACCTGGATGTAGGTGGCTGCAGGATTGAATAATCTGACAGCTCATGTGCCCAGGAAGTTTCTTTTCTCAATTTTCCACACTGATGCATCCAGAAAGTCAGCTTCACAACCCCAGGTGACCCCCATCATGCAGTGACATGGTGACAACATTCCCAAGGGTCACACATACATATTAAATATTGTCTGGAAGTGAGGAAGACACATTTTTGCAATTCTCATCTGAAGGACAAGGAGCACTTCAACAGACCATCTGCCCTGCCTCCATGACTAGAACTGCACCACATGGCCCCATGGACACTCTTCCCTGATGAAGATAATAAATATCCTTTAATGAGACTGATCACTTTATCATATAAATTACTAAAGACTGATATAAAGATTTCAAAAACTAATTGAAGTCTGCTCTTCTATGTTCACCAGAAACTACAGATCCTCCAATTATACCTTCTTTGTCTTTTCCATTTGACTTTGTCTCTTCACCTTGTTCCGTCCTTGAGAGAATCTCCTTCAGCTCCCTCAGGTGCATTCAAGTGTTTTATTTAACTGATAATATCTAAATCGGTGAATCGCATTAGAGAAAAGAGTATATACTCCTAGGTCTGTACTCCTTGATCCATATTCCTAGGAAGGCATTGTGGCCCGGAGTCTGGGCATGACCTTCCGAGTGTTCCTGACCCTCCTCCAGAAGAGATGCTGGTCTGTGTGTTCTTGCCTCTTCCCCTGGGGTAGAGTCCTGTTTTCCACAGTTGTTCCCCACCCAGCTCCAGTGTTCTCCATTGGTGTCATCACCCTCCAGATATGCTGCCCTGCCCTGCAGATTAAGGCTCTGATTCCATAAGAAAGACAGGGGAGCTGCTTCTCAATAGATCTTTGGTGGGGACCTCTGTTCCCATCTCAGTTCCTGAGGGATTGAAACAGTGCCCCTACGATTCTGGTTTCTGTGGCTTGCCTTTGCAGAGTCAATTCTTCATTCTGTAGTGGAAATAAGGGAATTGGGTCTGAATACATTTTAGAAGTGTGGGTTCTTATTTACTCCCAGACAGAAGAAAGGAAGATTTTTGTGACTGTCCCCTTTCTTGGGGAAAGGGTTTCAAGAGAATAGGTTAGTTTTCCAGTATATGGTCCCTTAAAATTTCACACTACAAAACACTTAGCACAGTCAATTTCAAGCAATATAATATAGATTTGTATTTTTTCTTGCAATAACCTGTATTTCATATTCTAGATTCTGCCTTAGGTAATTTCAAACCCTGGCTTTGTTACTCTCTAAAACAACTTGCTTCTTCCTAAACTTCAGATTTATTGTTTGTTTTGAAACTATAATTATCAGAAGTATTAAAGAAAATTTCCAAAATTCCATCTTCCATTTTTATCTGTTATTGTTGATGCAGTTTCAAAAATAAGAAAAATATATTCATTTTCTATGTACATATCCAAGCATAATAGCAGATTTTTTTAAGACCCAGAATAATAAAACATTGAAATATTGTTCAGTTGCTTAGTAAAAAAATTATGGTAAAATTTGTTTGCTAGAATACTACCCAACATTTACAATAAGTAAATGTCTGATATACACAACTATAAGGTAAAATATCAAATTATTTATGCTAGCTAAAATAAGCCAAACAAATAAGAATATATACTATGTTATTTCATTTTTATAAATTCTGATAAATTCAAATGAATCTGCAACAATATAAAGATTAGTAGTGACCAGGGAAATTATAGAAGAAAGAAAGGGAAAAGGAGGAAGAATACAGAAGAATAAAAGGAAATGTTGAGAATTTTCTTGTCCACCTTGATTACGATGCCGGTTACGTCATGTTTATCAACTGTACACTTTAAATATGTGGAAGTTTATCTGTAAACTAAAACTTACACAATTTACTGCAAGCAACAAATGGAAACTTAGGCATAGAAGAAGTGATAGAAAGATAGAAAAAAGTATGTTACATTTCGGAAATATTTAAGAATTTATCTACCTGAACCCTAGTTCTCACCATATTTTTGGGTGAACGCTAGAATGCAGCAAAATCACACTTGTTCTCACTACAGAAAGTAGGATCCACAAACCACACTAGGCACCTCCAGCTCTGTCCTGGAGTTGGTTCAGGGAGTAGTTGTGCCCAGTGATGAGGAGCACAGTTCCAGATATCAGGGCTTACTCATCCCAGACATGAGCTCTTAGACACATCCTGAGCATCTGTAGTTGGAGAAACTATTCGCTCCAACAAAACATAATTTACACAAATATGTAAAACTAAAAAAGGATGATCCGTTCAAAGTGTTTATCACAGCATAGTTTTATAATGATACAGCATATTTTCCAAATATCATCCTTGTCAGCAAACTCCTGCAAGGCACAGTCAACTTATCTGGGCCCCGTGCTCTCCTCAGGCGTCCCACCCCAGAGCTTGCTATATAGTAGGAGACATGCAAATACGGTTCTCCCTCTTCTGATGAAAACCAGCCCAGCCCTACAGCTCTGGGAGAAGAGCCCCTGCCTGGGATTCCCAGGAGTTTCCACGTGGTGACCAGCACTGAACACAGACCACCAACCATGGAGTTTGGGCCGAGCTGGGTTTTCCTTGTTGCTATTTTAAAAGGTTAATTCATGGAGAAGTAAAGACACTGAGTGTAAGGGGACATGAGTGAGAGAAACAGTGGTTATGCGTGACACTCATATCCACTGTTTCTCTGTCTCTGTGTTTGCAGGTGTCCAGTGTGAGATGCAGCTGGTGGAGTCTGGGGGAGGCTTGGTCCAGCCTGGCGGGTCCCTGAGAGTCTCCTGTGCAGCCTCTGGATTCACCTTCAGTGACCACTACATGGAGTGGTTCCGCCAGGCTCCAGGGAAGGGGCTGGAGTGGGTAGGTTTCATTAGAAATAAAGCTAAAGGTGGGACAATAGAATACGCCGCGTCTGTGAAAGGCAGATTCACTATCTCAAGAGATGATTCCAAAAACGTCACCTATCTGCAAATGAACAGCCTGAACACCGAGGACACGGCCGTGTATTACTGCACCACAGACACAGTGAGGGGAGGTCAGTGTGAGCCCAGACACAAACCTCCCTGCAGGGGCGCGCGGGGCCACCAGGGGGCGCTCGGGACCCACTGAGGAAGGGACAGGTCCCAGGAGCAGGTGCAGGGGGAGGTTTCCTTTCTCATTAGCTGGAGAAGTCAGATTTGTGTTTGCCGGACTCTGGAGCATTCTAGGCTGTGATATTTTATTACTTGTGTTTATTATGAATTTATTATAGTTATTATTTAAACTTTAGTAATTTAAAAATTACATATATGTATACACTTTCAAGAAATAAACATTCTTAATTATTTGCACTGATTTTCCAGAGTTTTATTAACATTTGTTGACATCAGCAGCTACATAGCTATAGGGACATGAATTTAAACCCATAGAAAGATGTACAGGCCGGGTGCGATGGCTCACACCTGTAATCCCAGCACCTTGGAAGGCCTGGGTGGGCAGATCACTTGAGGCCAGGAGTTCGAGACCAGCATGGGCAACATAGTGAAACTCCGTCTCTACTAAAAATACAAAAATTAGTCGGGCACAGTGGTGCGCGTCTGTAATCCCAGGTACTCGGTAGGCTGAAGCAGGAGAATCGCTTGAACCTGGAAGGCAAAGATTGCAGTGAGCTGAGATGGTGCCACTGCACTCCAGCCTGGGCAACAGAGCAAACAAAAAACAAAACAAATAAAGAAAATGTATAAATACAATACGCACATGTGTGTAGACATTCATATTAAACATTACAATAAAATGATTCTAAAAATATGTCATAAAGGATCAAACTTAATGATGACCTAAATATAAATTATTAGAGTATTTCACAATTGATTTTGGTTATTTTTAATTGTTTACATGAATTGATTTATATTTGTTCATTTAACTACTGTTAAATATTGGTCATTTCAAATGAGGTTGTCACAACAAATGATAAGAATTTGAGGTGATGAATGATAATTATCTCAATTATTTCTTAATTATCTTAGTTATTCCATATTGTATTCACAAATCATAACCTTGCTTCTTACCTTGTAAATATAAACAACCACAATTTGTGAATTTACAATAAGTTTTTTTACTTTAATTTTTAAAATTTATCCCAGATCATTAAGTTTTTCTTCACTCCCAGATCTCATTGGGTCGTCTCAGGGGCCCATCCCCACCCCTGTATCCTGAAGGCTTCTGGGAGTGGCTGCGGGACAGGCAGAAGCAGGCGACCCATGTGAGTCCACAGCACCTGTCCTTGGATTAGGCCATCTCCTCAGGATCACAGGGCTCTTCATTATCCTCATCCCGCTGTTGTACCAAACAAGCAACATCACACTTCAATTCATCATGCTTTGCTTTACTTTTCTAAAACATCGTGAAGGTGATAATTTTAACAGTAAATGTATCACAACCAAATAGGATAAGCCCTTTTCCGTGGGACAGAGTTTCTTATCAGGACTTTACATGTACTATCTGTTTTCAATTTCTTTGCAGAAGAGATACTAGTTGCTCCATATTGGAGATGATTACTCTAAGTCATCTCTTAAAATTAATTTTTCCAAGGACTCAAACAAGTCCACGATATAATTACAAATTTGAGGTGTAAGACCTGGACCAACATTGAGAATATATTAACATTTAGATCATGTGCTTGCAAATATTGTTATTTTCCTGTCGGCTGTCCCAGTTATGATTTTACACAAAATATTAGTAATTTAATAAACCAGGTTAAAATATTATATCACTAGTTTAACTAATAAGTAATAATATAAAATGTTATATTATGCATAACTAATAATATAAAATGTATATATAATATATAACTAATAATATAAAATGTATAACTAATAATATAAAATGTTCCACATTTTTTTAGCCATGTTTTACTTATCTGTGACATGTGCGTTTATTAATTTTTCATTTCCATATGTCCACTTTATCTTTTTTATTTCTGGGATTTTATTTTAGTAGATATAGGTGAATGCATTTTAATAATTATTGTAATAGTCACATTTACATTTTCTATTTGAATTTTCTTTACATTTTATTAAGATTTTAATTTCAATATAAAATATTTTCATGCAAATGTCTATTTTCTATATTTATGAAATAAAATTAACATATACAAAAATGCAGAGATCTTCAATGTACAGTTTGAAGGTTTCTGACACACGTGCACACATTTATCTCCAGCACCTAAGTTAGGATGAGGAGCAGGTCCATCTCCAAAACAAGTATCCTCTTCAGTGCTTCCAGTCAGCTCTCACATAAGGATTTTGTTTTCAAATTTAATTTAGATACAGAGGGTTCATGCGTGGACTCGTCACCTGGGATTATTGAGTGATGATGAGGTTTAGAATACAGACTCCATCACCCCCTCCCACCACTCTCCAGCAGTCCACAGTGTCTATCATTCCCGTATTTACGTCCATGTGTGCTCAATGCTGAGGTCCCACTTAGGAGAATATATGGTATTCGGTTTTCTGTTCCTGCATTAATTTGTTTAGGATTAAGTGTTCCAGCTCCATTCATTTTGCTGCAAAGGACATTATTTCATTATTTTTTCATGGCTGTGCAGTACTATATATTGCAAATGCACTACGGTTTGTGTATTCAGTCTACCATTGATGTGCATCTGGGTTGATCTATGTCTTCACCACTGTGAATAGCACAGCAATGAACATACACACGCATGTGTCTTTTTGGTAGAATTATTTGCTTACTTTATAGCGTATACCCAGTAGTGGGATTGCTGGGTAAAATGAGATCTCTGTTTTAAGTTCTTTGAGAAATCTCCAGTCTGCTTTTCATAGTGGCAACACTAATTTATATTCCCCTCATCAGTGTATAAGTGTTGTCTTTTCTCCACAGCCCCACCAGCATCCACTGTTTTTTGACTTTTTAGTGATATCCATTCTGAGTGGTGTGTGGCTGCTCACCTATGATCACCTCATCTTTGATAAGACTGATAAAAATAAGCAATGAGGAAAGGACTCCCTGTTCAATAAATGGTGGTAGGACAACTGGCTAGCCGTATAATGAAGATTGAAGCTAGATGTCTACTTTCAACATATATAAAATTAACTCAAAATTGATGAAAGTTTTAAATGTAAGACCTCAAACCATAAAAATCCTTGAAGACAACCTAGGAAATACTCTTCTCGACACCAGCTTTGACAAAAATAAATTTGACTAAGTATCCAAAAGCAATTGCAACAAAAAAATAGACGAGTGGGACCTAATTAATGAGTTTCTGCACAGCAAGATAAACAAACAGGCAAACAAAATTATCAGCAGGGTAAGCAGACAACCTACAGAATGTGAGAAGATATTCACAAACATTGCATCCAACAAAGCCGCAATGCCTAGAATCTATAGGGAACTAAAACAAATCAAGAAGCAAAAAACGAACAACTCCATTAAAAATGGGCCAATTCATTAAAAACGGTTTGGCTCTGTCCCCACTCAAATGTCAACCATAATTATATCTCCCAGAATTCCCAGGTGTTGTGAGAGGGACCGAGGGGGAGGTAATTGAATCATGGGGGCCGATATTTCCCATGTTGTTCTCTTGATAGTGAATAAGTCTCACAAGATCTGATGGGCTTATCAGGGATTTCCGCTTTTGCTTCTGCCTCATTTTCTCTTGCCACCGCCAGATGAGGAGTGACTTTTGCCTCCCACCATGATTCTGAGGCCTCTCCACCCATGTGGAACTGTAAGTCCAATTAAACCGCTTTTTGTTCCCAATTTCGGGTATGTCTCTATCAGCAATTTGAAATTGGACTAATACGTGGGCAAATGACATAGACACTTCTCAAACGAATACATGCAAGTGACCAGCAAATATATTTTTTAAATGTTTAGTATCACTAATTGTTACAGGCTGAAGAGAAAATGGGGGTCGTGACCAAATTAGTATACCACTGGAGACTGTACGAGTAAACAGAAAACTGTTCTCATGAAAGCAGGATGATGGAAAGCCGACAAACTGCGTCTGCCGCCAGAACCATTGCTGAGGCTTGTCACTCCCACCAGCGCAGTGTTCCTTGTGATTATCTGTAGGAACATCTGAAGGCTGTTGTACAAAAAGCAATTATGTATAACTGTGATAAATCAAGCAGCTGACCAACCGTTACCTCTCTTCCCCGCTCTTTCTACCTAATAAAAAAGAAGGGCTGTGGAAGCTCATGGCTGCCTCTGTTCACTAGAAGAAAGGAGCCCCTGACCCCTTCTTTCAAAACATATCTTTTTGTCTTTGTCTTCATTTCTGCGTTCGTCTCACTTTGTTCACCTCGTAGTAACTGACAACAACAACTCATCATCAGAGAAATGCAAATAGAAAAATGTTCTGATTTCTGTTGGTATAGGTCCATTTTTCTTGTTTTGAATTTCATATAAATGGAATAAAATATTGTAGATCATTCTTGTAAGTCACTACTTTTGCTATGTGTGAGATTCATTCATGTAATTGCATCTATCAAGGTTTTGTCATCCTATATATACAAATGTATGTACTCATGGACAGATAGATATTTCATCTCTGCATCAGTCTATAACATTAATAAATGACAGTTTATTAAGTAAATAAATCAGTTCATTAAGTGAATGAGTAACGATATGTATATCTATTTTCCTGTTGATGGAATTTAAATTTGTTTCCAATATAAATCTCACAAACAAATCTGTTATACATACCTTCGTACAAGTTCTTCTGTTTATATTCTCATGTTTATATTAAATATGTAGAAACATAAGTATGCATTATAACTTTTCAGCCTTATGGAGCTATCTCTGACAAATAAAATTGTATATATTTAAGGTACACCACTTACTGTATTGACGTACTTGGGGAAATGCACGTCGTGATCACGGTAATTGGCATGCCTATCATCTCAGAGAGTGATCATTTTATGCCTTCAATTTACTGTGTGTGTGAAAAAATCACCTAAGATCTACTCTCTGGCAAAAGATATGTTTATAATACAATATTCGTTAGTATAGTCACATTTCTGTATGTTTGATCTCCAGAACTGTTTAAACCCATGTATTAATACATTCTCACACTAACATTAAGGAACTACCTGAGACTGGGAAATTTATGAAGAAAAGTGGTTTAGTTGACTCAGAGTTCCACCGGCTTAACAGGAAGCATTACTGGGAGGCATCAGGAAACTTACAGTCATTATGGAAAGTGAAGGGGAAACAAGGACCTTCTTCACATGTTGGCAGGGGAGAGAGAAAGAGCAAGAGGAGATGCACCAAACTTTTTTTTTTTTTTGAGGCAGAGTCTAGCTCTGTTGCCCAGGCTGGAGGGGTGCAGTGGCACGATCTCAGCTCACTGCAACCTCCACCTCTTGGTGGACGCAGCATTTCTCTTTCTGTGTCTGGCTTATTATTCTTAGCATAATGTTCTCTATGTTGTTGCAAATGTAAGAATTTCCTTCTTTTCAAAGGCTGAATAATATTCAATTTTCTGTATATATAACCCACATTTTATCTGTTCATTCGTAGATTGACTTTGACTTATTTTCCGTATCTAGGCTATTATGAACAATCTCACAATCAACATATATTTGTCATACTTACTTTATTTTCCTTAGATGTATATGCAGAAGTGGGTATACTCTTATGTTCAATTCATTGCATAATCTTCATGTTGTTTATTTATAATGGCTGTACTAATTTACATTTTCTTCCAAACCATACATAGATACCTTTATATCACATTTTCAGGTCTATGTTGAAGTCTTGAATCTATTTTTAGCTGATTTCTGTATTGTGTGAGATAAGGCCCCTTTTATTTCTGCTGCCTATGGATATCCTGTTTTCACACCACTTGTTGAAGAAAGTGTCATTTCTCTATTGTGTGTTCTTGGCAACTTGCCAAAGATCAGTTTACTGAAAACAAATGGGTTGATTTCCAAGTTGTCTACAATGTTGCATTGGTTTATATGTCTTTTTAAATATCAAGTTTTGATTTTTATAGATTTGATTTTGAAATTATAGATTATGACATATTCAGCTCTGTTACTTTTGTCCAAAATTACTTAGGCTATTTGAAGTCTTCATATTTTTGTATAAATTGGACCCTTTTTTACATTTCTGTAAAATCATTCCGTGGAGATTATTTTATTGGCACATAATAGATAAACCTAATTATGGGAACGTGTAATATATTGATACATTTATAAATGTGTAAAGATCAGATCAGGATTGGTATATCTATCACATTAAACATGGATATTTTCTTTATGCTAGGCACACTGGAATTACTTTCTTCCAGCTATTTTAACGTGTACATTAGATTATTGTTAGCTATAGTCACCTTACTGATCAATGAAACACTTAGATTTTATTTCTCCTATGTAACTGTATGTTTTTATTCAGTAATCAACCTCTCTTTATCTCATTTTCTCTTGTATCCATCCAGGCTTCTGGTAACCAATAATCTAGTCTCTATCTTCAGGAAATCCAATTTTTTAGTTTTCACATAAAAATAAGAAGATGCAATATTTGCCTTTCTTTACGTGGCTTATTAACCTAACATAATGACTTCCAGTTCCATTCACATTGTTGCAAATGACAGCATATCATGTTTTATGGCTGAGTAATATTCTATTGCATACACAGATTACATTTTCTCTATCCTTTTGTCTACCTACAGACAACTGAGGTTGCTTTCATATCTGGGCTATTGTGAATGGAGCTGCAAAGAACATGGAGTGCACATGTCTTTATGAGGTGTTGATTTTATCTTCTTTAGTACATACTCAGAAGAGAAATTGCCGAGTCATAAGGTATTTCTATGTTTAATTTATTTTGGAGTCTTCATATTACTTTGCACAATAGTGGAAACACAAATGGAGTAACCATTATAAAAGCAGTTTCAGATTTTAAATATGATCCAAAAACAAATAATGTTTGATCATGACTCTCATTGAGAGTCTCTAATGGATCTGCTGGAAATGCAGGAATTTTTTTAACCTTGTTGAGAAAATTATGAGTTTGCACCTTTCTTTTAAGGCTGAAAATTGTCATGATTCAGGATGCATACTGTTGGTAGTTTTCAGAATGGTACAGCAAAAATCATAATGAGAAGGCAACAGAATGAGGGAGAGAGAATGAGAGTGAGAGTCTGGACAACAGAAAGAAAAAATACATTTCGCGAGAGGAGAAACTGCTGGACATCAGTGTTGGGTTTTTGGACATAGACACATATGTACTGAGTGAGAAACAGTGATGTCAAGGGAGGAGTCTAGGATTTGTTCACAGCATGGTTCTATGGTAAAGAAATAATCCAGGTACACTGTGAAGCAACCACTTGCTGGAAAGATTAGCTTGACTAAAAAGGAGCTGACTGTGAAAATTGAAAATAAGGGGAAAATGGCCTCAAAGTCATTCTCCCATTACAGGCTGAGGTATAGAAGTACAGAATGTTTTCTTGGGTAAGACCTAGGGGTGTCAATGTGCTGCAACAACTCAGAAGGCTGCTCACCACATCTCCACTATTCCAGCTCTAGACAGTGCTCAAAGGTACAACTCAGTTCACCACCTCTGATCGTGCAAGCTGTTATACTTGGTGGCTTACATGTGGAATAAACCTGGGTATGCACAGTATGCAAGAGTGAACATGGCTTAGTGTCTTGCTTGCTGTCTTGTTTTTTTTGGGGGGGGGGTTTGTTTTTGTTTTTTTTTTGGAGATGGAGTGTTGCTCTGTCACCAGGCTCGAGTGCATTGGCATGATCTTGGATGACTGCAACCTCTGCCTCCTGGGTTCAAGCAATTCTCTTGCCTCAGCCTCCCGAGTAGCTGGGACTACAGGTGCATGCCGCCACACCCAGCTAATTTTTTTTTTTTGTATTTTAGTAGAGATGGGGTTTCACCATGTTGCCCAAGCTGATCTTGAACTCCTGAGCTCAGGCAATGTGCCTGCCTCAGCCTCCCAAAGAGCTAGGATTACAGGCATGAGCCACCGCGCCTGGCTGGCTTGGTGGCTTTCATATAGATTTCAAAGGATGTATGATGAAAGCTGGCTGCCAAGGAAAGAGTATACCTCAGGTTCAGAGTACACACAAAGTAACTTTTTCAGGGCAATGCTGAGGTGAAATGAAGAGTTAAATCCCTCACAAAAGGTTTCCACCAGAACACTGTCCAGTGAAGCCGTGGAAAGAAGGCCACTGCCCTCTAGAACCCAGAATAATAAATCCAATAGCAGCTTGCATCTGAAGCCTAGAAAAGCCAAAGGCACCTATCTCTAAATTGTGAGAGCAGCCACATTGGCTGCACTGAAAAAAGCCACATAAGTAAGGTTGGTTACAGCTTTGGGAGCCCATACCTCGCAGAAGACTGCAAGACGTGGAGTCACTGGTCACTTTGGAGGTTTACGATTGACTGCCTGTCCTGCTAGGTTTTAGACTTGCATAGAGCCTATTACCCATTCATTTAGCAAATTTCCCTCTTTTAAAATGGAACTGTTTACTGAATGTCTGTACCAACATTTTATATTTAAATTAAATAACTTGTTTCTAATTTTACAGACTCATAGGTAGAAGAAATGTGGACTTGAGCCTCAGATGAGACTTTGGACTTTGGACTTTAAGTTAATGCTGGAACAAGTTCAGATTTGAGGGGCAAATTTGGAGGGGCGGGACTATTGGAAAGGAATGATTGCATTTTGCAATATGAGCAAGATACAATATTTTGGATGACAGAAGAGGAACTATGTGATTTCTATGTATGTCCATTCAAAGTCTCATGTTTGACTGTTATTCCCAATGTTGGTTGGAGGTTTTGCATTATGGGGGCAGATTCCTCGTGAATGACTTAGCGCCGTCCACTTGGTGATGAGTGAGTTCTCGCTTAGTTCACACAGGATCTGATTGTTTAAGAGAACTTTGGATCTCCCCCTTTCCTTTTTCCCCTGCTCACCATGTGACGCTCCTGCTTCCCTTTGCCTGTAATTATAACCATAATTATAAGGTTTTCGAGACCCTCACCAGAAGCAGATGGCAGCAGCACACTTCCTGTACAACCTTCAAAACCATCAGCCAAATTAAAACCTATTTTTAAAAAATTACTCATCTATAAAGGTATTCTTTTATAGCAATTATGGAATTGTTATAAGAAAGAAAGTACTGAATTTTAAAGGAGATGATGAGGGTGGAACATCAGAATGAAATTACTGTCCTCATAAGAAAACACACCAAAGACTCTCTCTCTTTCTCTCTCTCTCACACACACACACACACACATCCCACAATGAAAAGGTCGTATGATCAAGTAACAATATGATGGCTGCTAGGAGCCAAAAGTGGGGCTCTCAAAATAAAACCTATCTTGTCAACATCTTGATCTTGGAGTTCCCAGCATTGAGAACTGAGATAAAGTTAATGTTGCATAAGTCACCAAGTATGATAGTTTGTAATGGCAGCTTAAACTGACTAAAGAAAATTTGGGATTAAGAAGGGGGATTCTGATGTTATAATTATGTCAATATCACGAAAGTAGCTTGGAATTGGGTTATGTATACAAGGATGGATACCTTTGACATACATGAAGAAATTTGTATATTAAGGGTCATTCTAATAGGCAGAAATGAGTAGAGTGGTACTGGAAAATGGAGGAATAGTGATCCTTATCATAAAGTTGTTAAAAAGAACTTGGCTGGACTGTATTATAATATTTAGTGAAAGAGAACTTGTGAGTAGTGAGAACTTGTGAGTAGCTGAGAATAATTCTAAATAAAGTGTTGAAGATATTCCTTGGTTCCTCCTGAGTGCTTATAATAAGAGAGAAAGATAAATTAATATCAGAAAAAAAAAACAAAAAGAATACAAAAATTGAGGGTTTAGAAAGATCTCAACCTATCCATATTATAAAAATTAAAAAGTATACTTTACAAAGAACACTAAGTATGTGGCTTGAATATCACTCAGTAAGAAGCTTATGTTATTATATGATAGAAACATTTCAGGTTTTAAAGAATGAGGATTGACACAAGACATATTTGATGAATATGGTTAGATTTTTCAGATTTAACAGAGTAGGATGATAGAGCTACTTGGCTGCAAATGTGCGCCATTCTTCCAGAAAGGAGAAAAATAAACTTTAAATTTATTTAGAACCATCATGACCACTGCCTTTATTTCATCAGGCCAGAAAGACTGTTTCCAAAACCTTGGGGAAGAAACCACCCAACAGAGGCTTGGGTTGGGAGCACCCAGCATGCCCTGTGTGTAGGGCTGCATGAGGCCTTTGAGATAGGCCCTTGGTCTAGCAGTGCCTCAGGAGCGGTGCCTCTGCCTGAAGCCTTGGAGGTGATTCTGCTGCCCCAGTAAGCTGGGAAGGAAAAAGGAAAAAGATTGTTCCAGAGAAGATTACACTGGAGACTTAAAGCCTACAGCAATTTGTTTTTCTATGTATTGTATTTGCTGGGGACATACTACCCATTTTTCCCTATTTTTCCTTTGGCAATGAAACTGTCTATTCCATGCCCAATTCACCATTAAAATTTGAAATTACATAACATTTCTGGTTCTCTGAACTGAACATGTATATCAGCCCAAAATTCGTATTGTATAATCCTAATCCCCAATGTGATGGTATTAAAAGTGTGGGCCATTGAGAGATGATTAGGTGAAAAGAATGAAGACATCATAAATGGAATTAGTACTCTAATAAAAATATATGAGAAAGATTTTCTGTCTTGAGGTATTCCATCATGAGATAATACAATAAATATACAACCATCTGCAAACCAGGAAGGAAGCCCGGAGCAGACACCTGATCATCTGTCTTGGGCTTCCCAGTCTTCAGAACTGCTAGTAATACATGTGTATTGGTTAAGTCACTCATTCTATAATAGTGTGTTATCACAGTCAAAATAAAATACCTCGTTTTAAAGGTTCCAAGTAGATGAGGAATTTGTTTCAAAAATAATTATACCTCAAACCTCACTTATATCTGATTCAGTTTAAAGTTTAAGATATGGTTTAAATATTGAGTTTAAAGTTGATGCTTGGATGAGTTAAAAACAATGAAACTGTTAGAATGGAATAAATAAATTGTGAATGTCAAATCAGCATGAATTTCTGGGAGAAGTAGATAAAGAATATTATGGACCGAATTGTGTTTCCCCAAATTTATATTATAAATCCTTAACCTCCAGGGAGTTGATATTTCAACATGTCTTTGGAAGGCAATTATTTCTAGTTGAGGTAATGAGGAAGGATACCTCATGATGTGATTCCTACCTTTATGAGAAGAGATACCAGAGAGTTCACTGACCAATGTCCTTTAGTGTTTCATAAAGGTTTTTTTCTAGTTGTTTCTTAGTTTCAGATCTTAGTTAAAGCCTTTAAATCATATCCATTTGATTTTTATATATGGTGAGAAATAGTAATTTACTTTCATTCTTCTGCAAAAGCATTTCCAGTATTCTCAGAATCACTTACTGATGAGACTGTCCCTTTCTCAATGTATGTCTGGGAACTTTGTTGAAAATAAATTGGATTTTAATGTATGAATTAATTTCTGGATTTTCTATTATGTTCCAATGGTCTATGTGGGTTTTTTTGTGTATGTGTCACTACCATACCGCTTTGGTTATTGAATATTTGTACCACAATTTGAGGTTATATAGTATGAAGCCTTCCATTTTGTTGCTTTTGCTCAAAATGGCTTTGGCTATTCTGGGTCTTTTGTGTCTCCCTGTAAATTTTAGAAATGCTTTTTCTATGTTTGTGCAGAGTGCCATTAGTATTTTAATAGAGAATTAATCTAATTTGTAAATAATATTGGGGAATATGGACACTTTAAAACTATTAATTCCTCTGAACCATGAACATGGAATATTTCAGATATATTTTCAATTTGTTTGTGTCCACTTTATTTTTAATCATCCATCATTTCTGGTTTTCTTTAGAAATCTTTCACTTATTTGGTAACACTCATTCCTAAGTATATTTTTTTAGCTACTATAAAAGAAACGCTTTTTTGATTTCTTACTCGGATGTTTTGCTGTTGTCATTTAGCAATGCCACCAATTCTTGTATGTAGATGTTGTATTCTGCAACTTTACAATTATAATAGTTTTTTGAGGAGTGTTTAATTTATTATTATTATATAATATCATATGGTCTACAGACAGACAATTTTATTTCCCCTATTCCAAATGTCAGGCCATTTCTTTTTTTATCTTGTCTAATTGCTGTGGCTAGAATTACGGTACTATGTAGAAGTGGTGGAAAAGAGCATTTTTGTCTTGTACCACATCTCAGAGGAAAGGCTTTCAATTTTTCCAGTCCTGGTATAATGCAAGCTGTGGGATTTGCATATCTGGACATTATTATTTTGAGATACGTTTCTTGTATAGAAAGTTTGTTGAGAATTTCTATAAGAAATGGAGGTTGAATTTTTTCGATGACTTTCTAGAACCAATTAATCATAAAGTAATACAATAATAAGCAGGTCAGTACAAGATTCATAAATTAGTGGAAGCTGATGATTTGCACCGCTGCCATAGAGTAGGATCATTATACAACTCATAATGTTGATGGAAAACCATAATGCTGCAATAATTAAAGGCTGGTGATTCACACCGGGCTCTATTGAGAGATTTGGTTGTCAACTGCAAAAAGCAAGACTAAGGGGCACTGAGAAACATGATTCAGTTAGCCAAATTTCACTTCATATCATCTTAACTTCTAATATTAATTTTTAGTACTAGCACAGTCCTATTTTCTCAGTATATTTACTCACAGGTTATAGTACATATCTTAGATAATTCATGGTTGTTTTACTCTAAAAATTAACTCAAGAAAATTCATTTCCTAGTATGGATGGCAAATGTAAATTCATACACCTTAGCCCAATCTTAATAATTTCCCATACTCCGAAACACTATTACAGCCAAAGGCAAGAGAAAGGCAGTTATAGATGAGCTTTTCTGAGGTCAGTTATGTAAAAACCCAATGACTATTGTCTATAAACTTGAATGTCACTTTCTTCTGAAGGGGTGGCCTGCCCCTCCACACCTGTGGGTGTTTCTCATTTGGGGGAATGAGAGACTTGAGAAAAGAAATGAGACACAGAGACGAAGTATAGAGAAAGAAAAAGTGGGCCCAGCGGACCGGCGCTCAGCATTCAGAGGACCCGCGCTGGCACCGGTCTCTGAGTTCCCTCAGTATTTATTGATAATTATCTTTACCATCTTTTAGAAAAAGAGAAGTGGCAGGACAATAGGGTCACAGCAGGGAGAAGGTCAGCAGAAAAACATATGAATAAAGATCTCTGTGACATGAATAAGTTTAAGGAAAAGTGCTGTGCCTTGATGTGCATATGCAAACATCTCCATAATCATTTTTAGTGCATAAAGAGCAGCATTGCCGATAGCACATCCCACCTCCGGCCCTAAGGCGGTTTTCTCCTTTCTTGGTAAATAGAACATACAATCGGGTTTTACACCGAGAGGTTCCATTGCCCAGGGACGGGCAGGAGACAGATGCTTTTCTCTATCTCAACTGTCAAGAGGCCTTCTTTCCTCTTATACTAGTCCTCCTCAGCACAGACCCTTCACGGGTGTCAGGTTGGGGGACGATCAGGTCTTTCCCTTCCCACGAGGCCATGTTTCAGACTATCACATGGGGAGAAACCTTGGACAATACCTAGCTTTCCTAGGCAGAGGTCCCCGCGACCTTCCACAGTGTACGTGTCCCTGGGTACTTGAGATTAAGAGAATGGTGACGACTTTTACCAAGCTTACTGCCTTCAGGCACTTGTTTAACAAAGCACACCCTGCACAGCCCCAAATCCATTAAACCTTGAGTCACCACAGCAAAGGTCTCTTGCAAGGACAGGGTTGGGGGTAGGGTCACAGATTAACAGCATCTCAAATACAGAACAAAATGGAGTCTCTTATGTCTACTTCTTTCTATATAGACACAGTAACAGTCTGATCTCTCTTTTCCGCACATTCTTCCCTTCCATGAGCTACATCTAGGCCATTCTCTGAATCTGAGAAGGTTGTGCGTGTGTAATTATTTCATCTCACTGCCCCTTAGTCTTGTTTTCTCCAGTCGACAACCAAATATCTCGACAATAGAGCCCAGCGTAAATCCCCAGACTTCAATTATTGCAGAACTATGGTTTCCCAACAAGGCTATGAGTTATAGAATGATACTACTTTATGGCAGCACTGCAAATGACTATCTTCCACTAATTTATGAATCTCAGAATGGCTAGCATGGAGGTGTGTATGTGTTAGTGCATTGCTCTCGAAATGTTCAGTGTCTGTCCACTATTTTATGTAGTAATGAGGACAATGTGAACTGAAGGGAGTCCCCATGGCCTTATGAGCACGGAGACCACATCCAGTGCAGGTGCAGAGCGAGGCTGTAACAACCAGTCAGCTGCTCCCTCAAGAAGCTTCCAATTCCCTTGTTCAAAGCATCTGCTCAATCATGGGTTGAGAAAAGGGAAGTCATGCCTGCAGGCTACTCTCTCTACAGAGCTGACAGGGCACAAGGACAACATTGATTATTCTTGGAACATGCCTATAGGAATGCAGTTGTGTGCAGACACACTGATAAGCACACAATTCTTTACACAGTATATTTTTAAATGTTTTCTTTTTATTTATCCTCTCCAATTAAAAAATCATCACTTTTTCCCCTAATCAAAGAGGATTTTGATCAGAATGCTTGTGAGGACTCCCCTGCTCTCCCAGATGCCCACCCTCATTTCTCTTGAAGGGAGGAAAAACATCAGCTCTCTTGATTTCTACTCTCATCCTCTAGGACTAAAACCAGAAGGATACATGCCCCCTGGGTGAGCATCCAAGAAGACCCCGTCTCTGGGAGCAGGAGCCTCAAGCCTTGACTGAGAACCATGGTCCTGAAATGAGACGATGTCCCCCATGGAGAGCACATGTGGACGCCCACACCTGAGGGCTCACTGCGCCTCACCACAGATGCACTCCCCTACTGAGTCCTGAGACCTGAGTGCACCCCATAGAGTAGGGCTCGGATGAGGAGATGGAAATATCCACCAGCTCCACCCTCCTCTGGGCTGAAAAGCAGAGCACAAGGCCTGGCTCAGTGACTCCTGTGCCCCACCATGGACACGCTTTGCTCCACGCTCCTGCTGCTGACCGTCCTGTCCTGTGAGTGCTGTGGTCAGGGACTCCTTCAGGGGTGAAACATCTGTTCTTTCCTTTATGGGCTTCATCTTTTTATGCTTTCCCCACAGGGGTTTTGTCCCAGGTGACCTTGAAGGAGTCTGGTCCTGCGCTGGTGAAACCCACACAGACCCTCATGCTGACCTGCACCTTCTCTGGGTTCTCACTCAGCACTTCTGGAATGGGTGTGGGCTGGATCCGTCAGCCCCCAGGGAAGGCCCTGGAGTGGCTGGCACGCATTGATTGGGATAATGATAAATACTACAGCACATCTCTGAAGAGCAGACTCACCATCTCCAAGGACACCTCCAAGAACCAAGTGGTTCTAACAATAACCAACGTAGACCCTGTGGACACAGCCACATATTACTGTGCACGGAGACCACAGAGACACAGCCCAGGGCGCCTCCTGTACAAGAACCCAGACTGCTTCTCAGGGGTGCTCCCTTCCCACCAATGCAGAACAGGAAAGAGTGGCTGAGATACCATTTCCTGCCAGGGCCTGGGTTTCCTATCCCCATCTCACTCAGAGCCTTGTCTTCCCCCCTCTTCTTTACTAAGGAATGGCATGTTGCCTGTTAGTGGTTCATGCAAGTAGAGGCTGTATCCTGTTTGACAAAGATTCAGCATGAAAAGTTCCTGTTACCTGAGCCAGATGCATCACTGGTATGTGGCCACCAGTTTCTCAGGCTCATACCACTTTATGGGACCAAATACAAATGCCTATAGGATATGCCATTCTTAAACTGCAGACATTATGTCAAAGAAGAATGTGGAGATAAGAGAGCAGGAGGAATTGTGAAAATCCAGATAACATCTTTTCTTGTAGAGTGGAAGTTCCTTAGTCAAGTATTTTCATGAAACAATAAGACAGATGGAATGTGCCCTCACCATGGATTGTCTCACACTGGCAGTGCACAAATACATTTCTAAAAATTTCATCGGATATGTGTGATGCATGAGGCTTATTTCCACACAGGGAGCCCATAAATACCCAGATAAGTTAAAAATCCGACACTTGGAAAGAAAAATGCCTCATCTTGACATCACAAACCCATCTTAGTAAGTCTGAGGAGCAATGTGGAAAAGAAATGGAAAATTCAATGGCACATTTCTTATGAAATTTTTAGCTCAATGTTGAACATAAAAACAGAATTGTCCACAGTTTTAGGAAAGCCATCGCATGACAACGAATCACTACACTCAGAAACACCACTGAGTCTATAGAGTTCGAACTGTGAGCAGGTCAGTACCGAGGCCTCAGGAGAATCAAGGCTCTTGGGTACAGTGTGCAGAACCTAGAATTCAGCCACACAATCTATAGCCAAGTGATCTTTGACAAAGTTAACAAAAATTAACAAAAACAACAAACTAACAAAAATAATAATAAAATTTAAAAGAATATATCCAATGCTGGGGAAATTGGATAGCAACATGCAGAAGAACAAAAGTAGACCCCCACCCTCAACACATACATACTCAACACAAAATGAATTAAAGACTTACATGTAAGACCTTAACTATAAATGTACTCAAAGAAAACACCAGGGCAACTCTTCTGGTCATTGACCTGGGTAAAGAATTTACGACCAAGCCCCCAAAAGCACATGCAAAGAAAAAAAATAGACAAATGAGCTTAATTAACCTAAAGCATTGTTTACACAGCAGCAGAGTGAACAGGCAAATTGCAGAATGACAGAAAATTTTTGCACAGCTTGTCTGTGACAAGGAACTAATATGAAGAATTTGCAAGCAACTCAACTCGACAACAACAACAGCAACAAGAACCAAATAACCTCATTAAAATTAGCAAATGACATGAATAGATACTTTCAAAAGAACACATAAAATGGATACTAAATATATAAACAATGCTCAGCATCACTAATCATCAGGGAAATGCAAATTAAAACCACAGTAAGATATCATTGTACACCAGTCACAATGACTATTACTGAAATTTCAAAAATATCAGATGTTGGTGAAGATGGAAAGGAAAAACAACCCTTAGACACGTTGATGAGGATGTAGACAAGGACAACCTCTATGGAAAATGGTATGGAGATTTCCCAGAAAAAAACAAGAAATGGAACTGCCATTTGCTTTTGTTTTTGTTTTTGAGACGGAGTCTTGCTCTGTCTCCAGGCTAGAGTGCAGTGGTACAATGTTGGTTCACTGCGACCTTTGACTCCCTGGTTCAAGCAATTCTTCTGCCTCAGCCTCCAGAGTAGCTGGGACTAAAAGCATGAACCATTCACGCCCAGTTAATTTTTGTATTTTTAGTAGGGGCAGAGTTTCACCACGTTGGCCAGGATGGCCTTGATCTCTTGACTTCCTGATCCACCCACCTCAGCCTCCCAAAGTGCTGGGATTACAGCCATGAGCAACCTCACCTGGCTAGAACTGCCTTTTGATCCAACAATCCCACTATTGGGTAAATACCCAAAGCAAAATAAACCATTATTTCAAAAAGATACCCACACTTCTATGTTTATCACAAAACTATTCTCAGTAGCACATATATCAACCTGAGTGTCCACCAACAGATGATTTTATGAAAGAATACAGCATGTGTGCACAATTCAATACTAGTCAGCCACAATAAGGAATGAAATTGTGTCTTTTGCAGCAAGATGCATAGAACTGGGGGACAATATAACTAGTGAACTAATTCACAAACAGAAGGTCACATGCACACATTATTACTTATAAGTGGGAGGTAACAATGTGTCCACAAGGATATGGAGAGAGAAATGATGAACATAGAGACTTAGAAGGATGGGAGGGTGGAAGGTGGGAGCATGATGAGACATTACCTAATGGGTACAATGTAGATTATTTGGGTGATAGTACACTAAAAGCCAAGACCACTATGTAATATATCCATGTGTAAAAGTTGCATTCATAGCCCTTAAATTTATACAAATAAATATGCAAACAAATAAAATGAAAAATACAAAATAGTTAACAGTTGACCTATGATCTTAAAAATTAAAACTTAAAATATGATTCGTAAATGAAGTTAATATCAGTTGGACCCCAGTACATTTAAAAACTTTTTCGACTCAAGTGACTATAAGAAAATTAATGTCAAGTTTCAGATGAGAAACTGTTTGCAAATCATATACCACCAATGTAATTATAATAAGAACTTTCAGAACTCAACCGTGAAAAAACAAACAAACAAACAAACAAACAAGAAACAACCCGTGGATAAAATAGGCAAAGGTGTGCGCAGACATTTCATCAAAGACGATGTGCGGATGACATATGAGCATATAAACAGGCTCTCAACAGGATTTTCCATTAGAGAAATTCAAGTCAAGCCCACAATGCGACACCACTATACACTTTTTAGAATGGCTGAAATTAAGAAGAAATACAGATAATACTAATGCTGGTGAGCGTACCAGGTTCCTAGAGTCTGAAACATTGCTAATGGGAATGCAAAATGAAATAGTTACTCCATAAAGTAATTTTTAGTTTTTTCTAAAATCAAACATACCCTTAACACACGACCTCAATATCCCACTCCTGAATATTTGCTTCAGAGAAATACAATCTTATATTCACACAAAACTTCTTTTCAAGTATTCAAGATATTGTGCATGTGTGTCTGTGTTAGAAACTAAAAGTAACATAAATGTATAAAATTTGAATGGGTAAACAAAGTAGGAAGCATCTATAAATTGAATACCATCAGCAATAAAAAATAACAAATGACCCATACACAAACCATTACAGGTGAACTCCAGACATGACGCTAAGTGAGAGAAGCCAGTCTCAAAGATCAAAGAGACACAGCTGTCAGCACCACAGTCATCCTCAGGTGTCAGTGGTTTAGGCTGGGCTTTCTCTGTCTCTTTCCTGACCAGGCCCAGATGTTGAGCTCCGCCACTTGCAGATGGAAAATCCTACTATTTTCAGTCACGAACTGAGGTTTGAATTGCTTCACTGACTGAACCAAACAAACATGGGCTCCTTTGAACAGTGTCCGGCATTTGTTCCAACCACAAGAGAACGTTCCTTAGCTCTCCCCTTCCTTGGTTCTCTCCTGCCAGCCAGCAGCCCTGCAGTTTAGCCTGCATCTCCCATGCATCAACCCATCTCCTTCCAAGGACCTTCCACCACACCCTCCACTGTCTTTGAGAGCACTGGCAGGCTTTGAACTTTTCCACAGTTTGTTGTAAATGAGTTAGGATGTTTGTGACCACGTTCAGAACCATATTTTATGACTAAATTTCAGTCCCCTTCTCTCCTGGGACAGAGTCCCTCCCCAAGGTTCTGCAGGTGATAACAAAAGCGAGCATTTTCCTCCCTTAGTGTAGGAGCTGAGAGCTCAGTGGAGGGCGGGGGACAGACTTCTCACCTTCTCAGAACACCACTCCTGTTTGGCTGGGGTAGGCGGAATTGCTGCCGTAGGAGCAGGGCTGAGACCCAGGGACACAGTGTTCTCAGTGGTTCTGTGCCCAGGGCAGAGCCTCCATCCATGAGTGGGGCTGCATGGAAGAAGTGAGTCTCTGCTTCTTAGTAGCTGTCGTCCAGAACTGAGCTGCAGCAATGAATCGCTGTGCGCAGGGTCAGAGGACCAATGTCTGGCCCCGGGGAACAGCGTTCTCAAACGGGAGCCAAGGAGAAGAATGCCGGTCTTTTTGGCTGTACCCGTCTGTGGTGAAGTATATGTCATCCTGAGCTGGGCTGGGGAAGAAAGGGAGAATATCTTGGAACAAATATAATGGCTGACCTAACTAAATTTTTGTAGATTTTTTGTGTGTAAGTGTTTTATTTTTTTGCTTCATGTTATTAAAACCCTTCCAAATTGTATACTTTTTCAAATTAATTTTCCAGGTTTTATGAGGCTATAGACTCATGCTGACGTAACAAATAGAACTCTTTAACTTTTTAGGGAACCTTCACTGGTTGTAAAATGATGAGTTTTTTTCTTCCAACATTTTACAGATACCATCAACTGTCCTCTTGCTTGTAAGATTTTCAACAGAAAAATGCTGTCATTATTTTCTTCTGTTCTTTTGCAAAGCATGCCTTCTCTGCTAACCTTTACTTGCTGTCGTGCATTTCTGTTTGTCTTTAGTTTTCAGCAGGTTGAAAATAGTTGGCCTAAGGGTAGTGTGTGTGTGTGTGTGTGTGTGAGAGAGAGAGAGAGAGAGAGTGAGTTATCCTGCTGTTCTGAGTTCTCTGAGATGCACGGATCCACGGTTTACTCTGTCTGCAATTTGGGAAAAACACCTAGAGAAAAAGTCAGTGTGCACCTAGACACAAACCTCCGTGAGATGGGCACAGGACCACATGGGGGCACTGAAGATTCACTGAGCAGGACAGCCAGCCTCAGAGGCAGGTGCAGATGGACGTGAAGGTCTACTTTCCTGGCGGTGCTGTGAGTTCCTCTCCACATGACAGTTTCCTCTTGGGGAACTCCACTGGATTCATTATTCTTTGGTTACCTCCAAAATTTCTGATTTAGAAATGTTTGTTTTAATAAAAGAAAAACTTTCTTATATGCACCAAAGGCGGAATCACCTCTAGTCACTTTTGTCCCAAAATGTCTATAAATTATCAATGCTTCTGAAGTAAATTAGCCAAATGTATAGAGGCTGCAGTGTCAGACTCAACACTGTAGCCCAGCTCAACAGGACTCAAAGGACCAGGGTGAAGCAGGCAAGATAAAGTGCATGCTGGGCATCAGGGCTTAGGGAGTTACGTCCAGTGAGAGAGAAGAAAAGCCCCATGGTGGTCCTTGTCGGGACTCCAAGCTCACAGCTCCAAATGTAGTTGACAACGTACAAAGGAAGGGAGACCCCCACCCATGTTTAGTGTGGATGTTGAGTCTGATGGTGCCACACTCACACCCCAAGTGAAACTGGATTCACCAACTTTATTATTGAGGTGTCTGCTTGGAGAGATAAAGGCATCTTAAGAAAGTCCAAGCTGGCTCAATAGAGCAGGAAACAAGGCTGGCTGAGAATTTTATCACAATTGTCTGGTGGGAAAAGGGTGAGAGTTATTGCTCAAGTAATATGGAAAAAGGCAAATCGAAAAAGGCAAAGAAGGAGGAATAAGCCTTAAGTAATCAGTAGTGAGGCATGTAAAATATCTATCAACTTATTTCACTTCGCAGCTTAAGAAAGTGAGTGAACAATAAAAGATAAGGGTCCAGTATGGTGGACAGAAAACATGTCTGCAAAAAATAAGAATTTGTTTGACTCTAAGCACATATACAATAAAAATTCAGATGAGGAAATGGAGAAGGAATTAGACAGGAGTCTTGGACCAACGTCCTGGGTGGAAGCTTTTCACTATTCAAGATCATCAGCTTGTTCTGAACGTCTTAAGTCAGTTACCTGCATCAATGTGTCCAGGCCTCATAAGATCTATGAGAATGTTAGCCTTACCCTGGTAAAGCTACTTAACCAGAGTAGCCTTAAAATTGGGTGGGATTCTGAATTTATTCTTTACTTGTGTTACCTGTAATATCACATAATATATAAATTTGGAAAGTGAGACTATATATTTTTATAAAGGGTTATAGTCATCCCACAAGCTGGGAAGCTTTGCCTCCTGCAAAGACCAGAGACAGGCACTTCCGTGGAGGAAGGAGATGGGAAGGTTTATGCTTAACGGGTTGGAGACATATTCAACAGGTTACAGAAGGAGCTATGGCTATTCATGGAGGTGGTCCTGACACATGCATACTGAACACACATGCATGTGACATGTGACCCCTGTTCACTTAGCAGTGGGGACTTAGCATTTAAATGCATTACAATTAGGCCCTATGTGCCAAAAGCTGAAGCAGGGACACCAAGGCCCTCAGTGTGCACCCTCCGTAAATGGCCAGAACCAGGCCGTGGTCAGTGGTCTCTGATCAGGAGAAAGTTCTTGAAATCAGTCTGACGTCCAATCAAAGCTGGGGTTATGGCTGTGGAACAGGGGTCAGTTAGTCAGGGGATGAGCTGCAATTGGATAAATCGTGCTTGTCTCAGGGTCAGTGCTCATTTCACTGCTAGGGAAAAATAATACCCTATTGGCAGTTAGAGCACAGTTTATTCTTTTATAAGAGTTGGGGTGAGGATAGTAACCCCCACCTGGCATGGCCTTAGGTCTTGTTTGTAACTTGGCATCTTATTGCCACAGAGAGTCTGTTCCGTCAGTCTTATGATCTCCATTTTAACATGTTGGTCCGTGTTGTCTCTGAACCGCAAAGGGGAGTGGGTATAACGTGGTGTGTCTGATCTCTCGTTCTGCCCAGCTGGGAACTCAGCTTTTAGGTGTTTTTGGTGCCCCCTTGGCCAAGAGGGGGACCATTCAATCTCGTGGGGTGTCTGCAATTTTACTTTTAGTTCAAAGTTTATAAATATGACCGTAAGTATTGACATTCCAAAAGTCACTCCTTTGTTTTGGCTAAAAGTACCTGGCAAGAGTCCTTGCAATGAGGTTCAGGAGCAGTATTTTCTCCTGACTTTATTTGCAATAGACACAGGAGAGACTGTTGAAAAGATGTAGTACCAAAGCAGCCTTAGTCTGTTGGTGAATGGAATTGGTATAATACAGAAACCATTTTCAATATTTTGTAACACATGTATGCATGCAGTAAGACAGCAGTGAGCCAGCAGTGAGCACGGAGTGTAAAGTCTCTAAAAGTGTGATCCTTTCAGCCACCAAATAATAGGGTAATAACCGATGTATTCGGAAGGAGTTGACTCCAATACCATAACACTAGGGGGAGAATCTTTGGCCAAGGAAGTTCAAGACTTTCTTAAATTGTTGTTCTTGTTGTTGTTTGAGACAGAGTCTTACTCTGTTGCACAGGCTGGAGTGCGGTGGTGCAATCTCGGCTCACTGTGACCTCTGCCTCCCTGGTTCAAGTGATTCCTTCCCCAGCCTCCCAAGTAGCTGGCATTACAAGCATGCACCATCATGTTCAGCTAATTTTTTGTATTTTTTTAGTAGAGATGGGGTTTCATCATGTTGGCCAGGCTGGTCTCACACTCCTGACCTCAAGTGATCCTCCTGCCTCGGCCTCCCGAAGTGCTGGATTACAGGTGTGAGTCACCACACTCGGTCGAGATTTTCTTAAAGTATTGAAAATTTTAATTTAAGGGTTACAGTTTTCATCAACATTTCCAGAAAATTGTAGACAGGATATATTCTGCATTGTCTGAGTAATGGTAATTCCTTCCATTTTTAGACAGCATTATAAAAAATTTTAAGGCTGTTTGCTTTGTATAATGATCCACTACTATAGATAATTAGATAGGTGACAGATAGATAACTAGATAGATAGACATACACACATACATACATAGGTACATAGATAGTGTTATAGATGCACAGATAGATATATAGACAGATATAGTTACAGATATATTTTAGTTTTTATGCTACTTTTTTATTGCCTTTACTTCCAATGATATATTAGTCAGGTCTATAGGATGTAGTAGTGCATCTAAAATTCCTTCCCTTCTTGTCCATTTTGGTGTGTTCTGAAAGATGTGAGAAATCTTTTGTGTGCAGATCACTTCAAAGTCATGCACTACTGTTGAAATATATGTTTTTAGTCTATATCTTGGACTCATTGAAAGCTCTGCTGAGTGCAATAATTTCTGCCATTTGAGCTAACTTTACACTAGGTAGAGAAATATATTCTAAATGGAGTTTACACTATTAATATAAATTACTGATTCATAGCCTCCAGCTTAATTATTGAGGCATAATCGATCAGAAATGATATTACATCAAAGGTTTCCATGGAAGTCTAAACAAGGGATGTGAACAAATTTTCCTAATTTAGGTAAAATAACTCTGAGCCCATTCTTAGTATCCAGCCATGTCTCCTATCAATCACACTGAATCCCATGCTAACATTGACCTAACTTGGGACTTGTAAGTCTCAAATATGACGTTTTGATTGTAATGCTTCTAAATCAGGATGTGTGGCTCTTTTAGCCAAGAGTAAAGAAAAGCAAATTTAGCTTACTAAAAATGAGGAAGATTAAAACCTAATTAAATGGAAACTGGGATACGAGTGGCTCCAGATTTGGCTATATTAATAGTCTATGTGTCCAGATGATTTCTTTTCTCATTTTACACACAGATACACCCACAACGTCAGCTTCATCTCCCATTAACCCTCATCATTTCTTTCTTCATCAGTTTGCTTAGAATTTTGGCTTCCAGCTGCACCCATGTTTCACAAAAGACATGATCTTATTCTTTTTCTATGACTACATAGTACTCCATGGTGTACATGTACCATATTTTCTTTATCCACCATTAATGGACATGTAGGTTGCTTTTTTGGTCTTATGTATTAAGAATACCATAGCAATGTAAGTGGGTGTATTTTTTTTGGAAGAATGATTTATCTTCTTGTGTGTATATACCCACTTACGAGATGGCTGGGTCAAATGATAGCTCTGCTTTAAGTACTTTTCAAATCTCCAGACTGCTTTCTATGGTGCTTGGACTAATTCACATTCCACCCAACACTGTATAAGTGTTTCCTGTTCTCCACAGTCTCGCCAGCATCCATTTTTTTTTTAATTTTTTAGTAGTACTGATTTTGACTAGTGTGAGATGGCATCTCATTGCGGTTTTGATTTGCATTTCTCTGATGATTAGTGATGCTAAATATTTTTTCATATGTTCTGGCCACTCTATGTATTTTTGAGAAGTTTATGCTCATGTAATTTGCCTATTTTTAAAATGTGGTTATTTTGTTGTTACTTGTTGATTTCCATTTCTTATAGAATCTGGATAATGGCCCTTTGTCAGATGCATAGTTTGTGAATATCTTCTCCCATTCTGTAGGCTCTGTTTATTCTCTTGATAGTTTCTTTTACTCTGTTGAAGCTCCTTAGTTTTATCAGGTGCCACATACAGAATTTCCTGCCACATACAGAATTTCCATTTTTTGTAATTGATTTGGGGGACTTTGCCAAAAATTTCTTGCCAAAAAAATTTTTGGGAAGAGTATTTCTTAGGTTGTCTTCATGATTTTTTATATCTTGAGGTCTTATACTTAAATCTTTAATCGATTATGTGTTTATTTTTGTTAATGGTGAAAGTTAGACATCCAGGTTGCATCTTCTGCATATGGCTAGCCAGTTATCCCAGCACCAATTAATGAATATGGATACATTTCCTCATTGCAGGTTATTAGTGTCCTGGTGTAAGATCAGATGGTTGTAGGTGTGCAGCTTTATTTCTGAGTTTTCTACTCTCTTTCAGTGGTCTATGTGTCTGTTTTTGTGCAGGTACCAAGCTATTTTGGTTCCTGTAGCTTTAAAGTATAATTTGATGCCTTATAGTGGGATACCTTTGACTACATTCTTGTTGCTTAAGATTGCTTTGGCTTTTAAAGTTCTTTTTTGATTCCATATAAATTTTAAAATAGTGTTTTTCTGATGCTATAAAAATAATGTTGGTAGTTTGATAGGAATATCATTGAATCTGATCATTTCTTTGGTTACCATCAAAGTGTATAGCCATAAATGACTTGATCAAGAAGTTAGAAAGGTCTCAAATTAGTAATCTTAACTTTCCACCTAAAAAAACTAAAAAAGTCCTCAAAGCTAGCAGAAAAAAATAATAAAATTAGAGAATAACCTAATCACATTCAGATAAAAATGCATACAAAATATCAATAAACCTAAGAGTTTCTTCTTTGTTAAATAGATAAAATTGATTGATAGACCACCTAGCTGGATTAACAAAGATAAAGAAAAAGAAGATCCAAATAAGTAGAATCAGAAATGACAAAGATGATACTACAACTGATCCCAGAAGCATACAAAAATTCTCAGACTACTATCAACTTTATGCACACATATTAGAGAATCTGGAGTAAATGAATAAATTTTGGGAAGCACAGGATCTTCCAAGATTGAATCAGGAAGAGATTGAAACCCTAAATAGAGCAATATCAACTTCTAAAATTGAGTCAGTAGCAAAGAACCTACGAAGAAAAAGAGACCTGGACAAGATGAATTTACAGCTGAATTCTACCAGACATACAAAGAAGAACTGATGCCAATTCTACTGAAACTACAAAGAAAATCAAGGCATAGGGGCTCCTTCTCAACTAATTCTACGAAGCCAGCATCAGTCTTATGCAAAAATATGGCAGAGACAGAACAAGAGGTGAAAACTCAATAAGAATATTTCTCATGATGATCGGCTTAAAAATTCTCAACATAGGAAATCACATCCAGTAGTATATCAAAAAGTTGACACAACACAACCAAGTAGGTTTTATTCTGCAGATGCAAGGCTGCTTTAACTTATGCAAAGCAATAAATATCATTCTCTACTAAACAGAATCAAAAGCAAAAACCATGTGAGTATCCCAGCAGATGCAGGAAAAAAGCTTTTGATAAAAATCTAACAACCATTGGTCTATATCTCTGTTTTGGTACCAGTACCATGCTGTTTTGGTTACTGTAGCCTTGTAGTATAGTTTGAAGTCAGGTAGGTTGATGCCTCCAGCTTTGTTCTTTTGACTTAGGATTGTCTTGGCAATGCGGGCTCTTTTTTGATTCCATATGAACTTTAAAGCAGTTTTTTCCAATTCTGTGAAGAAAGTCATCAGTAGCTTGATGGGGATGGCACTGAATCTATAAATTACCTCAGGCAGTGTGGCCATTTTCATGATATTGATTCTTCCTATCCATGAGCATGGTATGTTCTTCCATTGAGATATAGACTAATGGAACAGAACAGAGTCCTCAGAAATAATACCACACATCTACAGCCATCTGATCTTTGATAAACCTGAGAAAAACAAGAAACGGGGAAAGGATTCCCTATGTAATAAATGGTGCTGGGAAAATTGGCTAGCCATAAGTAGAAAGCTGAAACTGGATCCTTTCCTTACTCCTTATACGAAAATTAATTCAAGATGAATTAGAGACTTAAATGTTAGACCTAATACCATAAAAACCCTAGAAGAAAACCTAGGTAATACCATTCAGGACATAGGCATGGGCAAGGACTTCATGTCTAAAACACCAAAAGCAATGGCAACAAAAGCCAAAATTGACAAATGGGATCTAATTAAACTAAAGAGCTTCTGCACAGCAAAAGAAACTACCATCAGAGTGAACAGGCAACCTACAGAATGGGAGAAAATTTTTGCAATCTACTCATCTGACAAAGGGCTAATATCCAGAACCTACAAAGAACCCAAACAAATTTACAAGAAAAAAACAAACAACCCCATCAAAAAGTGGGCAAAGGATATGAACAGACATTTCTCAAAAGAAGACATGCATACAGCCAACAGAAAAAGCCAACATGAAAAAATGCTCGTCATCACTGGCCATCAGAGAAATGCAAATCAAAACCACAATGAGATACCATCTCACACCAGTTAGAATGGCGATCATTAAAAAATCAGGAAACAACAGGTGCTGGAGAGGATGTGGAGAAATAGGAACACTTTTACACTGTTGGTGGGATTGTAAACTAGTTCAACCATTATGGAAAACAGTATGGTGATTCCTCAAGGATCTAGAACTAGAAGTACCATTTGACCCAGCCATCCCATTACTGGGTATATACCCAAAGGATTATAAATCATGCTGCTATAAAGACACATGCACATGTATGTTCATTGTGGCACTAATCACAATAGCAAAGCCTTGGAATCAACCCAAATGTCCATCAGTGACAGACTGGATTAAGAAAATGTGGCACATATACACCGTGGAATACTATGCAGCCATAAAAAAGGATGAGTTTGTGTCCTTTGTAGGGACATGGATGCAGCTGGAAACCATCATTCTCAGCAAACTATCGCAAGAACAGAAAACCAAACACCGCATGTTCTCACTCATAGGTGGGAATTGAACAATGAGATCACTTGGACTCGGGAAGGGGAACATCATACACTGGGGCCTATTATGGGGAGTGGGGAGGGGGGAGGGATTGCATTGGGAGTTATACCTGATGTAAATGACGAGTTGATGGGTGCTGACGAGTTGATGGGTGCAGCACACCAACACGGCACAAGTATACATATGTAACAAACCTGCACGTTATGCACATGTACCCTAGAACTTAAAGTATAATAATAATAATTAAAAAAAAGAAAATTAAAAAAAAATCTAACAACCCTTCATGATAAAAACTCTCAAAAGTCTAGGCATTGAAGGAGCACACCTCAATCTAATGAGCCATCTATGACAACGCACAGCCAACATCATACTGAATGGGCAAACACTGGAACTATTATCCTTAAGAACAGAAACAAAACAAGGATGCCCACTCTCATCACTTCTATTCATCATAGTACTGGAAGTATTCACCAGATCAGGCAAGAGAAAGAAATAAAAGCCATCAAGAAAAAAAAAGAAAAATGCAAACCCTCTGTTTTCACTGATGATATGATTCTATACCTAGAAAATATTGAAGACTCTGCCAAAAGTCTCCTAGTATAGATACATTAGTTTAGGAATGTTTCAGGATATGACATCAATGTATGAAAATCACAGTAATATTTCTACACACCAACAACATTCTGGCTGAGAGTGGGATCAAGAACATGCTCTCCCAAGAGCCACCAAGACAATGGAATACCTAGGAATACAGACAGCTAAGCCAATGAGATGAAATATCTCTACTAGAAAATCAGCAAAACACTGGTGAAAAATATCAGAGATAAAACAAATAAATGGAAAAATAAACATTCCATGCTTATGAATTTAAAGACTAAATGTAAGAAAATGTTTTAAAATTTGTGATTAATTCAATGTAGCAATGCCATTTTTTTCAACATTTGCAGAATATTGTTGAAGGTAATAGCGGTTTGGCATTTGAGTAATGGAAACACCTTACAGAATTGCTTTGTAACAATTGCTTCCTGTAGTGGGTGTGCTTCAGTTACCTGATGAAAACATCAGCATGCCACAGGTTGAAAACATAAAATCTGTTTATCAATTGAAAAGGCTGTAGGCTTTTGTGAAAGAATTACTTCAAGTCACTCACAAAAACAGCACACAGTAAATGAAACTTGTTCAAATTCCATGGAGAGTGGAAGCTGAAGAAAATCCACCTAAAAGTGTCCAAAGGCCCCCAAGCCTGGGTTCCTCGGCAGGTCCCAACTTCACAGATTTTCCAGGATTTTGTTTTTAACTGATTTACACATGAGCAGGACATAACCTCAGGTGTCTTAAAGTTTCCCACAAGTGTTGATTTAAGACTGTATTCACTGACTAACACGGTGAAACCCCGTCTCTACTGAAAAATACAAAAATCTAGCTGGGCGAGGTGGCGGGCGCCTGTAGTCCCAGCTACTCAGGAGGCTGAGGCAGGAGAATGGCGTGAACCCGGGAGGCGGAGCTTGCAGTGAGCTGAGATCCGGCCACTGCACTCCAGCCTGGGCGACAGAGCGAGACTCCGTCTCAAAAAAAAAAGACTGTATTCAATTCAGCTATCCTATGTAAAAGAGTTCAACAGAGAAATTGAATTAGCATTCATTTGAAATTATCTGACACAGATTATTTGGGTGAAGTAGATAACCAAGAGTTTTCCAATTTTTAACCTAAAATCGGGGGCTAAGTGTTGATAATTTATAAAGATATCTTTGAATCTCTCAGGAAATTTACCTCCTGAGGGTTCAGATAAGATGGTACACTAGGTTAAGATGACAGGTTTGGCGCAATGAACTGGTACAGCATTCTCTTTAGCTTTCATGTTATCTCTTTTTCTGCACTGAATTCCATCTTTATATTAGTCAAGAATATGGGATGCAAAAGTGCTTCTAAGAGGTTCTTAACTTGCCCATTTCAATGTTTTCTTTTTTTTTTCCAGGAGACGTGAGAAACCACTTAGTTTGCAAAGCATCCCAAAGCCATGTCCTTCTCCAGAAACATGTGATCTCATTTACTGGTCTTTTCTTAAGTGACACTCTCTAATCAGTGCATCTGGGCCAATTTCAAATAAGGTGAAGAAATGTGTCCTAAAGTAAAGACAACATTGTGTAATAGGAATTCCTGTTTGAAAACCTTTCGTTTTATTATTGGGTAGGATCCATCAACATATCGCATTAGTTGAAGTTTCTCAACGGGAGTTTAATAAATATAAAGAACGCACAGAAGTGTTTCCTAATTAAAATAAAACATAACAATTACCTAGGCTGTGAGTTCAGGCTCGGTAATCTGCTATGTCCGTGCCCATCACTCTGCACCACAAACTAATTTTGACCTCAGCAGAAATGGGGTTAGTTTTCAAATTAGTAACTTTTTTCCAATTTAATTTATTTAGATGATTATGAATGAATATTTTAGCAGAAAGGGAATCAAGGAAATTTCAACTAAATAACCAGAATTTAAAATGACAAACAATTGAACCAGATGCCAGGATGTGAGTGGCTCCAGGCCCAGTTAATTCAAAACTTTATGTGCCCAGGTTCTGTATTTTCCAAAATTACACATCTCCATTCCACCTTCATGCCACAGTCGACTCCCATCATGTAAGACATGGCAACAGCATTCCCAAAGGTCGTATGCAATTCTGAAAATGGAATAAGCAAGGAGAGGAGATGATCGTTTATATTCTCCTCTGTGGAGGAAGAATTGCCTCAACAGACCACCTCTCCTGTATCTGTGACTGGAACTATGTCACAGGCAAACATGGACCGAAATCCCTCAAGGGGATAATAGGGTAACATTAATCAGGGTGATCATTTTTATACTACAAAATTCATAGATGACACTGCATTCCAACTGGGGAGACACAGCAAGACCCTGTCTCTAAGAAAAAGAAAAAAAGAAGAGCAAATTAATAGATACTGACACTAACATTTTAGATAATGAAATTTTCATAACCTAATTTTAACCACACTCACATCATAACATAAATCTTCCCTGAAATATTCCTAGTCATGCTGAGTTTCATCAACATTTCCAGGTTCAAATCTGAAATTCAAGAGAGTCTTGAGGATAAAACAAAATTAGGGCAGTGAAACTGGTATCTATTGAGTACCTGCTAACTCAGGAGGACTCAATATACCCTGGCACACTGCTGCTTCTCCGAATGGCTCACAAGGACTCCAGCTCTCTCTCTATCTTCCTCAAACATCTGGCCCCCACTTGCCCTAAGTTCACACTCTACTCTTAGTCTGTGCTCTGAAGTCTTCGCAGACGTGAAAATGAGCTGTCAGATGGCACTTCCCTCTCACCTCAGGATGGAATTACTGCTACATTTAACTATCACTCTTTCCATAATGGTTGATTTCTCTTGGTCTGTTCATTACGGATCAAAGGCATCTGATTTGAATCTTTATTTCTTTGCATTTGTCTCCATGACAATGTTGGGAGGTTTTACTGCCAGCATTATAACATGGTGTAGTGACCTGACACGTGTGTGGTTAACAACACCTACAAATTCATAAGCTCTTTGGTTCTCTTTCCAGCAAATATAATTGCTCCCTTTCTGTGTATGAGCACATCCTAGAAAGAAACCCGTACACACCCACATAGATATATACAGGTCTATGGCATTTCCTCCTCTGTAAGTGAAAAATAATCTCCATTTCATACCAAGTTCATCATTTCTCTGAAGGTGAGGGCAGCTCCTTTTGCATCTGTTCAAACCAAAGGCCCAGACACCAGCTGGTAAGTGAGGAGCTACCCTGTTTCTGGGTGTTGGGTCTGTCTCTTCCCCTTTGCTTTCCCACAGAAGATTGGCCACTTGTCCAGGTCCCAAGAAGAGAGTCCAGGTTTGTCCTGATACTATGACTCATCCAACTTCTGATGACTCTCCTGTTACACACATTCATGGAGGTAGCCTGTTAATTATATAATTCACTAAACAAATACCAAATACCCACATTGCAATACCCCATACCCAAGGGTATGTTCATGCAATTCAGTTAAGAAAAAGGCTTTTTAGAGACAGACAGATCAGGCTAGCTTGGTCAATATATGGGTGAAAACACTGGATTTGAATGTCTCTGTCTTCCCCCATGTCACATGTGTGGCCTGTCAGACAGGACCAGGGTTCCTCGTGCTCTCAGAGGTGAGGGGTCACATTGTTCCTCTCTGGTTTCCAGGAAAGGTAACTGCAGTAATCTTGGTGATGAGACTATCCTCCAGTGCTGACCTATTATAGAGTTTACAAATGAAATTTTCACTGCAATTCACAATCTACTCTTTCACACTGAAGTGTACAGAGATCAGGGCACATCCTCAGGGTCACACATTGATATGTCCCACGAGTTTTTCCTAAGGTCTCAGAAAGAATTCTAGGATTCAAAAGGTCTCAGAGGGCAGCTCCCAGTGCTTGAGTTAAAATGGTGGCTCAGGTCTGTAATCCCAGCACTTTGGGAGGCCAAGGCGGGTGGATCACCTGAGGTCGGGATGTTGAGACTAGCTTGGCCAACATGGTGAAACTTTGTCTCTAGTAAAAATACAAAAATTAGCCAGGGGTGGTTGTGCATGCCTGTACTCCCAGCTACTCGGCAGGCTGAGGCAGGAGAATCATTTGAACCCAGGAGGCGGAGGTTGAGCCAATATCGGGCCACTGCACTCCAGCCTGGCCAAAGGAGTGAAAGTTCATCTAAAAAAATAAATTTTATTTAATTTAAACATTTTTTTAAAATGCCCCACTCCCTAGAACAGAGAGATTCCCTCTAAACATGATGGATGTCCTGAACTATAAATTACATTAAGTGAATCCTGGTGTGTCTGAACTCACATGATCGTTACGTTAAACTGCTGTTCCAATCTACTTCCTCACCTGGAAAAAGAGGAGCCAGGACATGGCAAGTTGAGGTCCCAGGAAGAGAACTGAGTTCTCAAAGGGCAAAACTAGCATCCTCATCCCAGGGTGAGCCTAAAAGACTGGGACCTCCCTCATCCCTTTTCACCTCTTTATACAAAGGCACCACCCACATGCAAATCCTCACTTAGGCACCCACAGGAAACCACCACACATTTCCTTAAATTCAGGCTCCTGCTCACATGGGAAATGCTCTCTGAGAGTTACGGACATCCTGTGCAAGAACATGAAGCACCTGTGGTTCTTCCTCCTCCTGGTGGCAGCTCCCAGATGTGAGTGTCTCGGGGATGCAGATATGACGACATGGGAGGCTGTCTCTGATCCCAGAGCTCACCGTGGGTCTCTCTGTTCACAGGGGTCCTGTCCCAGGTGCAGCTGCAGGAGTCGGGCCCAGGACTGGTGAAGCCTTCGGAGACCCTGCCCCTCACCTGCACTGTCTCTGGTGGCTCCTTCAGCAGTTACTGGTGGGGCTGGATCCGCCAGCCCCCAGGGAAGGGGCTGGAGTGGATTGGGAGTATCTATGGTAGTAGTGGGAGCACCGAATACAACCCCTCCCTCAAAAGTCGAGTCACCATTTCAAGAGACACATCCAAGAACCAGTTCTCCCTGAAGCTGAGCTCTGTGACCGCCGCGGACACGGCCGTGTATTACTGTGCGAGACACACAGTGAGGGGAGGTGAGTGTGAGCCCAGACACAAACCTCCCTGCAGGGAGGCGGAGGGGGCGGGCGCAGGTGCCGCTCAGGACCAGCAGGGGGCGCGCGGGGCCCACAGAGCAGGAGGCCGGGTCAGGAGCAGGTGCAGGGAGGGCGGGGCTTCCTCATCTGCTCAGTGCTCTCCCTCCTCACCAGCACCTCAGCTGTCCCCAGGGCTCCTCTTTCTTTGATATCTGTGGTTCTGCTTCCTCATATCCTTGCTACAGGCAAGAAAGGAGGGAGAAATTTCCCTGTTTACCATTGAGCTTTTAATAGTCACTGGCACCTTTTTTTCAACAAATTCCCATAACGCCCATTTTACCTTCTTGACAAGCAAAATATTCTAAGGCTTCTCACCATCCCTTGATTGGCGTCATCGACTGCATCGTGTCCTGCTCTTCAGTTCATATGCTGAAACCCCAATCCCAGTGGCTCTGTATTTGGAGAGAGGGATTTTAAACGGCAAATAAGTTAACCGCGGCCATAAATGTGGGACCCTAATCCAGTAGGACTCTTCTCCTTATGAGAAGTGGAAGACATCAGATACCTCTCTCTCCACATGCACACAGAGGAGAGGCCATGTGAGGACGCACTGCATGAGAAGCTGGCCCTTTGCAAGCCTGGATAAGGCCTCTCAAAAATATAACCCTTTCTGCACCTAGATCTTGGACTTTAAGACTCCAGAACAATAAGAAAATTAGTATTTGTTATTTGAAACAACCTAGTCTGTGGTATCTTCTGATGGAAAGCCAAGCAGATTCACAGATACAATTGTGTTAGCTCCGTCTCCTGGAGGGAGAAGCAGCCCACCAAGGCTGGACACATCTCTCAAATTATTTTTATAAAGAAAAATATATCCAAGAAGAAAACCCCACCACATATCTGCTGAGTCATTTACTTAGCAGGTGTCTCTGATATCAGCCCTGGGGCCTGTGTTCTAGGTCATGTCTCTCACTTTCCACTATGGGAATCCATGTAGATAATGAGAACCAGACAGATGGAGTCCTGATTCCTGCCCACCTTCTGCTTCCCCCAAAGTATCCCACAGGAAACTACTCCAGCATCATCCCTGTGTCTTCTACTCTCTAAAATCCCACTAAAGCTGACCCTAAACCAGGAGCTATTGGGGGCTGGACTCTTGTTCTCTTCTTTGTAGTCTTCCATAAGGTCCAGGTGCAGAGTAGAGCCTCAAAAAAAATTGAACATCACTTCCCCTAACCCACATCATTCCCTTACATCCTTGTCATGCATCTGTCCTCTGTGGGCACCCAGGGCAGGTTACCAGGAATTGCCTGAAGCTGACCTCAGCTGATCTGCTGAGACCACGGGTCATGCACACATACGATTCCAGGTCATGCAGGCTCTACTGCAGGACAGACCTGTGTCCTGTGGGGCACAGTCACCTGCTGACCCTGGGCTCCTCTAATAACTCACACATCTGGTGTTTATGTGTGTCCAGATGGCCCCGTCAGCACAGCACACTAGGGTGGTCAACCGCACAGGTGGCTCTGTCAGGCGGTGGACAGAAAGGGAATGGACAGGCTGGTCACTCCCATCATCAGTGATTTCCCAGTGAATTTTAAATAAATGAAACAAAATTAACAACAAAGGGCATGGATATGTACCTGTATCTGGAAGGTATACAAGGTCCCAGCACTGTACTGGGAGTGGGTGTGAAAGGCCCTTTTGGGTGAAAAGCCCTCCAGCGTGAGTGAAAGCTGAAGGAATGATCAGTGTGCAGGTGGAGGCTGATAGGCAGCTGGCAGCTTCCATTTCCTGAAGATGTTCCTGGGTGTGTGATGGTTGGATAGTTCATGTATGTGAAGATGAGGGCTGGACTCATGTAGGAACAAGGAAATTATCCCATGGGAATGGCAGAAAAGAAAATGGAGATGGATGCCCCTGGAGACAGCTCATTAGATTTGGTGGAGGAAAAATAGAAATTTATTCCAATGACCCCAGCATGTTCAGCTAAATATGAGTTGCTTTAGTAGACAGAATTACAAAGGGAAGGGTGATGGAATTTATAGAAGGAAATAACATAGGATAAATGAAAATAAATCTACACAAATCTATCAAAAGACAGATGCCAGAGTGGAGCAGATGCAGCTACTTCATTGCTCGGGGAACCTACCAGAGACACGTGGCATACCTCTAAGGCAGGTCTAGTGGTGATGAACTTGTCCACTTTTTGCTTTTTTGGGAAACTTCTCAAACATCCTGCATTACTGAAGAAAAGCTTTAACCAGTGTAATACATTTATTTGGAAGTTTTTTGGCTTTGTTTTTATTTTCAGCAACTTGAATAGAATCGTGCACATCATGATATTTCGGTGAACAACAGGCCACATACAGGACAAAGGTCTCATTAGATTATAATACTGTATTTCACTGCATTTTTTCCATGCTTAGATATGTTCATCTGTATAAACATCTACTATGGTGATTCAACTGCCCACAGTATTCACTACACTTACAAGACATACAGATTTGTTACCTAGGAGCACTATGCTTTCCCACACAGCCTGGGTGTAGCAGGGTATTTCATGTAGGTTTGTGTAAGCACGCTCTATGATCCTTGCACACTGACAAAAGTGCTGAAGGACACATTGCTCAGATGTATCCTTACAGTTTTTTATTTATTTATTTATTTTTTTGAGACTCACTCCGTCACCCAGGCTGGAGTGCAGCGGCACAATCTTGGCTCACTGCAACCTCCGCTGCCCAAGCTCAAGCGATTCTCCTGCCTCAGCCTTCCGAGTAGTTGGGATTACAGGCATGGAGCACTATGCCAAGCTAATTTTTCTTTTCTTTTTTAGTAAAGAAGAGGTTTCACCATGTTGCCCAGGCTGGTCTTGAACTCCTGACCTAGGTGATCCACCCAGTTTGACCTCTCAAAGTGCTGGGAGTACAGGTGTGAGCCACTGCACCTGGACAATGTGTCCCTACTGGTCAGCCACAAATCATTGTATCTCATCTCTCTCCCTTTTTTGTCTCTGTTAATATTCTTACGTTGTTTGTGAATTCTTCTCCTAGCTCAATGAACATATTTATAAGGTTTACATTGAATTTTCTAGTAGGTAATCAATATATCTCCTTTAAATTTGTGTCAGTTCCTAGTGCTTTTTTGTTAAATAATTTGGACCACTTTTTTCTGTTTCTTGATTATTATTTTTATTATTATTATACTTTAAGTTCTAGGGTACATGTGCACAACGTGCAGGTTTTTTACATATGTATACATGTGTCATGTTGGTGTGCTGCACCCATTAACTCGTCATTTACATTAGGTATATCTCCTAATGCTATCCCTCCCCACTCCCCACCTCCCCACAATAGACCCCGGTGTGTGATGTTCCCCTTCCTGTGTCCAAGTGATCTCATTGTTCAATTCCCACCTATGAGTGAGAACATGCGGTGTTTGGTTTTCTGTTCTTGCGATAGTTTGCTGAGAATGATGGTTTCCAGCTGCATCCATGTCCCTACAAAGGACACAAACTCATCCTTCTTTATGGCTGCATAGTATTCCATGGTGTATATGTGCCACGTTTTCTTAATCCAGTCTGTGACTGATGGACATTTGGGTTGATTCCAAGTCTTTGCTATTGTAAATAGTGCTGCAATAAACATAAGTGTGCATGTGTCTTTATAGCAGCATGATTTATAATCCTTTGGGTATATACCCAGTAATGGGATGGCTGGGTCAAATGGTATTTCTAGTTCTAGATCCTTGAGGAGTCGCCACACTGTCTTCCACAATGGTCAAACTAGTTTACAGTCCCACCAACAGTGTAAAAGTGTTCCTATTTCTCCACATCCTCTCCAGCACCTGTTGTTTCCTGATTTTTTAATGATTGCCATTCTAACTGGTGTGAGATGGTATCTCACTGTGGTTTTGATTTGCCTTTCTCTGAAGGCGAGTGATGATGAGCATTTTTTCATGTGTCTGTTGGCTGTATGAATGTCTTCCTTTGAGAAGTGTCTGTTCATATCCTTTGCCCACTTTTCGATGGAGTTGTTTGTTTTTTTCTTGTAAATTTGTTTGGGTTCTTTGTAGGATCTGGATATTAGTCCTTTGTCAGATGAGTAGATTGCAAAAATTTTTTCCCATTCTGTAGGTTGCCTGTTCACTCTGATGGTAGTTTCTTTTGCTGTGCAGAAGCTCTTTAGTTTAATTACATCCCATTTGTCAATTTTGGCTTTTGTTGCCATTGCTTTTGGTGTTTTAGACATGAAGTCCTTGCCCATGCCTATGTCCTGAATGGTATTACCTAGGCTTTCTTCTAGGGTTTTTATAGTTTTAGGTCTAACATTTAAGTCTCTAATCCATCTTGAATTAATCTTTGTATAAGGAGTAAGGAAAGGATCCAGTTTCAGCTTTCTACTTATGGCTAGCCAATTTTCCCAGCACCATTTTTTAAATAGGGAATCCTTTCCCCATATCTTGCTTTTGTCAGGTTTGTCAAAGATCAGATGGCTGTAGATGTGTGGTATTATTTCTGAGAGCTGTGTTCTGTTCCATTGGTCTATATCTCTGTTTTGGTACCAGTACCATGCTGTTTTGGTTACTGTAGCCTTGTAGTATAGTTTGAAGTCAGGTAACGTGATGCCTCCAGCTTTGTTCTTTTGGCTTAGGATTGTCTTGGCAATGCGGGGTCGTTTTTGGTTCCATATGAACTTTAAAGTAGATTTTTCCAATTCTGTGAAGAAAGTCATTGGTAGCTTAATGGGGATGGCATTGAATCCATAAATTACCTTGGGCAATATGGCCATTTTCACAATATTGATTCTTCCTATCCATGAGCATGGTATGTTCTTCCATTTGTTTGTGTCCTCTTTTATTTCACTGAGCAGTGGTTTGTAGTTCTCCTTGAAGAGGTCCTTCACATCCCTTGTAAGTTGGATTCCTAGGTATTTTATTCTCTTTGAAGCTATTGTGAATGACAGTTCATACATGATTTGGCTCTATGTTTGTCTGTTACTGGTGTATAAGAATGCTTGTGATTTTTGCACATTGATTTTGTATCCTGAGAGTTTGCGGAAGTTGCTTATTAGCTTAAGGAGATTTTGGGCTGAGACGATGGGGTTTTCTAAATATACAATTATGTCATCTGCAAACAGGGACAATTTGACTTCTTCCTTTCCTAACTGAATACTCTTTATTTCTTTCTCTTGCCTGATTGCCCTAGCCAGAACTTCCAACATTATGTTGAATAGGAATGGTGAGAGACGGCATCCCTGTCTTGTGCCAGTTTTCAAAGGGAATGCTTCCAGTTTTTGCCCATTCAGTATGATATTGGCTATAGGTTTGTCATAAATAGTTATTATTTTGAGATACGTTCCATCAGTGCCGAATTTTTTGAGAGTTTTTAGCATGAAAGGCTGTTGAATTTTGTCAAAGGCCTTTTCTGCGTCTATTGAGATAATCATGTGGTTTTTGTCTTTGGTTCTGTTTATATGCTGGATTAAGTTTATTGATTTGCATATGTTGAACCAGCCTTGCATCCCAGGGATGAAGCCCACTTGGTCATGGTGGATAAGCTTTTTGATGTGCTGCTGGATTCGGTTTGCCAGTATTTTATTGAGGATTTTTGTATCGATGTTCTTCAGGGATATTGGTCTAAAATTCTCTTTTTTTGTTGTGTCTCTGCCAGGCTTTGGTGTCAGGATGATTTTGGCCTCATAAAATGAGTTAGGGAGGATTCCCTCTTTTTCTATTGATTGGAGTAGTTTCAGAAGGAATGTTTCATAAGTGAAGGAGAAATAAAATCCTTTACAGACAAGCAAATACCGAGACATTTTGTCACTACCAGGCCTGCCCTACAAGAGATCCTGAAGGAAGCACTAAACATGGAAAGGAACAACTGGTACCAGCCATTGCAAAAACATGTCAAAATGTAAAGACCAACGATGTTAGGAAGAAACTGCATCAACTAATGAGCAAAATAACCAGCTAATATCATAATGACAGGAGCAAGTTCACACATAACAATATTAACCTTAAATGTAAATGGACTAAATGATCCAATTAAAGGACACAGACTGGCAAATTGGATAAAGAGCCATGACCCATCAGTTTGCTGTATTCAGGAGACCCATCTCACAAGCAGAGACACACATAGGGTCAAAATAAAGGGATGCAGGAAGATCTGCCAAGCAAATGGAAAAAAAAAAAAAAAAAAAAAAAAAGCAGGGGTTGCAATCCTAGTCTCTGATAAAACAGACTTTAAACCAACAAAGATCAAAACAAAGAAGGCCTTTAAATATGGTAAAGGGATCAGTTCATCAGGAAGAGCTAAGTATCCTAAATATATATGCACCCAATACAGGAGCACCCAGATTCATAAAGCAAGTCCTTAGAGACTTACAAAGAGACTTAGACTCCCATACAATAACAATGGGAGACTTTAACACCCCACTGTCAACATTCGACAAATCAACGCGACAGAAAGTTAACAAAGATATCCAGGAATTGAACTCAACTCTGCACCAAGGGAACCTAATAGACATCTACAGAACTCTTCACCCCAAATCAACAGAATATACATTCTTCTCAGCACCACATCGCACTTATTCCAGAATACACATTCTTCTCAGCACCACATCGTACTTATTCAAAATTGACCACATAGTTGGAAGTAAAGCACTCCTCAGCAAATGTAAAAGAACAGAAATTATAACAAACTGTCTCTCAGACCACAGTGCAATCAAACTAGAACTCAGGACTAAGGAACTCAATCAAAACTATTTAACTACATGGAAACTGAACAACCTGCTCCTGAACGACTCCTGGGTACATAACAACATGAAGGCAGAAATAAAGATGTTCTTTGAAACCAATGAGGACAAAGATACAACATACCAGAATCTCTGGGACACATTTAAAGCAGTGTGTAGAGGGAAATTTATAGCACTAAATGCCCACAAGAGAAAGCAGGAAAGATCTAAACTTGACACCCTAAAATCACAATTAAAAGAACCAGAGAAGCAAGAGCAAACACCTTCAAAAGCTAGCAGAAGGCAAGAAATAACTAAGATCAGAGCAGAACTGAAGGAGATAGAGACACAAAAAAACCCTCCAAAAAATCAATGAATCCAGGAGCTGGTTTTTTGAAAAGATCAACACAATTGATAGACTGCTAGCAAGACTAATAAAGATTATTAGTTTCTACTTTCTCTGTTGCCTTCTGCTCATTAGAAGGAAAAGCCACCATAACCACTCTTCACAGAATATGCTCAGGGAAAATACCATCACCTATGAGCCCACGCTGTGATTGTGGCATCTCTTAGAACTTCATAATGGCCAAATTTTTTTTTTTGGTTGTTGGTGGCACTCAGACCTATAGATGATTTTAAGTTTTGCCCCTACTCTAAACTAGGTGGCATCAAAATTCATCCTGTGATAAAGTGGAGAAATTGGACAAAGTTTTGTTATGCATATGTTTCATAAAATAATACGAGTTGAAGGTTTTCTCAGCGAAGTGCTACATACTGATATTTCATAATTACTTCCTTGAATCTCTCTTGAGTTTATCTTTTGAAGGTGGGTGCTCAGAACCACCAGGGGGCTCTCAGGACAACAGGATGCACTCAGAACAACCAGGGGACAGGACTGCCAGAGGACATTCACCACACCATGGGGAGCTCAGGACACTAAGGGGCACTCAGAACCATCAGGGGGCACTCAGGACACCAGGGGGAACTCAGGGCACTAGGGGGTGCTCAGAACCACCAGGGGGAACTCAGGACCGCAGGGGTCACTCAGAACACTAGGGGGCACTGAGAACCACCAGGGAGCCCTCAGGACACCAGTGGGTGCTCAGAACCTCCAGGGGGCACTGAGGACATAAGGAGGGCTCAGGACACCAGGGATTGCTCCGGACCTACAGGGGCTGTCAGAACACCAAGGTGTGCTCAGAACACCAGGGGGCTCAGAACATCAGGGGGCTCAGAACATCAGGGTGTGCTCAGAACAGCAAGGGGTTATCAGGACACCAGTGTGTGCTCAGTAAACCAGGGGTTGCTCACAACCACCAGGGGGCATTCAGGACACCAGGGGACACTCAGGACACACTGAAGACACCAGGAGGCACTGAGGACACCACTGTTCCTTTAAGAGACAGCTACACATCAGGTGCCTGGGTGGGGGCGGGGAGGGCAGTTCCTTTCGGATCTTGCCACTAACCTGTTGGGAGTTTTCATGCTTCCTTTGTGGTTTCAAGAATCACTGGCAGATTCTTCTCAGGTATAAAGCTCTGTTTTCTTGTATTATGTAATGTTTTTGGCTTTGGAGGCTACCAGAATTACATTGTACTGTGAGAGGATTCATTCTTGGTGTGTGCAATAGTGAATGAAAGCTGCAATGTTAGGGGTGGCTTTGAAAGCTGCGTTAGGGGTGGCTGAGGGTAGTTCACAGGAAATGGTCATTACTATAGAAGGCTTCTAATTTCTTTGCACATTTCCATACACAATTGTAGTTTATATACTAAAAACTGCATGCTTTTTTGGCCCTTTTTCTTAAATGGCTCCATTCTATAGCCAGTAATCTAATCAACCACCAATCAACTTAAGTCTGTTTAATGAACCACTTTGTAAAAATATGTGCATCTATTTTTTTGAGTCAGCTTTAAATTGTACATGCTTTACAAATATTAATTTGGTAAATTTAGTCTCATAATTATCTTCAGTAATTTAAAATCTTAAACTCATGTCTTGTTAAATTAAGTAATCCTAGGTTTCTCACTGTGAATTACGGTTACTAAGAATTAGAATAGTAAGAGAGTATAATAAGTTTTTGGTGACATTTATAAAGAAAGATAAGGATATGTTTTTGCTTAAAAATATTTTGTTTTCCAGTTTACAGAGCTTTTCTACTGGTTTTAAGATAACAATCACTGTTTACATTAAATTTTTTTTAAACACCTGCTGAGTTTTTATTAATAATCTATAGCTAGAGTTGCCATTCAAAAGCTTTAGTATCTTTGTGTTAGTGTGTATGTGTGCTTAGATGTGCTAATATGTCTGTATATGTATTTTGCTATGTGTTGTGGCTACAAGGTACAAAATTGGCTTTAAAATAAATAACATTTTTTTAATTAAGTAAATGAGCCCCAATGCATTTGAAGCACATGTGACTTAAGTAAATATTTAATAAATAAGTTGGTTTTAAAATTATTGGTAAAAAATGAGATATTTTGACAATTTTCAGCATACCTTGTTGTTTGTATTAATTGATCAAGTGATTTTATATTTAAAATCACAGCTAGATATTATACAATGTCAAGTTTTTATAAAGATTATAAAATTATAAACCTAGTTAAAACCAGAATGATCACTGTAATTTGACAAATAAGATGTTTAATATTGTTGTTTTAATAAAAAACAGGTGAATAGTTATTAGAAAATAATCATTTATTTAATCATAAGGTTTTTACTTAAACACCTGAAATTCATGGGTTATAACATGGTTAACAGGGAAAAGTACCTTAAAGGATGAGTATTACAGTTTTTGTAAATAATCTAAGTAAGCTATTTAAAAAATAAATTTGGTAAATGAAATAAAATAAACCTTTTAAATGAACTTGTTCTGAAATTTAAAAATCTAAAGTTTAAATAATAGATATTGACTAAATGTTTGGGTCATTACTAATTGTTTTACAAAATATATACTGTAAGAAAATATTTTTCTAAAAAATTTGTTCTTACAAAAAGAATTTATTTAATTCGGAGGTTGATTATAAAACATCATAAAAATAACCAGTAAATAAGAATGATTTAAAGAAAGTGACAGACATACAGGAGTACTTTTGGTAAGAAAGGTTAAAATAATAAAAGAATCTTGCATGGTAACTTTTTACCCTAAAATAAAAATGACTGTGCTTATTTAAGAAACAGTGATGTTTAGAATAAAACAAGATGTTCAAATATGCTATAAACGGTTTGTGTAAGTCAAAATAAGGTTTGTAAAAAGCTAATTTATTAAAGTAAACTTCATATTATCGAGTTGACTATAATTAAAAGGGAAGTATTTGTAATAGTCCTTATAGGGATCTGGCTTTCATATGAAAATGTACTAATACACTAAAGATTGGTTAGAACGAGATTGTCTTGAAGTATTGATTTACTCAATAAAATTGTAAGATATTTTAATTTTTTAACCCAAAAGCTTAACTTTTATTGCATCTTGCCATTTTTTTCCCCTTTGAGAAGGCTTGAGAGAGTCTCAACTCTTTCATCAGCTCCTTTAAAATTTTTGTTCTTACAGCAGTTAGCCTCTGAGTTAACTTCTAACTATTGTTAACTTCTAACTGCTATTATTGCCTGATGCTAAAAATCCTTTATCTTAAAGTTCTAAATAAAATGTTTTCTTTCAGTATAACATTCTGCACTCTTGGCTTTTCTTTAAATGTCTAAATTTTTCTATGAAACCAAAATCTTCACTTGCAATCCAAGACACATTCTTCGCCTGTCTAATTAATTCAAATACTTTTTTTCACTAGATCTGACTTTCGGGTTATCTACTTGGAGTTCCCCGTAGGGAAAAACAGTCACACTGCGGAAGGTTTTTCTGTTGCCATTTGGTAACCGGCATAAAACAAATTTTATATTTCATTGAAATAATTCCTATGTAACTGTTATTAAGTTTTCCAATTATTTAGGAATACTGAGTTTGTAAGAAAATACAAATTAATGTTATTACATTCATGTAACTATCTGCAAAACTTTTTTTTTTTTTTTTTTGAGACAGAGTCTCGCTCTGTCACCAGACTGGAGGGCAGTGGCGTGATCTCAGCTCACTGCAACCTCAGGCTCCCAGTTTCAAGCGATTCCCCTGCCTCAGCCTCCCGAGTAGCTGGAATTACAGGCACGTGCCACCATGCCTGGCTAATTTTTTATTTTTAGTAGAGATAGGGTTTTACCATGTTGGCCAGGATGATCTTGATCTCCTGACCTCATATTCTGCCTGCCTTGGCCTCCCAAAGTGCTGGGATTACAGGCATGAGCTACCATCACCAGTCCAGTATCTGCATAACTTTTAAAGGCCTTGTGCTGCTACATTACTGAGCTTTGACTCCTAGGTCTAAAAAGGACACACACCACTTTGGGAGGCCAAGGTGGGCGGAATATCTGAGGTCAGGAGTTAGAGATCAGCCTGGCCAACATGGCAAAACCTCAACTTTACTAAAAAATACAAAAGTTAGCCAGGCATGGTGGCTGACGCCTATACTCAGCTACTTTGGAGCCTGAGGCAGGGAGAATTGCTTGAACCTGGGAGGCAGAGGTTGCAATAAGCCGAGATTGTACCACGGCACTCCAGCCTGGGTGACAGAACGAGATTCTGTCTCAGAAAAAATATGTAAATATAATAAAAAATAAAAAGTACATCGAGTCCTGCTGAATCTTAAACACTGATAGCAATTAAAGCCCCGTCTACAGACATAGAAGAAAATGACAATAAAAATTAATCACACTTTTAAGACACAAGGCCAGAAATGGAAACTACTTAAACCACTCCAGGCCCAGGGACTATTACAGAAGAAGTGGCTTTGTAAGATTGTAAAAGCTAATTTTGAGAGATAAAATTACTTGATAGTTTCTTTATAAATTAAACATTAATATTAAATGCACTTTAATACAAGGCTAGCATCTGGGTCCCTGTGTCAGATTTACAATGGTTTCTTGAAGAATTAATCTGCTTTTTAATTTAAAAAACTGATAAAACTTTGTAAAAGATCTATGGAAATTTTATTTTACAGTAAAAGTAATCATAATTTCATAGATTTATTTTTCCAAATTGAGAGACAGTTTTAACTTTTCTCATGCTGTTCTTACAAGGGATTATTTTTTAGAAAACTAATTCTTCTCTTTCAAAATAAATTTTTTTTTTTGCTTTTTTATAAATGACTGAGTTTTCACTTGGCTAAATAAATACTTTACAATAATTTGTAATCCTATTTTATAATATCAAGTGTTGTAAACTTTTGATATTTGACAAACTTCACAAAATAAAATTCTAAATTCAGTCATTTGACCTCATTATGCTTTTTTGATATTAGGTCCTGTGAAGCTGAAAACAAACGTATTTAGCTTATTTGGTATAATTAAATTATACAGGAAGAAATGTGAAATTTGCAGTGGTATTCGACTATATTTAAATAAATGTGGACTATATAATTGGAGTATATTTATACAAATTAAGGAGTATATGTTTCAAAATTGTATGTGATTCAAGTGATTTTGATATGTCAGTATATTTTATCAGTAGTACTTGTGACTGTTATGTAAAATGTTTGTTTATCACAGAAATAACCAAATTTTCTCCTCAATTCTGTCTTCATGGCTATTCCAAAACTTCAGTCATCCACAATTGTTGTTTTACTTTGATTCTTTATCAGGTGGCTTATAATATTCTATAGAACTTTGAGGAGTACTCTTAAATACATGATTGTGACAATTTTATAAATTGTGCCATTGGTATAGAGAGTAAAACTTCCATATTTCTCATGAGACCTGACACATTTCTGATTATTGTTAATCTAATATCAACCTGGACAGGACTTAATTGCATGAACTGAACTAACAGGAGACTGAAATAATTTTTATGGCTTATTCTTTAAAGCGTTTGCTAATTACTTATGTTTTGGTTTTCAGAATCAAGAAAACTTTGTCTTTTAAGCTATTCACAGTTTTTAACAATTGAGTATAATATACTCTAGTGAGAAAAATTAAAAACATTATTTCTTCTTCTCTACATAATTCTCCAAAAATTGGAAACTGAGTATTCTTATATCAAAATAGTTATTTGCGTAGCTTCAATAAAAATCTGCTTTATTCCACAACAGGGCAAAATTGGAGACAATGATCATTTTACTAAGGCTTTAAATTGAATGACATATTTTTCAGATTTACTTTATAAAATGAACCTACCTGTAGAGCTGATAAAAGCCCGTTGGGAAAACTGGCATTTAATCTTTTTTTTTTTTTTTTTTTTTTTTTTTTTTTTTAACAGGACTCTGAACTGTAGTAAGTAAGTAATTTTACTTTCTGACAGACCCAGGAATCCCAAGTTCTCTTGGAAACTTGAAGAAAGAGAACATGACCCAACTTGTATAGGTATCTGATGGCACAGATAAAACATTGGCTGGGCTTGAGGCTTTTAAAGTTTCTACCCTTAGATTCCTTATAAAAAATTTCCAGCAAAGTCAATTTATGAATAAAATAGCCTATGTACAAACAAACAAACAAACAAAAAAACCAAAAAGAGAGCTAATATGTTAAATGATTATTTTTGCTGCATCTTATACAAAAAATCAGGGCAAGTATAATAAGCCTAAAACTTATTTTACAAATAAATTGGTCCTACTATAATTTTGTCTCTAATAAAATTAGGGAATTATAGAGAGAAACTATTCTTTCAAAATAAACTACAGTGCATCTGTTATTAGAGTCTAACCTTGTCCACTTGTTTTTCAGTTTATATTATTTTCTACAATTTGGACTGCATTTAAAAATTTTTCTTTGCACAAGTCGCCAAAATAACGTTTTCAGTTATTTTCATTTTAAAATATTTTTCCTGATTTGAAATCAGCAGAAGATAAACTGTGCTTTCTTACAGCTGGACAACTTAAACTCTAAAAAAAATAATAAAATCAGGCTGGGCATGGTGGCTCACACCTGTAATCCCAGCACTTTGGAAGGCCAAGGCGGGCAGATCACGAGGTCAGGAGACCGAGATCATCCTGGCTAACACAGTGAAACCCCTTCTCTACTAAAAATACAAAAAATTAGCCAGGTGTGGTGGCGGGTGCCTGTAGTCCCAGCTACTTGGGAGGCTGAGGCAGGAGAATGGCATGAACCCAGGAGGCAGAGCTTGCAGTGAGCTGAGATCGTGTCACTGCACTCCAGCCTGGGTGACAGAGCAAGACTCCGTCTCAATGAATGAATGAATGAATAAATAAATAAATAAATAAATAATAGATAGATAGATAAATAAAATACAATCAGTGGGATGGTTTGGCTCTGTATCCCACCCAAATTTCAACTTGTTTTGTAATAATTCCCACATGTCAAGGGTGGAACGAGGTGGAGATAATGGAATCATGGGGGCTCTTTTCTCCACACTTTTCTCCTGTTGGTGAGCGAGTTCTCACAAGATCTGATGCTTTTATAAGGAGCTTCCCTCTTCACTTGGCACTTCTCTCTCCTGCAGCCACATGAAGAAGCACGTGTTTGCTACCCCTTCCATCGTGATTGTAAGTTTCTTGTGTCCTCCCCAGCCATGCAGAACTATGAGTCAAACCTTTTTCTTTTATAAATTATCCAGCCTCAGGTATGTCCTTATAGCAGCATGAAACTTGACTAATACAAGCAACTTAATTATATACACGAACTCCTTTTATACCTGCCTATTGTGAAAGGAAAATTAATCTTGAGATCCCAAAATAACTAAGCTAAAGAGAAGAGTCAAGCTGGTGTTACAGTAGATAGAAATAAATTATTTAGGTTGATAGTTGGGAATAAAGAGTCTCTGGAAAAAACTATTCTTCTAACGAAAATCAGCTCAGAAATTACCTCCTTTCTAATCACACACAGTTCAAAGAAATCACTTCTAACAAAGAGCAGCCTGAAAGATGGGCTGTGAAACACAGATAAGCAACTCTGCCACAGAGAAGGTATTTCTGGGTGTAATCACCAAACTTCACAAACATAGGATGGGTCCCAGTAAAAACAGTGGGCCTTAATGAGCACATTCTTCTCCTTTTCTTGGGGGGCACACTAAGATAAGAAAGCTGGAACCTTGCATTGGGTTTGGGATGCCTGTAACTGCCAGGAGGTACTTGGGACCAGACAAGGAAACCCCTCCTCCCCTTTTTAACACGTTCATGGTGAAGGGAGACAAGCAGCATGGAGGAGACCAAGATAAGTGCCCACCTGCATAATAAAAGCATGAAGTGGGGCTGCCAGAGACTTGGTCCTATGCAGATGGCACACCTGGTATTGTTTTTGCACCCTATGTTGATAAGATACCCTCTCCCCACTAGCACATTTATAACAATCCTTACATTTTACTGTAGCTTGGCAACCCATTTGGGATCCCTCTGTGTGACAGAGAACTATTTTTTTTCTTTTACCTATTAAACTTCTGCTCTAACCTCACCCTTCGTGTATCTACGTCTTTGATTTTCATGGCCACAAGATGAAGAACCTTGAGTGATGTTCCAGACAATGAGGCTGCTATACTGGAAAGTGCTCTGGGCAAACCTGCCTCCCATTCTATTCAAAGTCATTCCTCTGAGGCTCACCTGAGACAAATACATATCTGATTGCTTCCTCTTCACTATCATTTATGTAAAAATGAAGATTCACTGAGTCAAACTAAATTGTGTATTCAGTGGAAGGCTAATAAATGACTGAAAATAATTCAACCTATTGTTTCTTATCTACTTCTAACCTGCAAGCCCCCATTTTGATTTGTCCTGCCTTACAGGAAAAAACCAATGTACATTATACATATATTGATTTGTGTCTCATGTCTCTCTAAAATGTACAAAAGCAAGCTGTACTTCAATCACCTTGGGCACATGTCCTTCCTGAGGCTGGTCTTGGGCAGGTTCTAAACTGTGGCAAAATAACTGTATTAGTCTGTTGTGCTGCTGCTAATAAAAGCATAACTAAGACTGGGTAATTCATAAAGAAAAGAGATTTAATTGACTCACCATTCCACATGGCTGGGGACATTTCACAATCATGTCAGAAAAGCAAGGGACATCTTACATGGTGGCAGACAAGAGAGAGCTTGTGCAGGGGAACTCCCCTTTATAAAACCAGGATATCTAATGAGACTTATTCAATATCATGAGAACAGCATGGGAAACACCTGCCCCTGTGATTCAATTACCTCTCCTTTGGTCCTTCCAATGACACACAGGAATTGTGGGACTACAATTCAAGATGAGATTTGCATGGGGACACAGACAAACCATATTAATAAACTTCCTAAATTGACTGAGACCTGTCTCAGATATTGTTGCTTACCCTACTCATGTACAGCCTTCAGAGTTACAAGGCCTGTATCAGTTTTCCAGGATTGTTTCCCCTTTATTATTGTTTGTTATTTCCCCCTTGGTTTTCTATGTTCTACTTTTCTTTTTCTCCCACTATTTTCTTATTAATGGGATGTGAAACTTCCCGACATTTGAAAGATAGGTAACAATGAGCTATACTAACAACATGGGACCTGTTTACCTAGGAATAATCCGTCCTACCCATGAAAGATAAAACAAAACAGGAGACCAGAAACTCATTTGGTTGTAAAATGCTCCCTCTGAAAGATTTTGAAAAGGAAAATGTGGGGAAAATATGAAAGGAAAATAAAACTTGTGACTCAATTCATTGCGACACGAGGAGGAAAAAAACCTAAAGGATGATCCATGCAAGAAACTGATTTTCCTTTCATTCCTGAGACAATAGCCACAGATAAAAAGTTAAATATCTTCACAGATAGCTACTCTTTGTTCATTTTATTTTATGTAAAATGCTGACATAATTTTCTATTTCCCTATGCACTTCTTTTTCATTATAACATGTAGATTTTCATACCATCCCTCTTTCCCCTCTAGCCAACTTTTCCCTTTTATGTATTGAAAGACCTAAAAATTGTCTTTGGGAAATGGCACAGACCACACAGTTTCTGTGATTACTTTTATTTTCATTCCAGGCATGCCGTAACTTTGGCAAAATTAATTTTAATTTGATTGAGATCTGTCTCAGAAACCTTTGGTTTACACTAGGAAAGATCCCAAATTAGGAGCCAATTACTGTAAAAATCAGCCATACCAATGTGTGTGTGTGTGTGTGTGTGTGTGTGTGTGTGTGTGTACATGTGTGTTTTAATTTTTGTGGGCTTTGAGCCATGTAGTTCTCTCTGTGGAGATACTGTTTGGTGTGACATTTGAATAGAGAATTCTAAAAGAAATAAGAGGATGCTCCAAATTCTATCAGTTTCTGGACTCACCATGGATCTTGACTGTGTCGTTGCTTCTGACAGTCCCAGGGAAGAGACTCTTTGGTGGTTTTGTGAAATCTGTGTTGGGCTCTCCCTGCAGTTTACTGGGTATAGTGATGCCAAATGTCTGCTTCAAGAGACAATTTTAAAAGTACTAGATGCTGCTGAAAGAGCATTGTGAACAGGGGACAGCCCCTTCATTCTGGGAGAGCGACATTGGGAGACCATGCTCTGTGAGCCCAAACAGCATCGTCCCCAGCAGGGTGAGGGCAGAGCTGCAGGGCAGGCCCAGAGTCCACGCAACACAGATTTCAGTCCTGGAGCTGCTGCAGAGGAGTCTGAGGAGAAAATTTTTCCAGCACCTGAATTACACTTATTTCAAAACAAAAATGCAATTAAAAAAGTTAAAGTAAGTAATCAATGTCCAGGCACAGTGGCTTACACCTATAATCCGAGAAATTTGAGAGGCTGCGGTGGGAAGATTTTGTGAACTCACGAGTGTGAGATCAGCCTGTGAAACATAGTGAGGCTTCATCTTTATTTTTTAAAATAAAAATAAAATAAAACATAAATAATTTAGCAAAAACTACCAATGTGTCTTTCCATATCCTACCATACCTGGAGCATTTACCTAACCCAATGAGTCAATGAGAACCAAATTTGAAAGGAGAAAATTTTAGAGTTTTAGTGTGTGCAAGCATTGAGAGACACAGTCATGCCAGGAGTTCAACCTGCAGAGGGCAAAACCCAAAAAAGGTTGAGGTTGTTAATGTGCCATTTGAAGATCATTTTGAGGACCATGTCCTGTGAGGGTTTGTTTCTCTATTAGAGGAGTTCTTTACTCATGAAGTTCTGGACATGCCAGGGACAAATATCAGTAAACAAACATTAGAACTTGAACCTCAGCTTCCCACTGTTGCATTCTCCATGTGTCATCTCTCTGTTATTTCTCATGCTAGATCAGGTCTTTAGCTATGAAATATTCCACCTAATTAACATGTAAATAGCTTGAAGTCTACTGAGTTAAACATGTATATTTTCTCCTGTTTTTCCCAGTTGTTCCCTCCCACAGCTCCAATATCCACTGTTAACATCACCTTCCAGATCTGCTGCCATGCCCTGCAGATTAAGAATCTGATCCCATGACAGGTGGAGGTGCATCTCTATGGAACTTTGGTGAGAATCTTGGTTTTTATCTTATTTCCTCTATGGCTCTACCAGTGCCTCTGGAATAATGGTTTCAGTAGCAGGCCCCTGCAGGGTAGGTAATTCCTCAGTTCTGTAATGTTGATGAGGGAGGTGGGTCTGAATGCATTTCAGAAGTATGGGCTCTCCCTCTCTCTTAGACACTTTGGGAAAGGAAGATTTTTCTGACTGTCCCCATTCTAGGGCAAAGGGATTCAACAGGATAGGAATGCTGATCAAAGAAAACCTTCGGCTGAATTAAATTTAAAGGAGTTTAATTGAGCAGTGAATGATTCATGAATCAGGCAGCCCCAGAATTACAGCAGATTCAAAGAGACTTTAGTTCAGCCATGTGGTGGAAGAAGATTTGTAGATTTAAAAAATGATATACAGAAATTAGAAGTGAGGTATAGAAATAGCTGGATTGGTTACAGGTTGAATTTGCCTTATTTAAACACAGTTTGCACACTCGAGAGTGTATGAGTGGTTGAGGTATGGCTGCTGGAATTGGCCAAGACTCAGCTATTGTTACAGGTGCATGCTCCTACGTCAGGTTTTCAATGTTGTCTCCCTATTCAGGCAGGTTACGGTTTGTCCACAAAGACTCAAACATAGAAGTACGGAGTCCTTCTCAGGCCGTATATAATTCACTTTATCAGTGCCCTTCAGTATGTGGTTCTTGAGAATTTCACACGACAACACGTTTACCACGCTGAAATTTAAGCAATCCAACACATGTTTATAGCTCTATCTTGTAATAGGCTATATGTCATATGGCAGCCTCTGACTCAGTTTAACACCATAGCTTTGTTTCTCTCTACAAGAACTTGTTTCTCCCAAGATTTCCATGTTTGTGAAAGGAAAATAAATTTTTGAAACTCCCAAGTCACTAAGCCAAAGGGAATAGTCAAACTGGAAACTGTTTGGGGCAAACCCACCCCCCATTCTTTCCCTAAAATGATAGTTACTACGATTTTTAAAACCACACCTCCTTCAAAATTTGACCACAAGGAAGATCCTTTTGTACCAAGGACAGAGTCGTCTCCCTGCTCATGTAAGTCAAATGTGTACATGATTGCTCCCTTTGCTCTATTGTTTCACTAAGCCAGACTAAGGCCTATGTGACTATTCCTACAAATTGTGTGTTCAGTTAAAGGCTAATCAGAAATCCAAAAGAATGCAAGCATTTGTCTCATACTTACCTATGATCTGGAAGCACTCACTGCACTTCAAGTTGTCCTGCCTTTCTGAACCAAACCAATGTACATCTTACATATATTAGTTAATGTCCCATGTCTCCCTAAATTGTATAAAACCAAGCTGTGCCCCACAACCTTGGGCATATATTGTCAGGACTCCCTGAGGCTGTGTCACTGGCACGTCCTTAATCTTGGAAAAATGAACTTCCTAAATCTATTGAGATTAGTCTCAGACACTCTTTGGTTTACAGGTCTGTTTTCTTTCTCATAACTTCAATTTCTGAAATACTAAAGAAAATGTGCCAAACTGTACATTCCCTTGTTTAATCTGTTATTGTTGTAAAAAGAAATATATTTATATAATTTATATATAATTTTTCATGTATGTATATTACCAAGCTGAGTAGCAGTCTTATTAGTAAGACAGAGAAATTTAAAAATGCAAGTATCAATTAGCAACTTAATAGTAAAACAAATTATGCTACATTTGTTTTCTGAAATGCTACCCATCATTTATAAGAAATGAACACATATAACATAAAAAGTTCAATTCTCAGTATTTCTATTGAGAAAAAATAAGCCAAATAGATAAGGGTATATACTATATTATTTTATTCTTACAAATTCTAGAAAATAAAAAGTAGTCTAAAGAAATGTGAAAACATCAGTAGTTTTATAAAGAAATCGAAGATGAAGGGAAGAAGAAGGAAAAAATATATATGTATTTTTATATATATAAAAGAGCAAGAGGAATGCGAGGGGAGCTGACTTGTCACCTTCTTGAAAATAGACCTTTTTTTAACATTTACTATTGTACAGGTTAAATATGTGAATTTTATTATCTGTCAATTAAAACTTATAAAATTTATTACAAGTAAACAACTGAAATTTTAGACAAAAAAATGAATGACAGGAAGGAACAAATAAATATGTTAAATATCAGGGATACCTAAACATTTATCTGCCTGAACCTTGTCTCCATATTTTTAGGTAAATGCAGCAAAATCACACAGGTTCTCGTGACTGAAGCGGATTCTGCAAACCACACTAGGCACATTTAGCTCTGTCCTAGAGTTGGTTAAGAGAGGAATTGAGGCTAATTGTGAAGAGCATAGGCCCAGATACTAGGACTCACTCATGCCAGATGTCAGCCCTTAGACACATACACAGCCCCTCCATGTGTGGGTTCACTTTTACATCTGTACATGAAGAAACCACCGACTCCTAAATAACATAATTTATACACATTGGTAAACATAATTAAAAATGTGATAGTTGTTAAATGTTTATCACAGAACAATTTCACAAGACAGCACATTTTCCCAAACACAATCATTGTCATCAAAATCCCCCAGGACTCTCTCATCTGCTCTGGGCCCTGCCCTCTACTCAGCGACCCACCCCAGAGCTTGCTATATAGTAGGAGATATGCAAATAGGTCCCTCCCTCTGCTGATGAAAACCAGCCCAGCCCTGACCCTGCAGCCCTGGGAGAGGAGCCCCAGCCTGGGATTCCCAGGTGTTGCCATTCGGTGATCAGCACTGAACACAGAGGACTCACCATGGAATTTAGGCTGAGCTGGGTTTTCCTTGTTGCTATTTTAAAAGGTGATTCATGGAGAACTAGAGATATTGAGTGTGAGGGGACATGAGTGAAAGTGGTTATGTGTGGCAGTTTCTGACCTTGGTGTTTCTGTGTTTGCAGGTGTCCAGTGTGAGGTGCAGCTGGTGGAGTCTGGGGGAGGCTTGGTCCAGCCTGGCGGGTCCCTGAGACTCTCCTGTGCAGCCTCTGGATTCACCTTCGGTAGCTATGGCATGCACTGGGCCCGCCAGGCTCCAGGGAAGGGGCTGGAGTGGGTCTCAGCTATTAATACTGGTGGGGGTAGCACATGGTACACAGACTCTGTAAAGGGCAGATTCACCATCTCCAGAGAGAACGCCAAGAACACACTGTATCTTCAAATGGACAGCCTGAGAGCTGAGGACACGGCTGTCTATTACTGTGCGAGAGACACAGTGAGGGGAGGTCAGTGTGAGCCCAGACACAAACCTCCCTGCAGGAACGCGGGGGGAAATCAGTTGCAGGGGGTGCTCAGGACCCACTGATCAGAGTCAACCCCAGAGGCAGGTGCAGATGGAGGCTGATTTCCTGTCAGGATGTGGGACTTCATCTTTTTACAGTTCCTCTAGTGAACCTCTCTAAGTTTGGAATTCTGTTCTTACAAAATATCATCTCTACATATTTTTAAATGATTATTTTAATATGAGAATCTTCTCAGATGCACAAAATGCAGATTGATGCTTACAGAAATGAAAAGTCCTCAACCATGGCCACCAGAATCAGAGTCCTGAGGAAGCTCAGGGCTTCCTGGTGAGCCTTCTCCAATCAGACTCAGGACAGGAACTTCAGAAAGATTCCCTCATGAGAACAGTCTTTAGAATCCTGATTACAACAAAGAGAGAGGCTGGGCCGGGGTCAGTGTCATGTAGAATGTCACAGGTTTTATGCCTGATCCTTCTTCTGACACTAAAGTATGTAAATCAGAATCAGCACTGATCTATCGTTGCTTTTGCCTGCAATTCATTTTTTTTTTTTTCGCTTTTTAGTTGTCGTTCTTCCTTTTTCATTGGCTTTTCCTGCTCCCTGAAAAGTAAAATGTGATTTCTGTGGTCTAAATTCCAGGGCTCAAGCTCTTTTCCTGGAGCTCAGGTGGGTCTCAGGCTGTGGCTCCTGCAGCTATGTGGGGGAGACTGATGAGACTGTCTTCACTCCCATTGCTCAGGACCCCACACTGTGTTGTGTGTAGACTCATCTGGGAATGCAAATGGCCGTGGGAACTGCAGGGGATAAGTTTGCTTGGTCAACATGAGATGTGGATGCGGAATTGATCCTGTGCTGTGCAAACTGCCATGGGGTCACCTTCTTCAGCAGCAGAGGTATAAAGTGGGTGTCAAAGTTGCCAGAATAAAAACGGAGCCACTAGTGTTAAAACCCTGATGAATGAAGCTGGAGAAGGCCATGAGGGGGGGTTCTCACACTCATCCCTGATAACAAGAACTATCGTAAATAGACTGAAAAACCACAACCTTGCACAAAGGCCACTTGCACAAAGGCCACTGCAACCATAAACCAGTTACTTCTCCAAGTGCATCTGCCCAGCATCTGCCTGTTCAACCTTACACTGATGTCACCCTTGTTGTTCATTCTTCTAGCCTAGAATAATTGTTTCAAAACTGCTCATCTAACCCTTCTCATTTTTCTTTCAAAACCCTCGTCTTCCTTTACCTACCTGAATGCAACCATGCATATTCCCATTGTGATGGCCATCCTCAAATAAACATTATTTTATTTTAGACTCTCTTTCTGTCTCTTTTTCAGGTTTGACAAGCTACAGATGGACAGGCCACCTTTCTGTGAGATGTAGAAGATGACAGTTTGGAGGGATGGCTAGGGATGTACAATGTCCATGAGATAAGTCATCAGTAAGTGCAGGCTGGAAGTCTCAGAGAGAGCAGAAGTGTGAATCACCATGGAATTTCACCTACTCCGGTTCTGCTCTGATGGAATCAGGCCCACCCAGGTTATCAGTGACAATCTACCTAACCTAGAGGCAACTGATGACACTTTTAATAAAATTTATAAAGGATATTTACAACACTCCCTAGATTAGTGTTGGATTGAATAATTACAAAGTATAGCCTCGCCCGTTTTACCATAAAACATGTAATTGCCCATGGAGAACAATGTTTAACATGAGATCTATGTTGTTAAAAACTTTTAAGGGGTAAAACTGAGCATTTTACAATTAGGCTTTTATAATTTTGCTAATGAGTGTTATAATTTACATGTATATTTTGCATATCCTTACTTTTTCAGATGCATGGCTTGCAACTATATTCTCCCATTCTATAAGTTGGAATTTTTTCCTTGCTTTGCAGGATCTATTTTGATGCTGTCCCACTTGTTCAATTCTGCTTTTGTTGTCTGTGCTTTTAATATAAAATCTAGAAAAATCATTCCTAATTTTTTTGCAGGAGAGAAAATTTTACAATTGCAGGCCATACATTTAACAGTTTAACCCATTTAGAGTTCATTTTCGTATTAATTCTAACCTAAAATTCTTCATTCTTTGCATGTATAAATACACTTTTTCTAACACCCTCTTTGGAAGAGACTATGATTTAGCCATTGTATATTGTCGTTTTTCACATTGAAAATTAGTTTGCCATCAATATATCATCTTATTTCTGAGCTCTCTGTATGTATTTATACCAATAGCATCCTGTTTTTATTGCTCAATTTTTGTAATTAGCTTTGAAATTTAGAAGTAAGATAACTCCAAGTTTATTCTTTCCTTATTACAGATATCGGGACAAAATATTTTAATCTTTCACCATTAAGTAGTTGATGGCTTTTCATAAGTAGCTATGGCTTTTCATAAGACTTTTATTATTTACATGTTATTTTCTTGTATTACTACTTTGTTTGAAGTTTTTATCATGAAACTTTGCATTTTAAAAATGTAATTTTCTGTGTCTGGCGAGAAGTTAATGGGATTTTTTATTTTGTTCTCTTAATTTGGCATACCACATTTATCGATTCGAGGACATTGAATTATCGCTGCATCTCAAAAGTAAATTTGAGTTGAATGGTGTATGATTCTTTTAAAGTCTTGTGGAATATAGGTGGTAATTATTGGGCAGTAGGTTTATTTATGTGTATTGGAAATATTGGTCTGTAGTTTATTTTTCTGCTTTTGCCCTTGTCTGTTAGTGGTAATATGGTAATTGTAGCCTTATAGAAAGCGTTTGAAAGGTGGGTGCCACACCAATTTTTGAGAAAGTTAGAGAACTTTAGCATTACTTATGTAAATGTTGAGACTTATTTTTTTCATCTAACATATAACCTATCATGGAGAATATTTAGTCTGTACTTGGGAAGCGTGCATATTATGCTGCGGTTGGTTGAAATTATCTGTAAATTTCTATTAGGTTACTTTGATTAATAGCGTGGTTCAAGTCCACTGTCTTCTTAAGATTTTTTTTTTCTAGATGTTCTATACATTATTGAAAGTAAGGTGTTGAAGGCTCCTATTTTCTTATTGTTTCCTATTTATCTCTTTATAACTCTTAAAATTTGCTTAATGCAGTTATATTTCTATTTGTATAATACAGATGTATAAAAATAATAATAATTGCTTAGTAATTTTCATGGTGCAATCACATAATAAGAAATTATATTGTCCCAAATGCTGCCATTGCCTCTAAACTCCTCCAGGAGTCTCACATCTGCTCTGGGCCCTGCTCTCCCCTCAGGCATCCATCCCCAGATCTTCCTATAGAGGAGGAGACCAGCAAAGAGGGCCTTCCCTCTTCTGATGAAAACCAGCCCAGCCCATTTTCTGTAGCTCGGAAAGAGGAGCGCCAGCTTGATTCCCAGGTGCTTCCACTTGGTGATCAGGAGTGAATACAAGCGACTCACGGTGGGGTTTGGGCTAAGCTAGGCTTTCCTTGTTGCTGTTTTTAAAGGTGATATTTGAAGACCTAGAGATGCTGAGTATGACTGGATGTGAATGAAACAAAGAGTGGATATGTGTGGCAGCTTCTAACCACAGTGTCTCTTTGTTTGCAGGTGTCCAGTGTGAGTTGCTGCTGGTGGAGTCTGGTGGAGACTTAGTACAGCCCGTGGGGTCCTGAGACTCTCCTGTGCAGCCTCTGGATCCACCTTCAGTAGTTACTGGATCAGCTGAATAGACAAGGCTCCAGGGAAGGGGCTGCAGTGAGTAACAGGTATGAAGTGCAATGGAAGAAAGACTTACTAAGCAGACTCTGGGAAGGGCAGATTCACCATCTCCAGAGACAATGCCAACAACTCGCTGTATCTGCAAATGAATAGTCTGAGAGCCGGACTTGGCCCTGTATTATTGTGTGAAAGGTACCAAGTGATGGGACATCAGTTTGAGCCCAGACACACAATTTCCTGCAGGGAGAAAGAAGGAGGCTGGGCTGCAGGGGGCACTCATCACCCAAATAAGACAGGGGCAGTTCCAGGCTCAGGTGAAGATGAAGGTTAAGGTCTGCTTTTTCGGGGAGGGTCTGTGGATTTCTCTGACTCTAACAGTTCTCCTGGAATCCTCTGTTTACTTGTGGTTCTGCTCCTACTACTGAAGTTTCTGGGTTAGAAAAGTTTGTTATTATAGGAGGAAATATTCTCACATATCACAAAGGCAGTTTTAACTAATGAAGGCAGAAAAATGCACAGGAGGCCGGGTGAGGCTGTAGACACTGTCAGCCCACAATGCCAATCTCACAACTAGTGATGGAGAAGGGTGGGAAGCTGATGGAGCTTCCTAACTACCCAGCGTTCCATGCTAGGTCCGTCAGGTCCATTGGTTCCTCCCTGAGCACAGTTAACCACCGGGAGTCCCCCATGTGCCCAGCAGCAGCCATACCTTAGTATCTTCACTGTCCACAGTCACTATCCTGGAGGAGTTTCCAGGATGGATGTCTTTGGCACAAACCAGGTGCTGAATGTCAGAGAGCAGCAGCTGGGTGCCTGCCTGGTCTGTGGGACTCGCTGATGTTAAGGAGATGCGTGGGTTCATTCTCTGGGCCAGCACTGAGATATTAAGTAGGAAAATTCTGGTTTTCCACACACTAAGCCTTGTCTCCTGCAGATAAAGGATAGATTGTTCTCACTCTGAACCTGAAGTAGGAGCTGTTCTTGTACAACTCAAGGACCTCAGAGACACCTATGTGCAGCTTTACTGAGTCAGGTGTTTCTCTGTGTGGGGTGACCTCCCCTGCCAGTGATTGCCGCTCAGGTCTAATTGTGGATTCAGAATTAGGACACCTTTAGGTTATCATGGGTCACCCTTGTTCTGAAAATCACCATTATCATAGATAGAGGTAATAATCCAATGCCCATTCTCCTAACAGCAGTTTCTCTTTTTCATTTGGTTGAAAGTTTGTGGGGGAATGTGACCATATATTTGTCTGATTCTAACCTCAGAATCTACTATTTGCTCTAGGATACCCACAAATTGGGCAAAGGGAGCTCTTCATTCTCCTCAAAATGCATATTTCTGTCAATTTCAACATGTTGTTTAGAATCCATGCATGCTAACAACTGTTTCTCAGTGCACTGTTGGCCTGGTGAAGACCTCACAGAGAGCCACTCCCTCACCTGTGCTGTCTCTGAACTCTTCATCACAACCAGTGCTTTCTGCTGGAGCTGGATCTGCCAGTCCCCAGGGAAGGGACTGGAGTGGATCAGGTGGACAGGTCGTGAGGGAGCACAAATTCCAACCCACTCTTCGGAGTCCAGTCACCATCTCCAGACCCATGTCCAAAAAAACAGGTTTCTTTTACAGTGAAGCTGCCTGAGCAAGGAGTACACAACCATGGAGTTTTAGACAAAAGACAAAGTGCGGGAAAGTCATTGTGAGTCCAGACACAAAGCTCCCTGCAGGGCAGCTCAGGAACATCAGGGGATGCTCAGATCACCAAAGGGCACTCAGGACACCAGGGGGCGCTCAGAACACATCAAGGCAGGTGCAATAGGAGGGAAAAGGTGCTGGAGATGGGGTTTTGCATCACCGTCGTATTTCACCACTGTACGCCCGCCACTATGTTTATCCTAATGTGTGTGGTTGTTTGTCTTATCACAAAATGATATTTATATAAATATAAAACCATATGCAGGTGCATCAAGTTGTCCTTTCCATCTTATGCAGACCTTTTACATTAAAACTAAGTTCCTGTTTTTACTTGAGCGCCTCATAAATTTTGGTCAATTATGTAGGATCTCTGTTCTTTTCTGTCTCCTTTTCTCTCTGCTTCTCTCTCACACACAAACTGACATACACAGAGTTCTTTAACTTCAATTACCTGATGTACTGAAGACATCGGGTTTCAAGTGCAGCTTTTCTAATTTAGCTGCTGTTCATGTTGAAACAATAAGAACATGTTTCTAAGCTGTGTACTTCTCTAAGCTGAGTAGCTGAGTAGCAGCTTTCTTTATAATACTCAGATACTGAAAGCAATGCAAATATTGATCAGCAGCTTAATCAGTAAATAAACTGTGGTAAATTCATTCATTGGAACAATACGCACTGTTCCAGTCACATACTGTTGGATATGCTCAACAGTGTGGGTAAATTCGCATGTACTTATGATGAGTAAAATAAGCCAAACAAAAGTACACATATGATCCCACTTTTATAAATTCTATAAAATGTAAACTAATCTAAATTTACATAAAGAAGATCAGTTGCTGATTATAAACGTGATGTGAGAAGGGAAGGTGTAAAAAACAAGAATTACAGAAAAATGAGGAAATTTTGAGGGTAATTGATTCTTTCTGTGTTAATAAAGGTAATGTTTATGTCATTATTTGTCAAAATGGACACGTTATGGCAAGATTATTATTTGTTAACTTCACCTCATTAAAATATTAAAAATTCAAACATGTATAATTTGGTAGAAAATGAGTTAGACAGACATGGATAAAATATATGAGAAATTAAAAAAAGAAAATCACAGAACAATGGCATGGTGATTTCACTCATCAACCTGAAAAATTTTTAAATTTCTCAACACAGAATTAAAGGTTTAATTAATTATATAAATATATATGATATATATAAGTATTATATATTATGTGTAATATATAATTATGCATTATATATTATGTTTATATATAACATATGAAAAATTAGACCCTTCTGAATATACACATGAATGAACCCTGGCTCTCCTTTTATTTTTAGGGAAACACTAGTATACAGCACAATAATTTTATTTTTTCGTTACATGATGGGGATTAATCAAATCACACCAGGCATGTCCGTCTCTGTCCTGGAATTGGTTCAGGAATTAGGTATGTCCTGTTGACAGGAGCTGTGATACAAAGCTCACAGCATTAGTTGTCCTTGATGCCATGCAAAGGCCAAGAAATCTCAGCTAAAATGTAGTGTGGATGTCACATCTGTTGGTGCCTCACACTCCCCCCATGTGAATATGAAAAGGTTAATTATCTCTTGAGGTATCTGCCAAGAGCAGTGCAGGTCTCTCATGAATGTCTAAAATGACTTGATAGGGCAAAAAAAAAAAAAAAAAAAAAATAGTTCAGTGCCAAACCATCCCTACACACATACATACGTGTACAATTATCATATTCTGTCATCTGTGAGTAATAAGTTACATCATTCTCTCTTCAAATTATTTAGCCCCCAGAAGGCCAAGAAAAACTCTTCTGAATCTGTTCAAACCATTGACCCAGAAATCACATGATGAGCAACGGCTCAGGTGGTTCTAGGTGTTGAGTTCGTCTCTTCCCCTCCAATGTCCCACAGCCCCTGAGCCCCCCTCTCCAGGTTCTATCAAGAAATCCCAGCTCAGGCACAGTAAAGAAAACAACTGACAGAGTGAAGAGGCAACCTGCAGGATGAGAGACAATATTTACCAACTATATGACAAGGGATCAATATCAAAAATATAAAAGAAATGCAAACTACTGAATAGTAATAAAATATGATTAAAAATAAGCAAATAAGACCACCAAACACCTCTCAGAAGACATACAAAGGACCAACAAGTATATATAAAATTCTGAAAATAAATAATATACAGGAAAATGCAAATCCTCAATGAGATATCATTTCATCCTTGTTAGAAAGGCTGTTACTGGCCAGGTGTGGTGGCTCAAGCCTGTAATCCCAGCACTTTGCGAGGCTGAGGTGGGCGGATCACGAGGTCAGGAGATCGAGACCATCCTAGCTAACACGGTGAAACCCCGTCTCTACTAAAAATACAAAAAAATTAGCCGGGTGTGGTGGCAGGCGCTTGTAGTTCCAGCTACTCGGGAGGCTAAGGCAGGAGAATGGCGTGAACCAGGGAGGTCGAGCTTGCAGTGAGCCGAGATCGTGTCACTGCACTCCAGCCTGGGTGACAGAGCAAGACTCCGTCTCAAAAAAAAAAAAAAAAAAAAAAAAAAAACGAAAGAAAAAAAAAAGAAAGAAAGGGTATTATCAGTAAAACGAAAAATAATAAAGACTGGCTAGGATGCATAGAAAGGGATACTCATACATCATTGGTGGGAATGTAAGTTAATAAAGCCATGATGGAAAGTAAAGTTAGAACTCAATATGATTCAGCGATTCAGCAATTCAGCTGTTGAATATATATTTAAAAGAATGAAAATCCCAATATTTAAGAAATGTCTGCACCCCCATATTCGCTGCAACACTATTCTATTACAATAGTTACATGAAATCAACCTATACATCCATCAACAGAAAAATGGATAAAGAATATGTGGTATATTTACACACTGGAATATTATTCACCCTTAAGAAAGGAATGAAATTCTAGCATTCACAGCAACACAGATGGAAGTGTACACCATTGTGTTGAGAGAAATAAGAGGCATATGTTCTCAATCTTATGTGGAAGCTAAAAAATTTGATTTTATAGAAATAAAAAGTAGAATAATAGATACAAGAGGCTGAAAAGGAGATGAAATTGAGTGATGGGGAAAATACTTGTTTATAAATACAAAATTACAGCTAGACAAGGGGAATATGCTCTTATGTTATACAGCACGGTAGGTTGACTAAATTTACAATTTATTTTACATTGTTTGTTTGCAAGATGCTAGAAAGAGAATTTTCAATGCTATTTACACAAAGAAATGTTAATATTTGAGTTGATAAATTTGCTAGTTACTCTGATTTCGTTATCATATATTGCACACATGTATTAAGCTATCACACTGTACCTCACACATATTAACAGTTATTATGTGCCAACTTAAGAAAAAGTTCCTGTTAATTAGAAAGGATGATATTGGCACACATTACAAATGAATAAACACAGAGCCAGAAATAAATGCCAGTTTTCTTTGAAATAGTATATTTCCTAACAGCAATTACATTAATTTACATCAAATCATGAATCTGATTGTGGTAGGAATAGAAAGGCCTATGCATAGAAATTTTTAATTTCAATTTTAGCTTTCTGTTTCATACTATAAAAACAAATACTTTTCAAACAACTAATAAAAACAATAATGTGGAGAAAATGCATGGGTGGTGTGCGAGCTTTTGCTTGTACACAAGTCTGTGCCCATGGAGGATGTGTGGTGTGTGTGTCTGTGTGCATTTACTTTATGGGGGGTTCTCTGTTCTTTGTAGTTCTGTGTTACTGTGTCTCTCACAAAATTTGGAACATTCTTAACCATCATTTCTTCAAATATTTTTTTCTGTATCTCTAACTTTTATTTTTGATAATTAAAATATATCTAAACTATACTTTTTGATATTTTGTTTAGTATCTTCACTATTTTTTTCTTTGAAATTAACTTTCTGTAATTTCTAGTAACATATTTTAAGTCCATGGTTTTATTCAAAAGCTGAGCCATGTCTACTGATGAGCGTGCCTAAGGCTTGCTCAGTTTCATATTTCATTGCTTTTGATTATTTTATGCATTTCCATTTGATTCGTTTTTAGTATTTGCACCTCTCAGTTACCTAATTTTACGTTATGTCCACATTTGACTTCACACATTTTTAAAATATAAATGTTAATCACTTTAAATATCATATTTAATTAGATAGTTCTTGTATTTGTGTTATTTACAAATCTCATTCTGATGATTTTTTCATTATGACTTTGGTCTTTCTCATTGATATATCTTATAATTTTTGTTGCTGGCCAGACACGTTTGGTTGAACAATTGATATTGGCTTACGACTTTATTTTATGCATTTTCTGCCTGTATTTAACCACATCCTGTCTTGATGGGCCTTTCTTATTGAGGTGTCTGTGAATCTCCTCAGAGCTACATTTGACATTTACTTTTGCAGTGGATGTCAAGGGTTGAAGTCTGTTCTTCCATGTCCACCAGAGACATCAGATACTCCAGTGACACCTTGTTTTTCTTTCCTGCTTGGCTTTGCATCTTCACCTTGTTCCATTCTACAGAGGATTTCTTGTAACTTCCTCAGGTGGATTAAAGTGTTGTATTTAACTGACAATTGTGAAATTGGTGGAAGGCATTGGACTAAAAGAAGATTCTCATCCTTCTCATGAGGCTATGTTCCTAGGAAGGTATTGTGGCCCTGGGTCTCGTTGTGACCATCAGAGTGTTCCTGACACTTACCTAGATGAGATACTGGTCTATGTGTTCTTTTCCCTTCTCCTTGGGAAGAGTTTGCAGTCGTTTTCTCCCACAGCTCCAGTGCTCTCCAACGGTGTCATCACCTTCCAGATACGCTGCCCTGCCTTGCAGATTAAGACTGATTCTGTAAGAAAGAGAGGGGAGCTGCTTCTCAAGAGAACGTCAGTGGGGACCTCTGTTCCCATCTCAAGACCTGAGAGTTTGCACCAATATCCCTAGGATTCTGGTTTCAGTGACTTGTCCCTGCAGAGTAATTCATTAGTCCTGTAGAGGGGATATGGAAGGTGGGTCTAGATGTGTTTCGGAAGCGTGGGATTTCATTCTCTCTCAGACACTTTGGGAAATAAAATTTTTATGTGAATGTCCCCATTCTAGCAGAAAAATATTAAAGATGGTAGAACATCGCTTTGGTATTTTGTCCCTGAGAGTTTTACACTACAACACACAACCCACTATTTATTTGTATTTTTATCTTGTTACAACCTGCATTTCATATGCCAAACTCCGCCTCTGGTAATCTCATACCCTGACTTTGCCTCTCCCTAGATTTCAGGTTTGTTATTTGTCTTAAAACTTCATTATATAAAGTATTAAAAAATTGCAAAATGCTGTATTCTCTCTTTATATGTTATAGTTGATGTTGCTATGAAAAATAAGAAAAATGTATTTCTGATCTATGTACACTTCCAAGCTGAGTGGCAGATTTTGTTAGTAAGACCTAAAATAGTAAAAGAATCTAAATATTGTTCAGCTGCTTAATAGAAAAACAAATTAAGGTAAACTTGTCAACTCAAATACTCCCCATCATTTATAATTAATAAATGTCTAATACACACAACAGCGAGGTAAAATACATAAGCATTTATGTTGAGCAAAATAAACCAACCTAATAATAATATATGCTATATTATTTTATTTTTACCAATTTTGATAAATAAAAATGTATCTGAAGTATAAAGAAGATCAATATGTTACTGAAGAAATGGTAGAAGATGAGAATGAGAAAGGAGAAAGTATATAGAAGAACAAGAGGAAATGTTGAGAGGAATTCACTTATCCATTTTCTTGGTAAGTATGACAGTTACATCATGCTTATTATTTGTACACTTTAAATATGTGAAGTTTATTATCCTTCAATTAAACCTCGCAGTGTTTATTACAAGGAAACACATGGAAACTTAGACAAGGAAGGAGTGATAGAAAGGTATAAAAATATATTAAATGTCAGAAATACCTAAAAATTCATCTACCTGAAGTCTAGTTCTCTCCATATTTTCAGGTGAGTGCTGGAGTGCAGCAAAGTCACACAAGTTCTCAATGCCGGAAGTGAATCCTGCAAACCACACTAGGCACATCCAGCTCTGTCCTGGAGTTGGTTTAGGGAGCAGTCAGAGCCAGTGATGAGGAGCACATGCCCAGATACCGGGGTTCACTTATCCCAGACATGAGCTCTTAGACACATCCTTAGCCCCTCCATGTGTGGGTTTACTTCCACTTTTGTAATTGGTGAAAACATTGACTCTTGCAGAACATAATTTACACAAGTATTTAAAAATAAAACTGGAAGATCAGTGCAAAGTGTTTATTACAGCACAATTTCATAAGAAGACAGCATTTTTACTTTCTTTTGAGACAGGGTCTCACTCTGTCACCCAGACTGGAGTGCAGAGGTGTGATCTCAGCTCACTGCAGCCTCGGACTCCCAGGCTCAAGTGATTCTCCTGCCTCAGACTCCCAAGTAGCTAGGATTACAGGCGCACACCACTACCACCCAGCTAATTTTTGTAGTTTTAGTAGAGATGGGGTTTCACCATGTTAGCCAGGCTTGTCTCAAACTCCTGACCTCACATATGATCAACCCCGCTCAGCCTCCCAAAGTGCTGGGATTACAAGTGTGAGCTACGATGCCCGGCTACATTTTTTTAACCATTATTTTCACCAAACTCCTGCAGGTCACGGTCATTTTATCGGGGTGCTGCCTTCTTCTCAGGCATCCAACCCCAGAGCTTGCTATATAGTAGGAGACATGCAAATAAGGCACTTCCTCTGCTGACGAAAACCGTCCAGCCCTGACCCTGCAGCCCGGGAGAGGAGCCCCAGCCTTGGGATTCCCAGGTGTTTCCATTTGGTGATCGGGACTAAACACACAGGACTCACCACGGAGTTTGGGGCGAGCTGGGTTTTCCTTGTTGCTATTTTAAAAGGTGGCTCATGGAGAAGTAGGGATATTTGCTGTGAGTGGATATAAATGAGATAAACAGTGGATGTATGTGGCAGTTTATGATCATGGTGCCTCTTTGTTTGCAGGTGTCCAGTGTGAGGTGCAGCTGGTGGAGTCTGGAGGAGGCCTGGCAAAGCCTGGGGGGTCCCTGAGACTCTCCTGTGCAGCATTTGGATTCACCTTCAGTAGCTACTAGATGCACTGGGTTCACCAGGCTCCAGGGAAGTGGCTAAAGTGGGTCTCAGCTATCAGTAATGGTGGTATTAACACATACTACCCAGATTCTATGAAGGGCCAATTCACCATCTCCAGAGACACCACCAAGAACTCACTGTATCTGCAAATGAACAGCCTGAGAGTGGAGGACACGGCTGTGTATTACTGCATGAGAGACACAGTGAGGAGAAGTCAGTGTGAGCCCAGAGAGAAACCTCACTGCAGAAGTTCCTAGAACCACCAGAGAGCATCCTAGTCACTGTGCACTGGGCTGTCCCCAGGGTTAAGTAAGGTGGTCCTAAGGGCTGTCTTCCTGTGAGGGACTGGGGCTGCCTCATTATCAAATTCTTCTAGGTAACTTCTCCAGATTTAACATCTCCAAATGTTACAATTCTGTACTAATATTTTGATGTCTTTGAATGCAAAACTGTTTTCCTTTTTTCTTTTCTTATCTATCTATCTATTTATTTATTTATTTATTTTTGCAACAAGAGGACACATCCTCACCTTCACAGGAGCCAGACTGCCATGTTGGGGGCAGAAATGACCCTGCCTTGGTCATCAAAATCAGAGTCCTGAGGAAGCCCAGGGGAATCTTGGGACTATTTTCTAATCAGACTCGGGGTGAAGACCACTGTGGAAATCTCTTTTGGTCTCAGATTGGAGCCAAGAGGGAGGCTCACCCAGGGCCAGAATCTTTAAAATCTGACAGTTTTCACAGCTAACCCCTCTCCTTTTTAAAAACTAAGCACATCTGACTCATAAGAGATCCAGTTGGCTCTTTCCCATTTCTCCTCTCTCCAGACTTCGTCTCACAGTTCCCTTGTCTCCTTTTCTTCCTGAAAACAGAGGGTGTGTATTCTTTGGTCTAAATCCTAGGATTCAGGTTTGTTGCCTGGAACTCAGGTGTGGCCCAGGCTGTGATTCCTGCAGGACCTGTGAAGGCTGAGGGGACTTTTTCACTCACCGTTGCCTGGCCCCTCCTGTTGTCTTCTGTGCATAGACACATTTGGGAAATGAAGTGGACTTTAGTCACCAAGGAAATAATGGTAGTTTTCTCAAATGGGATATTAATGTAGAAGTGATCTTGTGCTTCTCATACTCACAGAGTCCCCTTTCTCACCTACCACTTTGGGCAGAGTTGAGGATTGACACTTTATTGTGCTTTGAGCTCCTCGTGACAGCAAAGGTAAGGCCTGCCTAAGCATCGCCAATGTCAAGAATGCTGATCATCAGGAAGGATAGGCTGGAATTCCTGGGAAGACCAGCAACTGTGGTCCACCCTTACATCAGCTTCTCATTGCTCTGATTGAATCAACCCCGCCTAGGTTATCTAGGACAATCTTCCAGACTTAGGAAAAAATGATGACAGGCTTTTCTTTTCTTTTTTTCTTTTTTTGAGATAGAGTCTTGCTTTATCCCCAGGATGTAGTGCAGTGGCACAACCTCAGCACACTGCAACCTCCACCTCCCAGGCTCAGGTGATTCTCCTGCCTCAGCCTCCTGAGTAGCTGGGAGTACAGGCTCAAGCCAACACACCTAGTTAATTTTTGTATTTCTATAGAGATGGGGATTCACCATGTTGGCCAGGCTGGTCTCCACCTCGTGACCTCAGGTGATCTGCCTGCCTTGGCCTCCCAAAGTGCAGAGATTACAGGTGTGAGCCACTGTGCCCAGTCTGATGACAGGTTTTTCTAACACCTGTGTTATTCCACTGGAGCAACACCTGGGTTAGTGTGTGGTTAAATAACTGAGACTATAGTCTAGACAAAGTGACACAAAAAATTGTTGCCATGGCAGCACATCAAAAAACTTATCCACCATGATCAAGTTGGCCTCATCCCTGGGATGCAAGGTTGGTTCAACATACACAAATAAATAAACATAATCCAGCATATAAACAGAACCAAAGACAAAAACCACATGATCATCTCAATAGATGCAGAAAAGGCCTTTGACAAAATTCAACAGCCTTTCATGCTAAAAACTCTCAATAAACTAGGTATTGATGGGACGTATCTCAATAAGAGCTATTTATGACAAAACCACAGCCAGTATCACACTGAATGGGCAAAAACTGAAAGCACTTCCTTTGAAAACTGGCATAAGACAGGGATGCCCTCTCTCACCACTCCTATTCAACATAGTGTTAGAAGTTCTGGCCAGGGCAATCAGGCAAGAGAAAGAAATAAAGGGCATTCAATTAGAAAAAGAGGAAGTCAAATTGTCCCTGTTTGCACATGACATAATTGTATATTTAGAAAACCCCATCATCTCAGACCAAAATACCCTTAAGCTGATAAGCAACTTCTGCAAACTCTCAGGATACAAAATCAATGTGCAAAAATCACATTCCTATACACCAATAACAGACAAACAGAGAGCCAAATCATGAGTGAACTCCCATTCACAACTGCTTCAAAGAGAATAAAATACCTAGGAATCCAACTTACAAGGGATGTGAAGGACCTCTTCAAGAAGAACTACAAACCACTGCTCAATGAAATAAAAGAGGACACAAACAAATGGAAGAACATTCCATGCTCATGGATAGGAAGAATCAATATCATGAAAATGGCCATACTGCCCAAGGTAATTTATAGATTCAATGCCATCCCCATCAAGCTACCAGTGACTTTCTTCACAGAATTGGAAAAAACTACTTTAAAGTTCATATAGAACCAAAAAAGAGCCCTCATTGCCAAGACAATCCTAAGCCAAAAGAACAAAGTTGGAGGCATCACGCTTACCTGACTTCAAACTATACTACAAGGTTACAGTAACCAAAACAGCATGGTGCTGGTACCAAAACAGAAATATAGACCAATGGAACAGAACACAGCTCTCAGAAATAATACCACACATCTACAATTATGTGATCTTTGATAAACCTGACAAAAACAAGAAATGGGGAAAAGATTCCCTATTTAATAAATGGTGCTGGGAAAACTGGCGAGCCATATGTAGAAAGTTGAAACTGGATCCCTTCCTTACACCTTACACAAAAATTAATTCAAGATGGATTAGAGACTTACATGTTAGACCTAAAACCATGGAAACCCTAGGAGAAAACCAAGGCAATACCATTCAGGACATAGGCATGGGCAAGGACTTCATGTCTAAAACACCAAAAGCAATGGCAACAAAATCGAAAATAGACAAATGGGATTTAATTAATCTAAATAGTTTATGCACAGCAAAAGAAACTACCGTCAGAGTGAACAGGCAACCCACAGAATGGGAGAAAATTTTTGCAATCTACCCATCTGACAAAGGGCTAATATCCAGAATCTGCAGAGAACTTAAACAAATTTACAAGAAAAAGGCAAAACAACCCCATCAAAAAGTGGGCAAAGGATGTGAACAAACACTTCTCAAAAGAAGACATTTATACAGCCAACAGACACATGAAAAAATGCTCATCATCACTGACCATCAGAGAAATGCAAATCAAAACCACAATAAGATACCATCTCACACCATTTAGAATGGCAACCATTAAAAAGTCAGGAAACAACAGGTGCTGGAGAGGATGTGGAGAAATAGGAACACTTTTACACAGCTGGTGGGACTTTAAACTAGTTCAACCATTGTGGAAGACAGTGTGGTGATTCCTCAAGGATCTAGAACTAGAAATACCATTTGACCCAGCCATCCCATTACTGGGTATATACCCAAAGGATTATAAATCATGCTGCTCTAAAGACACATGCACACGTATGTTCATAGCAGCACTATTCACAATAGCAAAGACTTGGAACCAACCCAAATGTCCATCAATGGTAGACTGGATTATGAAAATGTGTCAAATGTACACCATGGAATACTATGCAGCCATAAAAAAGGATGAGTTTATGTCCTTTGTAGGGACATGGATGAAGCTTGAAAGTATCATTCTGAGCAAACTATTGCAAGGACAGAAAACCAAACACCACATGTTCTCACTCATAGGTGGGAATTGAACAATGAGAACACTCTGACACAGGGTGGGGAACATCATACACTGGGGTCTTTCGTGGGGTGGGGGGATGGGGGAGAGATAGCATTAGGAGAAATACCTAATGTAAATGACAAGTTAATGGGTGCAGCACACCAACATGGCACATGTATACATATGTAACAAACCTGCACGTTGTGCACATGTACCCTAGAACTTAAACTATAATTCAAAAAAATTGTTGCCATGATTTTTTAAAATTTTATTTCTAGCAATACAATCATGTTCATATTATAAATAACTTTGCTAAAATATAAGTGCTATTATTGGTCTTCTGAGCAGAAAACTTCAAAACAGGATTAGGTTTTCATGCATTTGTATGAGAAGTATGTCCACCTTTTTGAGGGGAAATGCATAGGTGGTGGAATGAGGCTGGGAAGCTGACACATGAGATCTGATGGTTTTATTGATGTGTGGTGGTTCCTCCTTCATTCTCTCTCTCTCTTTTTCTCTCTCTCCCTCTCTGTCTCTCACCTGCTGCCATGTGTCACATGCCTGCTTCCACTTGTATCATTATTGCAAGTTTCCTGAGTCCCCAATCCTAACCACAGAACTGTGAGTCAATTAAACCTTTACAAACTACCTTTACAAATTACCCACAAACAAACCTTTACAAATTACCCACTTTCAGGCAGTTCTTTATAGCAGTGTGAAAACAGACTAATATAGTAAATTGGTACCAGGAGTGGGGAACTTCTGTAAAGATAACTCAAAATCTCGAAGCAGGTTTGGAACTGAGTTCCCCATGGCAGAGGTTGGAATAGTTTGAAGAAATTGAAAGAAGACAGGAAGATGTGGGAAAGTTTGGAACTTCCTAGAGACTTGTTGAGTGGTTTTGATCAAAATGCTGATAGTGACATGAATAGTGTAGTCCAAAATGAGATGGTCTTAGGTGGTGAGGACTAAACTGATTTTTTTATCTTGCCCGAGTTCCTATCTAAGGAGTCTGGGGTGTCACACTCTACAAATCATATATTATTATCAGATGGGTTTTATTTAAACCTATATATCATGATTTACTTTCCAAAGTAACTCTGGCATAACATTATGAGACAAATAAGAAAATCAAAATATTTTACCCCAAAAGATGTTTCTTTGCCCTACTCTGAGATGACCCTGCAGGCTGGGCATGGTGGGTCTTGCCTGTAATCCCAGCACTTTGGGAGGCTGAGGCTGGTGGATCACCTGAGGTTGGGAGTTCGAGACCAGCCTGACCAACATGGGGAAACCCCGTGTCTAATAAAAATACAAAATCAGCCAAGTGTGGTGGCACATGCTTGTAATCCTAGCTACTTGGGAGACTGAGGCAGGAGAATTGCTTGAACCCAGGAGGTGGAGCTTGTGGTGAGCTGGAATAGTGCCATTGTATTCCAGCCTGGGCAACTAGAGCAAAATTCCATCAAGATAAGAAAGAAAGAAAGAAAGAAAGCAAGAAAGCAAGAGAGAGAGAGAGAGAGAGAGAAAAAAGAAAGAAAGAAAGAAAGAAAGAAAGAAAAAGAAAGAAAGAAAGAAAGAAAGAAAGAAAGAAGAAAGAAAAAGAAGGAAGGAAGGAAGGAAGGAAGGAAGGGAAGGAAGGAAGGAAGGAAGGAAGGAAGGAAGGAAAGAAAGAAAGAGAAAGAAAGAAAGAAAGAAAGAAAGAAAGAAGGAAAGAAAGAAGAGAGAGAGAAAGAGAGAAAGAGAGAGAAAAGACAGAAAGAGAGGGAGAGGAGGGAGGGAGGGAAGAAAGGAAGGAAGGAAGGAAAGGAGGAAAAGAGGAAAGAAAGAAAAGAAAGAAAGAAATGGCCCGGCAAAGTCATTCTTTGTAGGGGAAAATTTGCATCTGTAAAGAATCTCTATCAATATAGCTAGATCTTTTGCATCTAGAACCTCCCAATCCTAAAGAGATGAACTAAGATCTGAATAGGAAACATTTGTCACCTATTGTCTCTAAGGGCAACCACTAAAGGCCATCAGAGAAATGCAAATCAAAACCACAATGAGATACCATCTCACACCAGTTAGAATGGCGATCATTAAAAAGTCAGGAAACAACAGGTGCTGGAGAGGATGTGGAGAAATAGGAACACTTTTACACTGTTGGTGGGATTGTAAACTAGTTCAACCATTATGGAAAACAGTATGGCGATTCCTCAAGGATCTAGAACTAGATGTACCATATGACCCAGCCATCCCATTACTGGGTATATACCCAAAGGATTATAAATTATGCTGCTATAAAGACACATGCACACGTATGTTTATTGCGGCACTATTCACAATAGCAAAGACTTGGAATCAACCCAAATGTCCATCAGTGACAGATTGGATTAAGAAAATGTGGCACATATACACCATGGAATACTATGCAGCCATCAAAAAGGATGAGTTTGTGTCCTTTGTAGGGACATGGATGCAGCTGGAAACCATCATTCTTAGCAAACTATCACAAGAACAGAAAACCAAACACCGCATGTTCTCACTCATAGGTGGGAACTGAACAATGAGATCACTCGGACTCAGGAAGGGGAACATCACACACCGGGGCCTATTATGGGGAGGGGGGAGGGGGGAGGGGGGAGGGATTGCATTGGGAGTTATACCTGATGTAAATGACGAGTTGATGGGTGCAGCACACCAACAAGGCACAAGTATACATATGTAACAAACCTGCACGTTATGCACATGTACCCTACAACTTAAAGTATAATAATAATAAATAAATTAAAAAAAAAAAAAAAAGACTTCAAAAGAATTTTGGACTTAACATTACCTTTCTATCTATCCCAGGTCTTTAGAAAAACTCAACCGATTGTCAACCAGAAAATGTTTAAATTCACCTATACCCTGGAAGCGCTCGCTTTGAGTTGTTCCACCATTCTGGACCAAACCAATGGTTCTGTTAAATGTATTTGATTGATGTCTCATGCCTCTCTAAAATGTATTAAACCAAACTTGATGGAATTTTGTCCCTGCCCTAGAAATTTGTGGAACTTTTGCACTTGAGAGAGATGATCTGAAATAGTAACTTATGTTTAAAAGGGAAACAGAGCATAAAAGTTTGGAAAATTCGCAGCCTAGCCATGTGGTAGTAAAACAAAACACATTTTCTAGGGAGAAATTCAACTTGGCTGCAGAAATTTGCATAAGTAATGAGGAGATGAATATTAATAACCAAGACAATGGGGAAAACATTTTCAGGGCATGTCAGAGATCTTTGGAGCAGCCCTTCCAATCACAGGCCTGGAGGCCTATCAGGGAAACGTGGTTTCATGGGCTGGGTCCAGGGCCCAGCTGCTCTGTGGAGCCATGGGACTTGGTGCCCTGTGTTCCCAGCTGCTCCAGCTCTAGCTGTGGCTAAAAAAGTCCAACGTGCAGCTCAGGCCATTGCTTCAGAAGGTACAAGCCCCAATCCTTGGTGGCTTCCACATGATGTTGGGCTGATGGGTGTGCAGAAGAGACGAGTTCAGCTTTGTGATCCTCCGCCTAGATCTCAGAGGATTTATAGACATGACTGGATGTCCAGCCAGAAGTCTGCTCCAGGAGCAAAGCCTTCATGGAGAGCCTCTGCTAGGGCAGTGCAGAAGGGAAATGGGGGGTTGGAGCCCCCACACAGAGTCCCAATCGGGGCAGTGACTAATGGGGCTGTGAGAAGAGGGCCACCATCCTTCAGACCCCAGAATGGTAGATCCATTAACAGCTTGCACTGTGCACCTGGAAAAGCTGCAGGCACTCAATGAGAGCAGCCAGGAGGGCTGAAATCTGCAAAGCCCATGAGAGCAGCCACAGGATCAGAGCTGCAAAGCCTGCAAAGTCACAGGGTGAGAGCTTCCCAAGGTTTGGAAGCCCCCACTTTGCATTAGCATGCCCTGAATGTGAGAAATGGAGTCAAAGGAGATTATTTGGGAGCTTTAAGATTTAATGACTGCCCCACTGGATTCTGGGCTTGCATGTGACCTGTAGCCCCTTTATTTTGGCCCATTTCTCCCATCTGAAATGGGAGCATTTATCTAATGTCTCTACCCCCATTGTTTCTTGGAAGTAACTGACTTCCTTCTCATTTTACAGGTTCATAGACGGAAGGGACTTGCCTTGTCTCTAATATGAATTTGGACTCGGACTTTTGAGTTAATGCTGAAATGAGTTAAGAAGTTTGGGTACTGTTGGGAAGGCATGATTGGTTTTGAAATGCAAAGAGAACATGAGATTGGAGAGGGGTTGGGGTGGCGTGATATGGTTTGGCTCTGTGTCTCTACCCAAATGGCATCATTCCTCAGGGTGATCAGCCAGCTACCTGGTGGCAGGCTGGATTATATTGGACCTCCTCCACCCTGGAAAGGGCAGAGGTTTGTCCTCACTGAAATACACACTGACTCCAGATATGGGTTTGCCTATCCTGCATGCAATGCTTCTGCCAATACTACCATCTGTGGACTCATGGAATGCCTTATCCACTGTCACGGTATTCCACATAGCATTGCCTCTGACCAAGGCACTCCCTTGATGGCTAAAGAAGTGTGGCAGTGGGCTCATGCTCATGGGATTCACTTGTCTTACCATGTTCCCCATCATCCTGAAGCAGCTGGATTGACGGAAAAATGGAATGGCCTTTCGAAGTCACAATTATAATGCCAACTAGGTGACAATACTTTGCAGGGCTGGGGCAAAGCTCTCCAGAAGGCCGTGTGTGCTCTGAATCAGCATCCAATATATGGTCCTGTTTCTCCCATAGCCATAACTCGTGTGCAGGAGTCAAGGGTGGAAGTGGAAGTGGCACCATTCACCATCGCCCCCAGTGATCCACTAGCAAAATTTTTGCTTCCTGTTCCCATGACATTACATTCTGGTGGCCTAGAGGTCTTAGATCCAGTGGGAATAATGCTGCTGTCAGGAGACACAACAATAATTCCATTAAACTGGAAGTTAAGATTGCCACCTGGACACTTTGGGCCCCTCCTACCTTTAAGTCCACAGGCTAAGAAGGGAGTTACAGTGTTGGCTGGGTGGCCGACTTGGACTATCAAGATGCAATCAGTCTATTACTCCACAATGGAGGTAAGGAAGAGTATGTATGGAATACAGGAGATCCATTAGGGCGTCTCTTAGCATTCCCATGCCCTGTCATTAAGGTCAATAGGAGACTATCACAGCCCAATCCAGGCAGGACTATGAATGGCCCAGACCCTTCAGGAATGAAGGTTTGTGTCACTCCACTAGGAAAAAAACCACGACCCGCTGCAATGCTTGCTGAAGGCAAAGGGAATACAGAATGGGTAGTAGAAGAAGGTGGTCATCAATACCAGCTACAACCACGTGATCAGTTGCCAAAATGAGGACTGTAATTGTCATCAGTATTTCCTTCTTTTTTTGTTAAAAACATTTTGTGCATGTATACCCTTGTACTCAGAAAATTCCTTCATTTTATTTCTTTTTTCCTTTATCATGTGACATAAAATTTATTGACTTCATATCAGCATTTAAGTGTTCTTAACTTTATGTAATAGCATTTGGATTGGGGATTGGTACATTTCTGGTTGTACAAAAGATAGTTGTATTACATTAGGTGTAATTATGACCTTATTATTGTCTTTGTTTGAAGATTATGTATGATCTCAGGAGATTCATGTGGGTTCAAGTTGACAAGCGGTGGACTTGTGATGGTTACTACTGAGTGTCAACTTGATTGGACTGAAGCATGCAAAGGATTGATCCTGGGTGTGTCTGTGAGGCTGTTGCCAAAGGAGATTAACATTTGAGCCAGTGGGCTGGGAAAGGCAGACCTGCCCTTAATCTAGGTGGGTACCATCTAATCAGCTGCCAGTGTGGCCAGGATATAAAGCAGGCAGAAAAACATGAAAAGACTAGACTGGCTTAGTCTCCCAGCCGACATCTTTCTCCTGTGCTGGATGCTTCCTGCCCTCAAACATTGGACTTCAAGTTCTTCAGCCTTGGGAATTGGACTGGCTTCCTTGCTCCTCAGCTTGCAGGTGGCCTACTGTGGGACCTTGTAACTGTGTGAATTTAATACTCCTTAATAAACTCTTATATATATATATATAACATATATAATATATATTATGTATTAAATATATCTTATATATTATGTATTATATATAATGTCGTATATATAATATATATTATGTATTATATATAAATATTAGGGTTGTCTAGAGGGACAGAACTATGTCTCTCTCTCTCTATCTATCTATCTATCTATCTATCTATCTATCTATCTATCTATCTGTAGTTTCCATAGTCTGTGGCGTAGACTAGGTGAAATGGACTTTACAACCTCCTGAAGGATAACACCCAGACTCTCACCTAAACTCTCTGAAATCTTGTGCCCTGGGGATTGGAGAAACCTTCAAACCAAAGCCAGTGTTAAGTTAGCTCAGTCTTTGATTGAGCATGCAATCTTCCTATACTTGGCTTCCAGGGGTGGGTGAGGGAGAATTCCTGCCTGGAACAAGGTCACATTACAAAGAATCTTCACAATGCTCATGACATTTCAGACCTTCCATCAGAAGCGTTCAGGATGGCAGGAGACAGGACATGATGGGCAAACATGGGGATAGGAGGAAGGAAACAGAGAATGGAAGGAGGTGACAGCTGACAAGGCCTTGTGTTCTCAGATGCTGAGCATGAAATGAAGCATTTATGATTGAAGGAAACAGAACAGATGTATGGTACAATATTAAATATACAACAGTAAATTACAGCAGGTGGCTTCACAGCAGCTTAGACACAGCAGAAGAGAAGAGGATGGAATTGGAAGCTCAATGCCCAGGACGGATGCAGAGTTGCAGACTCTGGGAGTGGACCCACCCCAGAAAGAGGAGGAGGGGGATTGGAGGAAGAAGGAACGTTTGAAAGTATCCCACTGAGAACCAGGACACCCCCTTGGACCAAGCAGCCCATGACCCTTGCAGCCTCAGAGGTCCAGACTCCAGCCTGGCCTCACATGCTGGTTGGTCTTGTCCCTGCCAGGCCAGAATCCTCCTCAGAACCCAGAGCCCCCACGGCTCTCCCTCACCCTATGCCCAGGACGTGTCTCCTGTGCACTCTTCCCTGGCCCACAGGTGGGAGTTTATACCTGCTCGGGCGGCCTCGGCATCCACACCAGCAACCTGGTAGCAATTGCCCTGCTGCCTCCACCTGGCACAGCTCGGATTTCCCACAGTGCAGGCCCCGTGGTCAGGAGTGATTAGAACACACAGGAGGGCAGCTCAAGACAACAGGTGCTGAGGCATGCAGATTTCAAGGATTTAAGTGCTGATGCCCTTGGAAGACCATTTCCATGGGGTTAATCATGGTTTCTCTTGGTGAACTGTTGGCTTGTGTTTTTGATGTTGTTGTTGCTCTAAATAGTGTTTACCTGACTTTGAACTCGATTGATCACGTTCTTTGTTAAAATATGTGTCATTCTAAAAGTTCACATGGCATTAGATTTTTTGCTCAAACTACCTATACTATTTCTCCAACAAAATGCACATTTGCCTTTCTTCCACGCATACCTCCGCTCCCTGCCCTGAGCAGTGCCCCTGCTGGTCCCATCTGCTTAGGGGGTGGGGCAGGGGACACAGGCCCTGACACGAGGTGGGGCCGTGCCAAGCATGGTGGTCTTGCAAGGGCACCAAGTGAGTGGGCTCTTGAGAGAGGGGATATCATTGCCTCCGGGGAACCCCCTAGGCCACAGGAGAGAGATCAGCTGGAGTGTGAGGTGGGGGGTGGAGATGCAAGAAGGCTGGGATGGGGCCTGCTGCTCTATCAGCAAAACCCCTCACACCCGAAGGGCACACAGCAGGAGGGCATCATATTCACTGACCTCATAGGTAACTGTCCATTAGCGTTCACCCACAAAATAATAAAATACACTGAGAGGGGCACAGGAATGGATTGCTTGCATCTTTATGTCGGCTGAATGGAGGAAATTTCTAAGCAGGTTGAGAGAAAGGATATCAAGCTGTGTTTGGAGAAAGGGGTGGGAATTCTAAACAATGTTATGGAAGCAGGGCAGCTAGAACCACAGGTGTATTCAGAAGAATGCTAGATCTCAGTACTACTCTAGAACATCAGCAGTTTTCTGTGGACGGTATGGGAAGTGTGATTTCTTCTGTTTGTGGGTTTTGCGTTTCACATTCTCTGTGACATATCTACACTGCATTTTAAAAGCAAAAATTATTGTGAATTTCAATTGAAATTGAATTTCAATTGAAAATAAAATGTTATCTCATTCAGATCTTTATACATTTAACTTCCACGTTCCTTTACAATAACTTAGCAACACAACTTAGCAACACAACTAGCCCTGTTTTCACCCGGACCAGCCTGTGCTGCTACAAGCCTGGTTTCTCTTCCTCATCACAACATACTCAGCTTCCCTTCCCGTTTCAGTTCGAGGAAATGTGGGGCGGGAAGGGAGGGGCAGCTGCCACTCACACAGCTCACACTGAATGCCAGAGAGCTTGCCCCGCACCTCTGCCTATTTTTCTAGTTGAATTTCATTGCATGCAGCAATCAACCTCAGGAATTCATTTTCCCACATACGGGAAGCTCAGCCCCAGGTAGGGGGATTTGCTTGGTGGGGGATTTGAACCCAAATCCCTCTCACTGCAAAACCCACAGCATCCCCGTGAGGGAGAGACAGGGAACAGGGAGTAGCCCTGGGTCACCCTAAACTGACTTCAGGCTCAGAGAAGGACAGATTACCGGGGAAGTGAGGAGGCTCATTGCTCTGGAGCTCACTTCTGGAGAAATGTCATGAAGGGGCCCTGTAAGGAGCTGGTGGTAAATTCTGTTAATTCTGGGACCAGCAACCTCACGTCAAGACCTGCCTGCTCACTTAGGTCTCTCCAGACCAGAGGCTCTGGCCAAGTTTGGGCTCCCAACAGAGTCTAAGAAAATGTGGAGAGCACCAATACGTGTTCTTGAAGATTTATTCCAGAGTGAGCATCAGTGAACTACAAGAACCTGAGACAGAAGCCAACACCTCCCGTTTCCCCATGATGTGAGACAGGACCCTGTGCCTCCTGCAGACTTCAAGAAGTGTGGACTTGAGCTTTGGCATCCCCCTCAGTGATCCTGTTCCATAGATTTTGCTGTTATATTCTCTGTATCTTTACCGGGGTCGGGAGGCTGACTTAGTCTTATTCTGGGTCAGTAACTGTCACTTTCTCAACTGTGGTGGTCCTGAGAATTCGCGCATTTGTGGCCATCCCAAAGAGCAGTGCAATTACGAAGGTGTAAATACGACCAAAGACCACTCTCAGATACAGCACTGACTGCTGGCTTTGTTTGACCGAACGTGTTCTTCTTGGAGGTGGCCCGCTGTCGACACTCCCACCAGCACCTCTTCTTAGGCACAGTGGAGGATCCCAGCCTATATGGCAATGGCAGTTCCTTCTGTTGTTGCAGACCCCTCTATGACTGCACTTCTCAGGGTGACAGTCATAGCCCAGTGAAGTGATAGTTGCATTGCACTGGCTGTTATTACAGAAGATTCCATCAGCACAAGGAGTGCCGTCTATCACATGTCCAACATCAGTTGTGTCTGTTGCACGGTGTTCATCCAATCCAAAACACTGAAACCCTGCTCTCACTGAGTGATGGAATGAAACATGTTCCTGCAGCCGGGGAAGATGGGTCACGTTGGTACACTGCAGTCTTCCACAAAACTTATCTATTAATGCACAAGCCTCATAGGCGATAGCTGTTCGTGCTCGAGTACAATGTCCGAATCGGTGATTTTCAAGATTGATGTCATAGCAGTCCTCAGGAGCATCCTCAGCACTGACACCAAAGATCGCCTTGCAGAGCACATTACGGTCAGTGCAGTTCCCATGATAGCAGTAGCCTTCTTCAGTGCACGGGGTTCCATCTTGCAAATAAAAGTCTGGGGGGCATGTCAAGGTGGTCCCATGACAGTACTCTGGAAGGTCACATATATTTTGGATAGGTCTGCAGAGAGTCCCTTGTGCGGAGAAGCTGCAGTTTGTACAGCAGTCTCCTAGATGACAGATGCTCCCCGGTGTGAAGTGACAGTCACTTTGGCAGCAATGATTGGCATAACACTGCTTGAAGGAGCCACAGTCACATTCCTCCTTCCCTTCCACGATTAGGTTTCCACAGAGAACCGTTGTCATGGTTTCGTTATACACTGGAGTGAGTGCTTCGAAAATACACCGGCCTGTACTTACAAAACAATTTTGTATATGTCCATAAGAACAGTTACTGAATGCATCTGTCATCCCAGGATATCGCTGCATAATGCAGGAGGTCCTTCTCTGACATGTGCAGTATTTATAATCATAAGCCACACCCAAACTTCTCATCAGTATATGGGTTGTTATGACGGCTACCAATAAATAATGTCTGTCTAGAGTACCAATGTGTATAAGGCTTAAATATGAACAGAAGCTATATCTTCTTGGTTCATAGTTAGATTCATGTGGCGCGTCTTTAATAAGTAGTGTGGATGAATGAACACGAAAAGTATCAAAAAAGGTTCTTCTAAAATAGTTAAGTATTGGACTACGATATCGATAGTCATTCACAGGGGCTGGGTCACGACTATTGTATATGGTCAAAAGATAAATATAGTACCGCAGATCAATATTTTGAACAATGCTGTCAATGACACTGAACATCTGGACCACCTCTTTGGAACAAGTTGTAATATTGTCATATATACGATAATATGAATTGGAACATTGAACGTGGCCTTTTATATTGCCTCTATGAGAACTATACAGCGAAGGAGATAACCTGGGATTCATGCTGTCATTTGCTTCAGAGAACAGGGGGTCTGTCTCCTCATTGTCACCATCTCTAAATGTGGGCCCCGTTGCGTTGGGCTCGGCCACTATCTGAGAAACAACATGTTCAAACCTGCGGGAATCCTGGAGGGGTTTGATTTCGTAGGCAAGGTCGTCCAGCTTCATGATGCCTCTGAGGCCCCCATAGCAGGTGTCGACGGTGACCATGGACAGAGGCACCTCCTCCAGGTAGCCGAGGTAGTAGCAGTCTGGAGGGATGTAGGGGTCATCCACCTGCAAGGCCCCTTGGTCATCCTGAGTTGTCATCAGCAGATGTCTGGGCCAAAGAAGGTGTTTTCTCCGCATGTGAACGACGTGTCTTTGACCCCCAAAACGCAGGCTGTAGGACAGCCAGCCGGGAAACTGAACGCCTTTGCCATGGTGCGTCTCCTTCCTGGGAATCACCACCTCAGAGGATGCGTAGTGCCACAAGGGACGGCCTTGAGAACACCAGACTGGAGCCAGGAGTGCCCAGAGCCCCAGCAGCAAGACGGGGGCCCTAAGGGTGACCCGCGCCTCTGCTGGCCTCATGCCCCAGCCCAGGGATAGTCATCCAAAGAGAGTGGGAAAGGAAAGGACTGTCCTTGGGGAAGCCAGGCCCCAACCAGCTACGGTGGCTGCGTCCCTCCCAGGGCGACCCTGACATAGAACAAAGGACCTCCCCAGGCTCCTGCACCACACCCTGGGGGCACCTGGGCTCCGGGAGGGAATGAGGTAACAGTCCCAGGGCGGGGCAGGGGTGGACCCAGAGAGGATGGCAGCTGCTGCACACAGGATGAGGCTGAGGGTCCTGGCTGTGAGGATTCATTGGGAAGGGAAAAGGGAGAGGGAAGCAGGGCTGTGTCTCTTTTACCACCGTCAAACTTTTCTGTTGCTTTCTGAATCTGCAAAACACAATGATGTGTTCAATGCCCTCGCATCAGGCGTGTTATTCTCGGTCGCTCTGTGGGTTAATATTGCTCCTTTCTGTGGGTCACATTGCTTACTCCGTTGCCATGTGGAGGTAGACACTGTCAATACTTTCCTTGCGGGTTGAATGTTTTTCTCGTTTTAGTAAGTACCCATGTCTTATTCTCTTTGTTGTTGTTTCGTTTTGTTTTGGTTTTGAAGTTTTGTTTGAAGTTACCAGATTGTGAAAGGAAAATATCCTGGGCCCCGTCAAGCTGGGAACCACTCAGGGAAAATCTGCCTCCCAGTCTATTTAAAGCTGTCCCTCTGGTCACAAAGATAGACGCATATTCTGAAGGCCTCCTCTGCAAACACTTATCACAAACTCAAAAGAATGCAACCATCTGTCTCTCACCTACCTGTGACCTGGAAGCCCTAAGTGGGGAGGACTTGCTTTGAGTTGTCTCAGCCTTTCTGGGTGGAACTAATGTCCTTCTTACTTATATTCACTGGTGTCTCATGTCTCCCTGAAGTGCATCAATCAAGCTGTGCCTGACCACCCTGGGCACATGTCATCAGGACTTCCTGAGGCCGTGTCACAGGCGTGTCCTCAACTCTGGCAAAGGAAACTTGCTAAATTAACTGAGATCTGTCTCAGAGTTCCTGGGTTCACAAGATCAACAGTTGAAATAGGGTAACTCTTTCTTCTGTGCTGTGTAAAACCCTTGTGAATTAGGGTACTTTTTACTTAGTCCATCCACTGGGGGCAGACGCTATTCCTGACCCCATGAGAGCCCCAGGTGCTGCCCCTCCGATGCTTCTGTGTGGTTCTCTCCTGGTCTTTGGTCATTTCTTCAGATGCACGAGCCAATCAGTTCTCAGGGAAGGACACAGGGGGCCCTCTGTGGGTGTCTCATATCTGAGAACAAATATTTCGCATATTTCTGCCAATTCTGTCATTGCTTATGAGGGGAGGGAAAATCCAAGGCCAGATCGTTATCAGAAACACAAATTACTGTTTCCTCAAAAGTGTAAATATTTACCTTTCCTGGCAAATGTGGTCACTCTATTTAAACTTAACGTGACCGTGGTGTGTTTCGAAGGCTGTGTTGTGTGGCACTTTGTCTTCCAATGTCCCGTACTCCCATCTTCCATCCCTTTGAATCCCGCCATTTTACCACAGATGTACAATTATGGATGAAGCCGTTTTCCCCTCTATGAGTGTGCAGTTTGGACGCCCTTTCCCTGCCCCTTCAGGGTTTTCACAGGGAGGAGAAGGAGGATATTTGACCTCCCTGAAGAATTCTGCTATGGGAGACTGTGTCCCTCCTAAATTCATGTGTTGAAGTCCCAACCCTTGGTCCTTCAGAATGAAATCATACTTGGATGATTGTCCTTTAAAGAGATGAATAAGTTAAAGTGATATTTCTGGAGTGGGGCCCTAATGCAATCTGACTGTTGTTATAAGAAGGGGAAGCAGGAGGGACGGTGCACACGCCCCGACGGATGGTCATGTTACCACAGAACAGCAGGAAGGCACCGTCTGCACACCAGGGAGCGAGACCTCAGAGGAAACCCACCAGCTGGCAGCTTGATCTTAGGCTTTCATCCTCCACAACTGTGAGGAAATCGGTTTTGTATTGTAAGCCATTCAATATGTGGTATTTTGTTATATAAAATGAATACAGTAGGTAACAGGAGATCTTCTATACATTGAAAAAGTCGGATGGCCAGAGAAACCTGGACCCTCCTTTTCAGACCTGAGCAGGGTGATGGACCCGCTTTGGGACAGGAGAGGGGAAGAGATGAACCCAGCACCTGGACCCAGGTGAGCCATTCCTCAGCAGGCCGTCGCTGGGCCGGCCGTCGCTGGGCCGGAGCTTGCACAGGTGTGAAAGAGCGTGTCTTGGTCTTCAGGGGCCCGTTGGAGTTGGAGGGAGGATGCTGTAAACTCTCGCTCACAGAAGAACCCGTCATCGCTGTGCCCGTGTTTATGTGAATGGGGATGTGTTTCCTGGGTGTGCTCATCCCCAAAGAAGAATTAATCAGGTCTCTAGGACTAGAAGGAGGTTGTGGCATTTGTGTGTATTAAAATCTGTGGCTGGACCATAAATTACATTAAAATGCTCATGGGAAGGCACAATGGAAAGAAACACTTTGTTACAGAAGGGAAAAAATGGTAATTATTTAAATGAGATGCCTTTGGAGTCACCGGGCCGAGAGGAGCCGATCACATGAGAGTGCTGGGTTTCATGTTCAGGAGATCAGGAGTGTCCGTCTGCTGGCTTTTACGATACTCAGAAAGAGCTGAGAGTATAATCTATGAATGGAGGGCACGTAGAGAAAGGGGAGGCCAAATGTTTGATGGGAATGGAGGGTCACTATTGGAGCCATTAGGAAATATAGAAGCTGAATTATGCTGAAGCACAGAACAGTGTTCCTGGGTAATTCTGTGTTGCTTTGGGAGCTGCTGAACATACAGAAGTTTCACTGTTCTTAGTCCTCGAATTCTCTAGAATCTCTTGAAAGCCCAGTTTTAAATATTGGGAATGTAGGTAAGACACATTCACGGTTAAAAATTCTTAAGAGAGGATGTAGGAAGAAATGTAAAGTAATCAATTTAGGTTATGAAAATTTAGTTATGGCGAACTGTGATGTCCGTTTCTCACTTGGAATAATGGAATGTGAGTCATTAATCATCCCAACGGCTCATTTTTCCATAGCCATCGATTACAAAACTGCTGGATAATTTCCTGAATTGCCCATCCTAGAAGCTGACCTCACATTTCCTCAGTGAGAAACCGCCAGTCCCGTTGATCCAGACTCGTTTTTCCCATCAGGGATTTTGTATTTCTGTGGACCCATGGTACAGTGCTGGTGAGGGCGGCAGAGGGGAGGATCTGAAGAAGCCATTCTTGAGCCATTCTTCAGCAGAGGAGAGAAGAAGCATTGCAGTCTTCCCATTTACCTGTTGGCCTTGCATCTGCATATGACCTCGGGAATGCTGCTAGCCTATCCACGCATGATGTAGCTTATTTAGGGGATGAAGGTGGCATGCTGGTTGTGCCAGTGCCGGCAGCCAAGAGAATCAACTGCCTGGTGCATGCTGCTTTTATGAAAGCAAGCCCAGGGTCACTTGCTTTCTTCTGTATTAGATTCTCTGTTGAAAATCTAATTCTTCTGTATTAAATTCTCTTTCTTCTGTATTAGATTCTCTGGTGAAGATTTTTCTTTGTTTCTGCCTGAAATTGCCACACATAGTTACCTAGAGGCATTACAATAAACTGATCTGAGAATTCACTGACTTCCTGGTGAGGTTAAAATGAGTGTCAGGTGCATAGTGAGACAGACAGGAGACATGGGTGCATAGCAAGCTTGTGTTCACCATGGTTTGTATCTTAATTAGGGAAATTTTTGTACCTTCCTTAGATGTTCAGGCACTCCATTAAGGACCCTGACATAACATGATTTATTGACAGACCATAGCTGAAAATATAGAACTGGATATAACAAGGAGAATGTACTATTACTATTTTATCTTTGTCTTAAAATACACTCTTCCATCTGAGGTGAAAATTAATCCAGATGGTACAACTTATTGCAGTTATTACAGCATTTTAGCAAATCAAAAGCCACAGAACAAACATATGGACAGATAGTAGGTATGTTTTTGGAATCATAAACAAGTTTGTGATGATTTTAAAACCAAAAGATGTCTCACGACGGCTGGAAACCTCTCAAAATGAAACAACACACTGAGGATCTTTGAGAAGTACTCTGACCTCCTAGCGAACTGACTGATACGTTGGCTGAGCTCCATGTAGAAAGCCAAAGGAATTTCTGCAGACTCCGTCATGTCAAGCACAACCGTAACATGGGTCCCAGGCCTTTTCACACATTCAAGGGTTAGATCTTGGGAGGGAATCAAAGAAGCCTTTGTAAAATACCAAAATTTAAACACCGATTTCGATTTAAAAAGTGTTAAAATATGCTTGTGGCCTACACTCAGAAAATCTGTGTCCTTCAGATGGTGGCATCAGATGGTTTCAAGTGGCTATTCGGTAAGTTTCTCAGTGAAACTACCAGATATAGAATAAATAAATTGCCACTGTCTTAAATCAACCCGTGGGAAAGGAAAACTATGTAAATACAGCAGAGAGGAAACATTGTCCAAGGAAAAAACAATCTCCAGAAACTCTTGTTGAAGAAACAGAGGCATCACAGTTACTAGAAAAATATATTGCATTTCATTATATTATGGGGTACAACGTGATGTTTTGATATATGCGTGCATTGTGAAATTATTAAATCAAGTAAATAAACATGTCCATCACCTCACATACTGCTTTTTTTATGGTGTAAATGTGTAAAAGCTACTCTCTTATCAGTTTTCAAGTATATGTAGTACATTAATATCCCTGAGGTCACCATGCTGTGCAATAGATCTTCAAAAGAATTCCTTTTGTCTAACCAAAACTCTGTACCCTTTCACCAACGTCTCAGCTTTCACATGCTCCTGACACCAGCCCCTGGTAGGCAACATGCTACTCTCTACTTCTCTGAGTTCAGCATTTTTAGATTGCATGTATAAGTGAGATCATGGAGTATTTTTTTATACTAGGCTTATTTCACTCAACATAAAGACATTCAAACACTCAGCATCACTAATCATCAGGGAAATGCAAATTAAAACCACGATGAGGTATCACCTCACACATGTTACAATGTCTTAGTCTCAGTCTGTCTTTGTGTTGCTATAACAGAATACCAGAGACTGGGCAATTTTTTTTTTCTTTTTTGAGACAGAGTCTCACTCTGTTGCCCAGGCTGGAGTGCAGTGGCGTGATCTCCGCTCTCTGCCAGCTCCGCCTCCCAGGTTCACACCATTCTCCTACCTCAGCCTCCCGAGTAGCTGGGACTACAGATGCCCACCACATGGAGAATGGGCAATATTTTAAAAAAAGGAATTTATACTTAATGGTACTTGAGTCAGAGAAGTCCAATATCAAGGCGCTGGCATCTAAAAAGGGCCTTCTCACTGCGTCATCTCACAGCACAGGAGGATAAGCAAGAGACCACTTGTCTGTGAGAGAAAGGAGACCATCTTTTATTAGAAATTCAATCCTGTAATAACTAGCCCACTCCCATGATAGTGACAGTAATCCATTCATGAGGACAGAGCCTTCATGACCTAATCACATAAGAAAGTCCCACCTCTCAACACTGTTGCATTAAAGATTTTTTCCAAATCCTAAACTTTGGGTGACACATTTAAACCATAGCATTCCATTCCTAATACCAAAGTTTATGTCCTTATCACAATGTACACTACATTCATTCCATCCCAATTATCTCCAAAGTCTTAACTCATTCAGCATCAGTGCAAAAGTATGAAGTCCAAAGTCTCATTTAAATCGGATATGAGTGAGACGGAAGGCACAATTTAGCCTGATACAAATTGTTTCCATCTGTGAGCCTATAAAGTGAAAACGAGTTATCTACTTTCAAATACAGTGAACGATGGGGCAGGTATGGGATAGAAATTCCCATTTCAAAGGGGAGAGATAGGCAAGGAGAAGGGGAGCCTAGTCCAAAATCTAACAGGGAAAACAACATTAAGCCTTAAAGCTGGAAAATCATCCTCCTTGACTGCATCTTGTGCACGCTGGGGTGGCAGATGGGCACCCAAGGCCTCCGACAGTCTTGCCCCTATGGATTTGCTGGGTTCAGTCCACTCAGCTGTTCCCACAGGTGGGACTCTCATCCCTCTAGCTCTCCTAGGCTGACTGGAAACTCTTTGTTGTGCCTCTGAATCCACATTTCTGTTTGGCATTGTGCTAAGGGCCCAGTGTGGTGACTCCATCTCTGCAACAACTCACTACCTGAGACCTTAGGCTGTCCACAGCATTCTTTGAAATCTAGGTGGAGAAAGCCATGCCCTCGTGGTTCTTGCATTCTGCACACCTGCAGAATTAGCAACACTTGGATGCCATGGAAGTTGATGATTTGTACCATTAAAGTGATGGCTTGAGCCACTCCTAGGTCCTCCTGAGCCACAGCATGGGCAGTCAAGGAGTGCTGTGCCTGAACACAGGAATCCTAAAGTGCATGCTAGAAGTGAGGCCATAGATTTGCCTCAAATTTCTTCCACCATATATCCTTGTTCATGGCTCTGAACTTCCACCTTACAGAAAGGCCTGGGGATGAGAACAATTCAGCCATGTTCTTTGCTACTTTATAGCAAGGATAGCCTTTGCTCCATTTTCTGATAAGCTATTCTTCTTTTTCTTCTGATTCCTTATCAGAACGGACTTTATTGTCCACGGTTCTACCAACATTCTAATGGTCATCACTTCAATAATCTCTAAGAAGTTTCAGAATTTCCTCACAGCTCTCTTCTTCCAAGTGCTCAAAAGAATCACCCCTCGTGTTCTATTCAGGGCAATGTAGACTTTTTATAGTCTGATCCTCCAAATTATTCCAGTCTCTGTGCATTACTACTTCCTCTTCTACATTTTGGGGTATTTGTTATAACAACAGCCCCAACCCTTGATACTGATTTCTTTGTCTTAGTCCACTTTGTGGTGCAATGAGTGAATAGTACAGACTGGCTAATGTATAAGTAAAATAAATTTATGTTCTCACAGTTCTAGGAAGTCCAATATCAAGGTGCTAGTATCTTGCAAGGGCCTTCTTGCTGTAACACCTATGTGGGAGGCAGGAAAGCATGTGTGAAGGAGAGAAAAGGGGCTAAATTCATCTTTTAATGAGGAACCCAGGCCTGTAGTAACTAATCTACTCCCTCAATGAGTAACCCACTCTGGCAATAATGGCATTAATTGCTTCATGAGGGCAGAGCCCTCATGACCTAATCATTTTTTAAAGTTCCCACCTCTGGACACTATTGAATTTGGGATTAAGTTTCCAATATACATTCTTTCTGAATAGCAGGGGCTTTTTAATAGGTTTACCATCCAAGGCTGCAGCAGGCTCTGAAGCAGTGGCCTGAGCGTGGCTGTCCTTTGTGAGAATGGAGAGAAGTGAACTGACTCATGGAGACACTAGTTGATGAAGTCAAGGGACTCATTGCTTCATTACATGGATAGCAAGGGCGATTGAAGGCATTAACAGATTATTGATGGTGGCAAAACCGTCTGAGGTGGAGACCATGGGGAGTCAACCAGAAAAAGAGGACACATCCCATTAAATGGTGCTTCATCTCCTTGCAAAACAGATGAAAGGAAAGTGAAACACAACGCCATAGTGTATACCAGACAGTGAACTGAGGGAAGAGTTTCCTAAGGCATAACTGATAAAGTGAAGAAATCATACGAATCTTTGCATGGTACTAACATGTGGACTGTGGCTTCATTATTTCTTATTACAATTTTACTGAGATATTATTTCTAGAAGGAGACTGAAAATGAAGTGTGAAAAGTTAAATGGGATTTCTATTCTAAGTCCTTTTCAGATGAGAGGAACTAAGGAGTTACAGGGGAGAAACAATAATAGCTGCTGAGCAAGACTTTTGCAGGACAGGACAAGGAATCACCAAGGAGAAAAAGGAAACATCAGCTTCACTTCTCATCTACTCCTGAGCCAGGTCCTGAGCGCCCCCTGCTGGTGCTGATCGTCCCCTGGTGTCTGAGCACCCCCTGGTGGTGTCTGAGCCACCCTACTGGAGTCTGATCCCCTATGCCTGCCCTTAGCGCCCCCTGGTGGTGCCTGAGCTGCCCTGGTGGTGTCTGAGCCGCCCTGGTATTGTCTGAGCCTCGCTGGTGGTGTCCTGAGCTCCATTCGTTTCTGAGCTTTCCTGGTGGGTCCTGAGCCGCGTTGGTGGCATCTGAGACCCCTGGTTTCGAGCCCCCCGCTGGGTCCTAAGCCCTCCTGGTAGTGTCTGAGTGTTCTTTTCACCATAGACTCAAATAAGATTGAGCAGTGATTCTTTCATCTGTGGTGGTCATTCCAGGTGAGCTGTCTCAGGGCACATGGGGACTCTATCCCTAGGACCACTTGTCCCCACAGGAGGAGAGACCACAGTAGCAGCATCAAGGGTAGGTCACAGCATTGTCACCGGAAGACCCCATATTTTTCTTCCAGATGCAGTGAACCTTGTTACCCTCTTCCCACACTGCACGGGGGTCCTACAGAGAGGCATCTTGGGGTGACCTGACCCTGGGATGTTATGGAAAAGGAGACAGCCTGAGCTCATGACTCCCAGAATTACATGTTCCAGTCATGGCTATATACAGACCTGCAATTCTGTTCCTTTTACTCAGGCACTTTGCCTTCTGGGAGAGGACAGTGGAGATCTACAGCCCTCTCCAGTGTACTAGAGCCGACTAGAGCTGAATTGCCACTTTCTTTGTGCAAGTTTCCTTTCTGTGACTTTACTGGATTTCACTGCTAGTAAGAGTTCATCCAGACAGATTCCCAGGCAGTGTCCACATGAAAGGAAAGGAAAGGCCGATGGGCAGAGACGCCTTGAGCATCCAGTCCCAGGGTACCTTTGCCAGCTGCCCTTCCTAACATCCAGAGGCAGGGAAGGGAGGAGCCCTGCTGAGCAGTACACACGTGTCCGCAGAGAGAATGTCATAGAAATGCAGCTCCACTCCCGCTCATGAGAAGTAGCTCATCCGCTTCCTGTAGGCCCTGGTGAGGAGCCAGTCCATGTCTGGGTCCCTCCTCAGCATCCCCACCATGAAGCCTGTGCCTGCTCATCACTATTGAGGGAGCATCCCTCCTGCAGCAGGCTCACCTGTGACTGCCCCACACAGGGCTGCTCTCGGTGTGTTTTCTCTGTGCTTGCAGGCCTCCCTTGTGAAGTTCAGCTGAGGGAGGCCGAGGATATGCAAGTCTGCCTTGGGCATTCTCTGAGCCTTCTGTAAAGACTGGTTCCACCTTCACTAAAAATAGCTTAAGCTGGGTCCAGCAGGCTGGAGTGGGTGGCACAAGTGTGTGATCCAGCTGGAAAAAATCAGTCCATTCTCCATCAGACAAGGAAGAACTCAAAAGACTTCTTGCTGTTTAATAGGGAGCTGAGCAAGAGTAAGGTGTAGAAAGCTTACTTAAAGAAATAATAACAGATAAATTTCCAAAACTTGAGAAAGATATAAATATCCAGGTACAGGAAGGCATTACAACACCAAACAGAATCAACAAAAATAAGACTACTACAAGACATACAATAATCAACTTTTCAAAGGCAAGGACAAAAATTGGATCATAAAACCAGCAAGAGGAAAGAAACAAATAACATATGAAGGCATTCCAATTCCTCTGGCAACAGGCTTCTCAATGGAAATGACACAGGCCAGGAGGGAGTGGATTGAAATTTTTTAAATGCTCAAAAGAAAAAAAATCTGCCATCCAAGAATATTTTCTTCAGCAAATTATCCCTCCAATTCAAAGAAGAGATAAAGACTTTCCTAAACATACAAAAGATGAGAGAATTCACCACCCTCGGACCCGTCGTACAAGAAATGCTAAAGGGAGTTCTTAAATCTGAAAGAAAAAAGTACTGAAGAACAAAACAAAACTTTTATAAATATAAAACCCACTGGTAAAATTAGGCACATGGAGAAACCCAGAGGATGGAGTCCAAATGTAGAATTTTTGCGTGTCTTTTTTGCCTTTGCTTGTTTCTGTTCTTTCATTTGAGTTGTCATCTCCTTTAAGTAACTTCTTATATCTGTAATGTGTTTCTTCTAAGACTCATGATGACCACAGCACAAATTACCTATAACAGATTCACTAAAAATCAGAAGCAACAAATTCTACCAGAGTAAATCACATAACCGCAGAGAAAGACAAGAAAAAGAAGAAAGAAGGAAAGAAAGAAAGAAAGAAAGAAAGAAAGAAAGAAAGAAAGAAAGAAAGAAAGAAAGAAAGAAGGAAGGAAGGAAGGAAGGAAAGAGGGAGGGAGGGAGGGAGGGAAGGAGGGAGAGAAGGAAGGAAGGAGGGAAGGGAAGGAAGGAAAAATAAAGAAAGGAAGGAAGGAAGAAAGAAAGAAAGAAAGAGAAAGGAGTCTCAAAACTGCCAGAAAATGGGCAACAAAATGGCAGTGGTTGCTCCTTCCTTCTCTTTTCTCCCAATCAGACAGCATCGCTCCCCACACTGTGCTACTTGGTGTTGGGAAAGGAGTGACACAGGTAATGCTAAACTGTTATTCTTATTCTCTTCAGTGTGTCTTATTTTTAGACTGTAAACAGGTATGGGGATCTCTCACTTGGCTTCCTTAGCTCTTGTGACAGTATTTTTGGACATAGATAATTGTTCAGATTAATGTTCCTGCAGGGAACGATCACTGGAGAGTCCTATTCCGCCATCTTGCTCCTGGAAGATCACTCAAGACTGTCAGACTAAAGGACACACATACACTGAAACTGAAAAGAGGGAATGAAAGAAGACATTTCATGCAAACATTAACCAAAAGAGAGTGAGGTGCGAGTATCTACATATATATCAGAAAAAAATAGATTTTAAGTAAAAAGCTCTCACAAAAGACAAAGATCTTTGTCTTATATAATTATTATATGTGATACGAAGTTTCACTTATCAGAAAGACACAGTTATACACACACACACAAATGCATCCAACATCAAAGTACCTAGACATATAAAACTATCATTTACAGATCAGAGAGGAGACACAGAAAGCAATACAATACAACTAGAAGATTTCAACACCCCACATTCATCAATAGATAGAACATACAGACAGAAAATCAGTAGGGCAACAGCAGACGTGAATAGCCATAGAGACCGAATTGACCTAACAGATAGATACAGAACATTCAATTCAAGTCCAGCAGAGCATGCATTCTCTCCAAATGCACAGGAAACGGTCTTCAGGATAGATCACGTGCTAGGTACTACACATGACCTCAGCCAAAAGGCTGAGGAGCAATTACATCACATGTTAGGTCACAAAGAAGACTCAACAAAATTAAGAAGACTGAAATCATATCAAGTATCATTTCTGACAATGGATTGAAACCAGAAATCAATAATAGGGAAAAAACTGAAAATTAACAAAGAAGCGTAAGCTAAGCAAACTTAAAAGATAAGGTAGAAAATATTTTGAAATAAATGACAGTGAAAACGTACTACATTGAAACATGGGATACTGCAAAAGCAGTACTAAGAGGGAAATTCATAATGATGCACACCTGCATTAAAAGAGGAGCAAGGGGCCAAACACAGTGGCTCTCACCTGTAATCCTAGCACTTTGGGAGGCTGAAGTTGGTAGATCATTTGAGGTCAGGAGCTCAAGACCAGCCTGGCCAACATGGTGAAACCCTGTCTCCAATAAAAATACAAAAACACAAAAATTACCTGGGTGTGGTGATGCATACCTGTAATCCAAACTACTCAGGAGGTGGAGGTTGTGGTGAGCCCAGACTGCACCACTGCACTCGAGTCTGGGCGACAGAGTGAGATCCTGTCTCAAAAAACAAAAACAAGAACAAAAAAAAGAGGAGAAAGAACCTAAATTAACCTTATTAATCTCACACCTCTGGATTTAGAGAAAGAATAAGTCTAAAGTTAGAAAGAAATAATAAACATTAGAGTGGAAATTAATGAAATAGAAAACAGAAAAACAATAGGAAAATCAACAAACTAAGGGCTTTTGAGAAAAAGACAAAATTGACAAAACTTTAGCTAGACTATGAAAAAAGAATACTCAAATAGCATCAGAACTGATCAAGGAGACATTACAACTGATGCTACAGAAATAAAAATGATCATGATGTGATATGATCTGGATCTGTGTCCCCAGCCAAATGTCATGTTCAGTTGTAATCCTCAGTGTTGGAGGTTGGGGCCTGGCGGGAGGTGACTGGATCATGGGAGTGGGTTTCTCACGGTTTAACACCATGCCCCTTGGTGCTGTCCTCCGATAGTGAGTTCTCCTGAGATCTGGTTGTTTAAAAGCATGTAGCACGGTCGGGCAAGGTGGCTCACGCCTGTAATCCCAGCACTCTGGGAGACCGTGGCGGGCAGATCACAAGGTCAGGAGATGGAGACCATCCTGGCTAATACGGTGAAATCTCGTCTCTACTAAAAAATACAAAAAACTAGCCGGGTGAGGTGGTGGCGCCTGTAGTCCCAGCTACTCGGGAGGCTGAGGCAGGAAAATGGCGGGAACCCGGGAGGCGGAGCTTGCAGTGAGCTGAGATCCGGCCACTGCACTCCAGCCTGGGTGACAGAGCGAGACTCCGTCTCAAACAAACAAACAAACAAACAAACAAACAAACAAAAGCATGTAACACCTCCCATTCTCTCTCTTGCTCCTGCTTCGGCCATGGAAGATGTACCTGCTTCCCCTTTACCTTCCACGATGACTGAGTTTCCTGAGGCCTCCCCAGACGCAGAACTTGCCATGCTTTCTGCACAGCCTGCAGAACCTCTTTTTTTTTAAATAAATTATCCTGACTCAGGTATTTATAGTAGTGCGAAAACAGACTAGTACATGGAAACTATTATAAATCATTATTGAATAAACACCAACACATTGGATAATCTAGAAGTGTGTAAATTCCTCAAAACATACATTCTACCAAGACTGAATTATAAAGAAATAGAAAACCTGAACAGACCAAAAAGGAACAAGGAGTTTGAAACAGTAATCAAAAATCTTCCAATCAAGAGGATTTTAAAATCAAGTTCAAGTGGTTTCTCCAGTGAATTCTACCAAATGTTTAAAGAACTAAAATCAGTAACTCTAAACTCTCCTAGAAAGTAAAAGGAACACTTTCAAAATATTTTTATGTGAACACTATCTGATACCAAAGCCAGGAAAAGACCATTTAAGAAAAGAGAACTACAGTTCAGATCTCTAATTTGTATAGGTACAAAAATCGCCAAAACCCAGCAAATAAAATTCAACAGCACAATAAAAGGAACGTATACCACCACCAGAAATGCATGATAAAGTGAGATGTTCCTGTTTGGAAACACAAAATCAAACATCTTTGTAGCAACTCTAAGAGCTGTAGCCTGGCTTGACATGGTGGCTCAAGCCTGTAATCCCAGCACTTTGGGATGCCAGGACAGGCAGATCACCTGAGGTTGGGAGTTTGAGACCAGCCTGACCAACACGGAGAAACCCCGTCTCTACTAAAAATACAAAATTAGCTGGGCATGGTGGCACATGCCTGTAATCACAGCTACTTGGATTGCTAAGGCAGGAGAATTGCTTGAACCAGGGAGGTGGAGGTTGCAGTGAGCAGATATCTTGCCATTGCGCTCCAGCCTGGGCAACTCCGTCTCAAAAAACAAACAAACAAACAAAAAAAAACAAACACTGTAGCCTTTTGACAAGGAAATGCTTCAAACCTTTCTGAAAATAGATGCACCATAAAAGACACATATCCAAACCCCAAGTGGTTCATTCTTGGGTTAAATCGTTTTAACTGTGTTCAAAATATTTTTGAGTTTTGGTTTCTTCCCAGGGTTCCCATCACTCTTTCACCAGCATGATGTTGTTGACTGGTGACAAATTATCCAACAACAACCACAGCTGTGACTTCAAATTTTACCATCAGATGTTGATTGGAGAGAATAATCAATTACCATACAGCAAGATTCACGGAGAAATCATAGTTTCGTGGAGAAATCGAGCTAACATCCACTTGAGCTCATCTGGTGCCACCAAGCATGTATCTTGAGAGCTTCAGAAAACATCGGAGTTAGTTGCACAACCAGATTTTTCTATTATTTTAAATTTAAAATCAGGAGTTGAACATTCATATTTTATAATGGCTTTCTGAATGCCTCCAGAGCTTGATCACTTGAATGTTTAAACAGGATTATAACCTGGGTTGTGGGGACTAGTTTTGAATGATAATCTGCTAGAGTGTGCTCTTTTGCTTCCTTGTTACCTAATTTGTGTGGATGTCAATCTTCATATCAGCCAGCACAGAGAAAGGAGGTGTGCGTTTAAAGGTTCCTTAACGTTGTCCATCTTTTTTGGTGATGATTATATTCTACTTGTTTTCAGTGTTTTCTGCTGTGTACATTAAGAGCGTACCACCTGATATTTAAATATACACATGCATAGTAAAAAGGTTACCACAGCCTAGCAGCAAATTAACCAATCAATTACCTTTCATGGTTACTGTTTTGTAGTAGAAGAAACTAAATTCTACTCTTTTAGCAAATGTTCAGTGTACAATAAAATATAACTACAGCCCACCTGCTGAGCGCAAGAGCTCTTGATTTCATAACTGCAAACTCTTTCTTGTGTAGCTTCTGCATACCTGCAAACTCTAACTTGTGTAGATTCTGTGTGACCGCAAATTTGTTCACTTTGACCTGTTTCTCCCCATTTCCTACCTCTCCACACCCCTGGTAGCCATCATTTCACTCTGTTTCTATGGATTTCATATTTTTAAAGATTTTGCATGTAAATGAGAACTTGCTGTGTTTTTATCTTGTGTCTGGCTTATTTCACTTAGCACTATGTCCTTTGGATCTATCCATGTTGTTGTAAATGACAGTCGATCTCCTTCCTTCTTGTCTGGTATTGGTGTATATTTCATCAAATCTTCTTTTTCCCTGAAAACCTCCCCAAATCATGCACTATTTCAACACTTACCTTCTAGATATCCGTCTGTCTGTCTATTCTTGAGATTTGGCTAGCTTACGTGTTCTAGTCAGTGCCTTAAATTTTGCTATTAAGGGTGGGTTTACTTCAGCTGATGGTGATGGTACCTCCTTCTCCATAATACACAGTTTCAGTTTTGAGCTGGGATCTATCAGCACATATTGTGAGGCTCACACTACCAATGGGAGTCTGTAATACATCTAAGCAATATGCAGGCAGTTTCCCCACTAAGATGAGACAGTGGTGAGCACAGCTTGATACTCAGCCACGCCCCCTGCCTGTCTCACTACTCACTACACACTAATTTTGAACTCACATGGATCTGCCAAGATTGAATCATGAAATAGTAGAAACAGAACTATTACTAGTAAAAGACTGAATCGGTAATAAAAAACGAGCTTGGAACCACTTCCAAAAGTTTGTTGTTGTTGTTTTTATTTTGAGAGGAGTCTCGCTCTGTCGCCCAGGCTGGAGTGCAGTGGCGCGATCTTGGCTCACTGCAAGCTCTGCCTCCCGGGTTCACGCCATTCTCCTGCCTCAGCCTCCTGAGTAGCTGGGACTACAGGCACCCACCACCACATCCAGCTATTTTTTTTTTTTTGTATTTCTAGTAGAGACAGGATTTCACTGTGTTAGCCAGGATGGTCTCGATCTTCTGACCTCGTGATCTGCCTGGCCTCCCAAAAGTTTTAAGATGAGGAAATACTTCTAAATGTATTTTATAAAGCCAACATTGCCCTGAAATCAAAACCAGGCAAACACCAAAAGAACGTAAATCACAGACCACTCTTCCTGAAACACAAAGATGCAAAAGTACTCAACAAAATACTGGTAAACCAAACTGAACAGCACATTGCAAGGATCATTTGCCATGATCCAGTGGAATGTCTGTCTGGAATATTAGGACGGTACAACATCTAAACATCCCTAAATCTGATGGATCACATTAACATAACGAAGGACTAAAATATTATCTCATCAGATGCATCATCAGATGCATAAAAATCATTTGACAAATTTCAACATCTTTCCATGATAAAACCTCTTAACAAACTACAATTAAAGGGAAATTATCTGGATATATTGAAGGCCCTATTTAAAAACCCACAGTTAGCATCATACCCAATGGTGAAAAACTGAACATGCTTCCACTCAAATGATGAAGAAGACAAGGATGCCCTATCTCACCAATTCTATTCTACATAGTATTCTAAGTCCTAGCCAGAGAAATTAGGCAAGAAAAAAAAGTTGTCTAAATTAGAAAGAGAGGAGTAAAAGTGTCACTGGTTACAGATGACATGTCTTGTATATAGAAAATCCTAAAAACTGCCCCCCAACATCAAAGCAAAACCAAAACAAAACAGCTCTAAGTTGCTAATTTGTGTGTATAAAATTGGTGTTATGCAAGATGAATAAGTTCTGGAGATTGGATGCACAGAATCCCGACTCTAGATAACTTGACTGCACAGTACACTTCAAAAATTTGTTAAGAGAGTAAATCTCATGGTAGGTATTCTTATCACACTGCAAACTTTAGAAGTTGTATATTAGGACCTTGTTACCGCTTTCTTGTTATTTATTTTGAATGAGTTTCAAAAAGAAGTGGCAATGAGTTGAGGAATTCATATGCAGGAATAGCCTCAAGAGAACAAGAGGAGGAGATGCATTTAGGTTAGAAATCCTCACATTTTAGATGCGTTTTAAATGCCTAGATAATGGGATACTTAAAAAGGGGTGTGTCTGTCTCTTCCCTCAACTATTGAGAATTAGTTCCAGAGTAAATCACAGAACATCGTTTTAGCCAGTCCCGGTAGGTCCTGAGGTCCTTGTCTCTGGCATCACAGAATGGGTTAGTGTGCAGGGCTCGCCTAGAGCTCCTGAGACAATAATGTGATGATGTCTGAAGCTCCACAGGTGAGGAGAGCCACGCCACAGGCGGGGCCCAAGGAAAGAGCACAGAAGCTGTGCTGGGCTCAGCACTGATGAAGCAAGACCTGGGCCTGTGGATGGGGAGAGCTGCGCTAGAAACAAGGAAGGGCAGGAGGGAGGAGGGGTTGGAAGGAAAGTAGCCCTGGGATCAGAATGGCGGGGCCATCCTTTACCCATTCCCATCGGCCTCGCAGACAAGGTGTCCTCCAAACACAGACATGCGTGCCACATGAGTGTAGGAGGAAAGACACCTGCACAACCCTCAACTACCAGGATGTGGGGCCGTATCTCAACTCTTTTCTACTTATAAAAAGAGTCACCTAGGCTGGGCGCGGTGGCTCATGCCTATAATCCCAGCACTTTGGGAGGCCGAGGCAGGCAGATCACTTGAGGTCAGGAGTTCAAGACCAGCCTGGCCACATGGCAAAATCCTGTCTCTACTAAAATTACAAAAATTAGTCATGCATGCTGCTGGGCACCTGTAATCCCAGCTACTCAGGAGGCTGAGGCAGGAGAATCACTTCAACCCAGTAGAAGGAGGTTGCAGTGAGCCGAGATTGCACCACTGCACTCCAGCCTGAGTGACAGAGCGAGACTCCGCCTCAAAATAAATAAATAAATAAAGAGTCATCCACCCTGTGTAATTTTTTCTTTCAGCTCTGGGGTAAAATTTACCCCTGGGCTGTGGAAGCGTCCAGTCACTCCTCAGACTGGGATGGTGTCTCTGGGGAAGACAGAGGTGGGTTCAGAAGAAGATGAGATTGCTGGGCCTTTTCCTGTGCCTGGAGACAGCTCCCGAAGGTAAGCATCTCAGATGCCAGACATGGGCTGTGGCGATAACTGTGATGTCCCATGACTGACAGGGACCGATTGTTCTTGTTTCCAGCTGTCCTGTCCCAGGTGCAGCAGCAGGAGTGAGGCCCAAGACTGAAGAAGGCCTGGCCGCCCCCTCCCTCACCTGGAACGACTCCGGATTCTCCATCACAGCCAGTGGTTACTGAGGAGGCCAGGTCCACCGGCCCCTAGATGAGGGGCTACACTGGCCAAGGAGCATCGATTGTAAAGGAAGCACAAACCACTGCCGCCTCTCAAGAGCCTCATCTCCATCCAGAGACTCATCCAACAAGCAGCGCTCCCTGAGGCCGAGGTCCAGGACCGCACAAGACAGCCGGGTATTCCTGTGGGAGACACAGTGAGGGGATGCGGTGGGAGCCCAGACAGGACCCTCCCTCCTGGGGACCTGAGATGTGCAGGACGCACTGGACACTTGGGTCCACTGAAGAGTACGCTCAGATGGGAAGCGGTGAGGACTTCTCTTTAGAGTCTGAGGCTTTCTTTCCTCTGCTAATTCTCAGATGTCCTCAGGGACATTTCATTCTCTTCTCCATGGCTCTGATTTCCCCCATTCTCACTGCAGGCAAAAAAAGATGAAATAACTTTCTCCACTGGCAGATAGGCTGTTTCAATTTCATAGAAACCTTCCCTTCATCCGGCTCCCACGTGGTCTGCTTTTTCCTTCATCTGCTCCCATGTGGTCTTCTTTCCTTCCTGAAAAACAAGTATTGTTCAGGATTCTCAAACACTTGCTGGAGAAGTTCTTCCCTCAAACTCCAGTTCAGACCAGGCACACCCTCTCCCACCTCTGTCCCCACGTTGACCTTTCCATGAGATGAGCCCACCTGTCCCCATGTGGTCCCTTCTCTCAGATAAGCACACGTGTCCCCAGGTGGACCCTTCCCTCAGATGAGCTCACCTGTCCCCAGGAGGACTCTTCCCTGAGGCAAGCACACCTGCCCCATGTGGACCCTTCCCTCAGACGAGCTCATCTGCTACCAAATGGACCCTTCCCTGAGACAAGTACACCTGTCCCCACTTGGACCCTTCCCTCAGAGGAGCACAGCTCTTCCCTGAGAAGGTGGACTCTTCCCTGAGGTGAGCACACCTGTCCCCAAGTGCACCCTTCTCTCAGATGAGCGCACGTGTCCCCACATGCACCCTTCCCTGGGACAAGCACACCTGTCCCTACGTGGACCCTTTCTTAAGACTAGCACACCTGTCCCCACGTGCACCCTTCTCTCAGATGAGCACACCTGTCCCCATGTGGACCCTTCCCCGAGACAAGCACACCTGTCCCCATGTGAACCCTTCTCTCAGATGAGCTCACCTATCCCCATGTGGTCCCTTCCCTGAGACGAGCTCACCTGTCCCTACGTGGATTTTTGCCTTAGATGAACACCTCTGTCCCCACGTGGACCCTTCCTTTAGACAAGCTCACCTGTCCCCGCATGGACCCTTCCCTGAGACTAGCACATCTGTCCCTACGTGGACTCTTCTCTCAGACGAGCACACCTGTCCCCACCTGGACCCTTCCCTGAGACAAGCTCACCTGTCCCTACGTAGATTCTTGCCTTAGACGAGCACCTCTGTCCCCACATGGACCCTTCCCTGAGACATGCTCACCTGTCCCCAGGTGGACACTTATCTCAGACAAGCCCACCTGTCCCCATGAGGACCCTTCCTTGAGACAAGCACTCCTATCCCCACATGGACCCTTCCCTCAGAGGAGCTCACCTGTCCCCACGTAGACCCTTCCCTGAGACACTTGTCTCCATGTGGAACCTTCCTTGAGACAAGCACACCCATCCCCATGTGGACTCTTCCTTCACCTGCGCTCAGACACCACCAGGGGGCCTCAGACACTAGCAGAGGTGCTCAGACACCACCAGGGAGGATCAGACACAAGGTGGGGCTCAGAAACCACCAGCGGGGCTTAGACACCAGGGGGTCTCAGGCACCATCAGAGGGGCTGAGACACCACCAGAGGGCGGTGGAGGCACAAATTATGAAGCCACAGTCCAAATCTTAGCACCTGGCAAAGATTCGTGTGTCTTCTCAACTTTGTCAGTTACGCCTTAGGAAACTCTTCCCTCAATCCACTGCTCAGTATACACTATGGCGTTGTGTTTTGTTCTTTCCTTTCTTCTGCTTTGCAAGGAGATGAAGCATCATTTATTGGGATGTATCCTCCATTTCTGAAGGTCTCCCCGTAGTCTCCACCTCAGACGGTTTTGCCACCATCATTAACCCATTAATGCCTTCAATCGCCCTCACTATCCATGTAATGAAGCGATGAGTCCCTTTACTTCATCTACTTGTGCCTCCATAAGTCAGTTCACTTTTCTCCATTCTTGCAAAGTACAGTCACCCTCAGGCCACTGCTTCAGAGCCTTCTGCAGCCTTGGGTGGTAAACCTATTAAAAAGCCCCCACTATTTAGAAAGGATGTGTATTGGAAACTTAATCCCAAATTCCATAGTGTCCAGAAGTGGGAATGTTAAGAAATGATTCGGTCATGAGGGGTCTGCCCTCATGGAGCAATTAATGCCATTACCATCAGAGTAGGTTACTTATTGCGGGAGTGGATTAGTTACTGTAGGCCTGGGTTCCTCATTAAAAAATGAGTTTAGCCCCCTTTCCATCCTTTGCACATGCTCTCCTGCCTTCCACTTGGGCATCACAGTAAGAAGGCTCTTGCCAGATGTTAACACCTTGATATTGGACTTCCCAGCCTCTAGAACTGTGAGAAAATAAATTTATTTTACTTATACATTAGCCAGACTGTGGTATTCTCTCATTGCACCACAAAGTGGACTAAGACAAAAAAACATTATCAAGAGGTAGGAGTGTTGCTGTAACAAATACCCCAAAATGTAGAAATGGAAGTAGTAATGCATAGAGACTGGAATAATTTGGAGGATCAGGCTATAAAAAGTCTAGATTGCCCTGAATAGAACAGGAGGGTGATTCTTTTGAGGACTCAGAAGAAGAGAGCTGTGAGGAAATTTGAAACTTCTTAGAGATTATTTAAGTGGTGACCATTAGAATGTTGGTAGAACTGTGGACAATAAAGACCGTTTTGATGAGGTCTCAGGAGAAAAGGAAGAATAGCTCATCGGAAAATGGAGCAAAGGCCATCTTTGCTATAAAGTGGCAAAGAACATGGCTGAATTGTTCTCATCCCTAGGTCTTTCTGTAAGGTGGAAGTTCAGAGCCATGAACGAGGATATATGGTGGAAGAAGAAATTTGAAGTAAATCTATGGCCTCACTTCTAGCATGCACTTTAGGACTCTGTTCCCTGTGTCCAGGCACAGCACTCCTTGACTGCCCATGCTGTGGCTCAGGAGGACCTAGGAGTGGCTCAAGCCATCACTTTAATGGTACAAGTCATCAACTTCCATGGCATCCATGTGTTGTTAATTTTGCAGGTGTGCAGAATACAAGAACCGTGAGGGCACGGCTTTCTCCACCTAGATTTCAAAGAATGCTGTGGACAGGCTAAGGTCTCGGGCAGTGAGTTGTTGCAGAGACAAGAGTCACCACACTGGGCCCTTAGCACCATGCCAAGCTGAAATGTGGGTTTGGAGGCACCACAAAGAGTTTCCAGTCAGCCTAGGAGAGCGAGAGGCATGAGAGTCCCACCTGTGAGAGCGGCTGAGTGGACTGAACCCAGAAAATCCATAGAGACAAGACTGCCGGAGGCCTTGGGTGACCATCCCCGACCCAAGTGTGCACAAGATGCAGTCAAGGAGGATGATTTTCCAGCTTTAAGGCTTAATGTTGTTTTCCCTGTTGGGTTTTGCACTAGGCACCCCTTTCTCCTTGCCTATCTCTCCCCTTTGAAATGGGAATTTCTATCCCATACCTGCCCCATCGTTCACTGTATTTGAAAGTAGATAACTCGTTTTGACTTTATAGGCTCACAGATGGAAACAATATGTATCAGGCTAAATTGTGCCTTGAGTCACACTCATATCTGATTTAGATGAGACTTTGGACTTCAGACTTTTGCACTGATGCTGGATAAGACTCTTTGGAGACACTTGGGATGGAATGAATATAGTTTGCATTGTGATAAGGTCGTAAATTTTGGTATTAGGAATGAAATGCTATGGTTTAAATGTGTTGCCCAAAAGTTAGGATTTGGAAAAAATCTTTAATGCAACAGTGTTGAGAGGTGGGACCTTTATTATGTGATCAGGTCATGAAGTCTCTGTCCTCATGAATGGATTAATGTCACTATCATTGGAGTGGGTTAGTTATTACAGGATTGAGTTTCTAATAAAAATTGGCCTCCTTTCTCTCACGGACAAATGGTTTCTTGCTCATCCACTTTGCTGTGAGATGATACAGCGAGTGGGCCCTTGTCAGATGCCAGCGCCTTGATATTAGACTTCTCTGACTCAAGCACCATAAAGTAGCAATTCTTTTTCTTTAGAAATTGCCTAGTCTCTGGTATTCTGTTATAGCAACACAAAGACAGACTGAGACTAAGGCATTGTAACATGTGTGAGGTGATATCTCATCGTGGTTTTAATTTGCATTTCCCTGATGATTAGTGATGTTGAAGGTTTGAATGTCTTTATGTTGAGTGAAATAAGCCTGGTATAAAAAATTACTCCATCTCACTTATACATGCAATCTAAAAATGTTGAACTCAGAGAAGTAGAGAGTAGAATGTTGCCTACCAGGGACTGGCATCAGGAGGATGAGAAATCTGAGACGTTGGTGAAAGGGTACAGAGTTAGAAGGAATTCATTTGAAGATCTGCTGCACAGCATAGTGGCTTCAGTGATACTAACGTACTATACACTTGAAAACTGAGAAGAGAGTAGCTTTTACACATTTACACCATAAAAAATAAGTATGTGAGGTGATGGACATGTTTATTTACTTGATTTAATAATTTCACAATGCACGCATGTATCAAAACATCACGTTGTACCCCATAATATATGAAATAGAATATGTTTTTCTAGTAAGTGTGAGGCCTCTGATTCTTTAACAACAGTTTCTGGAAATTGTTTTTCCCTCAAGCAATGGTTCCTCTCTGCTGTCTTTATACAGTTTTCCTTTCTCAAGGGTTGATTTAAGATAGTGACAGTTTATCTATTATGTATCTGGTAGTTTCACTAGGAACTTAACAAACAGCCACTTGAAACCATCTGGTGCCACCGAGAAACCATCTGAAGGACACAGATTTTCTGAGTGTAGGCCACAAGTATATTTTAACACTTTTTAAATTCAAAATCAGAATTTAAATTTTGATATTTTACAATGGTTTCTTTGATTCCCTCCCAAGATCTAACCATTGAGTGTGTGAAAAGGGCTGGGACCCAGGTTATGGCTGTGCTTGGCATGACGGCGTCCTGCAGAAATTCCTTTGTCTTTCTACATGGAGCTCAGCCTCTGTATCAGTCAGTTCGCTAGGAGGTCAGAGTACTTTCAAAGATCCTCAGTGTGTTGTTTCATTTTGAGAGGTTTCCAGCTCTTGTGAGACACCCGTTGGTTTTACAATCATCACAAAGTTGTTTATGATTCCAAAAACATACCTGCTATCTGTCCATATGTTTGTTCTGTGGCTTTTGATTTGCTAAAATGCTGTAATAACTGCAATAAGTTGTACCATCTGGATTAATTTTCACCTCAGATGGAAGAGTGTATTTTAAGACAAAGATAAAATAGTAATAGTACATTCTCCTTGTTATATCCAGTTCTATATTTTGAGCTATGGTCCGTCAATAAATCATGTTATGTCAGGGTCCTTAATGGAGTATCTGAACATCTAAGAAAGGTACAGAAGTTTCCCTAATTAAGATACAAACCATGGTGAACACAAGCTTGCTATGCACCCATGTCTCCTGTCTGTCTCGCTGTACACCTGAAACTCATTTTAACCTCACCAGGAAGTCAGTGAAGTCTCAGATCAGTTTACTGTAATGCCTCTAGGTAACTATGTGTGGCAGTTTTAACAAAAATGAAGAAACAGCTTCATCAGAGAATCTAATACAGAAGAAAGCAAGTGACCCTGGGCTTGCTTTCATAAAAGCAGCATGCACCAGGCAGTTGATTCTCTTGGCTGTCGGCACTGGCACAACCAGCATGCCGCCTTCATCCCCTAAATAAGCTTCATCATGCGTGGATAGGCTAGCAGCATTCCCGAGGCCATATGCAGATGCAAGGCCAACAGGTAAATGGGAAGACTGCAATGCTTCTTCTCTCCTCTGCTGAAGAATGGCTCAAGAATGGCTTCTTCAGATCCTCCCCCCTGCCGCCCTCACCAGCACTGTACCATGGGTCCACAGAGATACAAAATCCCTGATGGGAAAAACGAGTCTGGATCAATGGGCTGGCGGTTTCTACTGAGGAAATGTGAGGTCAGCTTCTAGGGTGGGCAATTCAGGAAATTATCCAGCAGTTTTGTAATCGATGGCTATGGAAAAATGAGCCATTGAGATGATTAATGACTCACATTCCATTATTCCAAGTGAGAAACGGACATCACAGTTCGCCATAACTAAATTTTCATAACCTAAATTGATTACTTTACATTTCTTCCTACATCCTCTCTTAAGAATTTTTAACCGTGAATGTGTCTTACCTACATTCCCAATATTTAAAACTGGGCTTTCAAGAGATTCTAGAGAATTCGAGGACTAAGAACAGTGAAACTTCTGTATGTTCAGCAGCTCCCAAAGCAACACAGAATTACCCAGGAACACTGTTCTGTGCTTCAGCATAATTCAGCTTCTATATTTCCTAATGGCTCCAATAGTGACCCTCCATTCCCATCAAACATTTGGCCTCCCCTTTCTCTACGTGCCCTCCATTCATAGATTATACTCTCAGCTCTTTCTGAGTATCGTAAAAGCCAGCAGACGGACACTCCTGATCTCCTGAACATGAAACCCAGCACTCTCATGTGATCGGCTGCTCTCGGCGTGGTGACTCCAAAGGCATCTCATTTAAATAATTACCATTTTTTCCCTTCTGTAACAAAGTGTTTCTTTCCATTGTGCCTTCCCATGAGCATTTTAATGTAATTTATGGTCCAGCCACAGATTTTAATACACACAAATGCCACAACCTCCTTCTAGTCCTAGAGACCTGATTAATTCTTCTTTGGGGATGAGCACACCCAGGAAACACATCCCCATTCACATAAACACGGGCACAGCGATGACGGGTTCTTCTGTGAGCGAGAGTTTACAGCATCCTCCCTCCAACTCCAACGGGCCCCTGAAGACCAAGACATGCTCTTTCACACCTGTGCAAGCTCCGGCCCAGCGACGGCCGGCCCAGCGACGGCCTGCTGAGGAATGGCTCACCTGGGTCCGGGTGCTGGGTTCATCTCTTCCCCTCTCTTGTCCCAAAGCAGGTCCATCACCCTGCTCAGGTCTGAAAAGGAGGGTCCAGGTTTCTCTGGCCATCCGACTTTTTCAATGTATAGAAGATCTCCTGTTACCTACTGTATTCATTTTATATAACAAAATACCACATATTGAATGGCTTACAATACAAAACCGATTTCCTCACAGTTGTGGAGGATGAAAGCCTAAGATCAAGCTGCCAGCTGGTGGGTTTCCTCTGAGGTCTTGCTCCCTGGTGTGCAGACGGTGCCTTCCTGCTGTTCTGTGGTAACATGACCATCCGTCGGGGCGTGTGCACCGTCCCTCCTGCTTCCCCTTCTTATAACAACAGTCAGATTGCATTAGGGTCCCACTCCAGAAATATCACTTTAACTTATTCATCTCTTTAAAGGACAATCATCCAAGTATGATTTCATTCTGAACGACCAAGGGTTGGGACTTCAACACATGAATTTAGGAGGGACACAGTCTCCCATAGCAGCCTCCTTCAGGAAGGTCAAATATCCTCCTTCTCCCTGTGAAAACCCTGAAGGGGCAGGGAAAGGGCGTCCAAACTGCACACTCGTAGAGGGGAAAACGGCTTCATCCATAATCGTACATCTGTGGTAAAATGGCGGGATTCAAAGGGATGGAAGATGGGAGTACGGGACATTGGAAGACAAAGTGCCACACAACACAGCCTTCGAAACACACCACGGTCACGTTAAGTTTAAATAGAGTGACCACATTTGCCAGGAAAGGTAAATATTTACACTTTTGAGGAAACAGTAATTTGTGTTTCTGATAACGATCTGGCCTTGGATTTTCCCTCCCCTCATGAGCAATGACAGAATTGGCAGAAATATGCGAAATATTTGTTCTCAGATATGAGACACCCACAGAGGGCCCCCTGTGTCCTTCCCTGAGAACTGATTGGCTCGTGCATCTGAAGAAATGACCAAAGACCAGGAGAGAACCACACAGAAGCATCAGAGGGGCAGCACCTGGGGCTCTCATGGGGTCAGGAATAGCGTCTGCCCCCAGTGGATGGACTAAGTAAAAAGTACCCTAATTCACAAGGGTTTTACACAGCACAGAAGAAAGAGTTACCCTATTTCAACTGTTGATCTTGTGAACCCAGGAACTCTGAGACAGATCTCAGTTAATTTAGCAAGTTTCCTTTGCCAGGGTTGAGGACACGCCTGTGACACGGCCTCAGGAAGTCCTGATGACATGTGCCCAGGGTGGTCAGGCACAGCTTGATTGACGCACTTCAGGGAGACATGAGACACCAGTGAATATAAGTAAGAAGGACATTAGTTCCACCCAGAAAGGCTGAGACAGCTCAAAGCAAGTCCTCCCCACTTAGGGCTTCCAGGTCACAGGTAGGTGAGAGACAGATGGTTGCATTCTTTTGAGTTTGTGATAAGTGTTTGCAAAGGAGGCCTTCAGAATATGCATCTATCTCTGTGAATAGAGGGACAACTTTAAATAGACTGGAAGGCAGGTTTTCCCTGAGTGGTTCCCAGCTTGACAGGGCCCAAGATACTTCCCTTTCACAGTCTGGTAACTTCAAACCAAACTTCAAAGCCACAACAAATGAAACAACAAGAAAAAGAATAAGACATGGGTACTTACTAAGACGAGAAAAACATTCAATCCGCAAGGAAAGTATTGGCAGTGTCTACCTCCACATGGCAACGGAGTAAGCAATGTGACCCACAGAAAGGAGCAATATTAACCCACAGAGCGACCGAGAATAACACACCTGATGCGAGGGCATTGAACACATCATTGTATTTTGCAGATTCAGAAAGCAACAGAAAAGATTGACGGTGGTAAAAGAGACAGAGCCCTGCTTCCCTCTCCCTTTTCCCTTCCCAATGAATCCTCACAGCCAGGACCCTCAGCCTTATCCCGCAGCGCAGCAGCTGCCATCCTGTCCAGGCCCACCCTCTGCCCCACCCTGGGACTGTTACCTCATTCCCTCCCGGAGCCCAGGTGCCCCCAGGGTGTGGTGCAGGAGCCTGGGGAGGTCCTTTGTTCTATGTCAGGGTCTCCCTGGGAGGGACGCAGCCACCGCAGCTGGTGGGGGCCTGGCTTCCCCAAGGACAGTCCTTTCCTTTCCCACTCTCTTTGGATGACTATCCCTGGGCTGGGGCATGAGGCAGCAGAGGCGCCAGTCACCCTTAGGGCCCCCGTCTTGCTGCTGGGGCTCTGGGCACTCCTGGCTCCAGTCTGGTGTTCTCAAGGCCGTCCCTTGTGGCACTACGCATCCTCTGAGGTGGTGATTCCCAGGAAGGAGACGCACCACGGCAAAGGCGTTCAGTTTCCCGGCTGGCTGTCCTACAGCCTGCGTTTTGGGGGTCAAAGACACGTCGTTCACATGCGGAGAAAACACCTTCTTTGGCCCAGACATCTGCTGATGACAACTCAGGATGACCAAGGGGCCTTGCAGGTGGATGACCCCTACATCCCTCCAGACTGCTACTACCTCGGCTACCTGGAGGAGGTGCCTCTGTCCATGGTCACCGTCGACACCTGCTATGGGGGCCTCAGAGGCATCATGAAGCTGGACGACCTTGCCTACGAAATCAAACCCCTCCAGGATTCCCGCAGGTTTGAACATGTTGTTTCTCAGATAGTGGCCGAGCCCAACGCAACGGGGCCCACATTTAGAGATGGTGACAATGAGGAGACAGACCCCCTGTTCTCTGAAGCAAATGACAGCATGAATCCCAGGATATCTACTTTGCTGTATAGTTCTCATAGAGGCAATATAAAAGGCCACGTTCAATGTTCCAACACATATTATCGTATATATGGCAATATTACAACTTGTTACATAGCGGTGGTCCAGATGTTCAGTGTCATTGACAGCATTGTTCAAAATACTGATCTGCGGTACTATATTTATCTTTTGACCATATATAATAATCATGACCCAGCTCCTGTGAATCAGTATCGAGTTCGTAGTGCGATGTTTACCTATTTTAAAAGAACATTTTTTGATACTTTTCGTGTTCATTCATCCACACTACTTATTAAAGAGGCGCCACATGAATCTAACTATGAACCAAGAAGATATAGCTTTTGTTCACATTTAAGCCTTATACACATTGGTACTCTAGACAGACATTATTTATTGGTAGCCGTCATAACAACCCATATACTGATGAGAAGTTTGGGTGTGGCTTATGATTATAAATACTGCACATGTCAGAGAAGGACCTCCTGCATTATGCAGCGATATTCTGAGATGACAGATGCGTTCGGTAACTGTTCATATGGACATTTACAAAATTGTTTTGTAAATTCAGCCCGGTGCATTTTCGAAGCACTCCCTCCAGTGTATAACGAAACCATGACAACAGTTCTCTGTGGAAACCTCATCGTGGAAGGGAAGGAGGAATGTGACTGTGGCTCCTTCAAGCAGTGTTATGCCAGTCATTGCTGCCAAAGTGACTGTCACTTCACACCGGGGAGCATCTGTCATCTAGGAGACTGCTGTACAAACTGCAGCTTCTCCCCACTAGGGACTCTCTGCAGACCTATCCAAAATATATGTGACCTTCCAGAGTACTGTCATGGGACCACCTTGACATGCCCCCCAGACTTTTATTTGCAAGATGGAACCCCGTGCACTGAAGAAGGCTACTGCTATCATGGGAACTGCACTGACCGCAATGTGCTCTGCAAGGCGATCTTTGGTGTCAGTGCTGAGGATGCTCCTGAGGACTGCTATGACATCAATCTTGAAAATCACCGATTCGGACATTGTACTCGAAAACGAACAGCTATCGCCTATGAGGCTTGTGCATTAATAGATAAGTTTTGTGGAAGACTGCAGTGTACCAACATGACCCATCTTCCCCGGATGGAAGAAAGGCAAATGTGCATTCTGTTGGAGAAATATTATAGGTAGTTTGAGCAAAAAATCTAATGCCGTGTGAACTTATAGAATGACACATATTTTAACAAAGAACGTGACCAATCGAGTTCATGTTGAAGTCAGGTAAACACTATTTAGAGCAACAACAATATCAAAAACACAAGCCAACAGTTCACCAAGAGAAACCATGATTAACCCCATGGAAATGGTCTTCCAAGGGCATCAACACTTAAATCCTCGAAATCTGCATGCCTCAGCACCTGTTGTCTTGAGCTGCCCTCCTGTGTGTTCTAATCACTCCTGACCACGGGGCCTGCACTGTGGGAAATCCGAGCTGTGCCAGGTGGAGGCAGCAGGGCAATTGCTACCAGGTTGCTGGTGTGGATGCCGAGGCCGCCCGAGCAGGTATAAACTCCCACCTGTGGGCCAGGGAAGAGTGCACAGGAGACACGTCCTGGGCATAGGGTGAGGGAGAGCCGTGGGGGCTCTGGGTTCTGAGGAGGGTTCTGGCCTGGCAGGGACAAGACCAACCAGCATGTGAGGCCACGCTGGAGTCTAGACCTCTGAGGCTGCAAGGGTCATGGGCTGCTTGGTCCAAGGGGGTGTCCTGGTTCTCAGTGGGGTACTTTCAAACGTTCCTTCTTCCTCCAATCCCCCTCCTCCTCTGTTTCTGGGGTGGGTCCACTCCCAGAGTCTGCAACTCTGCATCCGTCCTGGGCATTGAGCTTCCAATTCCATCCTCTTCTCTTCTGCTGTGTCTAAGCTGCTGTGAAGCCACCTGCTGTAATTTACTGTTGTATATTTAATATTGTACCATACATCTGTTCTGTTTTTTTCATCATAAATGCTTCATTTCATGCTCAGCATCTGAGAACACAAGGCCTTGTCAGCTGTCACCTCCTTCTATTCTCTCTTTCCTTCCTCCTATCCCCATGTTTGCCCATCATGTCCAGTCTCCTGCCATCCTGAACGCTTCTGATGGAAGGTCTGAAATGTCATGAGCATTGTGAAGATTCTTTGTAATATGACCTTGTTCCAGGCAGGAATTCTCCCTCACCCACCCCTGGAAGCCAAGTATAGGAAGATTGCATGCTCAATCAAAGACTGAGCTAACTTAACACTGGCTTTGGTTTGAAGGTTTCTCCAATCCCCAGGGCACAGGATTTCAGGGAGTTTAGGTGAGAGTCTGGGTGTTACCCTTCAGGAGGTTGTAAAGTCCATTTCACCTAGTCTACGCCACAGACTATGGAAACTATATATATATATAGTTCTGTCATACATATATGTGTGTGTGTATATATATAGTTCTGTCCCTCTAGAGAACCCTAATATGTGTATATATATCATATTATATACATGTATATACATACATATATCATATTATATATCATATTATATATATAGGAGTTTATTAATGAGTATTAAGCTCACACAATCACAAGGTCCCCCAGTAGGCCACTAGCAAGCTGAGGAGCAAGGAACCCAGTCCGAGTCTCAAACTTGAAGAACTTGGAGTCCGATGTTTGAGGGCAGGAAGCATCCAGCACAGGAGAAAGATGTAGGCTGGGAGGCTAAGCCAGTCTAGTCTTTTCACGTTTTCTGCCTGCTTTATATCCTGGCCACACGGGCAGCTGATTAGATGGTGCCCACTTCGATTAAAGGTGGGTCTGCCTTTCCGAGCCCACTGGCTCAAATGTTAATCTCCTTTGGCAACAGCCTCACAGACACACCCAGGATCAATCCTTTGCATGCTTCAGTCCAATCAAGTTGACACAGTATTAACCGTCACAAGTCCACCCCTTGTCAACTTGAACCCATACAAATCTCCTGAGATCATAAATAATCTTCAAATAAAGATAATAATAAGGTCATAATTACACCTAATGTAATACAACTATGTTTTGTACAACCAGAAATGCACCAATCCCCAACCCAAATGCTATTACGTAAAGTTAAGAACACTTAAATGCTGATATGAAGTCAATAAATTTTATGTCACATGATAAAGGAAAAAAGAAACAAAATGAAGGAACTTTCTTAGTACAAGTGGATACATGCACAAAATGTTTTTAACAAAAAAAGAAGGAAATACTGATGACAATTACAGTCCTCATTTTGGCAACTGATCACGTGGTTGTAGCTGGTATTGATGACCACCTTCTTCTACTACCCATTCTGTATTCCCTTTGCCTTCAGCAAGCATCGCAGCGGGTCGTGGTTTTTTTCTTAGTGGAGTGATGCAACCTTTCATCCCTGAAGGGTCTGGGCCATTCATAGTCCTGCCTGGATTGGGTTGTTGTAGTTTCCCATTGGCCTTAATGACAGGGCATGGGAATGCTAAGAGACGCCCTAATGGATCTCCTGTATTCCATACATATTCTTCCTTACCTCCATTGTGGAGTAATAGACTGATTGCATCTTGATAGTCCAGGTCAGCCACCCAGCCAACACTGTAACTACCTTCCTAGCCTGTGGACTTAAAGGTAGGAGGGGCCAAAGTGTCCAGGTGGCAATCTTAACTTCCCGTTTAATTGAATTATTGTTGTGTCTCCTGATGGCAGCATTATTCCCATTGGAACTAAGACCTCTAGGCCAACAGAATGTAATGTCATGGGAACAGGAAGCAAAAATTTGCTAGTGGATCACTGGGGGCGATGGTGAATGGTGCCACTTCCACTTCCACCCTTGACTCCTGCACACGAGTTATGGCTATGGGAGAAGCAGGACCATATATTGGATGCTGATTCAGAGCATACACGGCCTTCTGGAGAACTTTGCCCCAGCCCTGCAAAGTATTGTCACCTAGTTGGCATTATAATTGTGACTTTGAAAGGCCATTCCATTTTTCTGTGAATCCAGCTGCTTCAGGATGATGGGGAGCATGGTAAGACAAGTGAATCCCATGAGCATGAGCCCACTGCCACACTTCTTCAGCCATCAAGGGAGTGCCTTGGTCAGAGGCAATGCTATGTGGAATCCTGTGACAGTGGATAAGGCATTCCATGAGTCCACAGATGGTAGTCTTGGCAGAAGCATTGCATGCAGCATAGGCAAACCCATATCTGGAGTCAGTGTATATTTCAGTGAGGACAAACCTCTGCCCTTTCCAGGATGGAAGAGGTCCAATATAATCTAACCTGCCACCATGTAGCTGGCTGATCACCCTGAGGAATGGTGCCATTTGGGTAGAGACACAGAGCCAAACCATACCATGCCACCCAGGCCCTCCCAAATCTCATGTCCTCTTTGCATTTCAAAACCAATCATGCCTTCCCAACAGTACCCCATCTTAAATTATTTCAGCATTAACTCAAAAGTCCAAGTCCAAAGTCACATTGGAGACAAGGCAAGTCCCTTCCATCTATGAACCTGTAAAATGAAAAACAAGTCAATTATTTCCAAGAAACAATGGGGGTAGAGACATTAGATAAATGCTCCCATTTCAGATGGGAGAAATGGGCCAAAATAAAGGGGCTACAGGTCACATGCAAGCCCAAAAATCCAGTGGGGCAGTCATTAAATCTTAAAGCTCCCAAATAATCTCCTTTGACTCCATTTCTCACATTCAGGGCATGCTAATGCAAAGTGGGGGCTCCCACAACCTTGGGAAGCTCTCACCCTGTGACTTTGCAGGCTTTGCAGCTCTGATCCCGTGGCTGCTCTCATGGGCTTTGCAGAGTTCAGCCCTCCTGGCTGCTCTCATTGAGTGCCTGCAGCTTTTCCAGGTGCACAGTGCAAGCTGTTAATGGATCTACCATTCTGGGGTCTGAAGGATGGTGGCCCTCTTTTCACAGCCCCATTAGTCACTGTCCTCGGTGGGGACTCTGTGTGGGGGCTCCAATCCCCCATTTCCTTTCTGTACTGCCCTAGCAGAGGCTCTCCATGAAGGCTTTGCTCCTGGAGCAGACTTCTGGCTGGACATCCAGTCATGTCTATAAATCCTCTGAGATCTAGGCGGAGGATCACAAAGCTGAACTCTTCTCTTCTGCACACCCATCAGCCCAACATCATGTGGAAGCCACCAAGGATTGGGGCTTGTACCCTCTGAAGCAATGGCCTGAGCTGCACGTTGGACTTTTTTAGCCACAGCTAGAGCTGGAGCAGCTGGGACACAGGGCACCAAGTCCCAAGGCTCCACAGAGCAGCTGGGCCCTGCACCCAGCCCATGAAATCACGTTTCCCTGATAGGCCTCCAGGCCTGTGATTGGAAGGGCTGCTGCAAAGATCTCTGACATGCCCTGGAAACATTTTCCCCATTGTCTTGGTTATTAATATTCATATCCTCATTACTTATGCAAATTTTTGCAGCCAACTTGAATTTCTCCCTAGAAAATGCGTTTTTCTTTCCTATCACATGCCCAGGCTGCAAATTTTCCAAACTTTGATGCTCTGTTTCCCTTTTAAACATAAGTTCCTAGTTCAAATCATCTCTCTCAAGTGCAAAGTTCCACAGATTTCTAGGGCAGGGACAAAATTCCATCAAACTTTGTTTTATACATTTTAGAGAGGCATGAGACATGAATAAAATACATTTAAGAGATACATTTGTTTGGTCCAGAAAGGTATAACAACTCAAAGTGAGGGCTTCCAGGGTATAGGTGAATTTAAACATTTTCTGGTTGACAATTGGTTGAGTTTGTCTAAAGACCTGGGATAGATAGAAAGGTAATGTTCAGGTTAAGATAAAGATTGTAGTGTCTAAAGTTCTTTTGAAGTCTTATAGTGGCTGCACTTAGAGACAATAGGTGACAAATGTTTCCTCTTCAGATCTTAGTTCATCTCTTTGGGAATGGGAGGTTCTAGAAGAAAAAGATCTGGCTATGCTGATAGAGATTCTTTACAGATGCAAATTTTCCCCCACAAAGAATGGCGTTGCAGAGCCCTTTCTTTCTTTCTCTTTCTTTCTTTCTTTCTTTCTTTCTTTCTTTCTTTCTTTCTTTCTTTCTTTCTTTCTCTTTCTTTCTTTCTCTCTCTTTCTCCCTTTCTTTCTTTCTCTTTCTTTCTTTCTCTCTCTCTCTCCCTTTCTTTCTTTCTTTCTTTCTTTCTTTCTTTCTTTCTTTCTTTCTTTCTTTCTTTCTTTCTTTTTTTCTTTCTTTCTTTCTTTCTTTCTTCTTTCTTTCTTTCTTTCTTTCTTTCTTTCTTTCTTTCTCTCTCTTCTCTCTCTCTCTCTCTCTCTCTTTCTTTTCTTTCTTTCTTTCTTTCTTTCTTTCTTTCTTTCTTTCTTTCTTTCTTTCTTTCTTTCTTTCTTTCTTTCTTTCTTTCTGTCTCTCTCTCTTTCTTTCTGGTGGAGCTTTCCTCTTGTTGCCCAGGTTGGAGTACAATGGCATGATCTCGGCTCACCACAACCTCCACCTCCTGGGTTCAAGCAGTTCTCCTGCCTCAGCCTCCTGAGTAGCTAGGATTACAGGCATGTGCCACCACACCTGGCTAATTTTGTGTTTTTAGTAGACACAGGGTTTCTCCATGCTGGTCAGGCTGGTCTCGAACTCACGACCTCAGGTGATCCTCCTGCCTCAGCCTCCCAAAGTGCTGCGATTACAGGCATGAGCCACCATGCCAGGCCTGCAGGGCCATCTCAGACTAGGGCAAAGAAACATGTTTTGGGGTAAAAATATTTTGATTTTCTTATTTGTCTCATAATGTTATGCCAGAGTCAGTTTGGAAAATAAATCATGATAGATAGGTTTAAATAAAACCCATCTGATGATAATTTATGATTTGTAGAGCATGACTCCCCAGACTCCTTAAATAGCAATTTGGGCAAGATAAAAAATATCAGAGTTTAGCCCTCACCACCAAAGAAAATCTCAGCTTGGACGTTCATGTCACTATCAGCATTTTGGTCAAAACCACTCAACAAGTCTCTGGAAGTTCCAAACTTTCCCACATCTTCTTGTCTTCTTTCAAGTGCTCAAAACTGTTCCAACTTCTGCCTGGAGGAACCCAGTTCCAAAGTTGCTTCCAGATTTCAAGTTATCTTTTTAGCAGTTCCCCACTCCTGGTACCAATTTACCATATTAGTCTGTTTTCACACTGCTATAAAGAACTGCCTGAAAGTGGGTAATTTGTAAAGAAAAGAGGTTTAATTGACTCACAGTTCTGTGTGGTTAGGTTCGGGGACTCAAGAAACTTGCAATCATGGTGGAAGTGGAAGCAGGCATGTGACACATGGCAGCAGACGAGAGACAGAGAGACAGAGAGATAGAGAGAATGAAGGAGGAACCACTACACATTGATAAAACCATCAGATCTCATGAGTACTCACTCACTATCATGAGAACATGAGGACAGCATGGGGGAAACCACCCCCATGACCCAGTTACCTTCCACCAGGTCCATCCCTTGTCACATGAGGATTACTATTTGAGATGAGATTTGGTTGACGACACAGAGCCAAACCATATCAGCATGTGAGAAGGGTCTGATATCAAGAATCTACAAGGAACTTAAATAAATCAACAAGCAAAAACCAAACAACCTTATTAAAAAATGGGCAAACAACACGAACAGACACTTCTCAAGTGAAGACATATGTGTAGCCAAGAAGCATATGAAGAAATGTTCAACACCACCAACCATTAAAGCAATGCAAATCAAAACCACAGAGAGATACCATCTCAAACCAGTCAGAATGGCTATCCTTAAAAAGTCAAAAAAACAACAGATGTTGGTGAGGCTGCAGAGAAAACAGAACACTTATGTACTGTTAGTAGTGTGAAAGGAAAATAAATCTTGGGATCCCAAAATCATGAAGCTAGAGGAAAAAGTCAAGCTGGGAACTGCTTAGGGCAAACTTGCCTCCCATTCTATTCAAAGGCATCCCTCTGAGGCGCACGTGAGACAAATGAATGTCTGATTGCTTCCTCTTTTCTAATGTTTGTGTAAAAATGAAGATTCACTGAGCCAGACTAAGTTGTATATTCAGTGGAAGGTTTATCAAGGACTCAAAAGAATGCAAAATTTTGTCACTTATCTACCTCTAACCTAGTGGAAGCCCCCACTTCGGGTTGTCCTGCCTTACCAGACTGAACCAATGTACATCTTTCACATATTGATTGATGTCTCATATCTCCCTAAAATGTATAAAAGCAAACTGTACCCCTAACTACCTTGGACGCATGTCATCAGGACTTCCTGGGGCTGTGTCACAGGTGCATCCTTAACTTTCCAAATTGACTGAGACCTGTCTTAGATATTCGGGGCTCACTGTAGAAAGGTAATGTAGTTCAGCCACTATGGAAAGCAATTTGGAGATTTCTCAAAGAACTTGAAATAGAACTACCACTTGACACAGGAATCCCAGTATTTATATTCCTTTCTTCCCAAAGGAATATAAATTGTTCTACCAAAAGGCACACGCACTCATATGTTCACTACAGCACTATTCAAAATAGCAAAAGCAAGGATCCAACCTAGATACTCATCAGCAGAAGAGTGGATAAAGAAAATGTGGTATATATACACTGTGGAACACTATGCAGTCATGAAAAATAATGAAATCATGTCCTTCGTAGCAACATGGATGCAGCAGCTGGAGTTAATTATCCTAAGTGAATTAATGCAGAAACAGAGAATGAAATACCACATGTTCTCATTTATAAGTGGGAGCTTGACCTTGAGTACCTATGGACACAATGCAGGGAACGACAGACATCAGGGCCTACTAGAAGCTGAAGGGTGGGAGGAAGGTGAAGATTGAAAAACTAGCTATTGCGTACTATGCTTATTACCTCAGTATGAAATCATTTGTAATTGTGACATGTAATTTACACGTGTAACAAACCTGAACGTGTTCAGTCTGAACCTAAAAAAAAGTTGGAAATGGAAAAAAAAATATTTCAAACAGGGAGAATTAGAGCCTTTCTTATTGAAATACCACATTTTTAAAAAAGAGATAGAGTCCCTCTTTGTTACCCAGTCTAGAGTGCAGTGCTACAATCATAGCTCACTGCAGCCACAAATTCCTGGGCTCAAGTGATCCTCCTACCTCAGCCTCCCAAGAAGCTGGGACTTCCAGCTAATTATTGTTGTAATTTATTGTAGAGACAGGGGCTCACTATGTTGCTCAGGTTGGTCTCAAACTCCTGGGCTCAAGCAATCCTCCTGCCTACAGGTGTGAACCACCTCACCTGGCCTCAAAATACCAGATTCATTATGGGTAAGCTCTTGCTCAGACATGGGAAGAATTAAGTTAGCACTTCCCTCCATGTAAACAGAGATAACTTTAAACCTCTGCCAAACTTTAAACAATATCTCCTTAGACCTGGAGTCTTACTAGGAATTAAACCAGTCTTTCAGGACTATTTAGACAAAGGACTCCTAACACCTTCCACTAATCTTGCAATACACTAATCCTCCCAGTATAAAAAGCTAAACAGAAAAGGCTGGAGAATTGTTCAAGACCTAAGAGCACAAATAAAATAAGAATTCTTAGACATCCTGTTGCTCCTAACCCCCATACCTTGCTGTCTGATATTCCCATCACTGTCATTGACTTACACAGTGCTTTCTCCAGCATACCTGTAGAAGAAACAGTCAATATTGTTTAGCATTCACTTGTCAAATTGCCAATATACATGGACAGTCTGGCCCCTGGGCTACTCAGAGAGTCCTGCCTAATTTTGTCAAATATTATGGGCAGATTTTGGCAACAGTGAATATCCCAGTGGATCTATCCCAATTCCATATGTGGACTATGTGTTGTTGTGTTCATCCTTCCTGCCAAAATGCAGAGAAGATGCTGTCCACCTGTTACAACAGCTTGCTTTGAAGGGACACAAAGTGTCCAGAGACAAACTGCAGTTTTGCCGCCCTCTAGTTAAGTACTTAGGACATATGATTTCCCTGAGAGGGCTACTACTAATCCCTGAGAGAATCTCTACCATCATGACATTTACCCTTCCCAAATAAAAAGACAAGAGGGTTATCAGGGTTAACAGGCTACTGTAGAAGTTGGTATCCAAATTACTCATTAGTGGCTCAGCCTTTAAATTAAAAACTAACCAGCAGGTCAAATCTGCTGGGAAGAAAAGAAAAAGCAACACGTAGAAGATTTAGAACAGACTCCCACCCAAGAGGCTGCCTTAGCCATCCCAACCACAGCCTTTGCTTTATCCTTTTCAAACACAAAATAAATAGAAATGCTCTAGGAATATTGACTCAAAAACACAGTGATGACCACAGGCCAATTGTTTATTTCAGTCAACAATTAGATGCGGTGGCAAGAGGGCACCTCCTTGCATAGCAGCTGCAGCCATCTTATGGAAGAATGTTGAAGAATTTGTCCTAGGGTCTCTGTTCACCATCCATGTCTCCCACTCTGTGGACTCTCTCCTAAGCTCTCACCACACTCAACACTGTTCTGACAGCCACCTCGCTTCTTATGACGTGCTCCTGCTTTCTGCCCCTAACATGACTCAGAAGCACTGTAACACTCTGACTCTGCTCCCTGCTTCCTCTTCCAGATAAGCAGTGAGAGGAGGAACATGACTGCGCTCAGCTAAGGGATATCTTACTCTCCCCTAGGGAGGATTTACAGGAACTCTGCATGGAAAATGCTGAATTAATTTGACTCACAGAGGGTTCTCATTTGGGAGTAGTGCATGTGCATTACCAGGCAGTATATGCCACCACTTCCACGGTAGACACCATCAAAATGACCAACTGCAAAGAAGTGCAATCAGCCCAGATGGCTGAGTTAGTAGTGTTAACTGGAGCTTGACAATTGGCTAAAGAAAAGGTGGCAGATATATACAATGAGAGCTAATATGCCTTTGGAGTAGTCCATGGTTTTCATGCTGTGGAAACAGAAGGACTTTCTCACCTCATCCGGGCAACTTATAGGCAGCAAGCATCAAGTTTCTCGGAGTCCTTAGAAGCAGTTCACATGCCAAGGCAGCTGACAATCATCAAGATCCCTGGACATCCAAAAGATAACAGAAGAAGCAGAAGGAAATAACTGAGCTGATGTTACAGCAAAGAATGCCACCCTAGGAAAGATGGCCTGTGCACTCGAGCATGCTCCCTCCTTCTTACCATTGCCCTCACCAACATTCTTTTACAATACCAGGTATCAATCCCTCAAGAGAAACAAATTTGATAACAAAAGGGATCTCCCTTTTGACCCAAGTAGATAATTGTTGGTAGGCTGTAATAACAACAAAACCATAGTTCCCAGAGGTGCACAGTTACCCCTCCTTCAATTTATCCATGAAAAGACTCCTTGGACCCTTGAAAAAATTGTAGCATGGGGAAGTCAATATTTCTGGACACCATCTCCCACTAGAGCCCAAGTGGTGTGCTCTTGGTGTAGCATATGCCCAAAGCATAGCACTGGCAAGCATTTACATGGCTCCCAAGGTCCCTGTGCTTTGCCAACAGGACCCTCTTAAGCATGGAAACTGAATTTTATCAAGATGCTGCCTTCTCAAAATACTAAATATGTATTGAACTTGATTTCTGTGTTTTCTCATTGAGAGGAAGCATTGATCTGTTGTAGGGATGTCTTAATGCTTGGCAAAGTTTTGTTAGAATCATTCCGGTTTAGGGAATCCTCTCTCTGAGCTACACAGTGATTGTGGGACTCATTTGACTGGACACCTCGTTGAATCCATTTGCAAAGTCTGGCTGATAATACAACATTAACATTGTCTTGATCATCCCTAAACCTCTTAAACCATGGCAGAGGGCAAAAGGCACATCTTAAATAGCAGCAGACAAAAGAGAAAATGAGAGCCAAGTGAAAGGGAAAACCCCTTATATCATCCTCAGATCTCGTGAGATGTGTTTTCACTGCCACGAGAACAATATGGGGAAACTGACCCCATGATCCAATTATCTCCCACCAGGTCCCTCCCACAACAAGTGGGAATTATCGGAGTTAAATTCAAGATGAGATTTGGGTGGGGACACAGCCAAACCATATAGTTCTGCACCGGCCCCTCCCAAACCTCATGTCCTCAGATTTCAAAACCAATCAGGTTGGTAGTAGGGACAAATGGTACAATAAAAATTCAACTGGCTAAGTTAACAGAGGCTTTGAACCTCCCTTAGCCAAAAGCCCTCCCACTGGTCCTACTTAATCCTAGGCCCACTCCTTTTGGAAAACATTGCTTTCCAATGAAATAATAACAGGAAGACCTATGAGGCTAGACAAGGGCTCACACGAGCTAGCCTTACTCTAGGGGTAAACGCTGCATTATTGCCAGAGACTTCTTAAAATGTTAATAAACAGTTAAAAAAAAAAAAAAGCCAGTAGCAGAGTCTTTCCCCAGTGAGTGTGTGGGGGCCGAAGACTCCCAGGATCACAGATCACAGCCAGGTGACTTTGAGTAATGGAAAAGACACCAACTGAAAGACCCTCTAGAGCCCCGCTGGAAAGGACCTCAACAGGTACTTGTAACCAACTCTTGTTCTGCAATATAAAAGGAAGTCACCTCTTGTTTTCATATTTCACACCTAAAACAGGTGCCCAACCACATTCCTGACCGAACCTAGAGTTTCAATCCAATCTCTGACACCCACTTGCAATTTCGGAAAACACCCAAGAATCAGCTGGTCTATAGTACAACAACCAGAGCAGACATTCTTCCAGAGACATCTGACCAGGCCAGTCCTCATGACCCTTGTATAATTCTCAGTCTTACTTTTCTTGCTATCAAATACATGGTTCAAAACCCTCAATGTTTTATCCAAGACACTCAAGAGGCAGTTTGGAATCTATGGAAGGAATCTCTCTTGGTATATCTTTCTGTATTAGTCCATTTTCATACTGCTGATAAAGACATACCTGAGACTGGATGACTTATAAAGAAAAAAAAGGTTTAAGGGACTCACAGTTCCACATGGCTGGGGAGGACTCACAATCATGATGGAAGGTGAAAGTCACATCTTAAACAGCAGTAGACCAGAGAGAAAATGAGAGCCAAGTGAATGGGAAAATACCTTATAAAATCATCAGATCTCATAAGACATATTAATTGACATGAGAACAATACAGGGGAAACTGTCCCCATGATTCAATTATCTCCCACCAGGTTCTTTCCACAAGTGGGAATTATGGGAGCTACAATTCAAGATTTGGGTGAGGACACAGTCAAACCATATCATTTCACCCCTGGCTTCTCCCAAATCTCATGTCCTCAGATTTCAAAAACCAATCATACCTTCCCAACAGTCCCCCAAAATTTTAACTCATTTCAACATTAACTCATAAGTCCACAGTCCAAAGTCTCATCTGAGAAAAGGCAAACCCCTTCTGCCTATGAACCTGTCAAATCAAAAAGCAAGTTGTTCCTTCCTAGATACAATGGGGATACAGGAATTTGATAAGCACACCTATTTCAAATCAGAGAAATTGGCCAAAATGAAAGGGCTAAAGGCCCCAAACAAGTCTGAAATCGAGTAGGGCATTCAAATCTTAAAGCTCCAAAATGATCTCCTTTGACTCCATGTCCCACATCCGGGTCACGCTGATGCAAGAGGAGGGTTCCCAGGGTCTTGGGCAGCTCTGCCCCTGTGCCTTTGCAGGGTACAGCCTCCTCTCCTGGCTACTTTCATGGGCTTATGTTGAGTGTCTGCAGCTTTTCCAAGTGCATGATTCAAGCTGTTGGTGGATCTACCATTCTGGGTCTGGACGATGGTGGCCATCTTCTCACAGCTACACTAGGCAGTGCCCCAGTGGGAACTCTGTGTGGGAGCCCCAACCTCACATTTCCCTTCTGCACTTCCCTAGAAGAGGTTCTCCATATGGGCTCAGTCCCTGTAGCAAGCTCCTGTCTGGACATCCAGGTATTTCCATACATCCTCTGAAATCTATGTGGAGGTTCCCAAAGCTCAATTTTTGACTTCTGTGCACCTGCAGGCTCAACACCACAAGGATACTGACAAGGCTTGGGGCTTGCACCCTCTGAAGCCATGGCTCAACCTGTACGTTGGCTGCACAGAGCAGCCAGGCCCTGCGCCTGACCCCAGGAAACCATTTCTTCCTCCTAGGCCTTCAGGTCTGTGAAGGGAGGGGCTGCTGCAAAGGTCTCTGACATGCCCTGGAGACATTTTCCCCATTGTCTTGGCAATTAACATCTGGCTTCTTGTTACTTATGCAAATTTCTGCAGCCAGCTTGAATTTCTCCTCAGAAAATGAGATTTTCTTTTCTATGGCATCTTTGGGCTGCACATTTTTTGAACCTCTATGCTCTTTTTCCCTTTTAAAACTGAATGCCTTTAACAGCACTCAAGTCACCTCTCGAATACTTTGCTGCTTAGAAATTTCTTCCACCAGATACCCAAAATCATTTCCCTCAAGTTCAAAGTTCCACAAATCTCTAGGGCAGGGGCAAAATGCCACCAGTCTCTTTGCTAAATCATAGCAAGAGTCACCTTTACTCCAGTTCCCAAGAAGTTCCTCATCTCCATCTGAGAGCATCTCAGCCTGGATTTCATTGCCCATATCACTATCAGCGTTTTGGACAAAGCCATTCAACAAATCTCTAGGAAGTTCCAAACTTTTCCATATTTTCCTGTGTTCTTCTGAGCCCTCCAAACTGTTCCAATCTCTGTCTGTTTCCCAGTTCCAAAGTCACTTTCACATTTTCAGGTATCTTTACAGCAATGCCCCACTCTACCAGTACCAATTTACTGTATTAGTTCGTTTTCATGCTGCTGATAAAGACATAGCTAAGACTGGGTGATTTATAAAGGAAAGGAGGTTTAATGGACTCACAGTTCCAGGTGGCTGGGGATGCCTCACAATCATGGTGGAAGACAAAAGGCACTTCTTAAATGGCAGCAGAAAAGAGAGAAAATGAGAGCCAAGCGAAAGGGAAAAGCCTTTATAAAATCATCAGATCTCATGAGACTTATTCACTACCACAAGAACAGTATGGGAAAAACTGCCCATATGATTCAATTATCTCCCACTGGGTCCCTCCCACAACACGTGGGAATTGTGAGAGCTACAATTCAAGATGAGATTTGGGTGAAAACAGCCAACCATATCACTCAGTCTCCTCTAACTGCCTGCCCCACACTCCCTTCCTCTTCAAACCTGAAAACTTCGCATGGTTTCCCCAAAACCTCACTGACTTGCCTGCAGATAGAGCCCACACAATTTAGTGGGCATAGATCAGGATAATTGAAGGCTACTAAATGGGACAGTTCCACCCTAAACGTTCCCCAATGTGCCCCTTTTCAGGGTTTCTCTATGATAAGGCTCTCACAAATTATAACACCCTGCAAGAATATTGGCCTAAAGACGCCTCAGGATAATTACTGAGGGAGGCTAGTCAGAGGACATTGTCTAACAATAGATATTGGTGATGACAGGCTTAGACAATTGCCTAGATATGGTGGAAGAAATCTAGGTGCCTTCTGTGTAAACTGCTGCAGCAAACTCTACCCAAATGACCGCAATTCTGTGCTTGGGGTGGATGCCTTTATCCTGCACCAACAACACTGACACTGCCCTCAGGGAACCACTGCTTATGGGAGTCAGCTGGTGGACAGAGGACCCTGAGAGCACAAATTCCAACCTAAGGTCAGGATGCCTCTGGGAAGCATTATGGAATACCCACACAAGGATATACATAGACGTAACATCTGCTCACCTGACAATCGCTTGGGATACTCAATAGTTCTAGGCTGACTCCATTTATTCAAATTATACTGATGCCATTAGCCTATGATGGCAACTGCCCTTCTGGTGGATGGAACAAAAGAGGCCACCCAAAAAGCTAAAACGCAAACTCATTGGAGGAATTAAAACTGGGCTACATGTGTTGGGGAAAGCTGAGTTCACAGATATTGAAGAAAGGCATTCCTTAGAGAAAAATCCCCTGCCCAAAATAGTTCACAGAGAAGGAATGCTACTCCAGGAAGAGTGAGAGGGATGAGAAGCTGCCCTAAAAAATGATGCAGCTCTCATCTAATGGATATAAGCCAGACAAACCATGAAAACATACTCCCAAACTCAATGGTGGGAACAGGCATGTGCTCTCACCTAACAAGGGCTCATGTCCATGTTATTAATATTACAAATAGAATCTGAGGTGGCTGTGAAGCAATGGCCTGCCATCCTCAGTGCCGAGGCACAGTCCAAACACCTGTGGAAGGTGTAGCGTTTCCCCCAAATTTGTGGAAAATTTTCAATGGCAAATGGGACCCCAGACACTATATTCTTAAAGCCCAGGTACCAAAGTTGAATGAGGCTCAAAAGAATTCTGATGTTCAACTAGTAGGCATTGGGAGTTTGGGAAATAATATGAGGATACTCCCCAGGGGAAGCCAGGGGCTATTTTAGCTAGTAATAGATACATGGCACCCCATTCCTCTCTCAGATTGAAAAAATAGAAAAGGAGAATGGTTATGCTCACAAACCACTTGGAACCCTGATATCTCCCTAATTTGTTCCCTAATATTCACCACTATGGGACACAACATTTGGTATGTGGGAAAGAGGCATTTTATTGGGGAGAACAACAAAATGACACAATAGAATTATATGACTTCTCCTATAGTAAAACCTTTTTCTGTCCTAAGTATCAGTGTATGGTGCAACACAAAAGCGGTGGGAAAAATATATTTGTCAACTGTAAGCAAGTCCTGTGACAATTTAGACATGGAGGACCAGATTTGCTCAAATTAGATTCATACTCTCCTTGGGATGCTTTACCTATGGAGACCAATTGGCCAGAATAAAACTTAAATTTATTGGATTCTGATTTGGTGTTGGTCCTACAACCCTCAGGTAAGATTTACCATAGGCTCAAATGCCCATTGATAAGAAAGATAAACAGCCTATAGGTCGGATTAAAGAATATGATGATGCAGGCAGGGGACTTTTTGGCTAGGAGGTTGTTTACTGCTCTCTGATTCTACCTTTAAACTTCTTGGCACCTAATCCTCACTATTTTCGTGGCACGTCTTTCTATTTTATAATTCTGTGCCTCTTGTAAATGCTATGTCAGATACAGGAAAAGAAAAAAGACACAATCAAAGATCCACATCATGGTGGCCTACAGCGTAGATCTGATCCAGAATGTTTTGTTCAGACTGAATCCTAGGCCTAACTCTCTCGCCTCTTAAACAATTGGCTATTAAATCAGGCCAGGTCATGTCCTTTCCTTATGACTTGACATCACTGATATAAAAACTACCATTACCAATGACCGATGACCAATAAACAACCCTAAGAATGGGCTTTTCTAGCACCATAGGACCTCCTGCTTGGTGTTGGCCTGCATGTGCATTCCATGGAATGATCTTTGGCCAAGAGTGGAAACTGAGGACTAAACTCTCACCTTTCTTTTATCTTGCCCAAATTCCTATTTGAGAGGTCTGAGAAGCCATGACCTACAAGCCACAACACTCATTAGAGGGGTTTTTATTAACCTGATATAATGTGGCTAACTTTCCAACCTGACTCTGGTATAGCGTTGCATGACAGATGGCAGACCCTGATGTAAATCAAAATATTTTACCCCAATATATATTTATTTGACATGTTTTGAGATGGCTGCCACACGACCCACAGATTAAAATGGCCCTGCAAAGCTGTCTTTTGTGCAGGAAATTTGCATCTCAAGAGAACCCCCAATAATGCAGGCAGGGCTTCCTTTTCTGGGCCAATCCAGGAAGTAGGATAGCTTAACCGGGAGCCTGACATCTTTTAGTGTCTGAAAAGAGAATTTATCATCTATTCTCTCTGAGGACTACTACCTAGGAGACTTCATCTACATAACAGGAACCATGGCCTCCACAACCCCCTTATCTTAACTCAGGCATTTCTTTCTACTGACATCAAGTCTTACACAATATTTTAATTCTCTCAACCAACGGTCCATTAAGAATCCCTGAAACCCACCCACTTGTAAGCCTCCACTTTGAGATGTCCCAGCTTTTCAGGATGAACAAATGTACACCTTCCACATATTGATTTATGATTTTACCTGCAATTTCTGTCTTCCTGAAATGCATAAAACCCAATTGCAACCCAACCGTCTCAGGTGCACTTTCTCAGGACCTCTTGAGATTGTGTAACCCTATGCCCTGGTCACTCATATTGGCTCAAAATAAGCCTCTTTAACAATATATTTGGCAGAAACCAGTTTTTTCCCCATCTACCACATACAAATGAGATTTAAAGCATCTCATGAATTTACACACAGCCCCATATTCACATATGCAGGTACTGGAAGACCAGGTTAGGAGATTTAAGAAGGTGAGATGTCCACTGAGATTCTTCTTCAACAATATACCTAAAATATGTTTCTCATATTAATACTCCTTATTGGAAAAGAATTACAAACACGTTACTCTCAGCTTTCAGAATGAAATAAAATTCACCCCTTTAGCAAAATGATAAAAGAAAAGAAAGAAAGAAAACAGCTAAGGAAGCACATGAGCACCAGAATTTTGTTTCAGTTTCCTCCCGTGTGTTTCATGAGTATGGCTGTTAGTGGAAAGAGATGGAGGCTGTGGCTGAGATCAACCTGTGGTAAGGTTGTGACCATCTGACTAGATTCTTTCACTGGAAGTGGTTATTTCTTTCCATGTCATGTCACGTGTTTGTGATTTTTTAAATCTCCCTAAATTCAATTGGATCCACAATTTAGTGTGTGAAATGGGTAATTAGGCTAATGGGTAATTAGGTAATTAAGCTAATGGGTAATTAGGTAATTCGGTACTTTGGGTCCAAATTAAACTGACACTGCTTTGCTAAGAAACTTTCAATCTTTTAAGACATAAACAAAGTACAAAAACAAGTTCAGAGTTTCCAAATGATTTGCCTCATAGTAGGGCAGGTAGAATGGCAGGATTCTCAGACTGGCTGCTCCCAACACAGAGTCATTTGGATAATTTATGTCTCCTGACCTCAGGAGATACACCCACATTGGCCTCCCAAAGTGCTAGGATTACAGGCATGAGCCAAAACAATTAGCCAGGTATGGTGGTGGGCGCCTGTAATCCTAGCTACTCGGGAGGCTGAGGCAGAAGAATCACTGGAACTCAAGAGGCAGAGGTTGTCGTGAACTGAGATCATGCCATTGCACTCCAGCCTGAGCAACAGAGCGAAACTCTCTCTCAAAAAAAGGGATAATTTATGCCTCATGTCTTCTAGCGTCCCTTCCATGCTAAACATTTGTGAACATAATCACACCTCAAACAAGCAAAATAATGTCTACATACCGCAGTGGCTAGGAATGGCATTGCACTGTGTTTGATAGCTGGTCTGAAGACTCTCCTTGACCAAACTCTAGTCAGATTCATCTGAGCTCTCTTCTCAATGAGGCCTATGACTTTGGGCTTCTGTTTCTGTCCTTAGAGTGGGTGCTAGAGTTAGCAAGAATCATACTAAGTCAGTTTAGAGAAAATGACCCACATTGACATCTGATCATCCTCCATATCTTATAAAATTCCTTATCCTTTACACTTCATATCTGATCACAATGGCCTGCCTTCAGCAAGAATCTCATTAAGTGGGTTTAGCAGAAGCCTCCTATCCTTGATGGCTCTCTGAGTAATTTCCATCCACTGACCCACTCATTCTGCTCTTTACTCTAAATCCCTATGTGATTTACTATTTCCTGGGTCGAGACTGGTCACTAAGAGGACCATTATGTTTAAAAAATAATTGAGTGCCCATATACATATACACATAAACACCTACCAACATAAATGCATACAAGCACACATACATGCATATAACACATACATGCATATAACACATACATATATAACAGGTACATATACATGCATGTACATAAACTAACATCTGAAAGACATGACAGTGAGGGGATATTTTATTAATCAGACCTCATATTTAAGTGCCTAGTTTATATTTTCTCAGAAAATAATGAAATATATTGAGAGAGGTACATGGATGGACTACAAGTATCTTAAATGTAGGCTGAATGACAGAAATCTTGAAGACTCAAAGGCAGGATACCAAGATGTGTTTGGAGAAGGGGATGAGTTTTATAAACCATGTATGTAGAAGAATAGCCTTTTTATTTTTAATGCATAAACACGTCTTTTAATGTTTGAATGCTTCTAAGGGTGGAGAATTATAACTCTTGTGCTTTGTTAAATGATTCACTTATTAATGTTCAAATACATCAAATGATTGACATTCCATTAACGCTAAATGTTTTGTATTTCTCCAGATGCTGACACAATATGTACACGGTTGTAAATCAAACTTTATTGACTTAAATTCAATTTCCCCAATTAATGACTCATTGAGTGAAATTTTTAATCTTCAGGACATTGATTGAGGTTATTTAATCTTCTTTACATAGTAAAATAACAAATACATTATACCAGATTTTCTTAAATGCTTCAAATCCTTTAAGAAACAAAACTCCCCAAATATCACAGTAATTAGCAACCTAATTATTAAACATACTAAAACTCTTTCAGAAAGTCTTAGTACCTGAATTCATTTGTTATATTTATTTGTAATTGACACATAATAATTTTACCTATTTATGGTGTACAGGCTGATATTTCGAGAAATGTACACAATGTGTAGTGATCAAATCACAGTCATTAGCATGTTCATCTCCTTAGACATTCATAATTTTTCTGTATTGAAACAATTCAAAATCCTCTCCAGCCTGTTGGAAATATTCAACAAAGTATTGTTAACTGTAGTGAGCCTACGATGCCATAGAACACTAGAACTATTCCTCCTATCTACCTGTAATTTTGTAACTGTTAACCAACCCCTCCCCAAAATTGACATGGAGTTCAACCAGCATCAGCAGCTCAGCCAGGAGGCCAGAGGGCTTGAAACCCCACTGAGGTCCCTCCCCCAGTTTCAGGCCTCCTCACCAGGAGCCCAGAAATCTCTGAGGTCCTGGAAAGACCTGCTCTCTCTCCACTCCCCAGACTCACAGCCTCACTACATCTTTCTGAGTTGGGACTATCATGACCTATTCACCAGGCATTTCCACTGTCCTTGACTGTCCCCCAAAAGCCCAGGATTTCCCATGAACTCTCCCTTCCTCAGGGATCTCACACTCACAAGACACACAGGACTCCTTGCCTGCTTCCCTCCTGGGCTCTCCCACTTTATAAATTCCTGTGCCTTCTACAGTCCTCAGCAAGGAAGAACACAAGTCTCATACAGCCTCAAGTTCACGTGTGATCATGCTCTCATACCAGCCTATTCTAACTGCAATCTAAATCCCACTGGGACACTGCTCTGCAACCTCACGAACAGGGGCTTTTTCTCCCTAACATCCCTCATACCACCTAGAGGCTTTACTAGTCCCTGATCATTGCCATTGCCATCAAAGATAACCAAAGGAAGGGGAATTTGTTTGCAAAGTAAGTTTAGTCTCATTAAACTTGGCTTGATTATTTACATAAGTGTAGCCAGAAGAGTGACTGACCACATGGGCTCTCTTTAAGTTTGTTTTGCCAGAACTTTTAATAAGAGATCTCACATTAAATTTTCAAAAGCCTCTCCAGGCTAGGAAGTCAAGGCAAGGACTTGTCATCAGACTTTGCCTGAATACATACAGATTTGGATGAATTCTTCTCTTCTTGAGGCCTCCCAAACCTCCTGAGGTTCTGGGGCCAACCAGGAGGTGACATCCCTTACTCACTTGTAAGAAAACCTTGGGAACCATATAAGGCAGTCATGTACTCAAGGCAGCAGGCCAGTATTTTTTCCAAGGATTTTTATTGGTTCTATGAAGTCAACCTTAGTTCCTTAGAGTTGTACACTTATATATGGAAAGATGACATTCCAGTCAATGTCTCGGTAATATAACCAGTGTTTCTACTTGCATCCTGTTACACAGAGAACAGATTCTTATTGACCTTATTGACCACATTCTTAAATAACCATATTGTAATAAAAATAAGAATATTCACCAATGGTTTCTAAACTCGGGAGGGATCAAGTAAGGAGAAAATGTAATTATTTTATTTTTGTTCACAGAGGTATACTTTGCCAATTGCTATAAGCTACACACAGTTTAAGATAAAAGAAAAAAAAAGTTTCTTTAAATTCGGTTGGGAAAAAACATTAAACAACCCAGCAATGTTTCAAGACAAAAAGTCGTAAAAAATTATCCTCATCATTTCATTCATTCCATTGTGATAAATACCTAGTTTTTGGTGAGTTTTTATCATGAATGGGTGTTAAATTTTGTCAAATGTCTTTTCTACATCTACTGAGATGATCATATGGTTTTTTCCTTCATTCTGTTTATGTGATATATTTGCATATATTTTTATTTGCATATGTTAAAACATCCTTGAAGCCCTGGGATTAATCTCACTGGATCATGGTGCATCACCTTTTTTAATGTGTTGTTGGATTCTATAACTGCAAGTATTTTGTTGAGGATTTTTGTGTCTATGTTTATCAGGGATACTGGCCTGTAATATGTCTTCTTTGTTGTGTCCTTGTTTGGTTGAGGCATCAGGGTAATGTCAGTCTCTTAGAAGAGTCTGGAAGAGCTCCCTTCTTTCCATTTTTTAAAGAATAGTTTGCGAGAAATTGGCATTAGTTCTTCTTGAAATGTTTTGTAGAATTCAGCAGTGAAATCGTCAGTCCTGGATTTTTTCTTTGATAGTAGACTTGTTATGACCGCTTCAACCTCTTTACTCATTATTGATCTGTTCAGATTTTCTTTCTCTTCTTCATTCAATCTTAGTAGTTTCTATGTGTCCAGGAATCCATCCATTTCTTCTAGGCTTTCCAATTTGTTGCCATATAAATGTTCCCAGTAGTTTCTGATTATCCTTTTTATTTAGGTGGTATCAGTTGTAATGTCTTCTTTTTCATCTTTGACTTTATTTATTTGAGTATTCTCTCTTTTTCTTAGTTAATCTGGCTAAAGTTAATCTTTTAAAAAAACAACCTTCATTTTACTGATCTTTTGTATTTTTAAGTCTGTAATTTTTACTGTGAGATTTGATCATCACTATTTATTTTCTTTTACTAATTTTGGGTTTAGTTTGTTCTTATTTTTCCAGTTGCTTGAGATGCATCATTAGATTGTTACTTCATACCTTCTTCAATTTCAACGTAGGCATTTTTTTTTTCTATAACTTTCCCTCTAAGGATTGCTCTAGTTTTATTCCCTAAGGTTTGGTATGTTGTGTTTCCATTTTCATTTTTCTCAAAAAAAATTTTATTTTCTCATTCAATTTCTTCATTGAGTCATTGATAGTTCAGGAGCATGTTGTTTAATTTCCAATTATTTGTAGAGTTTCTAACACTCCTCTTGTTATTGATTTCTAGTTTTATCCCATTATATTCAGAAAAGACACTTGACTTGATTTTGATGTTTTGAATTTGTTAAGACTTGCTTTGTGAGCTACCATATTACCTATCCTGGAGAATTTTCTATCTGTAACTGAGAAGAATGTTAATTCTGCAGTTGTTGGATGTTCTGTAAATGTCTGTTACTTCCATTTTCTCTAGATTAATATTTAAATTTGATTTTTCTTTGTTGATTATCTATTGATTTTCCTGGGTGATATGTCCAATGCTGAAAGTGGTGTACTGAAGACCCCTAATATTACTGTATTGTAGTTTATCTCTCCCTTTGTATCTAGTAACATTTGCTTTACATATTTAGGTATTTTGATACTGAGTCCATATATACTTATGACTATTAAATTCTCTTGTTTATTGACACTTTTATCATTATGTAACGTCCCTGTTTGTGTCATTTTAGAGTTTTTTACTTGAATTCTGTCTTATGTACATACAGCTACTCCTGCTTTCTTTTGATATCCACTTGCTTTGGATTTCTTTTTGCATCCCTTCACTTTTTATCTATGTGTGTCTTTAAAGGTGTGGTGAGTTTCTTGTAGGCAGCATATAGTTGGGTCTTAATTTTGTAATCCATTCAGTTATTCTATATTTTTTAATTATAGAATTTAATCCATAATAAATCATTATCATGATTGATAGGTAAGAAATTTTTACTGCCATATCATTACTTATTTTTTAGTTGATGTGCTGCTGGGCCTTTCTTCCTTTCTTCTTCCTACTCCCTGTCTCCTTTTGTGGTTAAGTGATTTTCTCTCAGTATGTTTGAATTTCTTGCCTTTTATTTTTAGTGTATTCATTAAAGATGTTTGCTATGCAGTCACCAGGTGGCTTACAAAGAGCATCTCATAGTTATACCAGGTTATTTTGGACTGATAAAAACTTAATTTCTCTTTTTTTCTGAGATGGAGTCTTGCTCTGTCACCTAGGCTGGAGTGCAGTGGCACGATCTCTGCTCACTGCAAGCTCCACTTCCCGGGTTCACGCCATTGTCCTGCCTCAGCCTCCTCCTGAGTAGCTGAGACTACAGCCGCCCACTACCATACCCAGCTAATTTTTTGCATTTTTAGTAAAGATGGGGTTCCACCATGTTAGCCAGGATGGTCTCAATCTCCTGATCTCGAGATCCATCCACCTCAGCCTCCCAAAGTGCTTGGATTACAAGTGTGAGCCACTGTGCCTGGCCTAAAAACTTAATTTTTATTGTGAGTAAAGAGAAACAAAACCATGCTACATTTTAACTCCATCACTTCCTCACATAGATGTCACAATTTTCATTTTTATGTCAATTATCCCTTAATAAATTATTATTTGTATTTATTTTCTCTTATAACCTTTCTACTAAGGGTATAAGTGGTTTAAATTCCCTGATGACCATATTAAAGTATTCTGAATGTTTTTGGATACTTATTTTTACCTGTGGGTTTCATACCTCCAGATTTTTTTTTCTATTGCAAATTAGTGTTCTTTTCTTTGCATTTGAAGAACTCTCTTTAGTTTTTCCTGTAAGGGAGGTCGGATTGCAGTGAATTCACTGAGTTTTTGTTTGTCTGATAATGTTTTTATCTCTTTGTTTCTGAAGGATACCTTTGCTGGGCAGAGTATTTTTGATTGCCAGTTTTTCCTCTTCAGCACTCTGAATATATCATCCTCCTCCCTCACGGTCTTTAGGGTTTCTGCTGAGAAGTCTGATTCCAGGTGTATTGAGATTTCCTTATGTGGTATTTATGTTTTTTCTCTTACTGCCTTCATGATCCTCTCTTTTTCTTTGATCTTCGAGTTTGATCATATGTCTGTGGGCAGTTTTACTTGGGTTGAGTCTAATTGGTGACCTTTGACCTTCCTGTACCTAGATATTTGTATCTTTCTTTGGGTTTGGAAAGTTTAATGTTATTATTTGTCATAATAAACGTTTTACCGATTTTTTTAATTCTCTAGGCCCTCTTGAATGCTAATGATAAATAAATTTGCTCTTTTGATGGTGTCCCATAAATGCCATAAGATTTCTTTGTTCTTTCTCATTTTTTTTTTCTGCTCTGGCTATATATTCATATAGTCTGCCTTCAAGGTCACTGATTCTTTCTTCTGCTTAATCAATTCTGTTGTTGATGCCCTCTGTTGCATTTTTAAAATTTCATTTACTGTACTTTTCAGCTTCAGGATATCCGTTTGATTTTTTATTATTATTTCAATTTCTCTTTTGAATTTATCTGATAAATTTCTGAATTGTTTCCCTGTGTTTCATTAACACTAGTTGAGTTTTCTGAAAACAGCTATTTTGAATTCTTTGTGTGACAGATTACTTATCTGTATGTCTTTAGGTTCAGTTGCTGACTACTTGTTTTGTCCATTTGGGAGGATCTCTTTCCTAGGCAATTCTTATTTCTTACAGATGTGCATCTCTTTCTACACACTGATTAATTACATATTTTTTCCAGACTTTGTAGTCTCAGTTGGTTTATCACCATGTTATTTCAGTGGGCTTGTTTAGAATTACGAAAAAATTGACTGTTATGTTCCATTTCAGCACTGGCAGATGCCTGAAACTCAGGATAAACATGAGTCTCACCAACAGTGTAAAAGTGTTCCTATTTCTCCACATCCTCTCCAGCACCTGTTGTTTCCTGACTTTTTAATGATCGCCATTCTAACTGGTGTGAGATGGTATCTCATTGTGGTTTTGATTTGCATTTCTCTGATGGCCAGTGATGATGAGCATTTTTTCATGTGTCTGTTGGCTGTATGAATGTCTTCTTTTGAGAAATGTCTGTTCATATCCTTTGCCCACTTTTTGATGGGGTTGTTTGTTTTTTTCTTGTAAATTTGTTTGAGTTCTTTGTAGGTTCTGGATATTAGCCCTTTGTCAGATGAGTAGATTGCAAAAATTTTCTCCCATTCTGTAGGTTGCCTGTTCACTCTGATGGTAGTTTCTTTTGCTGTGCAGAAGCTCTTTAGTTTAATGAGATCCCATTTGTCAATTTTGGCTTTTGCTGCCGTTGCTTTTGGTGTTTTAGACATGAAGTCTTTGCCCATGCCTATGTCCTGAATGGTACTACCTAGGTTTTCCTCTAGGATTTTTATGGTATTAGGTCTAACATTTAAGTCTCTAATCCATCTTGAATTAATTTTCGTATAAGGAGTAAGGAAAGGATCCAGTTTCAGCTTTCTACTTACGGCTAGCCAATTTTCCCAGCAGCTGGAAACCATCATTCTTAGCAAACTATCACAAGAACAGAAAACCAAACACCGCATGTTCTCACTCATAGGTGGGAACTGAACAATGAGATCACTCGGACTCAGGAAGGGGAACATCACACACTGGGGCCTATCATGGGGAGGGGGGAAGGGGGAGGGGGGAGGGATTGCATTGGGAGTTATACCTGATGTAAATGACGAGTTGATGGGTGCAGCACACCAACAAGGCACAAGTATACATATGTAACAAACCTGCACGTTATGCACATGTACCCTACAACTTAAAGTATAATAATAATAAATAAATTAAAAAAAAAAAAGATACTATCATAGAAAACTGAGAATTACTATAAAAAAAAAAAAAAAAAAAAAAAAAAAAACATGAGTCTCATGATGGCTCCACTACTGATGCAGTGTCCAACCAGGATGGGCCTATGGGAGAGCCACAGAGGGAACCTGGGCCTTGTGGGAGAGCTGATCAGGACACAGGCAAATGGGTACATCCTGGCCTGCAGGGAGCTTACTGACCTGTAGAGAGATTAATATCATCTATTCTCAGAAAGAGGAAAATATAATAGACGTGAGGTGCATATATTTATGTGGGTAGTAATGCATTGCTATGAAATGCCCCCCAAGTCCAGAGGTTCTGTGGAACATGATTCCCAAAAATGGCCTCTCGTGCTTGATGTCTCCTCTGGCAGGGATGGTGAACCGCTGCTAAGTTCTGAGTGCTGGCTCACTCCACCTATTCTCTTTTTCCTATCTGGCTTCAGGTAGTTCAGCCCATGAATAATCAGGCTACTCCCTGTGGGCCAATGCAAGCGCCAGTCTTCTAAAGAGGAACCTAAGATGACAAGCTGAATGTCTGCCTCTAGCTCACTGTTTCAAGTATACAGACCAAGAGTCCAGGGAGACTTTCCACATGTGATACCTCAATGGCTTGGCATCTGGGCAAAGCTAGGGCCCAGAGACCACCTGGTGATGAACAGCTTGCCTGGGTTCCGCATGTGGATTCTGTCCTTTTCCCTCCACTCACTCACAGCATCAGCCCTCTCTTCCATGTCACAAGCAGGTGATAGGCCCTAGTCATGTGATTCTGGCTCATCCACTTCTGGTGGCTCTCCAATTACCTACACACAGACACCCAGAGTATATGTGATTTAATTCACCTAACCGGTATTGAATAGCCAGTGTATTAGTCCATTTTCACACTGCTGACAAAGACATACCCGAGACTGGGGAGAAAAAGAGGTTTAATGGACTTACGGTTCCACAAGGCTGGGGAGGCCTCACAATCATGGCGGAAGTCATGTAGTGGTGAGGACACTGGTCTGAGGTGGGACCTGTCCCCATCCCACAGGGGTGACCTGTCTGGAGCATAATGAGAGCCGGTGTCCCTAGTAAGATCAGAGATGAGGCTCCATGGGGCCTTCCTGGGTCCTGGGGTGATGTCACTGTGACAGTAATCATAACACTGAGCAGCACTGGATTCCTGTTGTCAGGCTCACACACAACGTTGCTGCTTTGATCTCCAGTGTATGTCCTTTCAGCCTGGAGGTCAGAAGGCTGAGGTCACATCCTAAGAGTGGCTCAATGAGGCGGGCTGGAGCTGGGCTATGCTCTTCACCCCACTACTTACATCAGCAACAACGCAGGGGCTGGGGCCAGGGGCCGCAGGAGGAAGCTCCCAGGTGGACTATTTACAGGGCCCTACTCTCTAGAGCAGAGAGCTTCCCTCCACCCATGGGAAAGTGTCCTCTTCTCAAATCCATTCACTGTGCAGTTCTATTGCCAAGAATCAAGTGTTTTCTCACTATTAAAGTAGCGGAAACCATTTTTTCTATGATCTAAAATTCAGTGTGGGTGAGCTAGAGAGCATGAAATGGGCACTTCCAGGATAGGTGATTCTGTACATGATGACTCGTTTATCAGAGAACCACACTTCAGCTAGCCCAGGAGCTTCCACTGCCTGTCTCTGTGTGTAGTCCTGAGGGTTGTTTGCACTCCTCAGTGTTATTCCTCAAGGAGAGAGCATTCTTGCCGTCAGGTGTGCTCAAGTGAGTAGCAAGACTAGGAGGCCTCTGGCTAAGTCCACAATGCTGGAAGGATTACCATCTAAACAGAAATGCGTACCTTGTTCCAAATCAAACTGCATGATTGGCTGACATGAGTATACCCAAATCCACACCAACACTTGAGAAAATGTACTTATGAAGCTATTTCAGATAAGGAAATGTTCTCCCAAGTTAATTGAACCAGCAAAGCTGTTCTGGTTTACAAGAAACATTGCATTGTACCCAGCTTTGTCTGAAATCAGTATGATTATTACATTTAGCTGGTGCCTTAAAACTTGCAGATATTCGATAATTTGAACATAACTTAATGAAGAATGGGGATGGGTTGGAATGGGTAACCAACAATTTAGAAGGCCCTGAGCATTTGGCAGGATTTGAGAAGTCAACAAATATTCCTGTTGTTAGGGCATTGACTCTCTTCTCAAAGCCTCCCTTGATCCTGGGCCACATTCAGCTTCCGGGCCAGCTCCATCACACATTTCCTGGCGTGGAGGAAAAGGAAACCAGATGTGGTGATGGAGGATCCCACAGAGAACATCAAGTTCTCCACAGGGCACAGCCAGCACCCTCCTGCCATGAAGAGCCCCAGACACCAGAACCTCCCCTTCCCTCCTTATGCCTTTACATTTAAAGTTGCTCCCACATGCCAGTCCCCACATAGAAACCAGGTGAAACCACAGCACACATTTGCTTGAATTCCTGCTCCTGCTCACCCTGTGATAGAGTTTCTGCGAGTCATGGACCACTGGCTCTCATTATGCTCCAGTGATCAGTGTCAAGGCCAACAGTGATGTCCCGTGACATCAGGTGCCCTTGATATGCTACAAGGAAAAGGACCCTTTACCACCTTCCAAAACCCACAGCACACTTGTAAGCAAGAGAACAACATCAGACAAACCCAAATTGTAGAACATTCTACTAAATACAAGAACAATAGGTCTCAAAACTGTCACCGAGAACAAGGAAAGTATGGTAAAGTGTCACGGCCCAGAGGAAGCTAAGGAGACGTGAAGAACTCATGTCGTGTGGAGAGCTGGATGGGGCTCAGGACAGGGATGGGACGTGAGCATCACCAAAGACCTCTGAATAAAATCGAGGCATGGATTAATTTTAATGTATCAATATTGGTCCATTAGTTGTGACAAAGGCATTATGCAGTAAGCCTGCACAACATGGCCTACAGGTTCTTGGAAATTTGGCATTAAGTGAGACGATGTATAAAGAAACCAAATTTTACCACAGGGGGATTGATAGCAACAAGGTTAACTTCCTCTGGTTTATTTCCGTCGCAATGCACCAGTACACTTCTACATAAAAACCAAAGCACTTCTACTATTAAGTATTGCAATAAATGTCAGCTGTACACACTCTCAGGAAGATTAGTAAAACAAGTAAGATGAGTTTCACCCACTTATTCCACTTCAGAGCGGTGAGTGGTGGGAACCTGTCCCTGCAGCTCAGGGCACCACATGGCCCCGAGCCTGGACAGGATACCGTTCCACAGCAGGACACACTCGCACACACCTATGCTCTCCCCCAGGGGGAATGTAGATGCGCCCGCGGAAGGACGCACTCTCACACACACATACTCTCCTATGAGGGGGAATGTAGATGCGCCAGGTAAGCTAAGGAGCATGTCCTTGGGATGCAGGGAGAACCAGTGCCTGGAGAAGACCCACACAGGCGTGGGGGGAACGTGCAGATCCGACAGAGACAGAGGCCCCAGACAGGAGCTGATTTCTTTCCTCATTCTCACCAAAGGCCTTGAAGGAAAGCACTAGAAGAGCTGCTGTGCTCACGTAAGATGTCAACGACAGGGAAACGGGGTGTGGAGGGCACGGAAAGTCACACTTCTATCTTCCCGATTTTTCTGTAACTCAGAAACTTTTCAAAAGAATTGTTTTATTTAAATAAAAGCTCTGGAAAGAACTGAGTCAGTGAATTATTTCTCTGCCTAACTTTGTTAAACGTTTTGGAGAAACTGGCTGAAGTTCCTTAGAGCTCGTCATTGGCTCCTTCCTAAGAAACCTTTGGTCATATAGAGACCTCTGATGTTTTCCACAAATTCCTTGAATCATTTCAGGGGAGCAGTTTCACACAGCCTGAGAGGAAACCTGGGCCGCACCTACCAAAGCAGCCACTCTCAGCCGGATGTATCCAGGACCCAGTTATGCAGAGAAAAATGTCAAAGGCACTTAATTTTCAAGTTGAACAAGCCCAGAAGGGACTGAAGTGGGTTGAGATCATATTCATTCCGTGTATTGGTGGCTAAAACCTTCCTGTTCAAGTGAAATTGTGGTTTCAAAAGTGAGCAATGGGGATATTTTCACACATCTTCTTTGCATGGGGAATTCACTACAGTGTTCAATTTGTGATCCTCAGAATGAAAATGCTGGGAGTTGCTCTTCCAACACAGCACTGAACGCTGCATCAATCATGTTGCTTTTCTCCTATCACTTCTATCTATAGCCATTCACCTTTAGGCCAAAGCATCTTCAGATCTGTGCTGTTCCATCCTGGGTCTTGCAGAAACCATTTCAAGGTGACCTCTGTCTGGGGCTGTGCTGCTGGTGGGATCACCAGCCCTTGTGCAGGACCAGCTGCTTGGACTCAGGCATGAGGCTCAGGGGCCCTGTGTCCTGGGTGACTCCTCCTATACCCTGATTTCCAGGGACAAGTTGTAAAGGATGCAACCAAAGCCAACATGAGGATAAAGTCATTATGACATCAAATAATATTTCACAGACCAGATCCCAAGAATTGTGATTACATATAATGTGACACTAGAAAGATAGACTGTCACTTTCAGTAACAAGCGTAGAGAGGGTCTTTAGAAGAAATGAGACTTACTCAGGAATAGCACCTTGCAATGGGAAACGTGTGCCATAGTGAACTATGTGCATGTTCAGGGAGGTAAACGGGGAACAAGGTTTTCAAAGAAAAAAGAAGGAGGATTACATCATTGTTTTGAGATAATTATCCTTGGTGACAAGGACCAAAGGCCAGGGTGATGCCAGTCCGAGGCTGGATAGGCAGCTGCCAGGCAGATGTCCTCACAGAAGGCCCTTCTGTGGGAGGTTGCTGCAGCTTCTGTGCAGGCTGTGGTTCCTGCAGAGCCTTTTGTGAGCATTGTTGTTATCCAGCACTCCTGCATGAGGACCCTGCTTTCCAGGCCTTCCTCAGCTTGATTGGTCAGTATTTTCTTAAGACAAGAAATTCCATCTAAATTCTGACCACTTTCACAGATCCTTTCTACAAGAAGAAAGGACTGAAAACTCACATTTACAATAGAAAGGTTTAGTAAACTGAGATGGAGCACCCAGGACCATCAAGGGGTTCTCAGGGCCCACCAAGCCCCCAAGGGAAGTGTTTAGTGACTGGAGGAGAGTTTTGTCTCTTTCCCAAAATATGCTTCTTCCTTGAGAAACAAATTCACCTCCTTGGTTGCAGCTCCTCCTTCCCTCCTTTCCCTCTTGCTTCTTCTCCTGGAACACAGAGGAAGGTGTGAGAGGCTGGGAGTCATTCCTCTCCTGACCTTGCAGTTACCGATTTAGAAGTCATCTCAAAACCCTGAAGGGTCCTTCTTGCCTCTCCTTAGAGAGGTAATGCAGGGAAATCTGCCCGATGCCTTGGAGGGTCTCAGGGTAGGGAGTGGCCAGAGCTGGAGACAGACAATCTCAAAAGGAAACCCTGGAGAGGAACTTGGTTAGAATCTCCTCCAGGACCCACATCTGACTAAGGTAGAGGATGAGCTGCCCAGACATATGGGCCAAAGACTGAGAATCTGCAAAACTACCCTGAATACCACCTCTAGGAACAGTATTCCCGGAAATTAAAATTGTAGCCCACAGCTTGACAGCCTGAGGACTAAAAGAAACCTTCCACATTTTCCTTCCATTCTCATAGACGAGAGCACACGTCCCCTCGATGTCACAGTGCAGACAACAGCACGGCCAGGGCTGAAACCCACATCCCAAGGCCAGTCTCAGCAGCTCCCCACAGCACCCAGCACTGGGCTACCAGTAGCCAGTGACAGTCACCCTCACTCAGCCTCTTATACCCCTGGAAATCACATGCAAATCACCCTGGGCTCTGGCAGAAGAAATTCCCGTCCCTAGTTAGGGCAAGTGTACTGGTGTCATCCTCTTTTGCTGCAGACACCATGCAGACACTGTGGCCCCTCCTCTGCCTGATGGCAGCGCCTCTGGGTGAGGGTCTAGGGTGAGGGCCTGGGGGGTCCAGGTGTTTACATGGCCTTGCTGTGGAGTGGGGCACACTCACTGTGCCTTTCCTTGTCTCCATGTGTCCTGTCCAAGCTGACACTGCAGGAGTCGGGCCCAGGACTACTGATGCCCTCGCAGACCCTGTCCCTCACCTACGCTGTCTCTGGAGGGCTGTGTCACCAGCAGGTATTACAGGAACTAGATGCGCTAGCATCCCAGGAACGTGCTGGGGTGGATGGGGTACTGGGCAGGGAGCACAAGCTGCAACCTGGCTTTCCAGGGCTCCATCTCTATCGCTGCTGACACATCCAAGAACCAGTTCTCCCTGCAGGTGAGTTCTGTGACCCCCGAGGACACGGCCGTGTATTACTGTGTGAGACACCATGAGAGGACATGAGTGTGAGCCCAGACACAAACCTCCCTGCAGGGGCGTGTGAGACCACCAACTGCAGGGACCAGCCCCAGGAGCAGGTGCAGAGGAGGACGTGGGGAGTGGGGGACTCCTGTCAGGGACTTGGGCCTCCCTATTCTCCCAGCCACTTTCCCTGAGGACTTCCATTCTTTCTCCTTTATTTCCCCTTTATCACAGTGGGGTATCAGAGTCATTCAAAGTCCACATTTCTTAAAAATTAAACCCAAATTAGGGAAATTGTCACCCAACATTTTCTTTTTTGAATAGATTGTATTGTTTAAAATTATTATAGGTTTACTCAAGTATTAAGAAAAATATACAAGGCAGGTGCAGTGGCTCACAACTATAATCCCAGCACTTTGGGAGGCTGAGGCAGACAGATCACGTGATGTCAGGAGCTTGAGACCTGCCTGGCCAACATGGTGAAACCCCGTCTCTACTAAAAACACAGAAATTACCTGGTTGTGGTGGCGTGTGCCTGTGGTCCCAGCTACTCGGGAGGCTGAGGCCAGAGAATTGCTTGAGTCCAAGACGCAGAGGTTGCAGTGAACCGAGACTGTGCCACTGCACTCCAGCCTAGGCAACAGAGCGAGACTATGTCTTGAAACAAACAAACAAACAAACAAACAAATTAAAAGTGTATGTGTGTATACACACACACACACACACACACACACACACAAAGAGTTCCCATATACCCTGGACCCAGTTTTCCCTATTATTAACATCTCACAGTAGTATGGTACATTTCTTTTTTAATATAATTTCAACTTTTACTTTTGATTCGGGGGTTCATGTGCAGGTTTGTTACCTGGTATATTACATGATTTTGAGGTTTGGGGTACGATTAATCCTGTCACCCAGGTGCTGAGCCTAGTACTCAATAGTTAGCTTTTTATTCTTTGACTCCCCTTCCCCCAGTGTCTGTCGTTCCCATCTTTATGTCCATGAGCACCCCGTGTGTAGCTCCTACTTATAAGTGAAAAACATGCTGTATCTGGCTTTCTGTTCCTGCCTTAGTTCATTTGGGATAATGGCCCTAACTGCATCCATGTTGCTGCAAAGGATATGATTTTGTTCTTTTCATGGCTCTATAGTATTCCATGGCTGTATAGGATTGCGTGTTTTCTTCATCCCATCCTCTGTTGACGCATACCTAGGTTGAGTCCATGTATTTGATATTGTGAATGGTTCTGCCATGAACATCCAAGTGCTCGTGTCTTCTTGGTAGAATGATTTCTTTTCTTTTGGATGTACGTCCAATAATGGGATTGCTGGGAGAATGGCAGTTCTGTTTTAAATCCTTTGAGAAATCTCCAAACTGCTTTCCACAATGGCTGAACTAACTTACATTCCCACCAAGAGTGCAAATCATTCCCTTTTCTCCACAGCCTTACCACCATCTGTTATTTTTTACTTTTTAACAATAGTCATTCTGACTAGTGGGAGGTAGTATCTCATTTTGGCTTTGATTTGCATTTCTCTGATGATTTGTGAAGTTGAGTGATTTTTCGTATGCTTGTTGGCCACATGAATGTCTTCTTTTGAGAAGTGTCTGTTCATGTCTTTGACTCCCTTTAACGGAGTGATTTGTCCTTTTTCTTGTTGAATCACATAAGTCTCTAATACGTTCTGGATATTAGACCTTTGTCAGATGCATAGTTTGTGAATATGTCCTCCCATTCTGTAGGTGGTCTGTTTATTCTGTTGATAGTTTCTTTTGCTTTGCAGAAGCTCTTTAGTTTAATTTGGTCCCAAATGTTTATTTTTGATTGTGTTGCAATTGCTTTTGAGGACTTAGTCATAAATTCTTTCCCAAATCCAATATCTGGAATGATATTTCCTAAGTTTTCTCTTAGGACTCTTATAGTTTGAGGTCTTACATTTAAATCTTTAATTCATCTTGAGTTAATTGTTCTATACAGTGAAAGGTCGGGATCCAGGTTCCCATATCATCTGCTGTGGCTAGCCAGTTATTCCAGCACCATTTATTGAACAGGGGATCATTTCCATTTCGCTTATTTTTGTCAATGATGTCAAAGCTCAGAAGGCTGTAGGTGTCCAGCTTTATTTCTGGGTTCTCTATTCTGTTCCTTTGGTCTATGTGTCTGTTGTTGTACCAGTAACATTCTGTTTCTGTTTTGGTTACTGTAGCCTTGCAGTATATTTTGAAGTTGGGTAATGTGATGCCTCCAGCTTTGTTCTTTTTGCTTAAAATTTATTGGCTATTCAGGCTCTTTTTGGTTCCATGTGAATTTTAGAATAGTACTTCATAATTCTGTGAAAAATAATGTTGGTAATTTGATAGGAATAGTGTTGAATCTATAGATTACTTTGGGCACTATGACTATTTTAACAATATTGATCCTTCCAATCCATGCACGTCGAATGGTTTTCCATTTGTTTTGTCATCTATGATTTCTTTCAACAGAGTTTTGTAGTTCTCTTTGTACAGATCTTTCAGATCTCATTGGTTAGATGCATTCCTAGGTATTTTTTTGTGACTATTGTAAATGGAATTGCATGCATGATTTAGCTCTTAGCTTGAACATTATTGGTGTACAGAAATGCTGCTGATTTCTGTCATTGATTTTATATTCTAAAACTTAACTGAAGTCATTGATTAGTTCCAGGAGCCTTTTGGTGGAATCTTTAGTGTTCTCTACGTATAGAATTACATCGTCTGTGAAGAGAGATGGTTTAACTCCTTCTTTCCCTACTTGGATGCCTTTTATTCCTTTCTCCTGCCTGATTGCTCTGGTTAGGACTTCCAGTGCTATACTGAATAGGAGTAGTCAGTATGGTCATCCTCATCATGTGCCAGTTCTCATGGGGATGCTACCAGCTTTTGTTCATTCGGTATGAAGCTAGCTGTAGGTTTGTCATAGATGGCTCTTATTATTTTGAGATACACCTTTTTTATGCCTAATTTGTTGAGGGTTTTCATCATGAAGCAACATTGGATTTTGTTGAAGGCTTTTTCTGTGTCTATTGAGATGATCTGTGGATTTGTTTTTAATTCTGTTTATGTGATGAATCACACTTATTGATTTGCATCTGTTGAACTGACTGTGCATCCCAGCAATGAAGCCAATGGTCTCAAACTTCTGACCTCATGATCCACCCACCTCGGTCTCCCAGAGTGCTGGGATTATAGGCATGAGCCATGGCGCCTGGTCAACATCTGTTATTTTTTTATTCTTTGAGAACAGCCATTCTGATTGGTGTGAAATGGTATCTCATTGTGGCTTTGATTTGCACTTCTCTAATCATTAGTGATATTGAGCATGTTTTAATATGCTTGTTAGCCACATCTGTGCCTTCTTTTGAGAAATATCTGTTCACGTCCTTTGCCCACTTTTTAATGGGACTGTTTGGTCTTCGTTTGATGATCTGCTTATGTTCCCCATAGGTTCTAAATATTAGGCCTTTGTTGGATGCATAGTTTGCAAATATTTTCTTCCATTCTGTAGGTTGTTTGTTTACTCTATTCATCATTTTTGTTTGTTTGTTTTGCTATGCAGAAGCTCTCTAGTTTAATTAGGTCCCACTATTGATTTCTGTTTTTGTCGCAATTGCTTTTTAAGTCTTCATCATTCAGACTTTTCCAGGGCTAGTGTCCAGAATGGTATTTCTTAGGTATTCTTCTAGGGATTTCATAATTTTAGATTTCATATTTAAGTCTTTAATCCATCTTGAGTTTATTTTTGCATATAGTGAAAAGTAAGCATCCAGTTTCAATCTTCTGCGTATGGCTAACCAGTTATCCCAGCACCATTTATTGAGCAGAGAGTCCTTTCAGGTGGCTGTAATTGTGCAGCTTTATGTCTGAGTTTTGTATTCTGTTCCATTGGTCTGTGTGTCTGTTCTTGTAATAGTATCAAGCTGTTTTTGTTATTGTGGCTTTATGGTATAATTTGAAATCAAGTAGTGTGGTGTTTCCAGCATTATTCTTTTTGCTTAGGATTGTTTTGGCTATTTGGGCTGTTTCTCAGTTCCATATAAATTTTAGAATAGTTTTTTTCTATTTCTGTGAAGAATGATGGTGGTGGTTCTATAGGAATTGCATTTAATTTGTAAATTGCTTTGGGTAGTACAGACACTTTAACAATATTGATTCCTCTTATCCATGAATATGGAACGTTTTTCCATTTGTTTGTGTTGTCTCTGACTTCTTACAGCCATGTTTTATAATTCTCATTGTAGAGATCTTTCACTTCCCTTGTTAGCTCTAGTCCTAGGTATTTTATTCTTTTTGTGGCTATTAAGAATGGGATTACATTCTTGATTTGGCTCTCAGCTTGGACATTATTGGTGTATAAAATTCTTCTGATTTTTGTACGTTCATTTTGTGTCCAGTAACTTTGCTAAAGTTGTTTATCAGTTCTAGGAGGATTTGGACAGAGACTATGGGGTTTTCTAGGTATAGACTTATATCATCTGTGAAGAGAGATAGATCAACTTATTTTCCTCCTATTTGGATGGCATTTATTTCTTTCTCTTGCCTGATTGCTCTGGCGAGGAATTCCAGTACTATGTTGAATAGGAGTGGTAAGAGTGGGCATCCTTGTCTTGTTCTGATTCACAAGGCGAATGCTTCCAGCTTTTGTCCATTCAGTATGATATTGGCTGTGGATTTGGCACAAATGTCTCTGATTTTTTTGAAGTATGTTTCTTTGATAACTAGTTTGTTGAGGGCTTTTTCATGAAGGGATATTGAATTTTATTGAAAGCTTTTTCTGTCTATTGAGATGATCATGTGGTTTTTGTTTTTAGTTCTGTTCGTGTGATGAATCACATTTATTGATTTATATATGTTGAACCAACTTTGCATCTGAGAAATAAAACTTACTTAATTGTAGTGGATTAGCTTTTGGCTGTGCTGCTGGATTTGATTTGCTAGCATTTTGTTGAGGATTTTTGTGTCTATGTTCATCAGGGATATTGGCCTGAAGTTTTCTTTTTTGTTGTGTCTCTGCTGGGTTTTGGTATCAGAATGATGCTGGTCTCATAGACTGAGTTAGGGAGGAGTCCTTCATCCTAAGTTTTTGGAATAGTTTCTGTAGGATTGGTACCAGCTCTTCTTTATATGTCTGGTAGAGTTCAACTGTGAATCCATCTCTTCTAGAGCTTTTTCTGGTTGGTAGGTTTTTCATTACTGGTTCAATTTTGGAACTCATTATTGATCTGTTCAGGTATTCAATATGTTCCTGGTTAAATCTTAAGAGGTTGTATGTTTCCAGGAATTTATTCATTTCTTCTAGGTTTTCTATTCTGTGTACATAGAGGTATTCCTAGTAGTCTCTGACGATATTTCTGTGGGGTTGGTGGTAATGTCCCCTTTGTCATTTCTTTTATTTATTTTTTTCCTGAGACAGAGTCTTGCTCAGTTGCCCAGACTGGAGTGCAGTGGTGTGATCTTGGCTCACTGCAATGTCTGCCTCTTGGGTTCAAGCAATTCTTCTGTCTCAGCCTCCCAAGTGGCTGGGGCTACGGGCATGCGCCACCATGCCCAGCTAACTTTTGTATTTTTATTAGAGATGGGGTTCACCGAGCTGGCCAGGCTGGTCTTGAACTCCTGACTTCAAGTGATCTTCCTATCTTGGACTCCCCAAGTGCTGGGATTACAGGAGTGAGCCACCATACCCAGCCATCCATTTGCCAATTTTTATTGTGGTTATTTGGATCTTCTCTCTTTTATTCTCTATCCAGCAGTCTGTCAATCTTATTTATTCTTTTCAGAACTAACTTCTGGTTTCATTGATCTTTTATATGGTTTTTAGCATCTCAATTTCATTTAGTGCAGCTCTAATTTTTATTATTTCTCATCTTCTGCTAGCTTTGAAATTGGTTTTCCTTGGTTTTCTAGCTTCTCTAGCTGTGATGTTAAGTTGTTAATTTGAGATCTTTCTAACTTTTTGATACGGGTGTTTAGTGCTATAAATTTCCCTCTTAACACTACTTTAGCTGTGCCCAAGACATTCTGGTATGTTATATCTTTGCTCTCATTAGTTTCAAAGAATTTCTTTGTTTCTGCCTTAATTTTACTGTTTACACAAAAGTCATTCCAGAGCAGGTTGTTTAATTTCCATGTAATTCTATGGCTTTGAGCAACTTTCTTGGTGTTAATTTCTATTGTATTGTTCTGTGGTCCAAGAGTGTGCGTGGTATGATTTTGTTTTCTTTTTTTCAGTTTGCTGAGAATTATTTTATGACTGATCATGTGGTCATTTCAGAGGACTTGCCATGTGCAGAAGAGAAGAATGCATATTCTGTTGTTTGGGGGTGGAGAGTTTGTAGATGTCTTTTAGGTCCATTTGATCAAGTGTTGAGTTCAGGTCCCAAATATCATTGTTAGTTTTCTGTCCTGATGATCTGTCTACTACTGTCAATGGAGTGTTGAAGTCTCCCACCATTATTGTGTGGCTATCTAAATCTGTCTCTTTGTAGATCTCTGAGAACTTTTTTTTTGAATCTGGGTGCTCCTTTGTTGGATACATATATATTTAGGATAGTTAAGTCTTCTTGTTGAATTGAACCCTTTACCATTATGTAATGCCCTTGTCTTTATCATTCTTGGTTTAAAGTCTGTTTTGTCTGACATTGGAATAGAAACATCTACTTTTTCCTGTTTTCCATTTGCTTAGTAGATTTTTTTCTCCATCCTTTTACTTTGAGCCTGTGGATGTCATTGCATGTGAGATGGGTCTCTTGAAGACAGCATATATTTGGGTCTTGCTTCTTTATCCAACATGGCAATTCTATGCCCTTTAATTGGGGCATTTAGTCCATTTACATTCAAGGTTAACATTGATCTGTGCATATATGATTCTGTTATGTTGTTAGCTGCTTAATATGCAGATTCGATTGTATAGTTGATTTATAGTGGCAATCGCTAGGTACTTAAGTGGGTTTTTGTGGTGGCCAGTAACATTCTTCCATTATCATATTTAGCAATCCCTCAAGGACTTCTTGTAAGGCAGATCTAGTGGTGATGAATACCCTTAGCATTTGCTTGTCTGAAAAGGATCTTATTTCTCCTTTACTTAAGAAGCTTTGTTTGACTGGATATGAAATTCTTGCTTGGAATTTCTTTTCTTAAGAATGCTGAATGTAGGCCCCCAATCTTTTCTGACTTGTACAGTTTCTGCTGAAACATCCACTGTTAGCCTCATGGCATTCCCTTTGTATGTGACCTGAACCTTCTCTCTAGCTGCCTCTAGTGTGTGTGTGTGTGTCTCTATATATATATAGAGACACACACACACATACTTTTTTTGCCTTTCAACCTTTAAGAGTCTGATGGCTATGTGTCTTAGGGATGGTTGTCATGTATAGTATCTTGCCAAGGTTCTTTGCATTTGTTGAATTTGAATGTTGGCCTCTCTGTCAAAGTTGGAGAAATTTTCATGGAGGATAGCCTCAAATGTTTTTCAAGTTGCTTTGTTTCTCTTTCTCTTTTTAAGGGATACCAATGAGTCATAGGTCTGGTCTTTTTACATAATCCCACATTTCTCTGAGGTTTTGTGCCTTCTTTTTTATTCTTTTTTCTTTATTTTTGTCTGACTGAGTTAATTCAGAGAATCAGTTTTTAAGCTCTGCGATTCTTTGCTATTAATACTTGTAATTGTATTCTGAAATTCTTGAAGTGAGTTTTTTAGCTCTATCAAATCACTTTAGTTCTTTCTTAAAATGGCCATTTCATCTTTCAGCTTCTGTATCATTTTATTTTATTTCTTAGCTCCTTTGGATTGGGTTTCAATATTCTCCTGAATATCAGTTATCTTCATTTCTATTCATATTCTGAATTCTATGTCTGTCATTTCAGCCATTTCAGTCAGGTTAAGAACTATTGCTGGGAAACCAGCGTGGTCATTTGGAGGTAAGAAGACATGCTGGATTTTACAGTTGCAGAGTTTCTTGCATTAATTCTTTCTCATCTTTGTGGGCTGTCTCTTTAATCTTTGAAGTGGCTGTCCTTTGGATGGTTTTTTTCTTTTTTGTTTTTTTGTGGTTTTTTTTGGTGTGGTTTTGTTAGCTTGTTTGTTTTTTGCTTTTATCTTCTTTGATACTCTTGCAGGCTTGATTGTGGCATAAAGTGGGTTCAGTTAGCTGTGTTTCTTGAAAATATTAGGGGGTCCAGGCTCACCTCAGCACTCTTATGGTGTGTGCTCTGCTCTGGGACTGGGCCCCTGGCTTTATTCTCTTGCCCCTTGAGTTTAGAAACTTGCTACATTAGAGGGGCTGAGGTGTTCCCAGTCCATTGGCCACAACACTATGATAGGGGGTGCCGGCCAAAGCACTTCATTAGAGTGGTCGCAGTGGGATCCATTCTCACTCATGTATACCAGTAGTTGTGGTGTCATGGCAGGGTGCACATGCATCTGCTGGGGTGGGGTACTGGCAGGAGCAGGGTGGCAGCATCCCTACATAGGTTCCTGCTGGCAGTCACAGTACAGTGAGGTGCCCATGTGTTGGTGGGGACAGGGTGGCAGGGTGCACATGAATATGCTTGCTGGTGGTGGAGGGAGTTATGATCCATCTTGCACTCATGTCAGCAAAGCAGTTGGGAGGTGCTATGGGTGGATTGGTGCACATCAGCAGGGGCTGGCCTGCTGGAGCTCTCCAATGGTTAGGCATGGTCTGCTGGCAAAGGAGCTATGATGAGGGCACCCAGGAAACACCCTGGTTGGGCTTCCAAGGCTGTACTGCAAGCAGGCACAGCCAGCCTGGGGCCCCAGGAGAGGCCAGAAGGCAAGGAAATGCTCATTTCAGATGGGCCCTGTCCCATGGACAAGACCACCCTGCTTTACTCAGGTCCAATAGTCACTCTAAGGCTAAAACCTCCTAGAGGAGCTCCTCCTAGAGGAACGTGGTGAGCCGTGGTGAGCCTTGGGGGATGGCTGGCTGTGCTCCACTGCAGCCATTCACGTGTCAACACTCTGGGCTTTACACAGGCTGGAGTCCTGCCCCTGCCATCTCTCTAGGCAGCTGTCCCTGCCAGCACATGTGTCCATGGGGGTCATGGGGTCTCCTGCTGCTAGGATTCTGGAGGCCCATGTCAAGAGTGGGCCACTCCTCACCTGTTCAACCCAACCTTTCCCCTGGAGTTGCTGGGAGATAGGAATGAGTCCTGGTGCTTGGCATCCCCATGCAGGGTTCCCAGCTTCCTCCACCTTCAGCCCAGCATCTGTGTCCTTCCCCATCCACTCTCAATCCACTCTCAATGCCTTCCCTTCAAAGATCTGCTTGGAAAGCACCAGTCTTCCCAATGTCTCACTCCCTCCGTGGCAGATGTTCCTCCTGGCTGCATCTAGTCAGCCATCTTGACTCACCTCCAAAGTCTTTTGAATTACCACTTTGGTTAAATTAGTAACTATCATTTTACAATGGCCTGTGATTCTGTTTTGATCAAATATTTTGAGCCTTTTAGTATCTATAACAAATGTTCTCAAAAATCAAAATCCTAAATCAAGTCTCTGACTTAGTCTTATTTCTGGAGCTTATTAAAGCTAAAAAAACTAATCACCATAAAGTTGTAGAAGCTTTTTCCAGCTTCCAGTCAGGCTATGAACTCCAGTATCACCACCTCCAGCCTGATAATTACATATATTGGAAGATAATCAGTTAAAGGACTCCCTCTAGACCCTTGAAAGGGTGTGAGAGACAACATGGTTTCGCCTGCCTTCATGTGTCCCAGCCCATCCCTGTGGCTGCCTCTGTCCACCCCAGCTTGCCCACTGTCTTTCCTTCCCAACTGTCTGCCCTGCTGACTTCTGGCCTCAGTGACAGATGCAAAGACAAGGCGACAGCCTCACATAGACCGTTTAACCAGCCCCACATTTGCATAAACTAAATGGTCATGTAACACTCTGTTGCCCAGACTGGTCTCAAACTCCTGGGCTCAACTGATCCACCCACCTTGACCTCCCAAGGTGCTAGGATTACAGGCGTGAGCCAGAGTGCCCAGCCAAGAACGCTTTTTTGACTGGGTACCGTGGCACACACCTGTAGGCGCAACACTTTGGGAGGCCAAGGTGGGAGGGTGGCTTGAGGCCAGGAGGTTGAGGCTGCAGTGAGCTATGACAGCACCACCTCACTCCAGCATGGGTGGCAGAGTGAGATCCTTTCTTAAAAAAAAACAAAAAAGCAAACTTGTTTTCTCTGTAGCCGGGCTCCATGACCAAACACAAACACAAACTTCCCCTCAAGAGGGTCCAGGAGGAGCTGGGCTGCAGGAGGGGCTTAGGGCCTCTTAGGGAATGGTAAGTGACCACCCAACCAGGCACTCAGCCCCAGGGACATATGCAGAGCGAGGCTGGGAGGACCCTTTCAGTGACTGGGGTTACAAACCCGAACTATAAGCCATTGCTGGCTCTGTGAGCGGATGCCCCCAGAAATCTCCCGCTTAGTTATTAACAGTCATCCACTCTTCACTTTTTCCTATTCTCAATCCCTAGAGGATGCCTTCCTTTCTCAGGCTCAGATCAACCTATCAGCTCCACTCTAGACCTGAACACACAACTCCTCCTTGTGTCTCCACCTGGAAATCTCATCAGCGCCTCACATTTATACACCTGAAAATCAGGTCCTGCCCACCCACCTTCTTGCTCCACCTGATTCCTGCTGGGTCTCAGCCAGAGACCTTGCAGTCTCCTTTAACTCTCAAACCCACACAAGTCGTGTGAGCATACCGACTGTGTTTTATGTGAGAAAGAACTGTTTCTTGGTGGTCCTGTGGTGTTTTGTTTGTTTGTTTGTTTGTTTTGAGACGGAGTCTCGCTCTGTTGCCCAGGCTGGAGTGCAGTGGTGTGATCTCTGCTCACTGCAAGCTCCGCCTCCTGGGTTCACGCCATTCTCCTGCCTCAGCCTCCTGAGTAGCTGGGACTACAGGCACCCACCACCACGCCCGGCTAATTTTTTGTATTTTTAGTAGATACAGGGTTTCACTGTGTTAGCCAGGATAGTCTCGATCTCCTGACCTCGTGATCCACCCGCCTCAGTTTCCCAATGTGCTGGGATTACAGGCTTGAGGCACCATGCCAGGCTTCTCCTGCCGTTTTATTAGTCTAAAGGCAAAATGTTGGCAGAGCTGGTTCCTTCCAAACCCTAGGAGGGAGATTCTGTTTTCACTCCTTTTCCCGATTCTAGAACCCATATTCCTTGTTCTGAACCCCCTTCTTCCATCTTCAAAGGCCGTCCTCTCATCTCTGTGTCCCTTGTCACATCACCCTTCCTCTGACTCTGGCTCTCCTGCTTCCACTTATAAGCACCCTTGTGATTACATCATACCCACCCAGATAATGTGAGGTCGTATTCTCCCCTCTCCAGATCAATGTAATCACATCTACAAAGTTCCTCGTGCCATACGAGGTCACAAATCCACATGTTCTGGGGGTTCGAATGTAAACATCTGGGGGTGGGTTATTCAGCCACCCACAAGCACTGCTCCCCACTGGCCACACACTGCACAGCCGAGGTCCTGCATGTGAAGCACACTCAGCAGCAGCAGCTTCAGCAAAAACTATATGCTCCACTCTCCTGCCATTTGTATCTGGAATTTGTTTTCACTATCATTGTAGAAAGAGTGGTATTGTAAAATTAAAGATGGATTATTTTCTTCCTAGAGCACTTTGGCAATCTATCCAACATTATTTATCCCCTTCTGAGTGTCAAGTGTGAGGTCATTCTTTCACTGAGAGCTCAATGCCTACAATTACAATAATGCATATTGGGTTCTTTCACACATCAGAAAGTTCTCCTTTCTTAAAATCTGTTCTTGAATTATTCATTCTTCTCTAGCTTTTATTGATCTATTTTATAATTTTAGAAAAATCAGAAAGCAACTTGAAGTAGCTGTCATCTCTACAGATTTACCTCCCTCTTTGGGGCCTTCAGAATGCCGTAACACGCTTTTTCCTTGCTCATCACATGGTTTATATGTGTGAGACCTCATCACAGGAGCTGCGGTCCTCCGGGAGCAGGCACCTGTGGATGGCGCCTTGCTCCTGGCTGCTGGGACCCATGTGCTGCCAGTGGCACTCCACGACGGCGATTTCCTAGCTCAGCGTCGCAGCTCCAGATGGTGGGTGAGACCCTAGGACCACTTTGTGAACAGTGGGGGCTTGGGGTTTGCTCTTCTACCATATCCAGGGCTGCTCTTCATGAGAGAATGTTTCTCACCTGGCATCGTGGCTGAAGCCAGCTTGGAACCTTTCTAACCGTATGGGGAGTATGTGAGTGAAACAGATGTTAATTAGCTCAGTGGAGCCACTCCCCTGTGTAGACAAGTTTCAAAACATTATGCTGCACAAAATAAATACAGGTCATTTGTATGTGTCAATCAAAAAAGAAACTAATTATTATTTTTTTAAAAAAAAAAAAACCTCTCTACTCGAGCAGAAACCTCAGCTCCAGTCTCACAAGTCACACAAGGCTGCTCCTGTCCTGTGTATGTTAAACCTACCCCAGAACTGCGAGGGGCATTCAGGTTTCATTCTCAGTTCAAATGCACTATTTAATTGTGTCTATTCCAAGCACCTGGCAACATCCAGCTCTTTTTTTCAGGCTCATTCATTTAAACTATATATAATTTTTCACCCAACATTCTAACACATGTAGTACTGTACAGAATCCTTCCCTAGGAGGATCCACAGCATTAGAAAAGAATTAAGAAGTCCAATATTTACAAGAAGGAAAAAGCAAAGAGGAGATCAAAAAATGGGCATCTTCTAGAAACAGAAAACCCCCATGAGTATGAAGAGAAATCGCTGGCACACGTGTGAATAGTTACTTGATGCTTATAGTGATGTCTCGGAAAATAACATGAAATACTTATCATCTGTTTCTCACTCATGTAATTCAAAAGATTAGAGAAAAGATGATTTGAAATATTCTTAAGTTTGTAGGAAAGAAGCTACTTCCACATGGATAATTGCATGTATTTTGATACAGCCATTATTAAGAACTATCTAAAGGGTCCATTAAAAATAAAATTTCTTGGCCGGGCACGGTGGCTCACGCCTGTATCCCAGCACTTTGGGAGGCCGAGGCAGGTGGATCACCTGAGGTCAGGAGTTCAAAACCAGTCTGGCCAACATGGTGAAACCCTGTCTCTACCAAAAACACAAAAATTAGCTGGGCGTGGTGGTGTGCACCTGTAGCCTGAGATACTTGTGAGGCTGAGGCAGGATAATCGTTTGAACCCAAGAGGTGTAGGTTGCAGTGAGCGGACATCACATCACTGCACTCCAGGCTGAGTGACAAAGTGAGACGCTGTCTCAAAAATATTAAAATAAAATTTCTCATTCCTATTACAGAGTAATTTAATTCATTAATGCCCTGCCCTGTTACAAAACTCATTTGTAAAACATGAATTATAATTGTGAAAAAATGGCAATTGATACTAATTTTAAATTCTAAAACAGGGCACCCATATTAAAGAGTATTTTGCAGTAAGAGAATTAGCTATAACATTCTGTAATAAGGTGGAGAAAACATTCTCCAGCTTATAATGGTTGGTGAGAAGAAAGTTTCCAGCACAGTAGATGGACCCTAAGAACTTTTGTTGAAATAATAAGACAAAAAGATATACAAAGAGATGGGCCAGATGAAGGGAGATGGAGAGAGAGATAGAGACAGAAATGAGAGACGCAAGTCTGCTTTGTTTATTCTAACATAAAAGCAGTGGTGAGTCATCAATGTATTCAGAGTTTGCACAATCACTATGGAACACAGACAGACACACAGGGTAAGAGGAGAAATACAGGGCAGTTGCTGGCCCTTGGACTGTTCTCAGTTCCTCAAAACACAGCAGCTTTGCCCAACCTAAGGGAACTTTCAGCAGCTGCTCTTCTGCCATAGGCCCCTTTCCTGCCCTGTTTTCACATGGCTGACTGTTTCTGCTCCTGCAGGTCTTAGCTCATCAGACAGGCCTTTATTACCTCTGTGTCAACAGCAGGAGCTTCCATTACTCTCTAGCATGACACTCCCCCTCCTCTTTTAGGAAACTTAACGTGTCAGTGAGTTTGCCATCAGCCTTCTCCCCACAGTGTTAACAGTGGTGAGGAAGCCAGCCTGTTGCACCTTGCCCCTCCCATGATTCCAATACCAAGTTCAGACTTGTCACATGGAACTTATCCTTGCATGTTGGCAGCACAGACAGATGGACCCAACCATGGATTAGTGGATGGATGGGTGGAGGCATAGATGGATGGATGGATGGATGACTGAGTAGGTACGTGGATGGAAGAGTGAAAAGATAGATGGATGCATGTATGGATGGATGAGTAGGTTGATGGATGCGTGGGTGGGTGGATGGGTGGGTGAGTGGATGGATGGGTGGGTAGGTGGGTGGCTACATGCATGGATGAGTACATGGATAGATAAGTGAGTGGATGGGTGGATGGATGGATGGACGGACGGATGTACATGGATAGATAAGTGAGTGGATGGGTGGATGGATGGATGGACGGACGGACGGATGGATGGATGGATGGATGGATGAATGGGTAGGTGAAGGGATGGATGTATTAGAGTGGGTAGTTAGGCAAGCATAAGCTGATAGTCAAGTGGTTGTTAAACTGCCTCTCTAAAATAATAATTGGTCTCAGCCGGGCACGGTGGCTCACGCCTATAACTCCAGCACTTTGGGAGGCTGAGGCTGGTGGACCACAAGGTCAAGAGATCAAGACCATCCTGGCCAACATGGTGAAACCCTGTCTCTACTAAAAATACAAAAATTAGCTGGGTGGGGTGGCATGCATCTGTAGTTCCAGCTACTTGGGAGGCTGAGGCAGGAGAATTGCTTGAACCTGGGAGGCAGAGGTTGCAGTGAGCCAAGATTGCGCCACTGCACTCCAGCCTGGTGACAGAGCAAAGCTCTGTCTCAAGTAATAATAATAATAATGGTATTAATAATAATAATAATAATTGAGCTCAGCCAGCGCCAAGAAAAGGCAGTCTCCCAATAGATAGAAAACACCTGAAACTGGTAATCAGCAGCTTCCTGATAAGTTCTCGGGAGTTGGGTGAGTGGCGTCAAGCATAGGCACTAAGAGGCAAAATGGCAGAGTTTAACTGATATATGATCTTCCTCTAGGAACACTCTACTAATAAGAGAAAAACACCTCAAATGAGCATGTGCACAACTTCAGTAAACCCACTGTGTATGCAGCCCCTCCCAAGTGCTGGCAGGCCACTGTACATGTGGACAGCCCACCCCAAGGGAAGAATCAAGGGAGAAGAAATACAAATCCCAGAACTATGCCAATGTGTAAAACCCCAATTCAAGGGCTGGACAGAACACTTAGATCTTTCAAGTCACCCACTTAGGCCTCTTCCAAGTAAACTTTACTTCCTTTCATTCCCGCTCTAAAAGTTTTTAATAAACGTTTACTCCTGCTCTAAAACTTGTCTGTGTCTCTCACTCTTCTGTATGTCCCTCGGCCAAATTCTTTCTTCCAAGGAGGCGGCAATTAAGTTGCTGCAGACCTCTACGGATTCGCTGCTGCTAACAGATGGGTGGATAGGTGGACAGATGCATGAATTAGTGGATAGATGGTTGGATGTGTGGGTGGGTGGGTGGATTGGGGGATGGCTGGATGAATGGATGGCTGGGTGGGTGGATGGATGCATGGATAAGTGATGGATGGATGGATGGGTGAATGGATGGGTGGGTGTGTGTGTGGATGGGTGGATGCGAAACCCCTTTAACTGATTACAGGGCTCAGTGTGTGCTTCAACATCATGATGCCATCATCACATTGTTCCCTGTATGACGCAGTTGGGGAGGAGAGTGTACCGGGGGGCAGGAATGACTTTTCTCCATAATCAACCTCTCCCACCCTGCAGCCTGGGCTGTGCAGGCCACACTGGAGAAGGTGGGGTCGACTACTCCTAAATGTTGTTGTGTCCAATGGCTTGTTGACGTTGATGTAGGAATGAGGCTACGTCTCCACCACAGATGGAACTGTTTGGGTCCCCAAAGCAGAAAGCCTGTTCTGTTGCAGGTGCTGAAGTTTCCATCTTCTTCTGCTTATACAGAAGCTCATGCATCCCTCGGGTGGCAGGGGTCAGGTTCGCGTGCGCCCTGAGCTCCTCCCTGACATGCTTTGGACAAAAGTGTGAGACACACAAGATTGCGGCAGGAAGTCCACCTGTGGGGATGCTGCAACTTCTCCAGCAAGAACGCAATCTGCTCATTGACCGTCACCACACATAACCAATTAAGTGTCCCATTTTTAATAACATGTCATTGTTTCACAGAGTATTCTCTTAAAGTGTATAAGTTGCAGTTATTATTTTTTACTTCTGCTACTCATTTACTCATAATTAGGCACAATTTACACTTAAGACATTTCTTAATAGTTTTCTCTTCCTTAAGGTGAACTGTAGTCAGACGACGCACTTATCAATTGTCTCTAGCTCTTGTCAGAAAAAAATACAGGGGTGTGTGTGTGTGTGTGTGTGTGTGTGTGTCTTGGCCTTTGCAATGATGAATTAAGATGTGCACTGAGAAGGTGTTCACTTTATTTGACGTTAAGGAAGTACCAAGAAGACCCTCTCCACAGACCCTGGGAAAGCCAGAAGCTGCACCCTGAGGCTGTGCCAGGCAGGGAACAAGGAGGCAGCACCACCTGCTGGACAGGGATAATGCCCTCCCAGTCCCTGCCACTTGTCTGCAGAGGCACAAGGAGCCGCCCCTTCTCCTGGGCTGATGAGATTGCTCCCCTATATGCCAAATTAGGGTTGTGTGTCTGAGGCTCTCCCTAGACTCTCAGCTCCTTCCTACTCCTGCAAAGTGAAGTAAACAATGCCAAGCGTTCCCGGAGGCCTCTCTTCCCCTGGAGAGTTTGGACTCCCTTCAATGGTCTCCACTACCCAGCCCTCACTCCATGTCCTCCTTTTCTCCCTAAAGCGGTGCCCAGTCTGATTCCACTGTGGCAGGGATAACGAGGGCCCCGGACACGAGGGGAGAGAAGTTTCTACCTGAGTCACAGCAGTGGTTGCCCTGCAGACTCCTGAAGACGCAAGACACATTTCCATCCCAGAGACCCAGTGAAATGCAACCTCAGCCTAGAGACAGCCTGTTATTTTTTCTTGTTCTGTCCTGGAGAGGCCAGTGGGAAAGTCGTGCCCCTTGTTGAGGAGAACATGAGATTTCTGTGTGTCATCCTCTGCCTGATGGCTGTACCTCCATGTGACTGTCTGAGAGATTTCAGAACTGGGGCTTTGGGCTATGATGTCTGTTTGTGACTCATCTCTTTGCTTCTTGTCCCTGAGCGTCCTGCACCAGGTGCAGCTACTAGAGCCATGCCCAGGGCTGGTGAGGTCCTCACAGACCTCTGGGCCTGAACCCAGCAGCACTCTGGGAAGGCGCTGGGGCACCTCAGCTCCAGGCGCAGCACACACTTCAGCCCACCCTTCCAGGCCAGCTCTCCATCTGCAGAGATACATCCAAGGCCCAGTTATCTCTGCAGCTGAGTTCTGTGATGGCCAAGGGCACGGCCACATATTCCCGTGGGAGGCACAGAATGGGGACCCAGTGTGAGCCCAGACACAAACCTCCCTGCAGGGAAGCACAGGACCACCAGGCGGCGATCCAGACCACAGAGCGGCCCCAGAAGCAGGGGCTTGAGTCCGCGTTGAGTCAGGTCATTGGTTTTATTTTCCCTGAGCAAACTGCACCTCTCACCCTCAGAGTTGTTGCTTTTTTATTTATTTATTTATTTATTTATTTATTTATTTATTTATTGAGACGGAGTCTCGCTCTGTCGCCCAGGCTGGAGTGCAGTGGCCGGATCTCAGCTCACTGCAAGCTCCGCCTCCCGGGTTCCCGCCATTCTCCTGCCTCAGCCTCCCGAGTAGCTGGGACTACAGGCGCCCGCCACCTCGCCCGGCTAATTTTTTGTATTTTTAGTAGAGACGGGGTTTCGCCGTGTTAGCCAGGATGGTCTCGATCTCCTGACCTCCTGATCCGCCCGCCTCGGCCTCCCAAAGTGCTGGGATTACAGGCGTGAGCCACCGCGCCCGGCCAGAGTTGTTGTTGTTTTTTTTAATCACCATGTAGGGAAAGTCATTCCTTGCCTCTTGCTAACTAATTTAAATATTGAGGAGTGCTTCCTGCTTCCTTGGGCCTCTGCTTGTAGAAACACTGCAATTGTAAGGCGGCACGTGGGAAGTCCCCGCTCAGTAACCGGGACCTGCTGTTGTGGCCCTGGCAAGAGGGCCTCGGCCGCAGCAACAGAGGTCCAGGCTGTAACCTAACAAAAAAAGAATCTCGGTGTAACTGTCCTGCATTTGAGTTTGTGATCAGTTTTACACTTTGTCTTTAACAGGTTCTAAGAAAAAATTTTAATGCTGGTTCAAGCTATGTGGGTAAAATGCGCTTACCCACATTCCTTAAACAAACAGAACGCTGAGGTGGAAATGTTTTTAAAAAGTAGTTTTCAGACATTTGGAAACAAGCATCACAGGATGGTAACCCCTGAGAAAAGAAAAACAAACTAACGAATCCTGCTATTGCCTGAAAGCAGCTGCCAGGACACAGGGAAAGGCTCGGTGAGCTGAGCGCACAGAGAGCAGAGTTCAAGGCAGCAGCGGCCTGTGGGGAGGAGCACCAGGGAGCAGGCTGCTGTGTAGCCAGGATGGGCAGGGGGCGCGGGGAAGAGCAGCTGGAGACTTGCAGCAGACAGGGGGATCCCTGAAGTTTGAGGCTGATAACTGACCTATGCCTGCATGAAAGGATCTACTCAACATCAGGGAGAAATCACCAGAAACCTGTGGACCCAAAACTACACAGCGTCTACACAAGGAAAGCATTGTTTGTGTTGCTCCCAGCCAGGGTGAAAAGATCTTGAGATATGTAAAGCTTCAAGCAATCTTCCGAAGTAATCTCGTGAGTACCGGTGCCACATTAATTCAGGACTAAAGGCTGCTGTGAACTGAACCTAAGAAATGCTTAAAGTGTAGCCTGGAGCCCGGGTGCAATGGCTCACACCTGTAATCCCAGCACTGTGAGAGGCCGAGGCAGGTGGATCACTTGAGGTCAGGATTTGAGACCAGCCTGGCCAACACGGCAAAACCTGTCTCTACTAAAAATACAAAAATTAGCTGGGCGTGGTGGCAGACGCCTGTAATCACCCCCGACCTGGACTCTCCCTCGATACATGGGAATTACAATTCGAGATGAGATTGGGGTAGGGACACAGAGCCAAACCATATCACAGAGGAACCTAAAGGATAATAAAGTAGGAAAACTTCCCACATCAGTAACCCTTTAGTAACCCTTTATCAGGTGGTAATTCCAATCTGCAAAATAAAATGGTGTGATTTTACTAAGATAACAGAATCTTCTCTACAGAATGACTTTCCAGTGCAAAAGCTCCCCACCACCACTGTGAAATCCATGTGACCATTACCCATTTGTGTGAAGTCCTCAAGTTAGAATGGGGACTTCTGAAGGTCAGAAATCCCTTTGCTCACGCTACATGGTCTGGACGAGACGTAAGAATTATTAGCTAATAGACATGCAACAACTTTTGTGTGAAAGATGTTATAAGACGTTTAAGGTATTTGCTCATGATTACTAAGCATTCATTGTATCATTGGAGCACATGTACTTATATACCCTGGAGAAATTCCAGTAATGGAATTGCTGGGTTGAACAGGATTTTGATTTGGATTAAACTATAGATTTGATTTAGGGAAAACTGGCATCTTAATCACACTGAGTTTTCCGATCCATGCATCCAGTTTGTGTGTATCTCTTCATGTGCTCACAGCCTCTGAGCAATGTTTTCCAATTTTCAGTGTAAAGATCTCCACATCGTTTGATATTTCTTCTAAGGTATATCCTGATTGCTTTTTATGTCTTCACAAGTTTTTTCCTTTCAAAATTAATTTTCCAATTGTTTGGTGCTTATATGCTCAAATTCTTAGTTTGAGCAGTCTCTGTTTTTGTTTGGGGGAATTTTTTTTTTTTTTTTTCAGATTCTTTAAGATTTTCTGTGTCTACAACCATGTAATCTCTGAACAGAGACAGTTTTGCTTTTACCTTTCAACTTGAGGTAGGCTTTCTGGGTAGTTCCAGGACCTGCAGACACTGAGTGGGTGGTGTGAGTAGCTGTAGAATGCCTTGGGGAGGACACTCTCAGGGGGACTGTGGCCGCAGCTCAACTGTGACCATTCTTATAGCCCCAGCAACTGCGGCCACTATTCTTATCCAATTTCCAAAGCCACACCACAGGCCCTGTCAAGAATGAGGGGTGGAGGCTATGCCCTCTCCTGGGCACATCATCATTCCTAAGCCCCACGATGTGGGCCCCATGGGACACACCCCTCTGTCTGTCCAGACCTCAGTCCCACCTCCTCATCCTGCACCAGAACTCTTCAGAGCCCAGTGCGTGAAATGGGCTACCAAGGAAATGAGGGTAGGTTCCTGAGAGGAAACTGGCCTTGCATCTGAGAGCTAGGAGTCTGCTAATTCACCTGGCAGCCCTGGGCAGCCCGCTGTGGTGACAGTCCACCCCGTGCCCATCAGTGCCTCCTTCCTGTGCAAGCCTGGACCTCGCCCTGGGCTCAGGATGGGCTGTAGACTGAGAATGCAGGTGGGAAAGTCTTTGTCTTTCAGGGCCATAGTCAGACCCTACAGTGAGTCCGGAAGAGGCCTGTGGAGGTGTGGTTGAGGACAATGAGTCTACCATCGACAGGAGGACACAGGTTCGACCCCTTGCAGAGGCACAGCCCCACACTGCTGGGAGGCAGCCACACTCACTGCCTTGCCCTCTCCTCACACAGTGCAGGGTTTCCACATTCACAGTCCCAGCCAGTCACCAGGAATGCCCTGGGAGCCGCCTTTCCCCAGTGCACTCTGAGCCCTCTGCCCTGACTGTGCAGTGAGCTCCATGCCCAGGAGATAGCCACTCATGGTCCTCTGGAAAGCAGCTGACCTCCATGCCCTGGAACCACAAACCCCCACAAATCAGCCAGCCTGCGGTGGCCCTCGGATATGGTGAGAAGTGGTGGCACCCCTGTTCCCACACCCCAGATGCAGTGTCTGTGGGTGACACAAGTGAGTACTGAGGAGTAGAGGGTAGAACTGTAGACCCCGAGAACCACAGGAACTAGGGTGTTACACTTCAGGGCCACATATGGAGAAAGTGTCACCGGACAGAAACAGGCCCCTCCTATACTCTGTGTGCGCCATGCTCACCTGTCATTAGCCCTCACTCCTGCAGATTCATGATTGAGGCTATTAAAAAAAAAAAAAGAGCTCCTACTCACCCATCCAACCCCATCCTGGGGCGTTTCCACCACCCTGGGGGTTTGGGATGAGCTGCCCTTGTCCATTGTGCTCTGTGGACCTCCCTTTAGAAGCTCACAGCTCCCTGCACTCAGCTCCATCCTGCCCCACCACACGGAAGCAAAATCCGTCTCCCTTCCACTGCAGGCTTTTCCAGGACCAGGATGCTGACCTGCTGCCCTTCACTCCCAAAGCAGTGGGACTGCCTGGGGTGGTGTGGGTGTGGAGCCTTCTTTCTCTAGGGACCTGGCACCTGGCCCCAGGAGCACAGGGATGGTGCATCTGTCTTAGCGATGCCTCCTCATGCCTGGGGGTGGAGCAGAGTATCATCGGCCCTCAGGGTTTGTTGCATCAATGAATGAATGGTGAATTAATGAAGGGGATCTAATCCATTAAAAAGGGTATATAGATTTTGGTTGGTGTAAGATGCCAAATGCTGGAATTCCAGAGTCATCACACCCGGGGGTCCTGCCTCTGAACTCCTCTTTTGGGTCCAATCTGCTGAAGAAAATGGCTTTAGGGAAACCCCGTTGTAGACCTGAGGGCCCCCACTCTTCAATGGACCATCTCCTTCCTGGGGCCTTATATCAGCAAGTGGTGCACACAAGCAAATGCCGGGGTGTGGTTTCCTGTTTAAATGCAGCCTCCCCCGCTGCAGAACTGCAGAGCCTGCTGAATTCCGGCTAACCAGGGCAGTCAGCAGAGCTCCAGGCAATGTCTGTCTCCTTCCTCATCGTCCTCCCCGTGCTGGGCCTCCCATGGGGTCAGTGTCAGGGCGATGCCGTATTCACAGCAGCATTAACAGAGTGAGGGGTGTTTAACTTTGCTGTTTCCTTTCGTCTCCAGGTGTCCTGTCACAGGTGCAGCTGCAGGAGTCAGGTCCAGGACTGGTGAAGCCCTCACAGACCCTGTCACTCACCTGTGCCATCTCCGGGGACAGTGTCTCTAGCAACAGTGCTACTTGGAACTGGATCAGGCAGTCGCCATCGAGAGGCCTTGAGTGGCTGGGAAGGACATACTACAGGTCCAAGTGGTATAATGATTATGCACAATCTGTGCAAAATCGAATAAGCATCAACCCAGACACATCCAAGAACCAGTTCTCCCTGCAGCTGAACTCTGTGACCCCCGAGGACATGGCCGTGTATTACTGTGCAAGAGACTCAGGACCCCAGAGGGCACCCAGCACTACCAGCCCAGGGCCCAGACCAGGAGCAGGTGTGGAGTTAAGCAAAAATGGAACTTCTTGCCGTGTCTTACATTGTTTTTTCGGCTCAGCAACAGAGATCACAGAAAACCCTTTTTCATATTTTTGAAATCTGTTCTTAGTCTAATGCAGATGCCCTTATATGTGACTTAATGCTTTTCTCTTGCTGGTTTTGGAATTCTTTCTCTTTGACTTTTGACAATTGGACTTTTGACAGTGTGCCTCAAAAAGGTTCTATTTCAGGTTCTTTGAGCCTCCTGGATCTGGATGCCCATCTCTCTCCAAAGACAGAAAGTTTTCAGCTATTATTTCATTAAATGTGTTTTCTACACCATTTCCCTTCTCTTTTGGAATACCCATAATGCAAATATTTGTTCACTTAATTGTGCCCGTAAATCCTGGGGATTTTCTTCATTCCTTTTTACTCTTTTTTTCTTTTTATTCATCTGCCTGAATTATTTCATAAGATCTGTCTTCAACTTCAGAAATTCTCTTTTGCTTGGCCTACTCTAACCTTGAAGTTCTCAGTTGTACTTTTAATTTCATTCATTTAATTCTTCAACTCTGGAATTTCTGTTGGTTCTTTTTTATGATACTTATTTCTTTGTTGAATTCCTCATTCAAATCATAAATTGTTTTCCCAATTTCATTGAATTTTCTATCGGTACACTATTGTGTCTCGCTGAGTTTCTTTAAGACTATCATTTTGAATTATTTTTCTGACTTTCTGTATATTTCCTTACGATTGGGGTCTGCTACTGGAGAATTACTGTTGTCTTTTTCAGGTGTCATGTTTCCTTGCCTTTTCATGTTTTATGTGTTCCTACGTTGATTTCTACACATCTGGTAGACCAGTCATCCCTTCCGATTTAATGGAGTAGGTTTTGTAGGAAAAGACTTGCTAGTACAGATGGGTCTCAGGGTGTCAGTTTGGTGGGGTGCATTGGCTTTAGTTCTAGGTCGATGCAGTAGTGTAGTCTCCATGTAGTTTCTTCAGCTGCAGTCCACATTAGTGACATTTGCAAGTGTCTCAGTGGCCTAAGCTGAGAGGTTTGTGGCAGTGGTAGTGCAACGTTGCTAGAAATGGACTCACCAGGCTGTTTCTGAGGTCAGGGGCACATGCATGCACATGGTGGATTGACCAACTTGGTGCCAGGCTCACTAGGGTTGGGGACATGGGGCTGTTTCTGATGCCCAGGACCCAAGCACAAGTCTCTTTGGCTGGCCTGGGGCTGTGGCTTCTGAGGGCAATCCACAGGGCTGTTTCTCAGGTTCAGGACACAAGTGCATGGCTGCTCAACTGGCCTGGGCATGTGTCTCCTGGGGCCACCCCATGGGCTCTTTCTCAGACCCAGGACATGGCCACATGGCTTCCTCAGCTGGCCTGGGTGTGTGTCTGCTGGGGGGCTGGGGTGGCACAGGGTTGTTTCTCAGGCCTGAGTCATGGGGGCACAGCTGCTTGCTGGCTTATAGGAGTGTCTGCCAGGGGTGGCCCATGATGCCGTTTCTCAGGCCTAATTGCAGGTGTAGAGCCTTTGGGCAGGTCAGCGGCGTATCTGTGGGAATTTGACTGGATGCCACAAGGCTACTTCTGAGGCCCCAAATGTGGGCACATATCCATTCTGCCAGCCTGGAGCTAGTGTCAGGGGCTCAGTGGTTCAGGGGCCTCTCCTGCTCAGGGGAGGGCACTCAGCAGGTTGACCAAATCAATGGTGGATTCACCCTGGGAAGGACTGGCTGGCTTTTCCTCCAGCTGGATGTGCAGCAGCAGGGGTTGGGATTTTTGCTGTGCAGGGCCAGAGTCACTGCCAATCCTCAGCCCAGGCTCTGCACAGCCAGGGTTGTGGCATTCAACCACCCAGATATGGGCATCATGAAGATGGAGCCCCAGTGCTAGAAAGGGGCAGTGGCTACTGGCCTCAGGGCAGGATGCACTCCAGAGGTGGCTTCGGTCTCAAGATGGCACTGGGCTGCAGCAGCTTGGCTCACAGTGGATGAATGGCGGCAGGAGTATGCACCTTGTGCTCCTAATCTTGGATCATTCCTGGCAGCTCCCAAACTTGGCTGAGGGCTTGCAAAGACTGTGGAATTCTCCTGTTGTAAGGGCTGCAGATGTTTGCAGTGGCAGTGGTGCTGGTGGGAAATCTGCTTACCTTTTCTCTACATGGGAAGTCCCTCCTGTGTCCAGGGCAATCCCATCTGGGTGGGGAAGACAAGGCTGCAAAGGCCAAGTGCCTCCATGCTGCATTCGGATCACCACAGGTGCGTTTCCACACCTCTGCTGCACTCCGTCAGTCTCCCTTCAACACTCCAGTCGAACCTTAGCTGTTTCTTCTTTGCCTTGTTCCTTTCTTGTGGGGAGGGTGGGGGTGAACACCAGGCTTTTCTAAGTTCATCCATCTTGCTGATGTCATTCTCCATCCATGCATGGGTTTTTAAGAAGTAGTGAATACTGAGATTTCAGCAGAGGACACCTCTCTAGAAATTCTGCAACTGGGGCAAGGTATCGCCTCACCTGGGAAGTGCAAGGGGGAAGGGAATCCCTTTTCCTAGCCAGGGGAACTGAGACACACAACACCTGGAAAATCGGATAACTCCCACCCCAATACTGCGCTCTACCAAGGATCTTATCAAACGGGCACACCAGGAGATTATATCCCACACCTGGCCAGGAGGGTCCCACGCCCACGGAGACTCCCTCATTGCTAGCACAGCAGTCTGCGATCTAACCGCAAGGCAGCAGCGAGGCTGGGGGAGGGGCACCCGCCATTGCTGAGGCTTAAGTAGATAAACCAAGCAGCTGGGAAGCTCGAACGGGGTGGAGCTCACAGCAGCTCAAGGAGTCCTGCCTGTCTCTGTAGACTCCACCTCTGGGGACAGGGCACAACTAAACAACAACAACAAAAAAAAAGCAGCTGAAACCTCTGCAGACGCAAACGACTCTGTCTGACAGCTTTGAAGGGAGCAGTGGATCTCCCAACACGGAGGCTGAGATCTGAGAACAGACAGACTGCCTGCTCAAGTGGGTCCCTGACCCCTAAGTAGCCTAACTGGGAGACATCCCCCACTAGGGGCAGACCAACACTCCACACCTCATGCAGTGGAGTACACCCCTGAGAGGAAGCTTCCAAAGCAAGAATCAGACAGGTACACTCACTGTTCAGCAATATTCTATCTTCTGCAACCTCTGCTGCTGATACCCAGGCAAACAGGGTCTGGAGTGGACCTCAAGCAACCTCCAACAGACCTACAGCTGAGGGTCCTGACTGTTAGAAGGAAAACTAACAAACAGGAAGGACACCCACACCAAAACCCCATCAGTACGTCACCATCATCAAAGACCAGAGGCAGATAAAACCACAAAGATGGGGAAAAAGCAGGGCAGAAAAGCTGGAAATTCAAAAAATAAGAGCACATCGCCCCCTGCAAAGGAACACAGCTCATCGCCAGCAACGGATCAAAGCTGGACGGAGAATGACTTTGACGAGATGAGAGAAGAAGGCTCCAGTCCATCAAACTTCTCAGAGCTAAAGGAGGAATTATGTACCCAGCGCAAAGAAACTAAAAATCTTGAAAAAAGAGTGGAAGAATTGATAACTAGAATAATTAATGCAGAGAAGGCCATAAACAAATTGACAGAGATGAAAACCATGACACGAGAAATACGTGACAAATGCACAAGCTCCAGTAACCGACTCGATCAACTGGAAGGAAGAGTATCAGTGATTGAGGATCAAATGAATGAAATGAAGCGAGAAGAGAAACCTAAAGAAAAAAGAAGAAAAAGAAATGAACAAAGCCTGCAAGAAGTATGGGATTATGTAAAAAGACCAAATCTACGTCTGATTGGGGTGCCTGAAAGTGAGGGGGAAGATGGAACCAAGTTGGAAAACACTCTTCAGGATATCATCCAGGAGAACTTCCCCAACCTAGTAGGGCAGGCCAACATTCAAATCCAGGAAATACAGAGAATGCCACAAAGATACTCCTCGAGAAGAGCAACTCCAAGACACATAATTGCCAGATTCACCAAAGTTGAAATGAAGGAAAAAATCTTAAGGGCAGCCAGAGAGAAAGGTCGGGTTACCCACAAAGGGAAGCCCATCAGACTAACAGCAGATCTCTCGGCAGAAACTCTACAAGCCAGAAGAGAGTGGGGACCAATATTCAACATTCTTAAAGAAAAGAATTTTAAACTCAGAATTTCATATCCAGCCAAACTAAGTTTCATAAGTGAAGGAGAAATAAAATCCTTTACAGGTAAGCAAATGCTTAGAGATTTTGTCACCACCAGGCCTGCCTTACAAGAGACCCTGAAGGAAGCACTAAACATGGAAAGGAACAACCGGTACCTGCCATTGCAAAAACATGCCAAAATGTAAAGACCATCAAGGCTAGGAACAAACTGCATCAACTAATGAGCAAAATAACCAGTTAATATCATAATGGCAGGATCAAGTTCACACATAACAATATTAACCTTAAATATAAATGGACTAAATGGTCCAATTAAAAGACACAGACTGGCAAACTGGATAAAGAGTCAAGACCTATCAGTCTGCTGTATTCAGGACACCCATCTCACATGCAGAGACATACATAGACTCAAAATAAAGGGATGGAGGAAGATCTACCAAGCAAATGGAGAACAAAAAAAAGCAGGGGTTGCAATACTAGTCTCTGATAAAACAGACTTTAAACCATCAAAGATCAAAAGAGACAAACAAGGCCATTACATAATGGTAAAGGAATCAATTCAACAAGAAGAGCTAACTATCCTAAATATATATGCACCCAATACAGGAGCACCCAGATTCATAAAGCAAGTCCTTAGAGACTTACAAAGAGACTTAGACTCCCATACAATAATAATGGGAGACTTCAACACCCCACTGTCAACATTAGACAGATCAACAAGACAGAAAGTTAACAAGGATATCCAGGAATTGAACTCATCTCTGCAGCAAGCAGACCTAATAGACATCTACAGAACTCTCCACCCCAAATCAACAGAATATACATTCTACTCAGCACCACATCACACTTATTCCAAAATTGACCACATAATTGGAAGTAAAGCACTCCTCAGCAAATGTACAAGAACAGAAATTATAACAAACTCTCTCTCAGACCACAATGCAATCAAACTAGAACTCAGGACTAAGAAACTCAATCAAAACCGTTCAACTACATGGAAACTGAATAACTTGCTCCTGAATGACTACTGGGTACATAACGAAATGAAGGCAGAAATAAAGATATTATTTGAAACCAATGAGGACAAAGATACAACGTACCAGAATCTCTGGGGCACATTTAAAGCAGTGTGTAGAGGGAAATTTATAGCACTAAATGCCCACAAGAGAAAGCTGGAAAGATCTAAAATTGACACTCTAACATCACAATTAAAAGAACTACAGAAGCAAGAGCAAACACATTCAAAAGCTAGCAGAAGGCAAGAAATAACTAAGATCAGAGCAGAACTGAAGGAGATAGAGACACAAAAAACCCTCCAAAAAATCAATGAATCCAGGAGCTGGTTTTTTGAAAAGATCAACAAAATTGATAGACTGCTAGCAAGACTAATAAAGAAGAAAAGAGAGAAGAATCAAACAGACACAATAAAAAATGATAAAGGGGATATCACCACCGACCCCACAGAAATACAAACTACCATCAGAGAATACTATAAACACCTCTACACAAATAAACTAGAAAATCTAGAAGAAATGGATAACTTCCTGGACACTTATACTCTCCCAAGACTAAACCAGGAAGAAGCGGAATTCCTGAATAGACCAATAGCAGGCTCTGAAATTGAGGCAATAATTAATAGCCTACCAACCAAAAAAAGTCCAGGACCAGATGGATTCACAGCTGAACTCTACCAGAGGTACAAGGAGGAGTTGGTACCATTCCTTCTGAAACTATTCCAATCAATAGAAAAAGAGGGAATCCTCCCTAACTCATTTTATGAGGCCAACATCATCCTGATACCAAAGCCTGACAGAGATACAACAACAAAACAAAGAGAATTTTAGATCAATATCCCTGATGAACATCGATGCAAAAATCCTCAATAAAATACTGGCAAACCGGATCCAGCAGCACATCAAAAAGCTTATCCACCATGATCAAGTGGGCTTCATCCCTGGGATGCAAGGCTGGTTCAACATACGCAAATCAATAAACGTAATCCAGCATATAAACAGAACCAAAGACAAAAACCACATGATTATCTCAATAGATGCAGAAAAGGCCTTTGACAAAATTCAACAGCCCTTCATGCTAAAAACTCTCAATAAATTTGGTATTGATGGAACGTATCTCAAAATAATAAGAGCTATTTATGACAAACCCACAGCCAATATCATACTGAATGGGCAAAAACTGGAAAAATTCCCTTTGAAAACTGGCACAAGACAGGGATGCCCTCTCTCACCGCTCCTATTCAACATAGTGTTGGAAGTTCTGGCTAGGGCAATCAGGCAAGAGAAAGAAATAAAGGGTATTCAGTTAGGAAAAGAAGAAGTCAAATTGTCCCTGTTTGCAGATGACATGATTGTATATTTAGAAAACCCCATTGTCTCAGCCCAAAATCTCCTTAAGCTGATAAGAAACTTCGGCAAAGTCTCAGGATACAAAATTAATGTGCAAAAATCACAAGCATTCTTATACACCAGTAATAGACAAACAGAGAGCCAAATCATGAATGAACTTCCATTCACAATTGCTTCAAAGAGAATAAAATACCTAGGAATCCAATTTACAAGGGATGTAAAGGACCTCTTCGAGGAGAACTACAAACCACTGCTCAGTGAAATAAAAGAGGACACAAACAAATGGAAGAAACAATATCGTGAAAATGGCCATACTGCCCAAGGTAATTTATAGATTCAATGCCATCCCCATCAAGCTACCAATGAGTTTCTTCACAGAATTGGAAAAGACTGCTTTAAAGTTCATATGGAACCAGAAAAGAGCCCGCATTGCCAAGACAATCCTAAGTCAAAAGAACAAAGCGGGAGGCATCACGCTACCTGACTTCAAACTATACCACAAGGCTACAGTAACCAAAACACCATGGTACTGGTACCAAAACAGAGATATAGACCAATGGAACAGAACAGAGTCCTCAGAAATAATACCACACATCTACAGCCATCTGCTCTTTGACAAACCTGAGAAAAACAAGAAATGGGGAAAGGATTCCCTATTTAATAAATGGTGCTGGGAAAATTGGCTAGCCATAAGTAGAAAGCTGAAACTGGATCCTTTCCTTACTCCTTATACGAAAATTAATTCAAGATGGATTAGAGACTTAAATGTTAGACCTAATACCATAAAAACCCTAGAAGAAAACCTAGGTAATACCATTCAGGACATAGGCATGGGCAAGGACTTCATGTCTAAAACACCAAAAGCAACGGCAACAAAAGCCAAAATTGACAAATGGAATCTAATTAAACTAAAGAGCTTCTGCACAGCAAAATAAACTACCATCAGAGTGAACAGGCAACCTACAGAATGGGAGAAAATTTTTGCAATCTACTCATCTGACAAAGGGCTAATATCCAGAACCTACAAAGAACTCAAACAAATTTACAAGAAAAAAACAAACCACCCCATCAAAAAGTGGGCAAAGGATATGAACAGACAGTTCTCAAAAGAAGACATTCATACAGCCAACAGACACAAGAAAAAATGCTCCTCATCACTGGCCATCAGAGAAATGCAAATCAAAACCACAATGAGATACCATCTCACACCAGTTAGAATGGCAATCATTAAAAAGTCAGGAAACGACAGGTGCTGGAGAGGATGTGAAGAAATAGGAACACTTTTACACTGTTGGTGGGACTGTAAACTAGTTCAACCATTATGGAAAACAGTATGGCGATTCCTCAAGGATCTAGAACTAGAAGTACCATATGACCCAGCCATCCCATTACTGGGTATATACCCAAAGGATTATAAATCATGCTGCTATAAAGACACATGCACACGTATGTTTACTGCGGCACTATTCACAATAGCAAAGACTTGGAATCAACCCAAATGTTCATCAGTGACAGACTGGATTAAGAAAATGTGGCACATATACACCATGGAATACTATGCAGCCATAAAAAAGGATGAGTTTGTGTCCTTTGTAGGGACATGGATGCAGCTGGAAACCATCATTCTCAGCAAACTATCTCAAGAACAGAAATCCAAACACCACATGTTCTCACTCATAGGTGGGAATTGAACAATGAGATCACCTGGACTCGGGAAGGGGAACATCATACACCGGGGCCTATCATAGGGAGGGGGGAGGGGGGAGGGATTGCATTGGGAGTTATACCTGATGTAAATGACGAGTTGATGGGTGCTCACGAGTTGATGGGTGCAGCACACCAACATGGCACAAGTATACATATGTAACAAACCTGCACGTTATGCACATGTACCCCTAGAACTTAAAGTATAATAATAATAATAATAAAAAGAAATTCTTCAACTGAAAAACCTCCTTAAATTGGCTGATTATCATTACAATTGGAGGAAAACTGCCAATAATTTCAAATTTAGAAGCCTAAGACTCTATAAACAAAGATTAACAATATGTTTTCTGATCTTTTTCCCCAAAATAATATTTTTCCAAGATGGAAATTTTTCCAGGGTATATAAGTACATGTGCTCCAATGATACAATGAATACTTACTAATCATAAGCAAATACCTTAAATGTCTTGTAACATCTTTCACACAAAAGCTGTTTCATGTCTATTAGCTAACACTTCTTACATCTCGTCCTGACCATGCAGCATGAGCCAAGGAATTTCTGACCTTCAGAAGTCTCAGTACTAACTGAGGACTCTACACAAATGGGAAATGGTCACATGGATTTCATAGTGAGGTCGGGGAGCTTTTGCACCAGAAAGTCATTCTGTATAGAAGATTCCATTATCTTAGTAAAATTACATAGTTTTATTTTGCAGATTGGAATTACCAACTGATAAAGGGTTACTGATGTGGGAAGTTTTCCTACTTTATTCTTCTCTTAGGTTCCTATGTGATATGGTTTGGCTCTGTGTCCCCACCCCAATCTCATCTCGAATTGTAATGTTCATGTGTCCAGGGAGGCTCCAGGTGGGAGTGATCAGATCAAGGGGTGCTTTTTCCCAGGCTGTTTTCATGATAGTGAGGGAGTTATCGTGAGATCTGATGGTTTAAAAGTGGCAGGTTCCCCTGCTCTCTCTCTCTCGCCTGCTGCCACGTAAGACATCCCTTGCTTTCCCTTCACCTTCTGCCATGATTGTAAGTTGCCTGAGGCCTCCCCAGCCATGAGGAACTGTGAGTTAATTAAACCTCCTCTCTTTGTAAATTACCCAGTCTCAGGTAGTATCTTTATAGTGGTGTGAAAACGGACTAATACACTAATGTCTTTGAATTAATAATTTAAAATTTGTTGGCTTGGCAATAAAACATCCCTTTGAGATTTATTTATTTAGGTAATATTTTAAATTGGCAGTTTCATTCGCGTTTTTACAAATTTTAATTTTCAGGGTGTTTAAGGCCTTTGCTTTGAACTTGGTGGTTCCTTACACTCCACGCTGTTAGTAACGAGGGACCATGTTGGAAGGCATTGGTTCGGGTGGCGGTCAGGAAGGGCAGAGTGATTTGAGTAGGGTCTGAGTGGATAATAGCTCATCAGTTTGGAATTTATAAATGACCAGGGCTGATTTAAGGAGATTTCTCCCAAACACCTACACCATGGCCATGCCCCATCTGGATCCCCAGCCATGAGATGAGAACCCATGCGGGGGGGCCTGCTCAATGTTGTAAGTGGCACATGCTATTGGATAATGTAGAGTTGAATGGATATCATTTTATTATTATAATTTACAGACTTCGTACAATAAACTTATCGCCTTTATACAAAGAAACAAATATATGTACATTTACCCTCCCCATTGTCATTTTGAGCCCCTCTCTCCAAACCATCCTCCCACTCTGTGACCCCACTGTTCCAGCATTTGCCTATGCCCTGGCAAGTTCCTACTTAGACAAGCACTCACCAGACCACTCTACTCAGCCTCCCCTTCAGCACCCACCTGGCCCACCTGCTAGAATACATGTTGAGTGATCACACATGTGGACTGAACACCATCTATTCCATGCACTGACCTGGTGACAGCACTGAGCAGCAAGACAGAAAGGAAGCATTAGCTATCAAGGATGCCAATTCAAATGCTGGAGTCTTTCTCAGATATTTTTCAATATTCAAGAAGTGTTGATTGTGAATTCTATACCCAATGAAACTATCCTTCAAAAATGAGTATAAAATGAATATGTTCTTAAATAACCAAAAACTAAAAGAATTTTTGCTACCAGATGTACTCTTAAAGACTGACTAAGGAAGTTCTTCAAACAGCAAGGAAATTGAATTGATCTTATATCCTGCGCACTTGCTAAATTTCCTCTTAATTTTAGCAGCACTTTTTAGATTCCACAGGATTTTCCATACAAATAGTCATGTGGTCTATATAGACAGACAGATTTTCTTCTTTTCCAGTGAGGATAAATTTATGTCTTTTTCTTTCTCTATCACACTCGGTAGGACCTCCAGTACACTGTTAAACAGAAGTGGTGAAAACAGACATTCTTGCCTTTTTCCTGACCTTGGAGTTTGATCTTTTACTCTGGTGTCAGATGTTAGCTGTAGGGTTTTTATAAATGCCCTTTATCACATTGAGGAAGTTTGCTCCTATGCCTAATTTTCTGATAGTTGTTTAACCAGACACTCAAGCTAGAATTTATTAAATGCTTCCTATTGATTATGCAGTTCTTATATTAACATGAATTAATTACATTTATTTATTCTTTAATATCAAGCCAATTTTGCATTCCTGAGACAAACTCCATTTGGTCATCATGTGTTGTTATTGTTACATATTGTTGGATTCAATTTTCTCAAAATTTGTTAAGAATTGTTACATCTACATTTACAAGGAAGATCAGTCTGTAGGGTGTTTTGTCTTATAATAACTTTGCCTAGTTTTGGAATCAGGGTAATGCTGGACTCATAGAATGAGTTGGGAATGTATTTCCTCTTCTTCATTTTTCTGAAAGAATTTGTATAAAATTGGCATTGTATCTTCCTTAAAGGTTTGCAAGATTTCATAATGAAGTCATTGGCCTGGAGTTTTCTTTGTGGGGAAGTTTTTCTTTTTTTCATGGTTTGGGTTTTTTTTAAGAGACAGAGTCTCACTCTGTTGCTGAGGCTGGAATGCAGTGGTATGATCATAGCTCACAGCAGCCTCAACCTCCTGGGCTCAAGAAATCCCCCTACCTTAGCCTTCTGAGTAGCTGGGACTACAGGCGTGCACCACCACACCCAGCTGTTTTGTTGTTGTTGTTGTTTTATCGCTTTGTCTTGTTTTTGAGGTCTTATTGTGTTGCCCAGTCTGGTCTTGAACTCCTGGACTCAAGTAATCCTCATGCTTCAGCCTCCCACAGTGCTGGAATTACAGGCATGAGTCACTGCACACAGACTACGGGAAAGTTTTTAACTAAAAATTCAATTTTCTGTTCCTTTTCCAGTGAGCTTTCCCGTGTCTTTCAATTAATGTATCTATTTTATCTAAGCTGTTGAATTTATTGTGAAAAATTTTTTTAAACAACATTCCCCTTTTAGAGGTTGAACATCTGTAGAATCTGTAGTGATGGCACTTCTTAAATCCCTGATCTTGCTCATCTGTGTCTTCTCTGTTTTTCTAATCAGTATGCCTAAAGTTTAATTTCACTGATTTTCTCGAAAAACTGGTTTTGGTTTTGATTTTTTTCCTAGTTTGTGTGTGTGTGTGTGTGTGTGTGTGTGTGTGTGTGTGTTACATTTCATTGACTTCTGCTCTGGTATTTATTATTTCCTTTCTACTGCCCACAGTAAGTTTAATTTGCTATTTTCTTAGTTTCCTAAGGTGGAAGCTGAGTTTATTGACTTGAGGCCTTTCCTCTGTCTGGATGTGGATATTTGCTGCTAAACATTTCCCTCCAACACCAAGCTGTGAGTTTTAGTTAAAGCAGTCTTGGAACTGGTCTGAGAAGTTCTACTTAAACAGCTGCACCTATCACGTAAGTGACAAATGATGTACCTGCCTGGCCCTCACCCCGGACGATGAGTGGGATGTACTAATGAGCAATGTTGCTGCACAGCTGTGGCCCTCACCCCGGACGATGAGTGGGATGTACTAATAAGCAATGTTGCTGCACGGCTGTGGCCCTCACCTCGGACGATGAATGGGATGTACTAATGAGCAATGTTGCTGCATAGCTGTGGCCCTCACCCCAGACGATGAATGGGATGTACTAATGAGCAATGTTGCTGCATAGCTGTGGCCCTCACCCCGGACGATGAGTGGGATGTACTAATGAGCAATGTTGCTGCATAGCTGTGGATTTCAAGGTCTTTTCTCTGTGGTTTTATCATCAGCATTGGTTGTTGATGACTGTAAGACCGATGATTTGCGCCTGGCCTCAGTGAGACCCCCAAAAGACCCTGCAGTTGGGCTGGTTACTTAGAAGAAAATATGTCTACGTGGCCAGCAGGATACAGGAAGGTACGATCGGCTGCAGGTGAGCTGTTGGAAATGAGTTCCAATTTTCCTATTTTGTGTTTGCATTTTAATAGTGAGACTTCGTGCTTCTGTTATTTGTGTGAAACAGTTTTATTCATCGCACTTAATTTAAAGAGAAAATACATTCACGGGAACAACAAACAACCTAGACACCAAGGTAGCTCATGCCGTCCAAGGCTACATTGTGCAGTGATTGGGAAAACGGGCACTGGTCCCAAAAGTCTGATCCACACTCGGCCACTGGTAAGTCCCATGCTGGTGGGCGAGGACAGAGACTCTGGAGAACCAGCGTCTCAAATCCTTCATACAGATGACACTCTTACCTCACAGGGTGTTGTGAAGATTTAAATAGAGAACCCACACCATATTCTTTGACTGGTGCTTTACATATACTGAGAGATCGTAGGAGTTCATTATTATTATTTATGAAGTGAATTAGAAAGCACATGTGAAGACAAGAAAACCTGAAAAAACATGATCTATCCCATTTTCCTCAGTAGAAAACTTTCACACTCTGAAGGTACACAAATTAGCCTACGAATTTAATGTAAAGCAAATACACTGTTTTAGGTACCAATTCTCAATGTCACAGTGTTATACGGAAAGTAAAATATACAAGAACAGCCCAAAAGATGGAAACAATGGATGTGGTCAAATTGACATCAGTACAATATCCGTACAGTCCTACGTAGCCATCTTCAAAATGGGTTAGAAATGCCTTCAATCACTCACACACATGCGTTGAACAGATTCTAAGAAACGTTCTTACACGGGAAAAGCAAGTTACAGAAACGTGGGCATGATATGGATGTAGATGTGTGTATGTGCATCCCACTCATACACAAAATGCCCAGCATTACCCACATGCATGCTGTGTGTGTGTGAGTGTGTGCAAGTGCACAGACAACAGCGTGCGGAAATTCAAACCACGCTGTGGGTACTGGTTACCACTGGGAAGGGAGTTGGTCACAGAGGGAAAGAGAAACAGGACATCGGCCTTTGACCTCAGAACTGTTCCTGCCTTTTCACATCCTGAGCTGTTTTCAGCATCATCGGAGCACTTAACACACATCACAGGAGTAAGAGTGTGTTGGAGGGAGCGTTCGGTGGGACAGATATTGTCATGGCTTGTGGATAAAGTTTACAGTCCTTAATAAGCCCCGAGATGGCAGCCAAGAGCTACGTTCTGAACAACGCAGCTTCACCCCAGAAACTAAGAGAAACCCAACAACCCAAAGGTGTCCATTCTGACAGCCACAGCCTGTGCTGACTCAGATTAGCAAAAATGTATATAAATTAATAATGATGCTGATTTGAAGAGTACATAAGGGTGTATACGTGATAAGGGTCCAAATTTTTACCTTAAAAAGAAATACATTTACTTTTCAATCGTCCACATAACTATCATTTCTTTTAAACTGATCGAATTTGGTGTTACAAGAGCATGTTGCAAATTCTTCTGGCTACGTTTCTCTGACTATTCTAATTACGTTACCGTGGTTTTTCGTGTACGTGCCCATTCATGTGAATGTCATCCAGGCAGATTTCCCAAATCTGGCTTCCTGTAACCAAGGGCTTTGAAAGAGGGAATGGTTCCCTGGGAAGTCTTTTTGCAGTTTATTTTACCTGGTAGCAGGAGCCCACGGTTCCATGAAGTGTCTGTTGCTCTCCCCTCTCTCCTTTTTATGTCTCTATTTTTAATTGACAAAAAACAAACGTGAAAATTCCTGGGGTGCAATGTGAAGTGACAATACCTGTCTATATTGTGGGATGATCAAAACAAGGCAAGTGGCATATCCATCACCTCACACACTTATCATTTCGTGGTGAGAATATTTAAAAGCTCATCGTTTAGCAATCTTGAAATAGACATTATTGTTAACTGTAGTCACCATGTTGTGCAACAGATCAAAAGACCTGACTCCTCCCATCTAGCAGAAACTTCATGCCCTTTGACCAACATCCCTCCTTTCCCTGTCCACCACTAACCCCCAGCCCAAGAGAACAGCCAACACCCACCTCGCTGCTGCCACACAAAGTGTCGGGCTTTGATGGGATGGAGGTGAGGGTGGGGAAGACAATTTCAAAGCTGGAGCACTGGCCTCACAGCTCAGACACTCTTGTACTTATCCTGAGAGAATGATGTGCTGAGACCAACTAAACCTCCCCTGCTCTTCCCACATGGCAGAAAAGAGGCAAGCCAGGGAAGCCATAGCCAGGACATCATGGTCACCTAACCTTGTGCAGAAAGGAAGCACCTGTCCAGGATGCCATGGCACCCAACCCTCATCCCTAAGGAAACACAGCCCAGGTCACGATGGACACCCAACCCTCATCCCCAGGGGAGGACACAGCCCAGTGCATCATGGACACCCAACCCTCATCCCCATAAGAGCATGCAGCCCAGGCCACCATGGACATTCAACCCTCATCCCTAGGGGAGGACACAGCCCAGTGCATCATGGACACCCAACCCTCATCCCCATAAGAGCATGCAGCCCAGGCCACCATGGACATCCCAACCTTCATCCCCAGGGGAGGACACAGCCCAGGCCACCATGAACACCCAATCATGTGCAGGGAGGGTGTCCTTGGAGCCTTGGACTCTTGCTAGTGAACAGGTGGACAAGAAACTGAGGATGCGATCAGCCACAGAAATCTCAGGCAGCTTAGGACACACAGGGCCTCTCACGCCTGGGAACGCTGAGCAGCCACCAGGAGCCCACACCTTGAGGTACAGCAGGAGCCATGTGCTCTCGCTCTTGCACACTCATACTCCTGCACACAGCCCCTGGCACACTCCCTCGTGCATGTTGCAGACTATCTCCACTGGCCTTGCACTTACAACGCTGGAGGCTGAGAGGGATCAGCAGGTTCTTTTGTCATGAGAGGGGCGGGCTGACTTTCACTCTCCTCCATGTGCTAGAGGCAGCTCCATGAATACTGGCTGCCCTGAGTGGATGCACCTGGCTCTGGAATTCCTGTCATTTGCTTTGGATCCAGGAGCCCCTGCCTCACGTAGCTACTTAACAGAAAGGAGGAATCCACCCAGGACATGCCCAGACGGGAGCCTCACAGGATGGACAGTGGTGTCTGGGTCACGGGCAGCCCTGACCCTGCAGCGCCAGCACAGGGACACCCAGTGGGGAAGGCGGGGAGGCCCAAATGTCACCCACAGTTACTTCACTGGGTGGGACCCAGCCCACCTGCCTTCCTGACACCCTGGAATCCCTGCCTCCTCCTAGAGCCCCCAAGCCCATCTCCCTCAGAGCCTCCAGAGACAGACCTGGGGAGGCAGTTCCTCAGGCCCTGGACGAGGAAACAGGGAGATCCAGGTCATGGGTGCCTGGGGCGGGTCTCAGGCAGGTGCTGGGAACCAGAGAGAGGGGTCACCGCGAGGCCTCAGGCCTGGCACCAGCACTCTGAGCCTCAGTTAACCAGCCCACGAGGTGCTGAGTCTAGACTGGATGACCCTTCCCACCCCCAGTGACCTCTGCCCTTTCCCGAGCATGTCAGCTCTGCTCCAGCTTCCCGGTGTGAGCACAATGCCACTTTTTTTCTCAACAAATAAGAGGAAGGTGCCCCCAGGGCCCTGGACCCTGACGATGCCTGTGTGGAGGAGTCCGCTTCGTCACTGGTGTCACTCACAGGAAGGGACGATGGAGTAAGCTGCCTTGACAGAGCTTACTCCACCTCCGCAGAAGGCCAGGGAGGTCCCTCCCAGCGAACCTGAGGCCCCGCAGGCTGCAGAGGTGCTGGCAGAGAACAACTGCTCAGACACCCAGGGCCGGCAGAGAGGACGGATGTGGGGGAGGTGCACACTGAGCTGCCCCAGCTCTGAGGGAGGAGGGCATCCACCAGGGCTTCCCTCTGCTGGGGGCACCAGCCCAGCCCAGCGGCTCTGCAGGACTCTGCACCCCTACTTCACGGCCAGGACTTTCTGGGTGTATCTTGAGGACTCCACATCAGGGACCACACAAGACCAGGGTCCCGGATATGGGGGTTGAGGGTGAGCGTGTCACCGGGATGGGCTGTGGCATCACTCCGCTGCTTCATCTGGACAGCCAGGGACCGAGGTGTGGGCCAGCACGGGGAGTGGAGGTGGGGGCGTGCCTGGGCCCGCACACCAGACATCCAGGCCTCTGTGCAGCTGGGAGGCCACGGCCACTGTCCCTGGGCAGCCCGTGTTCTGGGGGCCACAGGGCGTCAGGGGTGAGGGGGCCAGAGCAAGTCCAGGGCCCTCGACACACAAGCTGATCCCTTGGCCCCGTGGTCCAGCAGATCCCACGGAACCAGCAAAGTCTGGAACATAGGCGGCACTGCAGGGCCTCCTCTACCACTGAAGACCTCAGTGATGACTGCAAGGAGTGCTGTGCGTCTGCCAGCCACAGTCACCATGTGAGGGCAGAGGGGGCCTGCCAGAGTCCCGCACCCAGTCAAGGGCCCAGAGGAATCCCGGATGGGAATGGATTATGTGCCTCTCACCATCCCATCCCTGGGCTCCAGGGACTGGGGGGCAGAAAAGAGCATCTGAGTGGGTGGGCAGGGCAGCAGCCAGCTGTAGGCATCTGGACTCAGGTAGCTTCAGCTCCCTCTGCCTCCCCAGTCCCGCCCCAAGCCCCACCCCACCCTGCCTTCAGCCCTGCCCCCGTCCTGCCCCACTCAACCCTCAGCCAAGCTCCACCCTCAGTCCCATCCCCATCACTGACCCCCACAGCCACACCCCCCATCCACGCCCTCAGCCACACCCCATCCACGCCTTCAGCCATACCACCCCTCACAGCCACATACCCCTCAGCCACACCCTTAGTATGCCACCCCAGCCACACCCTTGGGCACACACCCCTCAGCCAGGCCACATCCATACCCTGAGCTCCGCCTCACCCTCAGCCCTGCCCCACCCCTTCCTCACGTGGCAACCCAGGGGCTGCAGATGTGCCCGGAGAGGGCAGGAGGGTAGAAACGTAGGTATCTTGGGAGAATAGCCAGGTAGACTACAGGACCCGAGCTGGGGCTGGGCCCCTCCCTGTCTAGCCAGAGCATTGCCTGTGAGGCTGCAGGTGGCTTGGTGTGTGCTGCAGGCTCAAGGTCCTGCCCCGGGGAGCATGACATTCAGGCCCAGAAATTGCATCGTGCTGCACACAGCCCGAGGGGATAACCCTGTGATGTCCAGGTCACCAGCAGGTTTGGTGTCAAGACCGAGCTGCCAAGGACAGGTTTCTGGAAGGCACAGCATCATAGGTGGAGAGACTTGGAGTGAGGTCCTCAGCCCTGGAACCAGTGAATGTGTGCCCTTATTGGGAAAGGGGGTCTTTGCAGAAGCAAGTTAGCTGAAAATAATGAAGTGGAGAGGGGCTCCTGGGTTAAAGGGGTGAGCCCTAATGTAATCACAAGTGTCCTAGGAGGATGGCAGAGGGAGACTGACACAGAAGAAGCCAGGTGAGGTTGGAAGCAGAGGCAGAGGCCGAGCAAGCAGACGCTACTCCCTGGGCCTGAAGATGGCGGAGGAGCTGAGAGTTCAGGGATGCAGAGACTGGAGGAGGCAGGGAAGGTTCTCCCCACAAGCCTTGAGGGAGCACGGCCTCCAGCACACCTAGACCTTGGCCCTGTAGGATTCATCCGGACCTGTGGTATAAATGTGTGGTGTTTAAGCCACTGGGCTGTGCAAATTGTCAGAGCAGCCACGGCGCGTTCCTAGAAGGAGCCGTTGAGGGGATTCAACAGGCAGTGATGGGGTCCTCACAAGCCTGTGAGCCACTCAGAGCCATGAGAGTGGCTAGGCTTGGTGAGGTGCAGGCCATGCCCACCTCCTCTAAGGCAGCCTTACAGCCGACACCTTTTCTCTTTCTCTCTTTCTCTCTCTCTCTCTCTCTCTCTCTCTCTCTCTCTCTCCGGGTTGGACTGCTCTCCATCGTCCCCCAGGGCATGACTGCCTCCCAAGGCTGTGCTGGGGTGCTTTGCTTGAGGTGAGCACTGATATCCCGGGGGGTGTGAGAGGCACCTGCCCAGTGGCCCCGTGTGCAGGATGGGCAGTGGGCCCTGGCTGGCTGAGCATGTGGCCTGGCTGGTGCCCGCAGGCTGCAGCCTTCCTGGGGTGGCCAGGATCAGTGAAGGCCCACAAAGTCTGGGCCTGGGATCCCTGCAGCGCTGGCTGAGGACCGGCAGGGCTGGGCAGTGAGGGCACCGGGTCACTGTCACCACCCGCGGTTTATTACTTCACTGGGTGGGACCCGGCACACCTGCCTTCCCGACACCCTGGAATCCCTGCCTCCTCCTAGAGCCCCCAAGCCCATCTCCCTCAGAGCCTCCAGAGACAGACCTGGGGAGGCATTTCTTCTGCCCCCAGCACAAGCCCAGGCGGCCAGGAAGGCACTGTGGGTCTAAAGGAGAGGATCCCGGGACTGCCTGAGAGGTGACTCTGACGAGGCAAGCACGGAGCCCACTGAGAAGGGGGATGGGAGCCCCACTAGGGATGGGCTAGCTCCTCATGAAGGACAAGGGCCCAGGAAGGACAAGGGGGCCTGCTGGGGTAGGATCTGCTATGCTGGAGTTCCTGTGAACCTGGCCCAGAGCTGCCTCTCCTTTTCCTCATCGGTCCTCACAGGTCCACAGTGGTTGCCGTATTGGGAGGTCCCGTGGTGGCAGGGATGGGACACCTGGTATACGCCTGCCAGGTGTATCTGATAGGCTTATGCTCACACCTTCGCCTGGCACCTAGGCACAGCCTGAGCACCTGGGCACTGAAGTGAGGGCAAGGCCTAGGGAACCCACAGGATGGCCGAGGAGGCAACTGCAGGGCGCCTGGGACCCCTGTGCTCAGGAGGTAGAAGGATGCAGCCTGAAGACCCACACCACAGGCTCCCCGGGCAGTGCAGCCCACAGAGCTCGAGGAGGCAGCCCTGAGCCTCCCAGGGAGAGACGCTCTGTGCACGCCGGCACGGGCCCAGAGTTACAAGCCCTAGGACAGCCAGGGAGAGGCCCAGGCCCCAGGCCAGCAAAGGGGTGCGGGAAGCAAGAGGCCCCGGCCACAGCATGAGGTGAGCCCATCAAGCCGGGGCCGGGTGGGCAATGGGAGGCAGGCAGGGCTTGGGGTGGGACCCTGCTGCAGCGCCATCCACTGTCAACCAGAGGAGTTTCTTCCCTGTGCAGAGTCCACGGGCCTCCTGTGAGTGTGTGCATGGGCACACGTGTGTGTGTGCCTCTGCTGTGTGTCTGTACACACGTATGTTTTGGGTTCTTTTGTGTCTCAGACCATAGAGTCTGCCCCTCCCACCAAAGTCCAGGCAGAAGGATGAACTCACGCCCCTGGGGCCCAGGTGTCAGCAGCCTTTGCCGGATCATCGTTTCCGGTTGTCATTTGCCTTTGCCCACAACCCTATTTCTCCACCATTCCTTAAAGGCCTCAACATGCATTTAAGGCATAAAGGTGAAAATGCCCAGAAACATCTGACTCCACCGTGGAACCTAGGAGCAAGCTGGGGTAGCTGAGGAGCGGGGCCGTTGGCAGAGGCTGGGGTCTAGGCGGAACTTTGGCGGAGGCACGTCCCGGTACGGGCTCCTGACTTCGTCCTCCTGGGACAAGCCCAAACCCGCTCTTTAAATATGGGAGGGACTTTGCTGACCCTGGCCCTGATCCCAGCACTTGGAAACTAAGGAGTGGTCGCCTCCCTCCTGTCACAGCCGCCCGTTCATCATCACAGAAGCGACTCTGTCGCCCCTATGGGCCCCTCTGTGACTGCTGCCTGGGTCCAAGCTGAGCTCAGCTGCCCAGGCCCAGAAGGAAAGCCCAGGCCAGGCACCCAGCACCGGGGAGAGCCACAGCAAGCAGCCAATGTTGCCCAGGAGAAGAGTAGCCGGCAAGGCAGAACGTGAGCTGCCACTGGCTCAAGAGGCTTTGCTGGTCGTCCTGGGGCTCTGGACATGACCTGGAGGAGCAAGGGGAGAAGTCACATGGTGGTCCCATCCCGGGGCCTGATGGCAGGTGGCCACCCATCCCAGAGTGGTAGCCAGACGCCAGCGCCATTCCCACAGTCACATCGTTGGTCACAGACTGCAGGACAGAGTGTCTTCTCTCCATCGCAGTGCTGTCCAAACCCATAGCCTAGGGTAGACCTGGAAGATTCATTGTCCACACCCGGGTCTGGAGCACAGCCATGAGCCTCGCCAGCTGCCTGTGCATGGAAAGCCAGTCCAAGCCCTGCTCCATCCCTAGCCAATGTCAGTGTCCTTTCCCCTTCTCCCAAGTGAGCTCTAGCCACCTGCCTACCCTGCCATCTGAGGATGACAACCTTCATTCAATTGGAACCCGGCTGTGCCACCAGCTGGCCTGCAGTCCTGGGCAGACTCCGTCACCTCGCTATGCCTTAGCCTCTCCATCTGCACAGGAGGAGGATGATGATGGTGGTGATGGTGGTGATGGCTTCCTTTTGCATCTGAGGCAAGGACTCAATGAGATGATACACATCAGGCACTGGGTATGGTGCCGGTCCTTCCTGAACACTCATCTATGTGAGCTGTCCTTGTGAAACGGGTGTCACCACATTTCCCCATGCAGAACATCCTTTGTCTGCCATACTTGAAACGTCTGCCCCAATACTAACAGCTCCTTATGGAAGATGTGCACACACCCACCTACCCTCATACTCCCAAAGGTTCTCATGCCTTATCAAGCCAAAGTCCAGCCAGGAACTTTACAGCAGCATCCCTTTCCCTCTCCATGCACCAAGGAGCAAGGCAAAGCACTACATCTTCCATCTGGGGGTAATGCTGCCCTCTTGTCCCATTTTCACTGCCATGCCTAAGAGGCAGTGCTTTCCCCCACAAGGTTCCATGGCAGCCTACCTACAGCAACTCTGTTCACATGAGTTTCAGCATCCTTGCAGTGGCTCCCCTGCCATGCTGTGGCTCTTCATTCACACTCGCCTCCTGCTCCCTGTGGCAGGCATAGATTCTGAATGATCTGGATACATTGCTTTGTTAATGACAGTACACCTCCTGTGCTGGGGAAGACACAGCAGATACAGAAGGCAATTGTTGGGCACAAAATAATGACAGCAGAGATGATGGCAAGTTGGCATTTTTCTAGCAATAAAACTTAAAACTGACTCAAGAAGAAAAGGAAATCATAATTGGAACAATAATCCTCAAGGAAGCATTAAGATTATTAAATAATTGTCCTCACGGATGACTTCAGGCCAAGATGGCTTTATGGGTGAAGTTTAGACTTTCAGAAAACTAATCAGTTCCCATAAGAATTGCTCCAGGATTTGGAGGAACATGGAAAAGTCCATTAAAGGAATCACACTCCACAGTTCCCAGAGTAAAACATGGGCTAACTTGCGTTTCGGTAAAGAGCCAAATGTTATAAACAACACCCTAGAAAGCCAAATTCTGTCCATCTCATTGAAGAACAACTTACACCGGGAATTAAGAACTATTTCTAGCTCATCCCACTACTCAGGCCAATGATGACATCCTTCTCCATCCCTTCCCAATGTCTGTGCATTTCCTGTGACACAGGAGGTCTGGGGTAGGGAGGGCTCCTGCCTTAGGTCCGAGGCCCTGTCTGAAGAGGGGTAGGTGAGGAGGCCACTTGATGGTCTGGGCCAAGACAGCCATAGGATGCATCATTCATTATCAAGGAGGCTGAGGGCTGGGTCTCCAGGTCCAAGGAACTCCCCACAAGGTGGGAACCCTGCCCAGCCCCACACAGCCTCTGCTGGGGGACCCTGCTCTGGCACAGAGCCTGGGGACAGGTCCTGAGCTCAGGCAGAGTCTGCCTCCCTGTCATTTAGGAACTAAACCTAGTGGCAAGATGCTGGAGCCCAGCCCCCATCTGACCTTACAGGGCCAAGGCTGGGGCCCTGGGTTCCCCTCAAGGCGCAGCAGGACTAGAGAGGCCCAGGCAGTGCAGGAGTGACCAAGGCCGGGGCTTCCTCCAGAGCCCTCAAGCATCACGGCATCAGGAAGGGTAGGACCCTGGCGGCAGGAATTGGCACCAAAGCTCCAGAAGCTACCCTGGACACCATGGAGAGAGGCCTGGAGGGAAAGTGCCAGGCACTGCCTCCCCTTCTGATCCCACCTGAGGTGGCTGCCAAGCCCAGAGAGCGGCTCTGATGTCCCCCAGCCCTGCAGCCCACTGACACCTGTACTGTGCCCCTGTGAGACCCCTGTGCAAAGAAGTCACCACCCTACACTCAAAGACAGTGGGGGGCCTTGCCCCACATCCTCAGAGCATGGCCCGCTGCTGCAGGGATGGTCTCCTCGAGGCCCCCCAGAGCTCTATCATAAGGGCTCCCTCCACCCCCTGCACCAAGAGACAGCCAGACCCCAGCAGGGCTTCCAGTGGCTTCAGGGCACACCCCTAGGCTGACCCCAGCCCCATCAACACCTGTCTGAGAAAGCTCCACGCACCAGAACTGACCGTTTGC